>NC_090437.1:539574421-540184876 GCF_031143425.1 Pleurodeles waltl
GCAGCAGTATTGCCACTGGTCCGGAGACCACTGCCAGAGTCAGTGCCCTGGAAGGCAGCAGTATCGTCACAGGTCCGGAGACCACCGCCAGAGTCAGTGCCCTGGAGGGCAGCAGTATCGTCACTGGTCCGGAGACCACCGCCAGCGTCAGTGCCCTGGAGGGCCCCGGCAGCCACAGCCCCACTGGGCACTGAGGGACCGTCATGCCACACATTGCTGCACAGGTCAGAGACAGCAAAGGCAAGCACCGCTGAACAGGGCAAAGACCGCCATGGTGAAGACCGCTGAACAGGGCAAAGCACCGCCATGGCAAAGCACCGCTGAACAGGTCAGAGACAGCAAAGGCAAGCACCGCTGAACAGGGCAAAGACCGCCAAATCATGCATCGTTAGCCCATGTGTAGCTGGGACAGTGACGGGACTGGGACCATCACGGGGAGGGTGATGTACTCTGGGCACCAGTCCCCCTCCAGAACCAGTGGAGACCTGCATCCACTCTGTCTGTCCTTCACAGGATGAAGCACTCTGGGCACCAGTCCCCCTCCAGAACCAGTGGAGACCTGCATCCACTCTGTCTGTCCTTCACAGGATGAAGCACTCTGGGCACCAGTCCCCCTCCAGAACCAGTGGAGACTGTTATCCACTTGAGAGACTGTGGCTTTGCACTCCCCAGGATGGTACAGTGGGCAAACCACCCACTGCAGAGACTTGAGAGACTGTGGCTTTGCATTCCCCAGGATGCAGCAGTGGGCAAACCACCCATTGGAGAGACTTGAGAGACTGTGGCTTTGCACTCCCCAGGATAAAGCAGTGGGCAAACCACCCACTGTAGAGACTTGAGAGACTGTTGTTTTGCACTCCCCAGGATAAAGCAGTGGGCAAACCACCCACTGGAGAGACTTGAGAGACTGTGGCTTTGCACTCCCCAGGATGGTACAGTGGGCAAACCACCCACTGTAGAAACTTGAGAGACTGTGGCTTTGCACTCCCCAGAATAAAGCAGAGGGAAAACCACCCACTGTAGGGACTTGAGAGACTATGGCTTTGCACTCCCCAGGATACATCAATGGGCATGGAGCCCCGTTGTGGATCTGGCATGGTGCTGTAATCCGGCTGAGGTGCCCCCCCTTCCCTTCCCCCTGAGGTGCCTGTTGTATTTCTATCTGATGCCCCTGCAGTGTTCTCTCCGTTTGTGGACAGGTATCTAGTGTGGGCCTCGCCCATGCATTGTGGACCCAGTGGTCCACGGACATTGATATGTGCATACCTGCAGTACTAATCGTGATGTATGATTTTTAGAATGTTTATATATATCTGTATATATTTGCTCACTGTATTTTGATACATTACCATGCTTGAACTGATTTCCTTTTGTCTTTGCATTCTTCCAGGGGGGGAGGGGGTTTATGGGTTGTTACTGTGCTGTTTGGAAATGCATTGGTGTGTGTGTTGTAGTGGGTGAGGGTTGGGTTGGGGGTGGGGGTGTTGCGTGTGTGTGTCCCTAACTTTTGCCTCCCCCTTCCCCTATGTTGTAGGTGCAGTACTCACTGTTGTCTTCGGCGCCTACGTTGCTGGTGTTCGTAGAGGAGCAGGAAGACAAGCGCAGGGATTATTTGTAGTTCGGATACCATGGTGGCCTCCTTCCTCGTGGAGTGTGTTGAGGTGAGCGTTTTCCCATTGTAAGAGCTGTTCCGCCGTGTTTTTATCCACGGTGAATCCGCCCCGGAAAAGGTGGCGGATTGGCGGGTTGTGATACTGTGGGCGGTACATTGTCCTCCGCCTGTCTGTTGGCGGTGACCGCTGCGCTGCTTGTCTGTTCCGCCGTGGCGGTCGGAGTGTTAAAATGGCTGTCTATGTTGGCGGTTTCCGCCACGGTCATAATTCCCTTTTTTTGTCCGCCGGCCTGTTTGCGATATTGCAGCAGCTTTAACACCATCCGCCAGGGTTGTAATGACCCCAATATGTCAAGATGTCACATCAAAAGTAAGTAGTAAAGGAATGCTGGCATTTTAACAGATATTCCAGCAATTAACTGCTAAGTAGCTGCACAGTGAGACTTTCATTGAAAACGCAAGGTCACCTGCAGCAGCTGATGTAGCTTTTGGTGAGTGTTTGACCACAATTAGCTAGAATTTAACAAATCCTGTCAGCCCCCAAGAAAATCAATGAAAGCCACGTATAGAGGAGCTGATACAGGTGAGTGGTGCAATGCCAACTTATGGGGTCTTATTTGAGGCTAGAGCTAATTATTGGGAAATGAATCACTACACGTCCTATCAGCAACTTCACCAAGGACATTGTGGAAGAACAATGGCATTGTTGCTAGCAACTGAGGTGTATACCAGAGAAACACAAAAAAGGACTTTTGATCCAATTGTCTACATCACTATCTGGAGTTTATTCGAGATAGGTTTTTTCAGCAGATTGCCACAACTTTTATTTTGAATGTACAGTTCTTGTATGATGTTGCAGGTAAATGTAAACATACGAGAGAAAAAAAGCAAACTACGTTTATACGAAATAAACATCTTTCATCACTTATATTAGTGTTCATCATTTCTTTCAAATGAATTATGTGTAAATGGTTTTCAGTGAGGTTGTTCATGCTGTAGTAAAAATCCACTCATGCGCGGAGTTCTTAAATATATACATTCAATCATCGAAATAATTACTATGATTAGCATTTCAATGAATGGAACTGTCGCAATTGTATGTGATATAGCAGTCTTTATTTAAACACTTGGGCCCATATTTATACGTTTTTTGCGCCTCATTTGCGCCGCTTTGTGACGCTAAATCGGCGCATACTTACAAAATACAATTGTATTTTGTAAGTTTGCGCCAATTTTACGTCACAAAGCGGCACAAATGCGGCGCAAAAAAAGTATGAATATGGGCCTTGTTGCTTTACATGATTGCGCACATAGGTGTTGTTAGAAATGGAGTTTTTGGTTGGCAGTCAGGTTACCCACTGTCCAAGCAAGAGCCCTCACTCTAGTCAGGGTAAGTCACACACAATCCAAATTATCCTGTGCCCACCCTCTGGTAGCTTGGCACGAGCAGTCAGGCTTAACTTAGAAGACAATGTGTAAAGCGTTTGTGCAATAAATCATACAATAACACAATATAGCACCACAAAAATACACCACACAGTGTTTAGAAAAATATATAATATTTATCTGGGTATTTGCAGGTCAAAACGATCAAAGATGCAACATGAATTTTTAAAGATATCATTAGAAAGTGATATAAAGTGTCTTAAGTCTTTAAAAAGCAAACAAAGTCTCTTTCAAGCACAAAGTACCTGGTTCAAAGTGGAAAATCTCCGCAGAGGGCCGCAGAAGAGGAGATGTGTGGAAAAATGGTGTGTGCGTCGGTTACGCCCCTTCACACACGAACTTGCGTCGCTATTTTTCACGCGTGGAGACGTGCATCGTTCTAAGGGAGGAAAAATGGTGTGTGCGTCAGTTTCGCCCCTTCACACACGGACTTGCGTTGTTATTTTTCACTCAGGGAAGACGTGCGTCGTTTTCTGGCACGCGGACCGTCTCCTTCTATGGATCGCAGGATTACCAGATGTCCCATGGCCTGTGCGTGGATTCGTCGGCTTGTTTTTCAGCTGCGCGTCGTTCCACGAGGCTGTGCGTGGAATTTTCTTTCTCACGGCAGGCATTGCGTCGATTTCCCCTCTGGAAGTCGGGCAGCGTTGTCCATGCGAGCCCATGTGCTGAAGTTCTGGTCGCCCCGTAGGCCTTGCGTCGATCAGCGGCGGTGTGCGGCGATTTTCCCATCGCCGAGCATGCTCTGTGTTTAAATTTTCGGCGCACGAAGAGTCCAAATGAAAAAGAGAAGTCTTTTTGGTCCTGAGACTTCAGGGAACAGGAGGCAAGCTCCATCCAAGCCCTTGGAGAGCACATTTACAGCCAGACAAGAGTTCAGCAAGGCAGCAGGCCAACAGCAAGGCAGCAGTCCTTTGTAGAAAGCAGAGAGGGGAGTCCTTTACAGCAGCCAGGCAGTTCTTCTTGGCAGATGTAGTTTCTGGTTCAGGTTTCTTCTTCAGCAAGTGTCTGATGAGGTAGGGTCGAGGCCCTGTTTTATACTAAATTGTGCCTTTGAAGTGGGGGTGACTTCAAAGAGTGGCTAAGAAATGCACCAGGTCCCCTTTCGGTTCAATCCTGTCTGCCAGGGTCCCAGTAGGGGGTGTGGCAGTCCTTTGTGTGAGGGCAGGCCCTCCACTCTCCCAGCCCAGGAAGACCCATTCAAAATGCAGATGTATGCAAGTGAGGCTGAGTACCCTGTGTTTGGGGTATGTCTGAGTGAATGCACAAGGAGCTGTCAACTAAACCTAGCCAGCCGTGGATTGTAAGACACAGAAATATTTAAGTGCAAAGAAATGCTCACTTTCTAAAAGTGCCATTTCTAGAATAGTAATATTAAATCCGACTTCCACAGTCAGCAGGATTTTGTATTACCATTCTGGCCATACTAAATATGACCTTCCTGCTCCTTTCAGATCAGCAGCTGCCACTTCAACAATGTATGAGGGCAGCCCCAATGTTAGCCTATGAAGGGAGCAGGCCTCACAGTAGTGTAAAAACGAATTTAGGAGTTTTACACTACGAGGAGATATAAACTACACAAGTACATGTCCTGCCTTTTACCCACACAGCACCCTGCTCTAGGGGTTACCTAGGGCACACATTAGGGGTGACTTATATGTAGAAAAAGGGGAGTTTTAGGCTTGGCAAGTACGTTTAAATGCCAAGTCGAAGTGGCAGTGAAACTGCACACACAGGCCTTGCAATGGCAGGCCTGAGACAAGGTTAAGGGGCTACTGAAGTGGGTGGCACAACCAGGGCTGCAGGCCCACTAGTAGCATTTAATCTACAGGCCCTAGGCACATATAGTGCACTCTACTAGGGTCTTACAAGTAAATTAAATAGCCAATCATAGATAAACCAATCAACAGTACAATTTACACAGAGAGCACATGCACTTTAGCACTGGTTAGCAATGGTAAAGTGCCCAGAGTTCAAAAGCCAACAGCAACCGGTCAGAAAAAATAGGAGGAAGGAGGCAAAAAGTTTGGGGAGGACCCTGTCAAAAAGCCAGGTCCAACAGGTGTGCAATTGTGTAACATCATCCTTATGTGCGTGAACCTCCATATTTAAAAATTTAAAAATATAATAGCTCCATCTAACAATTTTAAGATAATATACTTATAAAGATAAAAAGATTCCTAATGTAAAAAGTAAGATTAGCAAGTATTGCCACTTGCTCTGAGCAGATAAAAATATGAGATGGAATTCCTCATAAACATCTTCTTTCCATACATCTTGTAATCTAAATCACATGGATTTTTGACGTATGGTTAATACGCATGCAGTAGTATACTACGAATTTGTATGTGAACAGGTTAAAAACTAAAGAGATTCCACATACGTTAAAATCATACAGTGAGACACTTTTAAAAAGCTTGAGCGAAATTAATGAATGAAACCTTGTGCTAATTTCACCCAGCCTGGCTTGTAGTGAGGTACTTTAAAAGTGAAATATTCAGAGGTAAACTGAACGATACTACTTGCTAATTCGATAAAATGATTATGTTAGGTAAAGAAAAAGTATGGGCAATCATAAGTAATTTAGTGGCCCAATGTCATAAGCTAAGTTGTACACTTTTTTAACACTTAGCAAACATCACCAATCAAACTGATTCACGAATTATGTTCGACTTTGTTAAGGCTTCTGTCCAATAAGCACTTAGGCTGGGTCCTACACTTTTGATACCAAAAGTCCTTGCTGTTTACTAGAAAAAGCCGTGGTCACAAAATTGCTTCGGTGTCAGACTTCAACAGAGCCTCGAGCCCTCCAGTAATGGTACTAGTGCACATGTATATGGAAATGTTCTGTAGTACATTTTTAATATAGGCCTTTGTGCTGTCGAGCTGTAATTGACAAACCTGTGTGTCTGTTGCCAGCTGGGGACATGACTGCCCTTCCAGCTGTGTTTCTTTTAGGTTCCAGTGAGGTCATGTATTACATTTCTGATTTGCATTGATTCAGCGACTGTTGATATAGCACCTGGATGTTTAGTAATTAGTGAGCACATATATATTAAATGAGGGGATTAGGTTTACTTTCTCCTGCGTGTGTTTTCCGGTGATGGTATATCAGGCATGGGCCTCATTGTAGCGTTCCTCTGCCCTGGTCCTGGGATTCCTCACTGTGGTCAATAGCCATGGCAGGTTGGGGTAACCAGAGTCCCCTAATAGCCACACACAATGCCTCTGGAGTTGACCCATCACATACGGGATGCTGCTATTCCGCAGGATGTAGGAGTCATGCACAGAGCCAGGGAACATAGCATTTACCTGGGAGATGTACTGGCCTGCCAAACATACCATCTGTACATTCATGGAATGATAACTCTTCCGGTTCCTGTACACCTGTTCACTCCTGCGGGGGGGGACCAGAGCTACATGGGTCCCATCAATAGCACCTATGATGTTGGGGATATGTCCCAGGGCATAGAAGTCACCTTTAACAGTAGCCAAATCCTCCACCTGAGGGAAAACAATGTAGCTCCTCACATGTTTCAGCAGGGCAGACAACACTCTGGACAACAAGTGGGAAAACATAGGCTGGGACATCCC
The DNA here is from genome assembly GCF_031143425.1 of Pleurodeles waltl. Lineage (NCBI taxonomy): Eukaryota > Metazoa > Chordata > Amphibia > Caudata > Salamandridae > Pleurodeles > Pleurodeles waltl. The sequence continues at coordinate 539,581,074 of NC_090437.1, forward strand.
TGATGCCATGGCCACTGTTGTTTGAAATGATCCACTTGCCAGGAAATGGAGCACTGATAGCACCTGCACTTCAGGGGGTATTCCTGTGGGATGGCGTATTGGTGAGATCAGGTCTGGCTCCAACTGGGTACACAGTTCCTGGACTGTGGCACGGTCAGACCTATAGGTGATGATCAAATGTCGCTCCTCCATTATTAACAGGTCCACCAGCGGTCGGTACACCGGAGGATTCCGCCATCTCCTCAAATGTCCCAGCTGACGGTGCCTAAGAAGGACAACAGCGACCACAGAGTCAACAAATTCTCAGGTATGTACCCACAGCTACACAGAACACGACACCAAATACAAAACTCTTCCTGTATGTGTGTTGAGTGTAGGCCTAGGTATGTGTGACGCAGTAGTAAATGAAGCCATGTGGGCCCCTGAAATGGCGGCTGCCTGACCTCTAAACTGGGACAATAGGATGTGAGGTAACTGCGCTGGAGTTGTACACCGTCGCGGTAGGCGGTCGTAGACCGCGGCGCAATGCTGCATTGGTTAACATTGGACCCTATGGGTCCCAGGAGCCAATGATGAAGTGCGCCGGCGGTGATGATACGCACCGCCGCGGACGTCACCGCCGCGGACGTCACCGCCATTTTCTATCTGTTCAATCACTCGATACCTGATCTTCGACAGGAGAGGACCTATACTGCAAGTGCTGCTGTGACCTCGGTCTGGAAGAGACAATGGCTGCTGCGTCTGGGGAAGGGGCCCCTGCCTTCACTGCTCAGGAGTTGCAGAAGCTCGTGGACGGGGTCCTACCCCAGTACACGCTACTCTACGGTCCTCCAGACCAACAGGTAATTACACAGGGAGCACGTTGTATGGGCTATGCTGGGTGGAGAGGGCTGGATGTCAGTAGGAAGGGGGCAGAGTACTGCGACCATGAAGGAGTGTGAATGCATGTGCCACATTGCAAGGGTAGGGATGGGGGCCACTCACTTCGACGGTGCAGTTGGTAATGACTTCTCTTCTTCCCCTGTACATGTCATGTAGGTCAGCGCCCACCAGAAGAAGGACATTTGGTGTGCCATCGCCAAGGACGTCCGGACCCTGGGGGTCCACCAGAGACGGGGCACCCACTGCCGTAAAAGATGGAAGGACATTCGCCGCTGGAGCAAGAAGACGGCGGAGGCTCAACTGGGGATGGCCTCCCAACGTGGAAGGGGTGCCCGTCGCACCATGACCCCCTGATGTTCTGGATCCTGGCGGTGGCCTACCCTGAGTTGGATGGGTGCTTGAGGGCATCACAGCAGACACATTCTGCAGACTTTGCGCGCAGTGGAGGGGTCTGGGTGGGGGAGGAGGGCTGTGGGTTTCCCTAGGCCAGGGCGAGTTACGTCGGCTAGGCCCCTTCGTAAGGCAGGCCCTGTGGCCCCCCACCCCACCTCTGTAGAGTGCCAAGTACAGATATACATGCCCCTGTGTCATCTATTGGGACAGATGACACTCATAGCCATGTAGGCCATATCCCAGGAATTGCATCTGTAGAGGCCAAGAGCAGGGCGTAGTGAAGGGGGCTGCTGTGTCTGTAGTGTCCGCCAACGGTAAGCCATGCACTCAACCTGTCTTTCTTCTGTCGTCCCCCCCTTTTTGTGCTCTCCCTGTTCTTTTGTGCATCAGCATCATCAGGCGGAGGTACAGTGGCACCGGAGCACGAGGGAGCTGCATCCTACATGGCCATGGAGGGCCACACCACAGACTCTGAATACACCAGTGGGACGGAGGGCGAGGGGAGCTTCACATCGATCACCGGATCAGCAAACAGCGACACGGACTTGTCTGCCGATGGGAGCTCCCTTGTGGTGGCGGCACCATCTGTGCCCCCCATTTCTACAGGTACAGCCGCCACCCCCCTACCAGCACAGCCCTCCCAGCAGCCCCTCAGCCTTTGCACCGTGCCCGCTCACCCAGGAGGGTGGGCATCACCTTCGCCCCAGGCACCTCTGCCCCTGCCCCTGTCACCCCTGCTGCCCTCAGTGAGGAGGCCATTGACCTCCTCAGGTCACTCACTGTTGGGAAGTCTACCAATGTGAATGCCATCCAGGGTGTAGAAAGGGAGTTGCAACACACTAATGCATTCCTGGAGGGCATTCATTCTGGTCAGGCTGCCCATCATCGAACCCTGCAATCTCTGGCCTCAGCACTGATGGCAGCCATTGTCCCTGTGTCTAGCCTCCCCCCTCCAACTTCCTCCACCCAGACCCAATCTCCTGTACCCCAGCCTATCCCAAGCACACCATCATACAAGCATGCACACACCTCAACCCACAAAAGTAGCTCAGGCAAACATAGGCACCACACATACCACAGGCACTCACACAAGCATCACCCACATACAGACACAGCAACATCCACTGCCTCCACTGTGTCCCCCTCGTCGTCGTCTCCCTCCTCCCTCCCAGTGTCGTCTACACTCTCACCTGCATGCACTACATCTACAGGCACTAGGACTCGCACCAGAACACCCAGCACCACACCCCGCTCACCTGCACTCACCACCCCCACTACCATTTACACGTCCCCTGTGTCCACTCCCAGTGTGTCTGTGATGCCCCCTCCCAAAGTACACAAACGCGGGCACCCACACACCCAACATCCATCCACCTCACAACAGCCTCCAGTACCTGCACCTGCACCCAAATCACCTAAAGTTACACCTCCTACAACCACCTCCTCTTCCTCCACTCCCAGACCCCCTCCAGCTACCCATCCCAGTGTTCATCAGAAACTCTTCCTCAGCAACGTTGACTTCTTTCCCACCACCCCCACCTCTCCAATTCATAGGTCCCGTAGTAGCACCTCAGCCAAAAAAGGTCCGGTACCAGTGGTGCGTGTTAAAGGTGTGTGGAGTGCACCAGCCACCAGGGCAGCCAGTGTGACATGGAGCCAAAGCATTGCCAGTCCACCCCTGTAAAGCACCTTAAGTTGGAAAGTGGCCGACTGGAGAAGGTGAAGACTTCTGCCGGCAAAACAGCTCACAAGGGTCCCGGGGGAGTGCAGAGTCAGCTGTGACTCCCCCCAAGGTGGTGAAGGGGCAGAAGAAGTCTCCAAAGTCTGGTAAGAGCAGCACGGCGGAGAAGGCCGCCATCCTCCCCGCCGGCCGGGACGCCACCACCAGCACTATCATCACAGGTCCGGAGACCACCGCCAGAGTCAGTGCCCTGGAGGGCAGCAGTATCGTCACAGGTCCGGAGACCACCGCCAGAGTCAGTGCCCTTGAGGGCAGCAGTATCGTCACTAGTCCGGAGACCACCACCAGAGTCAGTGCCCTGGAGGGCAGCAGTATCGTCACAGGTCCGGAGACCACTGCCAGAGTCAGTGCTCTGGAGGGCAGCAGTATCGTCAGAGGTCCGGAGATCACCGCCAGAGTCAGTGCCCTGGAGGGCAGCAGTATCGTCACTGGTCCGGAGACCACTGCCAGAGTCAGTGCCCTGGAGGGCAGCAGTATCGTCACAGGTCCGGAGACCACCGCCAGAGTCAGTGCCCTGGAGAGCAGCAGTATCGCCACTGGTCCGGAGACCACTGCCAGAGTCAGTGCCCTGGAAGGCAGCAGTATCGTCACAGGTCCGGAGACCACCGCCAGAGTCAGTGCCCTGGAGGGCAGCAGTATCGTCACTGGTCCGGAGACCACCGCCAGCGTCAGTGCCCTGGAGGGCCCCGGCAGCCACAGCCCCACTGGGCACTGAGGGACCGTCATGCCACACACTGCTGCACAGGTCAGAGACAGCAAAGACAAGCACCGCTGAACAGGGCAAAGACCGCCATGGTGAAGACCGCTGAACAGGGCAAAGCACCGCCATGGCAAAGCACCGCTGAACAGGTCAGAGACAGCAAAGGCAAGCACCGCTGAACAGGGCAAAGACCGCCATGGTGAAGACCGCTGAACAGGGCAAAGCACCGCCATGGCAAAGCACCGCTGAACAGGTCAGAGACAGCAAAGGCAAGCACCGCTGAACAGGGCAAAGACCGCCAAATCATGCATCGTTAGCCCATGTGTAGCTGGGACAGTGACAGGACTGGGACCATCACGGGGAGGGTGATGTACTCTGGGCACCAGTCCCCCTCCAGAACCAGTGGAGACCTGCATCCACTCTGTCTGTCCTTCACAGGATGAAGCACTCTGGGCACCAGTCCCCCTCCAGAACCAGTGGAGACCTGCATCCACTCTGTCTGTCCTTCACAGGATGAAGCACTCTGGGCACCTGTCCCCCTCCAGAACCAGTGGAGACTGTTATCCACTTGAGAGACTGTGGCTTTGCACTCCCCAGGATGGTACAGTGGGCAAACCACCCACTGCAGAGACTTGAGAGACTGTGGCTTTGCATTCCCCAGGATGCAGCAGTGGGCAAACCACCCATTGGAGAGACTTGAGAGACTGTGGCTTTGCACTCCCCAGGATAAAGCAGTGGGCAAACCACCCACTGTAGAGACTTGAGAGACTGTTGTTTTGCACTCCCCAGGATAAAGCAGTGGGCAAACCACCCACTGGAGAGACTTGAGAGACTGTGGCTTTGCACTCCCCAGGATGGTACAGTGGGCAAACCACCCACTGTAGAAACTTGAGAGACTGTGGCTTTGCACTCCCCAGAATAAAGCAGAGGGAAAACCACCCACTGTAGGGACTTGAGAGACTATGGCTTTGCACTCCCCAGGATACATCAATGGGCATGGAGCCCCGTCGTGGATCTGGCATGGTGCTGTAATCCGGCTGAGGTGCCCCCCCTTCCCTTCCCTTCCCCCTGAGGTGCCTGTTGTATTTCTATCTGATGCCCCTGCAGTGTTCTCTCCGTTTGTGGACAGGTATCTAGTGTGGGCCTCGCCCATGCATTGTGGACCCAGTGGTCCACGGACATTGATATGTGCATACCTGCAGTACTAATCGTGATGTATGATTTTTAGAATGTTTATATATATCTGTATATATTTGCTCACTGTATTTTGATACATTACCATGCTTGAACTGATTTCCTTTTGTCTTTGCATTCTTCCAGGGGGGGGGGGGGGGTTTATGGGTTGTTACTGTGCTGTTTGGAAATGCATTGGTGTGTGTGTTGTAGTGGGTGAGGGTTGGGTTGGGGGTGGGGGTGTTGCGTGTGTGTGTCCCTAACTTTTGCCTCCCCCCTCCCCTATGTTGTAGGTGCAGTACTCACTGTTGTCTTCGGCGCCTACGTTGCTGGTGTTCGTAGAGGAGCAGGAAGACAAGCGCAGGGAGTATTTGTAGTTCGGATACCATGGTGGCCTCCTTCCTCGTGGAGTGTGTTGAGGTGAGCGTTTTCCCATTGTAAGAGCTGTTTCCGCCGTGTTTTTATCCACGGTGAATCCGCCCCGGAAAAGGTGGCGGATTGGCGGGTTGTGATACTGTGGGCGGTACATTGTCTTCCGCCTGTCTGTTGGCGGTGACCGCTGCGCTGCTTGTCTGTTCCGCCGTGGCGGTCGGAGTGTTAAAATGGCTGTCTATGTTGGCGGTTTCCGCCACGGTCATAATTCCCTTTTTTTGTCCGCCGGCCTGTTTGCGGTATTACCGCAGCTTTAACACCATCCGCCAGGGTTGTAATGACCCCAATATGTCAAGATGTCACAACAAAAGTAAGTAGTAAAGGAATGCTGGCATTTTAACAGATATTCCAGCAATTAACTGCTAAGTAGCTGCACAGTGAGACTTTCATTGAAAACGCAAGGTCACCTGCAGCAGCTGATGTAGCTTTTGGTGAGTGTTTGACCACAATTAGCTAGAATTTAACAAATCCTGTCAGCCCCCAAGAAAATCAATGAAAGCCACGTATAGAGGAGCTGATACAGGTGAGTGGTGCAATGCCAACTTATGGGGTCTTATTTGAGGCTAGAGCTAATTATTGGGAAATGAATCACTACACGTCCTATCAGCAACTTCACCAAGGACATTGTGGAAGAACAATGGCATTGTTGCTAGCAACTGAGGTGTATACCAGAGAAACACAAAAAAGGACTTTTGAGCCAATTGTCTACATCACTATCTGGAGTTTATGCGAGATAGGTTTTTTCAGCAGATTGCCACAACTTTTATTTTGAATGTACAGTTCTTGTATGATGTTGCAGGTAAATGTAAACATACGAGAGAAAAAAAGCAAACTACGTTTATACGAAATAAACATCTTTCATCACTTATATTAGTGTTCATCATTTCTTTCAAATTAATTATGTGTAAATGGTTTTCAGTGAGGTTGTTCATGCTGTAGTAAAAATCCAATCATGCGCGGAGTTCTTAAATATATCCATTCAATCATCGAAATAATTACTATGATTAGCATTTCAATGAATGGAACTGTCGCAATTGTATGTGATATAGCAGTCTTTATTTAAACACTTGGGCCCATATTTATACGTTTTTTGCGCCTCATTTGCGCCGCTTTGTGACGCAAAATCGGCGCAAACTTACAAAATACAATTGTATTTTGTAAGTTTGCGCCAATTTTACGTCACAAAGCGGCACAAATGCGGCGCAAAAAAAGTATGAATATGGGCCTTGTTGCTTTACATGATTGCGCACATTGGTGTTGTTAGAAATGGGGTTTTTGGTTGGCAGTCAGGTTACCCACTGTCCAAGCAAGAGCCCTCATTCTAGTCAGGTTAAGTCACACACAATCCAAATTATCCTGTGCCCACCCTCTGGTAGCTTGGCACGAGCAGTCAGGCTTAACTTAGAAGACAATGTGTAAAGCGTTTGTGAAACAAATCATACAATAACACAATATAGCACCACAAAAATACACCACACAGTGTTTAGAAAAATATATAATATTTATCTGGGTATTTGCAGGTCAAAACGATCAAAGATGCAACATGAATTTTTAAAGATATCACTAGAAAGTGATATAAAGGGGGTCATTCTGACCTCGGCGGTAAAAGCCGCTTACCGCCGGTCAGAAGGCCGCCACAATACCGCCGCGGCCAGCCGCCACGGACATTCTGACCCACAACTGCAAAACCTCAGAAAATCCGCCCTCCACTGCAGTCCGCCACATCAGCGGCCAGCGGTAAACTGGAGAAGACCAAACCTCCACCGCCACGCCAACAGAAATACGCCCATCCCATTATGACCCGCAAATCGACGTGGCGGTCATTCAACCGCGGTATTCCATTGGCGGTACACACCGCCGCGGTCAAAATACACACACCTTTACAAACCCCTACCACATTGGACAATTTGAAAGGCACACACCTGAAACACATACACACACCACTCCCACACATCCAATACCATATAAAACACACACCCACATCACCCACAAACCCCTACCAACAAAAACCAGAGACGAAGGAGAGAGAGAGACACATCAGAGAATAGAGAGCCAGACACACAGAGGCACACCGCAACATCACACTCACCACATAGAAGCACAAAGCACCACACACCAACACACACATCATCACATACACCACCCCACACCTCATACACACCACCCCATGGCACCACAAGGCACCCACGCTTTTCGGACCAAGAACTCCGGGTCATGGTGGAGGAGATCATAAGAGTGGAACCCCAGCTCTTCGGCTCACAGGTCCAGCACACCACCATAGCAAGGAAGGCGGAGCTCTGGCAGCGGATCGTGGACAGGATCAACGCGGTGGGACAGCATCCCAGAAATCGAGAGGACATCCGCAAACGATGGAACGACCTACGGGGGAAGGTGCGCTCGATGGTCTCGCGACACAACATCGCAGTGCAGAAGACTGGCGGGGGACACCCACCCAGTCCACCAGAATTCACAACATGGGAGCAAGAGGTACTCAACATCCTGCATCCTGATGGCCTCGCTGGAGTACACGGAGGAATGGACTCTGGTAAGTACAAGGCCAACCACTTCACCCCCCCCCCAGCATGCTAACCCCCACCCTCACCCCCAACCCCCCAGCACACATCCTCCCTGAGAATGTCTCCCCAGCACAACCCACCCAACACCAACCCCTGCATGCCACCCCCAAACTATGGACACCCATCACCTAAGCATGACCACTGCACATACCCATCACCCCCCCCCCCCCCACAAAACACCCTCACAACACCTCCCCCAAGGGAATGCCAGCACTGGGGGACAAGGGCACCCATAAAACGCAAGCTAATGTACACACAGAAACAATAACCATACCCTCTTACCCCATGCAGGACCCGAACGACAACACACCGGTCAGGAGGGACCAGAAATGTCCATCCCACCCCGGAACAGGACCCTAGTGATGACAGCAGCTCTGTCGACCTGGAACCTGACGACCAGCCCGGACCATCGGGGACCTCTGGGCAGTCGGTTCCCCTCACCCAGACACAGGCCACTGCAGACCCAACCCCCTCTGGGAACAACAGCACAGCTCCCACCCAGCGGGCCCATGCCTCTGTCTCTAGGACAGGTCAAGCAGCGGTGTGTCTACCACTACAGGGCCCCCAGGGTAACCCACCAACCCAACAACAACAGGGACCTGGGGGCAGTGGGAGTGGGCACACCGTCCAGGGGACAGAGGCCCAGGGAAACAGGGCAACTCGGAGGGCTGCTGTGCGACAGGGGGGGGAGGAGAGGCCCAGGGAACCCACTCTCCAAGAGGCCCTCACCACCATCATGGCAGCCTACCACCACTCACAAGAGACGATGGCGACGGTACTGGCCAGGTTCCAGGAAATCCAGGCACAGCAGGAGCAATGCTACATGGGGTTCAGCGACCAACTCAGCAACATCTCAACCGCTATGGGGAGCATAGTCCAGGCCCCGAACCGTATAGAGGACACGTTTCGGGACCATGTGGCATCACACAGGGCCCCTGTCACTAGCCAGGAACAGGAACAGCCTACCACCTCCGCCGGCGCTAGTGGACAGGAGGCCCCACCACAACGACAGCCCACCAGAACCCCACCTCCTGCTGAACAACAACCGCCCCGCAAAAGGAGCCTGAGATAAAAAAAAACGACAGAGTAGGATGTCAAGTCCCCCGCCAGCATCACATACCCCCTGAAGTCCTCCCACTGTTCCACATTGCCACCCTGTCAAACCTTGAACTGCCCCTGCTCCATCCTGCCACAGGCATATGGACAATGCACCTGTGAGACTGAGAACTGGACTCCGCCATGGACATTACTCCACCCCCACCCATCACTGTTTCACTATCATGTACCAATATCTATGCACTAATAATAAATCACACATTGCACTGAAATCAATCAGGACTCAGCCTGTCTTATTTACAAATGTATGACACATTACATATCAATTACGTATTATTAACATTGTGAATTACACATACCGAGGTAACTTAGCATTAGTCCATGGGCCAACCAAGCCGAGGTCACGCAGTGGCTCATACAGCACAGAAAGGGGAAGGGAAAATCAAACATCATGTTTATAGGTCTGGGGGGAAATCGACAAAGTTGAGATGCAGGAGGCTTTCAGGAAATGTAAAATGGCATGGGTGATTATTACCTGTGTGCTACTGGAAATACTGTTCTATTACTCTGTCCCTGTTGTCTGTGTCGTCCTCTGAGTCTTCCTCCTCTTCACTCTCCGCAGGCTCCACAGCTGCTTCAACACCACCATCTGCACCATCCTCCTGCAGGAAAGGAACCTGACGTCGCAATGCCAGATTGTGAAGCATACAGCAGGCCACGATGATGTGGCACACCTTCTTTGGTGAGTACATCAGGGATCCCCCAGTCATATGCAGGCACCTAAACCTGGCCTTCAGGAGGCCAAAGGTCCTTTCGATGATCCTCCTAGTTCGCCCATGGGCCTCATTGTACCGTTCCTCTGCCCTGGTCCGGGGATTCCTTACTGGGGTCAGTAGCCAAGGCAGGTTGGGGTAACCAGAGTCACCTATTAGCCACACACGTTGTCTCTGTAGCTGCTCCATCACATAGGGGATGCTGCTATTTCGCATCACATACGCGTCATGCACTGACCCTGGGAACTTGGCATTTACATGGGAGATGTACTGGTCAGCCAAACAGACCACCTGGACATTCATCGAATGATAACTTTTTCTGTTTCTGTACACCTGCTCATCGTCTTTTGGGGGTACCAAAGCCACATGGGTCCCATCAATGGCACAAATGATGTTGGGGATATGTCCAAGGGCATAGAAATCACCCTTCACTGTAGGCAAGTCACCCTCCTCTGGGAAAATGATGTAGCTCCGCATGAGTTTCATCAGGGCAGACAACACTCTGCTCAAAATCTTTGAAAACATAGGCTGAGACATTCCAGATGACATGGCCACTGTGATCTGGAATGATCCAGTTGCCAAAAAATGGAGGACTGACAAAACCTGCACCAGAGGGGGAATCCCTGTGGGTTGGCGGATGGGGGACATCAGGGCTGGCTCCAGCTGGGCACACAGTTCATGGATAGTGGCACGGTCAAGTCTGTATCGAAGTATTATATGGCGTTCTTCCATTGTCGACAGGTCCACCAGCGGTCGGTACACGCGAGGATTCCTCCTTCTCATCGCAAGTCCCAGCGGACGGTGCCTAGGAAGGACAACATGGAGCACAGAGTCAGGCAAACCACAGGTACGTACAGACAGCTTGCACAGTTAAAGAATGGCAATGGGTTGAAAGGCGTGTATGTGTGGCAATGCAAGGCCTAGGCCTGTGTGTCGCAGTCAAAATTAAGCCATGTAGGCCCTTGAAATGGCGGCTGCCTGACCTGTGAAGTGGGACAATGGGATGTGAGGTCAATGCGCTGGCGGGGCACACCGTGGCGGTAGGCGGTCGAAGACCGCGGCGCAAAGCTGCATTGGTTAACATTGAAGCCTATGGGTTTCAGGAGCCAATGACGATGTGCGCCGGCGGTCGCGGTACGCACCGCCGCGGTACGCACCGCCGCGGGCGTGACCGCCATTTTCTATCTGATTAATCACTCGAGACCTGATCATCCACAGGAGATGACCTATACTGCAAGTGCTGCTGTGACCTCGGTCTGGAAGATACAATGGCTGCTGCGACTGGGGAAAGGGCCCCTGCCTTCACGTCTGAAGAGTTGGAGAAGCTCGTGGATGGGGTCCTCCCCCAGTATGCGCTACTCTACGGTCCTCCAGACCAACAAGTGAGTACACCGGGTGCACATGGAATGGGCTATGCCTGTGTGGATTGGGGTGGATGTAAGTTGGTGGGGTGGGGGGCGAATGAGGAGTGCCACGCACGACAGATGAGAGCATGTGCCATATGGCAAAGTTGGTGGGGGGGGACAATCACATCTAACATGCAGGTCATTGATGATTTCCTCCTTTCCACCCTGTACATGTCAAATAGGTCAGCGCCCATCAGAAGATCGAGATTTGGCGTGCCATCGCCAAGGAAGTCCGGAACTTGGGGGTCCACAACAGACGGGGCACCCACTGCCGCAAGAGGTGGGAGGACATCCGCCGCGGAACAAGGAAGACCGCAGAAACACTGCTGGGGATGGCCTCCCAACCTAGGAGGGGTGCCAGTCGCACCATGACCCCCCTGATGTCCCGGATCCTGGCGGTGGCCTACCCTGAATTGGATGGGCGCTTTAAGACATCACAGCAGACACAAGGGGGTGAGTATCAGCACATTCTCCTATCTTTCTGCGCAGTGGAGGCGTCTGGGTGGGGGAGGAGGGCTGTGGGTGACATTAGGCCAGGGCGCTTTCTGTAGTGTAGTCCTCTCCCTTAGGCATGGCCCTGTGCCCCCGGCCCCCACCTCTGTAGGGTGACAAGTACAGCCATTGAAGGTCCAGCATCTCCCATGTGCGCGTTTGCCGTCTCTTGGCCTGTTGTCCTAGTCAATAGTACTGAGTAGTGTACCCCGAATGCGCGGCTTAGTGCATTAGGCTCCTGTGTCTGTCCTCTCCGCCAACGGTGTTGACATTGCATGCACTCAACCTGGTCTTCTTTTTTCTCCCCCCACCCTTTCTCTTCATCTTCTTGTGCATGTGTGCATTAGCATCATCAGGCGGAGGAGATTTGGCATCGGAGCACGAGGGAGCTGCAGGACACAAGACCCCGGTGGGCCCAGGAACAGACACCGAGGGCACCAGTGATCCGGAGGGCGAGGGGAGCACCACGACGGGGACCGCTGGTGAGAGCAGCGACAGCGACACGTCCTCGAATGGGAGCTCCCTAGCGGTGGCGGCAACATCCGTGCCCCCCGCCTCTACAGGTACAGCCGCCACCCAGCGCACCAGCCCCGCCCTCCCAGCAGCCCCTCAGTCTTCGCTCCGTGCCCGTTCGCCCAGGAAGGCGCGCGTCTCCTTCGCCCCAGGCACCTCAGCCCCTGTTGCCCCTGCTGCCCTCAGTGCGGAGCTCATTGACCTGGTAAGGACGCTCATTGTTGGGCAGATGACCCTTTTGAATGCCATCCAGGGTGTGCAAAGGGAGGTGCAACAGAGCAATGCGTACCTGGAGGGCATTCGTTCGGGTCAGGCTGCCCATCAACGAGCGTTCACTGCTCTGGCCTCAGCACTGACGGCAGCCATTGTCCCTGTTTCCAGCCTCCCTCTTCTTACTGCCTCCAGCCTTTCTCTGTCTCCTGTTCCTCAGCCTATCCCATCCACACCATCAGACCAGCCTGCACACACCTCAACACCCAAGAGCAGCTCATCCAAACACAAGCACCACAGATCCCACAAACACTCACCCAAGCAACACCCAGATGCAGACATTCCAACAGTCACAACCACCTCTGTGTCCCCCTCCTCCTCGTCTCCCTCCTCCCTCCCTGTGACGTCTACACTCACACCTGCATGCACCCCAACATCAGCCAGTGCTTCCATCACCACCTCACCCTCCAGTACAGTCCACACTCGTGCAGTCACCACCCCCACTGCCATTTACACGTCCCCTGTGTCCTCTCCCACTGTGTCTGTCACCCCCTCTTCCAAGACACACAAACGCAGGCAGCCACCCACCCAACAGCCATCCACCTCACGACAGCCTACAGCACCAGCACCTTCACCCAATGACAGCACACCTGACTCTCCTACAACCACCTCCTCTTCCTCCACTTCCATCTCCACTTCTCCTACCCTTTACCTTGGCCCTAAAAAACTTTTCATGGCTAATCTTGACCTCTTTCCCTCCGATGAGCTCCCCCCTCCATCTTCAAAGAGTCCCAAGAGCACCGCAGCCACCACCAGCCCAGCTTCGGGTGTCACTGTTGTGCATGGGTTCTGGAGCCCACCCTTTGCAAGCAGTGACACATCGATCAGCAGCAAGGACACATCCAGCCCCCCCCCCCGGCAAGAGGACCCCCAAAAACAAGGGCCGCTGTGCGAGGACCGACAGGGCTGCCCCCAAGGAGCAATGTGCGGCCACTTCACCACCCACACCATCTAGGGGAGGCAAGGGCCCGAGAGCCCCATCAAAGGAGCGGAAGGGCAGCAGGAGCGCGGAGAAGGTGGACCCCACATGTCACATCCCAGCTGGGAAGGAGGACACTAAGGAGGCCAGGAGTCCGTCCCCGAAGGGTCCAGAAACGTCACGGTCCGAGGGCGACTGAGCAGGGAGTCCAGGCCAGGTCTGGCTCCCTTGACCTGCTGGATGAGCACCGCTGAACAGGGCCCGTGGTGCAGAAGAGCACCGCTGAACAGGGCCCGCGGTGGAGAAGAGCACCGCTGAACAGGGCCCGCCGTGGAGAAGAGCACCGCTGAACAGGGCCCGCGGTGCAGAAGAGCACCGCTGAACAGGGCCCCGCCGTGAAGATAGGCACCGCTGAACAGGGCCCCGCCGTGAAGATAGGCACCGCTGAACAGGGCCCGCCGTGCAGAAGAGCACCGCTGAACAGGGCCCGCCGTGGAGAAGAGCACCGCTGAACAGGGCCCGCCGTGCAGAAGAGCACCGCTGAACAGGGCCCGCCGTGCAGAAGAGCACCGCTGAACAGGGCCCCGCCGTGGAGAAGAGCACCGCTGAACAGGGCCCGCCGTGCAGAAGAGCACCGCTGAACAGGGCCCGCCGTGGAGAAGAGCACCGCTGAACAGGGCCCGCCGTGCAGAAGGGCACCGCTGAACAGGGCCCGCGGTGCAGAAGAGCACCGCTGAACAGGGCCCGCCGTGGAGAAGAGCACCGCTGAACAGGGCCCGCCGTGCAGAAGAGCACCGCTGAACAGGGCCCCGCCGTGGAGAAGAGCACCGCTGAACAGGGCCCGCCGTGCAGAAGAGCACCGCTGAACAAGGCCCGCCATGGAGAAGAGCACCGCTGAACAGGGCCCGCGGTGCAGAAGAGCACCGCTGAACAGGGCCCCGCCGTGAAGATAGGCACCGCTGAACAGGGCCCGCGGTGCAGAAGAGCACCGCTGAACAGGGCCCGCCGTGGAGAAGAGCACCGCTGAAGAGGGCCCCGCCGTGCAGAAGAGCACCGCTGAACAGGGCCCGCCGTGGAGAAGAGCACCGCTGAACAGGGCCCCGCCGTCTCAAGCACCGCTCCGCTGGGCCCTTCCTGTCAAGCACCGCTCCGCTGGGCCCTTCCTGTCAAGCACCGCTCCGCTTGGCCCTTCCTGTCAAGCACCACTCCGCTGGGCCCTTCTTCTCAAGCACCGCTCCGCTGGGCCCTTCCTGTCAAGCACCGCTCCGCTGGGCCCTTCTTCTCAAGCACCACTCCGCTGGGCCCTTCATCTCAAGCACCGCTCCGCTGGGCCCTTCTTCTCAAGCACCGCTCCGCTGGGCCCTTCTTCTCAAGCACCGCTCCGCTGGGCCCCGCCGTCTCAAGCACCGCTCTGCTGGGCCCTTCTTCTCAAGCACCGCTCCGCTGGGCCCTTCATCTCAAGCACCGCTCCGCTGGGCCCCGCCGTCTCAAGCACCGCTCCGCTGGGCCCTTCTTCTCAAGCACCGCTCCGCTGGGCCCTTCATCTCAAGCACCGCTCCGCTGGGCCCTTCTTCTCAAGCACCGCTCCGCTGGGCCCTTCATCTCAAGCACCGCTCCGCTTGGCCCCGCCGTCTCAAGCACCGCTCCGCTGGGCCCTTCCTGTCAAGCACCGCTCCGCTGGGCCCTTCATCTCAAGCACCGCTCCGCTGGGCCCTTCTTCTCAAGCACCGCTCCGCTGGGCCCTTCATCTCAAGCACCGCTCCGCTGGGCCCCGCCGTCTCAAGCACCGCTCCGCTGGGCCCTTCCTGTCAAGCACCGCTCCGCTGGGCCCTTCATCTCAAGCACCGCTCCGCTGGGCCCTTCTTCTCAAGCACCGCTACGCTGGGCCCCGCCGTCTCAAGCACCGCTCCGCTGGGCCCTTCTTCTCAAGCACCGCTCCGCTGGGCCCTTCATCTCAAGCACCGCTCCGCTGGGCACCGCCGTCTCAAGCACCGCTCCGCTGGGCCCTTCATCTCAAGCACCGCTCCGCTGGGCCCTTCATCTCAAGCACCGCACCGCTGGGCACCGCCGTCTCAATCACTGTTTATGGTTCACTGTGCCCACCATGCCTCCTCCTTGACCAGTGGAGACTGTCATCCACCTGATGGACTGTGGCTTTGCACTCCCCAGGATGGTACAGTGGGCAGCCCACCCACTGTAGAGACATTGAGAGACTGTGGGCTTTGCACTCCCCAGGATGGTACAGTGGGCAGCCCACCCACTGTAGTGACATTGAGAGACTGTGGCTTTACACTCCCCAGGATGGTACAGTGGGCAGCCCACCCACTGTAGAGACATTGAGAGACTGTGGCTTTGCACTCCCCAGGATGGTACAGTGGGCAGCCCACCCACTGTAGTGACATTGAGAGACTGTGGCTTTGCACTCCACAGGATGGTACAGTGGGCAGCCCACCCACTGTAGTGACATTGAGAGACTGTGGCTTTGCACTCCCCAGGATGGTACAGTGGGCAGCCCACCCACTGTAGAGACATTGAGAGACTGTGGCTTTGCACTCCCCAGGATGGTACAGTGGGCATGGTGGCTCCTCGTGGATCTGGCGTCGTGGACTCATGTGGCTGAGGTGCCCCCCCCTTCCCTTCCCCCTGAGGTGCCTGTAGTTTTTACATCTGATGCCCCTGCAGTGTTCTCTCCAAAGGACTCAGGTCTCCTGTGTGGGCTTTGCCCTTGTTTCTCAAAACTTTGGCCCACAGACATGATGAATTCGTAGGATGTGCAGGACTTGTTACTTCAGTTATACACTGATGTGTATGTCATTTGTTTTCTTGTGAATATCTTTCATGGTTGTACGATAATTTTCAGGAGCTTTTTGGTACATAAATATTTATTCAAAATTTGATTATGTCCTAGCATTTTTCAGGGGTGTTTGGGTGGTGTCACTGTGACATGTTGCTCTGCATTGGTGTGTACATAGTTGGGGGGGGGGTCGCATATGTGTGTGCCCGTAACCTTTCGTCCTCCCCCCTCCCGTGTGTCGTAGGTGCAGTACTCACCGTTGTCGTCTGCGCCAGACTTCGTACTCGTGGTAGATGAGAAGGTAGACGAGAGCAGGTAGGATGTTTAATTCGGGTTCCATGCTGTCCTCCTTCCTCCTGGAGTGCGTAGTGGTGAGCGTTTTCCCGTTCGTAGTCTGTTTCCGCCGTGTTTTTATCGGCGGTGCTCCCGCCTCGGAAAAGGTGGCGGATTGGTGAGTTGTGATAGTGTGGGCGGTACATTGTCTGCCGCCTGGCTGTTGGCGGTGACCGGCGCGCTGTTTGTTTGTACCGCCGTGGCGGGCGGAGTGTTAAAGTGGCTGTCTGTGTTGGCGGTTCCCGCCAGGGTCAGAATTCCATACTTTTTACCGCCAGACTGTTGGCGGGTTGGCTGCCGCTTTAACACTGACCGCCAGGGTTAGAATCACCCCCAAAGTGTCTTAAGTCTTTAAAAAGCAAACAAAGTCTCTTTCAAGCACAAAGTACCTGGTTCAAAGTGGAAAATCTCCACAGAGGGCCGCAGAAGAGGAGATGTGTGGAAAAATGGTGTGTGCGTCGGTTACGCCCCTTCACACACGGACTTGCGTCATTATTTTTCACGCGGGGAGACGTGCATCGTTCTAAGGGAGGAAAAATGGTGTGTGCGTCAGTTTCGCCCCTTCACACACGGACTTGCGTTGTTATTTTTCACTCGGGGAAGACATGCGTCGTTTTCTGGCACGCGGACCGTCTCCTTCTATGGATCGCAGGATTACCAGATGTCCCAGGGCCTGTGCGTGGATTCTTCGGCTTGTTTTTCAGCTGCGTGTCGTTCCGCGAGGCTGTGCGTGGAATTTTCTTTCTCACGGCAGGCATTGCGTCGATTTCCCCTCTGGAAGTCGGGCAGCGTTGTCCATGCGAGACCATGTGCTGAAGTTCTGGTCACCCCGTAGGCGTTGCGTCGATCAGCGGCGGTGTGCGGCGATTTTCCCATCGCCGAGCATGCTGTGTGTTTAAATTTTCGTCGCACGAAGAGTCCAAATGAAAAAGAGAAGTCTTTTTGGTCCTGAGACTTCAGGGAACAGGAGGCAAGCTCCATCCAAGCCCTTGGAGAGCACTTTTACAGCCAGACAAGAGTTCAGCAAGGCAGCAGGCCAACGGCAAGGCAGCAGTCCTTTGTAGAAAGCAGAGAGGGGAGTCCTTTACAGCAGCCAGGCAGTTCTTCTTGGCAGATGTAGTTTCTGGTTCAGGTTTCTTCTTCAGCAAGTGTCTGATGAGGTAGGGCCGAGGCCCTGTTTTATACTAAATTGTGCCTTTGAAGTGGGGGTGACTTCAAAGAGTGGCTAAGAAATGCACCAGGTCCCCTTTCAGTTCAATCCTGTCTGCCAGGGTCCCAGTAGGGGGTGTGGCAGTCCTTTGTGTGAGGGCAGGCCCTCCACTCTCCCAGCCCAGGAAGACCCATTCAAAATGCAGATGTATGCAAGTGAGGCTGAGTACCCTGTGTTTGGGGTGTGTCTGAGTGAATGCACAAGGAGCTGTCAACTAAACCTAGCCAGCCGTGGATTGTAAGACACAGAAATATTTAAGTGCAAAGAAATGCTCACTTTCTAAAAGTGGCATTTCTAGAATAGTAATATTAAATCCGACTTCAACAGTCAGCAGGATTTTGTATTACCATTCTGGCCATACTAGATATGACCTTCCTGCTCCTTTCAGATCAGCAGCTGCCACTTCAACAATGTATGAGGGCAGCCCCAATGTTAGCCTATGAAGGGAGCAGGCCTCACAGTAGTGTAAAAACGAATTTAGGAGTTTTACACTACGAGGAGATATAAACTACACAAGTACATGTCCTGCCTTTTACCCACACAGCACCCTGCTCTAGGGGTTACCTAGGGCACACATTAGGGGTAACTTATATGTAGAAAAAGGGGAGTTTTAGGCTTGGCAAGTACGTTTAAATGCCAAGTCGAAGTGGCAGTGAAACTGCACACACAGGCCTTGCAATGGCAGGCCTGAGACAAGGTTAAGGGGCTACTGAAGTGGGTGGCACAACCAGGGCTGCAGGCCCACTAGTAGCATTTAATCTACAGGCCCTAGGCACATATAGTGCACTCTACTAGGGTCTTACAAGTAAATTAAATAGCCAATCATAGATAAACCAATCAACAGTACAATTTACACAGAGAGCATATGCACTTTAGCACTGGTTAGCAATGGTAAAGTGCCCAGAGTTCAAAAGCCAACAGCAACCGGTCAGAAAAAATAGGAGGAAGGAGGCAAAAAGTTTGGGGAGGACCCTGTCAAAAAGCCAGGTCCAATAGGTGTGCAATTGTGTAACATCATCCTTATGTGCGTGAACCTCCATATTTAAAAATTAAAAAATATAATAGCTCCATCTAACAATTTTAAGATAATATACTTATAAAGATAAAAAGATTCCTAATGTAAAAAGTAAGATTAGCAAGTATTGCCACTTGCTCTGAGCAGATAAAAATATGAGATGGAATTCCTCATAAACATCTTCTTTCCATACATCTTGCAATCTAAATCACATGGATTTTTGACGTATGGTTAATACGCATGCAGTAGTATACTACGAATTTGTATGTGAACAGGTTAAAAACTAAAGAGATTCCACATACGTTAAAATCATACAGTGAGACACTTTTAAAAAGCTTGAGCGAAATTAATGAATGAAACCTTGTGCTAATTTCACCCAGCCTGGCTTGTAGTGAGGTACTTTAAAAGTGAAATATTCAGAGGTAAACTGAACGATACTACTTGCTAATTCGATAAAATGATTATGTTAGGTAAAGAAAAAGTATGGGCAATCATAAGTAATTTAGAGGCCCAATGTCATAAGCTAAGTTGTACACTTTTTTAACACTTAGCAAACATCACCAATCAAACTGATTCACGAATTATGTTCGACTTTGTTAAGGCTTCTGTCCAATAAGCACTTGGGCTGGGTCCTACACTTTTGATACCAAAAGTCCTTGCTGTTTACTAGAAAAAGCCGTGGTCACAAAATTGCTTCGGTGTCAGACTTCAACAGAGCCTCGAGCCCTCCAGTAATGGTACTAGTGCACATGTATATGGAAATGTTCTGTAGTACATTTTTAATATAGGCCCTTGTGCTGTCGAGCTGTTATTGACAAACATGTGTGTCTGTTGCCAGCTGGGGACATGACTGCCCTTCCAGCTGTGTTTCTTTTAGGTTCCAGTGAGGTCATGTATTACATTTCTGATTTGCATTGATTCAGCGACTGTTGATACAGCACCTGGATGTTTAGTAATTAGTGAGCACATATATATTAAATGAGGGGATTAGGTTTACTTTCTCCTGCGTGTGT
Organism: Pleurodeles waltl; assembly: GCF_031143425.1. Lineage (NCBI taxonomy): Eukaryota > Metazoa > Chordata > Amphibia > Caudata > Salamandridae > Pleurodeles > Pleurodeles waltl. Next base: position 539,600,765 of record NC_090437.1, read on the forward strand.
TTTCCGGTGATGGTATATCAGGTATTTTAAACCAATTAGAGCCAGGGTAGTTATTAGATAGCTAGCCGCCCTTAAGATATTGCCTTTTAAGGGCATATTTATAAGCCCCTTGTGCTTCATTGCGCTTCCATAGTGTCATTTGATTTTACCCGAAGGAGGATGCCACTGTGTGCCATATTTACAACGTGGCCCAAAGCATGCATTGCACCACTTTGTAACCCTGTGCGCCACATTATACCTGTGCCGGTACATTGTATGCACGGGGGCATTCCCACGCAGGGAGGCCTGAAAAAAGGCACAGTCAAAATTAACAAGATTTTACTGCACTATTTTTTTCTTCATTTTTAATGCCTGCTCAGGGCAGGCGTTAAAATGAAGCTCCCAAGATAACCTATGGGCCTTCCTGTGCTGTGCTGGAGTAGAGCCATAATTTATGGCACTAATCCAGAAAAGCGCCACAGTAGCTTCATAAATTATGAGGCTGTTGTGCTAATGTGCACCATGGTGTGTTGTATGGTAAATACAGTGCTACCATGGTGAGGAGAGGGGGGTGCAGGGTAACGTAGGAAAAGTGGTGCATCAGAACTGATGCATCACTTTTTTGTAAATATGCCCCGTTGTTCCTCTTTCAGGGCTTGATGAAAAGCTGTAGTGTCAACCTCATCTGCTGCTGTCAATTCACATGATTAGTTGAAAGTGGAATTTGTACACTACTAAATACTCTGCAGTCTACCTCATGGTCAGTAAAATGTGTTCACATACTAGTCATTGGTAGCCTTAAAATATGTCACAAAAGAATTATGATCTGCAAGAATCATATTATTGTTTAGTGTCAAGAATGTAGTTCAAGCTAAATCATGTTCTGTCAGCTATAAGAGGATCAAGACCAGTTTCTAAATATGTGTTGCAAAATGTGGGCCTAATTACGAGTATCGGTGTTATGTTATGTTATTTTATTTATCGCACCTGCTAAACAATGGTACAATGTAGCACTTATTACAAGATTCTCTGGAAAAAACATACTGATTTTGGTGTCTAACGCTTCTAAAACTGCATACGACTTTAAACAATGCCTGCTTTTCCCCTGTTATTTCTTCAGTCTTGACCTGCCAAAACGAAAGGAAGGTTGAGGTATTTAACGCAAACTAGTAATTCCAACTCCTGCACAAACAAGAATTTATTCAGGGGCCAGGAAACAACAACACACTCATAATCAGGCTATATGTGTTCTAGTTCAAAAACACAAGTTAAGTTTGTGCGACAAAGTGAGATAGTTCATTTGGCTCTCTTGAAAATGACCATCAAGTAGCCGCAAAAGGAAGCACTGTGTTTAACTATAAAATCAACACAGACCTCACAGGCAAACCAGATTCTTCTGCAGAAGGGAAGACCGAGACCCTCACTCATTACAAGGTGTGTCCGAACAAAGCAAAGTGTTAACCACATACTATTCCAATTTTTGAGCACGAAATAAGGCATAACATGCAGAATCGCGTTTTAACAGTCCACATTTCGTATGTTTTGCCTTTGTCCAGGCTTTTTCCCCTGATAAATTTGCTGGATTTGACCTGTCAGAATTTTTCAGGGGAAAATTGTGAGGATGTGATAATTATTACACAACATATCATTCTGATCCCTGTGCAAACACATGTTTGCACAGGGAAGATAAATCAACCCTAAACTCACAATGAGGGTTACATTGGAGAATGATTAAGAGGCATAACATGTGGTTGTTCTGTATTTAGTGGTGTGGCAAAATATCTCCATAAATTATAAACTCTGATAAAAGTCCTACTGTTCTAATGAATAATGCGGTCAATGTTTCTCTCACAAGTTTTCTTTCATTTAAGTGACTGATTATGAGTTGTCTTGCAATCATGACAGAGATAAAAATTTAAATACCTTGTCAAAATATAAGGTACTACCCGTTCTACAATGTCCAATAATGATAACTTGCTACCTTTACCCCACACAAATATAATTTGGGGAAATAACAACTAGTCCCAGAAGAGGATGAGATGGGGGAAAACAAAGAACATTAAGACAAGTCACAGAAAGAATTTAAACTTTACTGGTTAGACGACAGATCTGCCTTACAGAGACAACAGTTTGGTGCTAAATTACCAAATGATGTACATGATCAGCAATCAAGAACTGTGAAACAGTATGAAGAATAACTGAAATAGTTGTTCATAACTTACTGGGATATGGCAAAAGGAGCAGAAACTAGGAATTTCCAGGTAGACAGTCTCAGTGCACCAAAGCATTACTCAAAAAGTGAAGAAAACAGAAAGAGGGATGCAAGAAAGCCTGTGATTCACTTGAAGAAGCAACAAAATGAAACAAGAATTGGCAAATGCATTAGGTTTCGCCTATGTGATTAATATTTTTTTTGTTCTGAGATTTAGCTTGGTGAGCAGTTGTGCAACATAAGTTACTAAAACTCCATAAAAGTGTTATGAATTGTGTATTGAGAAAGCCAATATATTGTGCAGTAACTGGTAGTAATATAATGCGCGGAGATCAGCCAAATGGCAGAGGAGAAAGAAAAAAGAAAAGCATGCAGGGGCCAAGCACATTTAATATGCTTGCCATACTTCAGCAAGCTCATGAACTAAACTTGCAAGGAGCTGTGAAATGTTCTCACCTTACCTCAAGAAGAGAGCTTGAAAAAAGAGTAAAGAATTATACAACATACAATATTCCATACACTAAACTGGATCACCTGTGCGTCTGAGCAAGTTCATGTTGTCAATCAATCAATCAACCAGGATTTATAAAGTGTGGCTAATCACCCAATAGGCTATCCAGGCCGGTCCTAGAGGCATGTTCTGGAAGGCCATTTGGAATTACAGAAGTGAGGTGATGGTCCGGAAGTGCGTGGGGAGACTGTTCCAGGATTTTGCTGTGATGTGAGAGAAGAAACATCCTCCATGTCTGCTTCGGTAGATGCGGGTGTAGGAGCCTGACTCTCTATATAATGCAAATAATAATACAACATTGATGTACAGTTTATAGAGAGTCTCAGCAACCACATCTTGGTTTCCAGAGGCAAAAATAGATCACTTAATGCTCTATCTTTGTGGTAGTGTGGTCTATCTCTTAGGCTAATCCAGGAGATTTGCTAGGCATTTGTGAACTCACAGTATCAATAAATGTTGACACACACTCGGAAGAATAACTTGAGACCAATTTACAAAAATACTTCAAATAAAAAATATAAAAAATTAAGACCAAGATCATCAGAATCAGGTAAGTTCTCTTTAAGTTATAATTTTTCAAAGTTTGAAAAATGTTCTGATTCTATGTGTAATTACCCACCATAGGAATCAATAAGAGAAAACTTTAAATTTGCATTTAAAATCAGATAATGCTCTCACAAGTGTCCCCTTTTGTTTCTAGATCAAAGTGGTTGATATATCCTGTGGGCCCGCTGAAGAAGTTCAGGTTGCTCCTGGTTCCGGCAGGAGGAGAGGCTGAAAGTTTTCGAGCTGGTGTGCCACAAGGAAATGAACCACTTGGAAACACAGTGCACAGGGGGACGTAGAGGAAAGTCCTCTTGGAGGGTCGAGGTTGCAAGGGGTTAGGGACCACTAAAGCACAGCTAGTTCTCTGGTGCAGGGGCCAGGGATACCTAGTGCAGAACAGATGGTTGTGCATCAAGGAGCCTTTGGAGCCAGGTACAGCTCACTTTGAGGGTGGATTGCAGGTCAGCAGGGCCACTCTGGGGGGCTGTTTTTTAGGTGTTCTGAAGTCCCTCAACTAGTGCTTGCTTCTAGTCCTCAGAGAGTTCAGAGGGGACTTTTCTTCTTGGTGTCTGACATTGGGGGTCCAGTATCCCAGACTAAGGCATGTCTCTGACACACAAGATTAGAGTGCCACCAAACTTGGCACACTTGTAGTGTTTGTCCTCTGGGTCTGTTGGGTGAAATTTGGTTGGGCTGCTATGCCTAGTTCATTGGTCAGCACCTGGTCAGTGAACCGAAATTCACTGGTTTCTTGCCTGTAGAGTGCAGGAAGTGATGCCTTCACTCAGGAATATTCTTGGTGATTTTGAGAAGGTTGGAAGTCTTCTGGTGTCCTGGGTGCAGCAGGCAGGGTTTGTCACCTTTTTCTTCTGGTAGCAGGACTTCTGTTCTCAAGCCTTGGGTCTTCTTTGTCGCTGACGTTCTTGTGTCCATTGAATCTGATCTGCAGGTCTGAGGATGCCCACTAAATACTGTATCTAGTGGGTGTTAGAGGAAGTCCCTTGTAATGGCCAATGTGCCACTTACCTTTCAGTGGATACACCCACTATGTGACAGTTTCCTGTGGGAAAAAGTCACATTTCTAACCCTGGCTGGCTATTTTCCTGCCATCCAAGATGGAGTAAAATTAAGTGGAGTGGACACCGCGTCTGCCATACCTGAGTGATGGTGCAAGCTGAAGGCGGGCCCTCCCCCTATCATTTGTGTGTTCTCTGTCATTTCTACCCACGAAAAGTGGGGTCTAGGATTTGGGTGGCCATCTGCTGCTATAAGCAAATGGCTGAAGTGGTGCTTTATTGGCGGCATGGCCTTTAAAGCTCCCTGCCAGAGCAGGGCACGTTTCTGGGGGAGGAGGTATGACACCTCTTTCCAGGAAGGGCATTGTCTTCCGGTCCCAGAGAGCAGGAGCTCTCACCCCAAGGATCAAGAATTGTGACAGGTGGTGTCAGGATGGTTTGGGCTATCCAGCAACAATATCAGGGTGCTGTAGGTTTTGCAGGTGCACCTCTAAGATGGTCCCTGGTGTACATTCTGAGTTGTTTTATTACAAATTAACCCAGGGTCCAGGGTAGCCTTCATGTAGCTGGTAGCTTATAATCACCAGTGTCCAGCACATATACTCGCTTTAGCTCCCCTGTAAACTTACTATGCCTTAAGGTTTTGTAAAGACACAGTAGGGGCTTATTTGCTCAAGCAAACATATGCCCTCACGCGTATTATAGTGCACCCTGCCTTAGGGCTGTGAGGCCTGCCAGAGGGGTGACTTACCTATAGTGCATGCAGTGTTAGTGAACAGGGCACTCTTTATGAGTGCCATGTTGAGTTTATAACTTTTGAATCAGGTGTCTTCAACGCGAGGTACCAGTAGCTCCCAATCCCCTTCAGAGTAGCTCACAGCATGGAGTTCATTTTTAAGTAGGCAGTGTCATATTTGTCCTTTTAAAGTTAATGGAAGGCTGTGTTTATTTTACATTATTAACATCAGGCTGCAGATAGTAGGGCATGACAAGGAGCAGTGCTGGGCATGGAGGTGAAGATTGAAGCACTAAGGTCTTCTAAAGTCCTTGTCAACTCAGTATTGGAGGTGAGAACAAAATTATGTTTCTCAATCCTTTTAAATTGGAGAAAATTCAAATGAAAAGTTAACTATAATTAAGTTAACTTTTAATTTTAATGTTATCAATTTGTTTTCAAAGTTTTACATTTCCAAACAGCAGACCTCTTGCTCCTGGTGTCCAGTAGAACACTAAAGTGCAGAAAAATGTTCCACATTATGAGCAGTTTTGCACATTAAATGTCTTCTGTTTAAAAAAATGGTTGTATGTTTGTGTTAAACATGTAACGGTGCCACATATGACCAAAGGTGTGTCCTGCTCCACAAGTACACATGACACACACTCTCAGTTACCCATACACACACATATATCCCATTCATATGAACATATGTTCATACATTCCCAAAGACCACGCTCTCAATGACAGACATGGCAGCCCTGTCATGGTGCCCCTAGTCCAGTCGTCTGGTGATGAGGGTCTGTGTCATGGTGTGCCTTGTGTGGAGGGGTAGCTACTTGCAGATCTTACATAGCATGCGCAAATTGAGGTTGCAGGCAAAGGAGACAGCATTGTTCTGTGATTTCATGGTGATCGTGGGGTCAATGATGATTCTGAGATTTGTGGAGTGGTTGGAGGCAGTGGGTGTGGGTGTGGGCCCAAGGTCTGATGGCCACAAGGAGTCATTCCATGTGTTGATGCTGTTGCTAAAGATCAATATTTCTGTCTTGTAGGTGTTCAGCTGCAGGCAGTTGTCCTTCATCCAGTCAGCAACGCTTGTCATGCATCTGTGAAAGCTGGTTCTGGTGATAGAGGGATCGTCAGTGAGAGAGAGGATGAGTTGGGTTTCATCTGCATAGAAAATTATGTTGAGACCATGGGATTTGACAATGTTGCTCAGCGGGGTCATATATGCTTTGGAGAGCATGGGGCTGAGGGATGAACCATGAGGAACATTGCAGGTGATCTCCTTGGGTTTGGAGGTGAAAAGTGGGAGGTAGATCCTCTGTGTTCTTCCGGTGAGGAAGGAGGTGATCCATCTGAGCGCGTCCCCTGTCAAGCAGATGTGGTGGAGTCTTCCGATCAGCATGTGTTGGGATACAGTGTCGAAGACTGCCAAGAGGTGGATCAAAGCTGCTACTTCTCCTCAGTTGAAGAAGGTTCAGATGCTGTCCGTGGCTGAGATCAGGGCAGTTTCTGTGCAGTGATAGCTGTGGAAGCCAGATTTGGAAGCATCGAGTAGCTGGTTCTGATGTAGATATGAGTTGCTTGTTGATGATCTTTTCCAGTACCTTCGCTTGGAATGGGAGCAGGAAGATTGAATGGTAGTTTTTGGGTTCCCTGGTGTCAGAGGAGGGTTTTTTGAGTAGAGGCTGTTTATAACACAGCAGTTTTGAAAGCTCTGGAGAATAAAAGACAGTGCAAATATCTCACAGTGCCTTTCATTGGGGCAGAATACATGCTCTTCCAGTCCTTGCAAGAGAGGTATGTCTCTGCAGAGTACAAGAAAAGGCAAGTCCGAAGTGCTCTCAAAAAGCCAGGCTTCACTGGTAAAAACATTAGCTGCTGATCTGCTTGGTAGAGATGTTTTCATACCTTTGAGGGAATGGGGTGTCAAGCAATGAAGAAAGGCTGTCGCTGCAGCTCTGTGCACCTCTGTGGAATGCTCACTGTCAGCTGCTACTCCCATCTCCCACAGAGAAACATGACCGCGCTAGCCATCTGACAGATGTAAACATGGAGAAAGGACTGCAGAAGATGCTTATTGAGATCAACCAAACTAAGGCCACAAGAGTAAATTGTTATTCGTAGTTTTCCAGTTTTCAGCAGTGCACTGAGGGCAGCATTTGCTGGTACCCACTATCTCTTTAGCATTTGCAATTAAATAAGTTCCAATATATTGATTTTCATTTTGAATAGATGCATTTTCTTATTTTTGAATAGCTTAAAAGTAATATTTAAAGCATTTCTCAGCACACACACACACATCAGAGGGAAGCTTGAAGAAAAACTAGAGCAAGAACATTCCATGTGTGCCTCATTGTTCTGCTGCAGAGACTGTGTGAGCATGACACAAAGAAGAGAAGGCAAACTAATGCGTCAGAATGCACGCACCTCATTGAGATGTACTTTCATGCAAGGCAATGCCCTGGGAGGCGTCCATGTTAAAGTCAGGCTGTGGTGAGCACAACAAAGATAATAATAGTACTAATAAGAGAAGAACTGACATGAAACTGATGAGGCACATGTAGTTCTGCATGGGGGCCGCATTGAGAGCTGTTAGCTATGCATGCAAGCGCTATGCAGACAAAACATAAACAAAGTTCTGCTTCAAAAGCGTATTAAAACATATGCCTTGAGACACTGAGAAGAGCAAACACATGAGGAAGAACAGGAAACAGCATGCTACATCCAATACAAACAGAGGAAAAGTAAGTAGCAAGCATGGGAACCAATGAAAAGCAAGGGAGCGTGATGTAAGCCCCTTTTAAGATATATAGATAATAGATGTCACAAGCACAGCAGAAGCACTATGCAGGCGAAACTTGAAAAGGGGATAGAACAAAATAAAGGTGACATGGAAGCCAAGGGTAAACTGTAAGTAACAGCAGAAACCCCACTCAAAACACAACATAATAAAACAGCTCACCCAAAACTTCCTATATAGTCATAACAACAACCAACACCCCATCAGCAGAGCGCTCCGATAATGCTCTCGGAATCATATGCAAACTGGGGCACTTTGTGGCCTTGTTGGGAACGTGAAGCTAAATAACAGTATAAGACAAATAATTTTAAACTGATATTCTAGCCTCTTATTTTCCCTTTCACGATGTTCATGTTTCCACTTTCCAGGCTCGGCAAGCCCCAATATTGTATGATGTAGCTTGACGGGAAATGCATTCTCTAATTAACACCAGATTTTTAGAATACAGTACATGCAATGACCCACGCAGCTTCACTGGCATAAATGGCATAAATTCTTGTACCTGACGTGAACATTTCAGGGAAACTTTTCTCCTATAACAAATTGCTGGCAATTATCCAACAAACAAGTCCGGCGAGCTAATTACAACATTGTCTACATGTCTGCATTGTGCGGGAGGCATGTACTTGTCTTTTTATTGAAATAGTCTGCATAGTAACTGATTTTGCTCTAACAATAATTACTAATTAAAACGTGCATTCGTGTGAATAGACTATAAACTTGCTTAGTATTTCTCCGTTTGGATTATGGAACACACATAAAATAGATATTAGCCGTTTATTGTAACTGTCTCGTATATTGGAGGATGAGAAGCATGACAATTCACAGCAGCTATAGAAAGTTATAAGAATGTGGACGATTGGAACATTATGACTCAGTTGGATGTTATATTCATAGGAAATCCATACATCCCCTATACTGTCCCTCTTATTGTGATACAAACAACATCCCACCTACCTCTAATAAGTTTCAATACTTTAACCCTAAACTATGGGATCTTTGAAGCTACATTGACAACCCTCTTCTTGAACCCAAATTTAGTCGAGCCACTATATTTTATCTTGCCCATGAATATGTAAACAGTTTTCTACTCTATGGGGTATGGGATGTGATTCACTACATTTTTGTATTTTTTGCTTACCAGCCAATGAAAAATGCCATTTCCTTTAGTATTACTAGGCAGTTTAGTATTGCACATATTTTGGTTTAGTAAAATGTCTCTGCTTTAAATGTAAAATGTTTGTATTAGGTAACACATTTACTGTCATTGTGAACAAGGGTACTTTGTGCAAACGGAAAGAAATAAAATTGTATTTGTAAGGGTATAAGTTATATTTTAATAAATCAAGACTGCGTCTATAGTAAGATTAAGGCACAAAGGAACATCTGGTGTGCACTATAATTGTGTTCACATATTTCTGCTGCATGTGACTGCCAAACATATTCAATCTTTCTATAAACCAGATTGGACCTATACAACTGTTGACTCTCTGAATGTGTCACACCAGCAGCCTAGCATCAGGGAAGCCCTGCTGACCTGGAAGCAAAAAGCACTCACAACCCTCCTAAAAAAAGAAGTTGGCATTTGTCCAAACTCTTGCATCACTATCCTTCCATAAGCACACACTTGTTTGGAAAATGACTAACAATTCCCTAGTTTCTCCTCCTTTCAGCTCTCTGTTCAACTACAAATTGTACTGATATGTGCAAACCTGCCTGTGCCTGTGAGATAACCGTACTGATGGCAGAAAGGGAGTACTAAGGCTCGCAAGCCCCTGCTGTCTTCTGGTGAAGATTTATGTAAACAAACCAGCACCCCTCCAGAGGTAGCCAGTCACTCGCCCACATTTATTTGCAGTGATCCACATATTCACCTCAAAAGCTAAGACATAATTTGCTCAGCTCCCATCTTCCTCTATTTGTGCAAAATACAGAGGTAGGTCTCACCTGTCACAGATAGACAAACACTACACATCACTTAATATAATCAGCACAACTATTTCTCTCAAATCACAGATAGCAGAGCAATCACTAACTTTTGGCAGATTGTGAGAAAATGCCTCTTTGTGGTCGATCACCTCTATTTTTATGGGCAGATGCTGCCAGTGCTTGAACTCTGCACACTGGGCTTATGTAAGGCGTCCCATAAAACATACAATAATTGGCTAGTCCCCAATTGGCATACTGGTGAATAGTGCAGTAAATACAAAAATGGCATGGAAAGTTAAATGCCATCTGTGGACTGCAGCATATATTGCACCATGCACTAGGCTGACAAGAGAAACATGACATTAGACCTACATGTGTAACCTAACAGCTGAAGCTTTAAACCCATTGACAGTCCTGTCAAAATAACTAGGGGTGAGGGTGCGTGTAAATCATATTTTCTCAGTGCAAAATAAACCCTTTTGTCAAAAATGGACCAGAGTGTTCATTATGTGCTAAGAAAACAGTGGTAAATGCAACAGAACACAAACAGCAGCAGCCACAAGCCGCACACATTAACTAGGTTAGATGTACTTGTGCTTCTGCCATAGGATTTTCATGCCATATTGCTCATAATTACAGATATGGGCAAAATATGGTCGTTTTCAGAAATTTAACATCAAAGAGAAATGCAAATTTACCAAAATTACTCTATTTACTCCGTTGTAAATAATATTTGCTTAGGCCTACAAATAACCCTTTCCTTGAGAGGTAGGAAACCCATGTTTATATATTAGGTAAGTCACCCTAGCCCACAAGGTGGAGTGTTTTGTTTTTGAAAGTGGAACTTGTAAAACGTTAAGGTTAGCAGTGACTGGCCTACAAAAGCTTTTATTTTCACTGCAAAGGTTTTGTTGCTTTTCTGTGAGACAAGCTAAAGTACAGTATAAATGCTAATTCTGTAACTTTGGTTTACAGTAGGCCTATGGTCTATTCTAACAAAAAGATAAATCCAATTCAATGGTGAAGTTGATTTTTTGATAAATAGACACGAAATGTGATTTTCCAAAAGTCATACTTTCCTAACTAATGCACCACCAGACTAATTATTTAGATGCCTTGTAGCTGTCTTGTCAGTTTTACCCTTGATGAGGAAGGAAATACTGCTCCATGAGCAGAGACAATGGCCTGGGACTGGCAGGGTGGCTTCTATGAGGTATTTGACACAGATTATCCTAAGCAGTGAAGGAGGGCCCTGGACCTGTGCTAAATCTAAAAGGACACGGGAGAGACATGTACATTTAAAGTACAGTAATAAGTGAAGCATCGAAGGGAGAGCCTTTTGATCCCAGGATTCACTTTAGCACTCTTGTCTTCTTTGAAGGAGTAACTTGGCCCGAAAATTAGTTTGGAAAAGCTAAGTCGGAGGGGACTGATTATTACTTTTGACACACCCCTTGGTGTGCCACAAGCTTCCTCCAGGGGTTAAAGACTTTGCCATGTTGGATCTCTCCTAGGATGGCAAACATGATGTACTTTAAAAGAAGTAGGGGGTTAGCTTGGGAACTTTTTACCAATTCATTTTGGAGTGTCCAGGAGTCACCTCTACCAATGGCGAGTGAAATGCACAAAGGTAGCACCTTCACCATAGCCTCTAAGAATGCATATGACCAGTGGAAGGGCAGTAGAGGCCTAGACCTGATGTCTCTGACCTGTGTGGAGAACTCTAATGCTGGAACAGTTGCCAGTTGTACCTAGGACTGAGAAGTGTATTCCAAGGGACATTTGACTGACCTTTTTTGTGGGTACTGAGGACCCTGATTGAACAGTGCTGGGGGCTCTAGATGAAGTAGGTCCTGGGCCACAAGTATCGATGTCCTAGAAGCCTTAGAAATGATCTAGACAATAGCTCTCCCATCATTTGCTACAAACAGCACAGCTATCACTCACTTTCCAAGTAAGTTATCCATTTTCTTTGGCAGATACTCACTTTCCAAGTAAGTTATCCATTACCTTCAGAAGACAAATCCCATGCTCGGTTGGTAGATTTCTCCCTCAGTACAGAGGAAAACATTTGCCCATTTCTTTAGACAGCATGGCTAACCTTCACAGTCACAGCCTATGTTTTTCTCCATTAACCTATGAATGAAGTGGTGTACTCCTCTCCCGTGTTATCTGCCTAGCTATCCATTCTGCCTGTATGACTGTCTCTTTGTACCTATTAATTTATTGAAGGGACCTATGTTGTACACCCTGGAGGAAAATTACTTTCAAAAGCCACGAAGACAAAGTACAGTGGATCCTACAATAAAGTAATCTCAGAAGTGACCAACGTAGTGCTGAAAAAAGCAAGGAAGTAGCAATAACTGAGTAATGGGATAGAGGCACAATCAAAAGTGAGTAATATTGGCCCGAGACACATCAGTTAGTACAAAACATGAATGATGTCTTCAAAAACAATACTTACATTTCAAGATGGAGCCAGACCTGTTACAACTACAAGGAAGCAAGGAAACACAAAGCCAAGGTGTCATGCTTCCATTACAATCTAAATCAGGACCAATAAACTACATATAAGGGACACAATATAAATAATCAGTGCAATGAAAATACTCTGTTATCCAACCACCTAGTTTCTTTAAAAAGACACAGGATCAACTATACATATTCAGCAACATCCTAAAACATTTCCACAACAGTCACACATTAGCTCAAGCAGACAGTCCTTAAGTTAGAGTGGAGTAGAAACCTTTAATGAATGAATCACATTTTGTTGTATCTATGTGGTATTTCCAAAGCATAAACCAAGCCAGCAGTGGACTGTACAGGGTCAAAGCAAGCATGAAGTCAAACAGTAGAGGTAGCTGGTTTGTGCATGGTTATGCAATGTTCTTTAAAGGGGTGTGTATACAACTCTTTCCTAAATTAGAGGTGCATTGGGTGGTCCTGATGGACATGACAATGTTGTTGCAGATCCTGGTTTCATTAAAGGGAAAAGTGTGCTGCCTATTTTTTTATTTTTTACACTTCTTAGTCTGCAGTCTGATGGTGTCTTAGCTGTGGGTGTGCTAAGAACCACCAGAGATGGTGAGCTTGTTTGCAAGGTAAGCAGGGATACTGGTCCTGATGGATTTGTAGATGAAGCAGCTCGGTTTGTAAATGGTGTAGGGCTAATCTAGTAAAATCATGCTGTGGATGATGTGATCATGCACTCTACAAATTTAAAGCAACATAATCAATCAATCAGTCTTTGTAAAGCGTGGCTACTCACCCATGAGGGTCTCAAGGCGCTTATTACACCCATGTAGAACTTGGATTAGGAAAGTTGTCATAAATTGCAAATCCAGATTTACAGAATGAGGATTTGTTGATGTTATTCCCAGGCATTACATATCCGACTGTGAACTCTTACAGAGTTTCAACAGCTGGAAAGGTCTGATCAGGGTGAGTGCAGGAATGTTCCTAGGATAATAAACACATGGTTTTTCTATTTTCAGTTTGCCAGATGATTGAAAATTGGATACATAAATCATCCAACTGTATACTGCAGAATAACTAGAAAAAATGGATGAGTACGCTAGACCAAGAGATTTTGGAGCACATTTATCAAACTTTCATGCAGTGCAGAAAGCCACATGCTACATAAAAGAGAAACATAGAAATGTGCCAGATTTAACACCATATGGTGCATTCCTGCCCTTTCCTTGCACTGGCACCCCTTCGGCCAAAGCAGGCACCCTTCCTTCCTGGTGCAAGGATTCCTGCATTGTAGGCATGATGTTTTTTACGCAAGAAGAGGTACCTTCCTGCACAAGAACAATCATCAAAGACATTTTCCTTCTTCTAAGTGTTCTTCAGAATGCAGCACACTCAGAAAGAGGAAACAACGAAGAGAAATAAAGATATTTCTCCTCTTTGCACCTCCCCTGGGAAGGCGTTTCATTTTGACACATTCCCAGGTCTATCACAAATGGTAAATCTGAGAATGCAACACAATTAATGGGTAGATGCATGGGAACACCCACACTTCACCCATGGAATGGATCCCCTGGGCAGAATAATGCAATGCACTGATTATCTCTGTGTTGCATTACTCTAGATTTATCAAGCCATGCAGGGCCTTGCAAGGTGGCCTTGCCTGAATCGATAAATCTGACTTAGTAGTTGAGTCCCTCCTGCACCCCCCTTGCAAGTGCGACACACCTCAATGAGAATTATGCCCCTAAGATTGGCTTTCAATATTCAATCAGAACAGTCCCAGCAAAGGGGCCCTTTCTACTAATCTGACTAGTGCCAAATGCTAAAAACCATGAGATTAGTTCCTGAAAGTCAGTCAGAAATACCTATACACGAATTGCTATAGAAGTATGTGCTGGTAGTTTTGCTGTGGTCTTTGGGCACCTGCGAAAATACGCATATGTAGTTAAGCCCATTTATGCGAATTTAGGGGCATCAAGATCACATAAGCAGGCAGGTTGAATTCTGATTAGCACCTGCCTGTAAGTGGAACAAAGACAAATGCTCAGAACTAGTACATCATCCAAATTGGCTTTATAATTATTTGCATAGTTTTCTACATAGTCTGTGACTTTTTGGAATCACACAAAAGTATTACATTTTTTTAATGTGTAGGCATGAGCCTATTGATACTGCATAGCTTCTATTTGTTGTGAATTTCACAAGTGTTAGCACATCTAGTAGACAGGCAGCACTTTTCTATAGATTTATGCATAGTTTCAAGAAGCTCACCCATATTTTTTCTCAAAATTAAACTAATTGTCTTCATTCTAAGTTTATTAGGTTTAAACACGAAATATTTTGGCGAATGTCTTTATTGAAGTTATATTTCAGGCACATTATCAAACTTGTGACAGCATTTTATGTGACCATATTATGTAAGCATGTTTACCTCGCCATCATTTTAAGGCTGTAGCAGTCGCTACATAAGAATGCTTATTAAACATCGAATACCCAGTGTTCATTAAAATATCGAATTAAGTAGCCCTAATCTCTCTGCATACTTTGCGTGCCTGGATAACTAATCTCGACCTCTCGACTTTTGAAATCAAAACCCCGAACCGAGAGTATCTGCATAAGTCTCAAGTGATCTGAAAATGCCCTTTCTGTTCATTCTTCTTTTTTTAAAACCTAACTCCCCTTTTATATTTATGCCCTCTTTTCAGCAAGATTGACAAGATGTTTGGTGAATTACATATCTTGCTGGGCATGTTGCTGCCATGCCAGTTATTGATTCATGCTGGAGCAGAAGCCAGCTGACCAGTGCAAGGTCGTTTATAATTGCCTCCCTCTGTTTTATCCCTCTTCCCAAGGGAGGGCTCAAAACAGACCTTCCCTACCTTGCACGTCCTTTTCCACAAATCATGATATTGACTAACACTGCTGGGAAGTGAACGGCAGCCTCCCCACTGAAAGACTTGTCTGCCAATGGTCAGTGTGCCTTGGGGAAAAAGCGAATCTCGAACGCATAAATATATAGCTTATGATAAGCGGTCACTGCAAACCCCTAACCATTCATAAGCAAATGTTATAATATAGAATTATGGTATTCTGTATTTTTATATAAGCTGGGCAGCTTTTTTAATTATACCCTTTATGTTGTCACCATCATTGTTTACCGTACTGAAGGGATTTCATGACACAATACATGTTGCTCATTTTACTACTGAACACTAAAATAAATAATTTGATTGCTAAATGGTATATAACATTCACGAGTGTGTGTGCCACTATAATATCTTTAGAATTCACTCTTTCTGGATATTTGTTTTTGCCAAGATGTTGTTTGACGTATGTGTCATCTCTTGGGCATAGCATGCTGCCTATAAAATGGTAAACATGCATGCATTTTTAATGAACATGTATGTTATTGGTATGAACAGAAACCCTACACAGTTGTAAGTCCTTACTATAATGCATCTATCTTTGAATTATATGCATTCGATCCTGAAAATACTAAAAAACATCCTTTGCCAGCTACAGATTTCAGCTCTTCTTTCCTCTAAGGTAACTTAACTAGTTCCGATTGGGTTGTGCAATTTAATGTAGGTTTTTTTTTAACAATATTTCAAGAACACCCTTTTCTCTTCCCACGTTCTTAATTGTGTGTCACTTACAACTACTAGTTGTAGAACATAAAGCCTCACGAGTCCCACAGTCGTGTCAGTTTGTGGATATTCATATACGTTTAGTATATTTCTTAGCTCCCTGGATAATTACTCCTATAAACAGCAGAGAGTAAAGGCGCACTGGTAGAAAGACGTCTGCAATTACAACCACTGCGATTTGAAAAACCATGAGGTTTTCTGCATTTCAATTAAAATGATGCAATAAAGGTGATTACCCTCTTCACTAAAATTCATAATGACATGTATCTAAGGTTTGTAGCTGCTGGTGCGGTCATGAACCACCGACCACATACTGACAGCTGGTTTGTGTGGTATGTGAATCTTATACTTTGTCACTCTGGAATGGTGTGAAGCAGCATCATGGGGAATGGGAAACATTTTTGAAACAGCATTGGTCCAATTAATGCACGAGCTGTAAAAAAAATAATCTCAAATCCTCTTTTGGTGATTCAAGAGCAAGGTAGAAGGTGTACTATTTCTTGCGAGTTACCATTCCTGCATTTGTATACAATTGCAGTAGTCTGCAAATCACTTGTCTTTGAAATCAAAGCATAGAATTATGTGTATTTGTGCCAAATGGACACACAGGCATTGTCTCCATCTAAACTTAAATATGTTAAGAATATTCAGCTACATGGATTGAGAAATACAGTAAATACGTTTTCCCCAAAAAATAAAATCCACAATATTGTAAATTTGTGATATAATTTGAAAACACGTGCGTGGAAGCTTGAGGAGCAGGTGCAGGTGGCTAACTGCAAAAAAGTATTGTTTTGATCTTATCATCACTTTCATCACAGGTTGCTAGTTAGTTTTGTTCCCTTCTTAAAACTGAACAGATCTTCATGACAAACAACAGTCGCAGATTTTCTACAGCCTTACGCCTGCCTCAAGGTGAGAAAGCTAATGAAAAATTGGCAGATTTAGTTTTTGTTTTTACTAGCGCACCATATGGTAAGAATTTGAGAACTAGCAACAGAACCTGTGAGTTTTCTTATTTCACATAATAAAACTGAATTTTTAATAGGCCGATAAGACCCGCCTTAAACAGTCAAACACGTATTCCAATACCTTATCACAATGTTTTGTTAATGTACCTAGTCTAAACTAAATTAAGTAAAGCTCAAGGCTCAGAAGTACTCAAGGGTATTATTTGTCACCCGCAACTCAGCTTCAAACAACTAGGGCCATATTTATTGAAAAGTGGCACAGCGATCTGCTGTGCCAAAATTGGCAGCACCGCGCTGCGTCACTTTGGAAACGCAGGTATGTGCCGTATTTAAGTGAATACGGCGCACCCCTGCGTTTACCCCTGCACTGGTGCTAAATTTAGCTGCCAGCGCCTAAGCAGGCATCCTTGCAACATCGTGCAAGGATGCCTGCATTAAGGGGTGTGATTGTTCATGTGTGGGAAGGTGTCCCTTCCTGCACATAAACAATCACTAATGGCGCTTTGACACTTCTGTGTGTACTGCACAATGCAGGACACACAGAAGTAACAAGGCGTCATGTCCAAATGATCGCTTATGTGCAGGAACGGCACCTTCCTGCACATAAACAGTAATTTCTGGCATTTTGCTTTTTCTAGGTTTGCAGCAGAATGCAACACGCATAGAAAAAGCAAAAAACAAGGAGGAATGCGCCCTGTTAACGCCACCCTGGGGGGTGGCATTAGATTTTGGCACTGCCTCAGGTTGACGTGATTTCATAAATCTGAGCATCAAAATGCAATGGGTGTTGCTGTGGCACGCCCACAGCAACACCAATTGCACGCCTCTTCCACACACAGTGCTGTGTGGGAAGGGGCTGTATTTACAAGGTTGCGTTAAGCCACAAAAAGTGGCTTAACGCCACCTTGTAAATACAGCACTGTTCTGAGCATCATAGGAGCGTCACAAAAAGTGACTCTCCTGTGGCGCTAGGGCGTTTAAACACAGCCCCTAGTTCGAAGGTAAGAAAAGTGGATATTTGTATGTATCTTCTTGCTGGTATAACAATGAAATTGTTCACTGATTTATTTGGATTCTAGTCACCAAGCCCCCTATTATCAGATAGGCGGAACAAGTGAGGTATTTATCACACGTGGAAAATACCATTGCCCCCAAACAGAAATATTTAGATGTAAAACTCTGACGTTTCAGCTTTCAAATGAGGTGTAACATGCAGAATTGGTATTTGACAAACTGAATTCCACGTTTTGCAATTTTGACCTGCCTTTTCTCTAATAAATGTAGGCATGTTTAACCTGCCTGAATTTATCAGAAGAGAGCCTGTGAGGGTGCACTCTGGAAATGGAGATGTGCTTACGCATAAAGCTTGAGTAAATCCATTTGGATGGTGGAAAAAGAGAACAGAAGATTCTTAAAAGTGGTGAGGGTGTATTTGAGCGTCTATTTCCCCCATGGAGAAAAATTCCAAACACTCTAAAATTCAAATTGGGGACAGAACCTAACAAAATAACTAAAATGAAACAGTTAAAGTAACAGCTGAGGTATGTTGCAAAAGGTATAAATCTAGTTCACTGTCTCCAAAACAATAAATTACGCTTCAGTCTATGTAGGTAAGCTTGCAGGAAAATCAGCAGTACCAGTATGACAACTTTGTATTGGGGACTTTAATTTTAATGTGAACTGGATTACTACCTTACATTTTGGCCCTTAGCAGGTAAATTTTCATTAAATTATGGTAAGTCAGTATATATAAAGAGGATGGATAGCGAAGATCTCTGATTCATCATTTTCCAGCCCTTGAAATAGTTAAAGTGACATTATGGGGGTCATTCTGCGGTCTTCTATGCAGACACTGAAATACGCGACGGGTGCGACTGCACCCGTCGCACCTTCCCACTACGCCGGCTCAATTCTGAGCCGGCGTCCTCGTGGGAAGGTTGATTTGCCCTGGGCTGGCGGGCGGCCTTTTGGCGGCCGCCCGCCAGCCCAGGGCAAATCCCAAAATACCCTCAGCGGTCTTTAGACCGCGGAGCGGTATTTTGGTGGCGGAACTTCGGCGGGCGGCCTCCGCCGCCCGCCGAAGTTAGAATCAGGCCCTATATCTGGAAGGCAAATATAACACATTATGAAATTCTCCAGTTAAAGCTCGTCTAACGAATCATACCTCATGCTCTAGACATGCATTGCTAATGTCCTCAAGTGATTTAAGATTATGTTACCTTTTTGTTAAGTCTTCTAAACAGTGCATGGTATTAACATAGATCACTAACTAAGATCATTGTGCAGTTGGAAGGTTAGGTATAGTCCAAAGTCAAAACACTGAGCACCCTCAACATAGATAGATAATACTTGTCTGCCAAGAAAAGGTAGCAATATTTATAGATTTCAATAAATATAAACATTGCAGGGACCAAAATGCTTCAGGTGCACAAAATAGGGCATAACGTGGATTTTAATGCCTATCACTGAAAAATCCATGACATGTTATTTTTACCCTGGTAAACGTTGGCAGGTTTGCAGTACAAAATGTATCCGGGGTCTGGTGCTTATCGCTCAGCTCTTAATTACGGTATATATACTAAAAGGAGTTAGCACACATATCACAAATATTTGGGCTGACCCTAATCAGAGCATGTGCTTTGACAAAGACATTGGCCTGATTTAGGGTTTAGAGGTATTTGAAAAGTGTCCAAGAGTGCATGAGACCTAAAATATGGAGGAAATTCATGGGCTGAATTGAATTAGTCAGAAGCCTGGTATGGTGGAGATTATGCAGTCACTGAATTGTACTCCATATTTAGAAGATCCTCTAGACACTGAAGGATTTTCAAATAAAGCATATTATAAACCGGGCCCATACTTTCCACAATTAGTAGTATTAATGGATGATAAAAATGGATGAAGCATGTAAACAGTGTCCTAAAAATGTTTGACATGTACATACAGATTTTATCATAAAGACATTTTGTGATATCATAAGACTTTACAACAATAATGGTGATGTTACTGGAGATGCTACATGTGTTCTCATCATCAATTATGTAATTTAAGATTTCATTAGTACTGCCATTGGCATCTTTTCAAATTCCATCAGTGATGCCCTGTATAATCTCACAACAGTGTCTGATGGGGTGTGAGTCACGCTTTGGGAGTGGCCCTCAATGTCAATTTTCAAAGTTATCTTTATGTTTTGTTATGGAACCATAATGTCTCCATATCTTTGTTAGTCTCGAAGTTATGTACAGAGCCTGCATAAGTGGCATAAGTAGAGAATACAGAGGAAGCCCAGCACACATCCTAATTCCAGCTGTAGGCCAAGAGTAGCAAGGGTTAAGTACCTGTGTTAAGTATCACCCTCGCTTTGCACAGATTTAGCAATTGGTCAGGTCCTGCAACAACTCCCTGGTAATGGGTACTTGGGGCCAAGACTTACTCTAGCAGAAGTCACCAGCAAGGCCCAGGACAGGTTGAGTTGGAAGGGGTTATCTGACTCTTCGGGAAAAGGGGCTTCCTTCAGCTTGTTGTTTCCCTGTAGCTCACCAGAAGGTCAGCCAAATGATTCTTGAGATCCACTTATTTGTCCTTGAAACAAATGGGAGAAGGACCAGGGTTTCAAGCCTCCTCAAAGGTCTCAACAGCAGGTACAGACCATTTTCTGTCTTTCACTGATCCAACAGTTTTCTGAAGAGAGTGTCCAGGGACTATCACATTTATGCCTGGCACTAGTCTGTGGGTGGAGGTGATGCCCAGTAAATCCATAAACAATAGGGAAAAAGATCTCTGTGATAACTCTCACCTCTTTGCAGCAGTTACTGTGTGCTCTATGCCAGAAAACCCTCCACAGCCCAAGATGGTGAAACACTGCACCCTTTCTGTGTGACCACCTCGCAGGTGTGGCCAGAGAAATGAGCGGTCCCTCCTCTGTGGTCAATTCTATCCAGTTCTTGGGGAACTTCTATCCTAGTAGGATTGATGCCTTCCTGCCTACGGGAATAAAGAAGTGCCCTTCTCAGGTGTCAGGTAACATTTGCCTTACCTGTGACTAGGTAGACATCTTTGAAGCTAATCAAGTTCTTGTCCCCCTTAGTATCCATCATTGTTCTCTTCTGGGATCCTCATTTAGGACTACAAGCCAGTTTTTTAAGGTCCCAGTTTTCGCAGGGTTGTCCTGTCACAGTTCAGGTCTCTCCTTTTAAATGACCCTCATGCCTACACAGCCATGCATAGTTGTTCCAATAAACTTCATAAATATGCCAGACTGGTCTTGTTGACCCTTTTTCTTAACCCAAACTCTGTCCCTAGATCTAGTAACAGGAGACGTGCCTGTTCAAATCCCGTTTCCTTGTGCTGTGCATGAGAACTTGAGTTTTTGTGATTTGGCGGCCTTTATGGAATGGTGCATTCAATATAGGTTATGCCCATTTCTCCATGCCTCTTCTTGGCTTCAACTTACAGTGAGAGCGAGTCACAGTGTCTTGAGTTACAACAACTACTCCTGATTCCAGCAATCCACTTCAGAAAAGACTTGCAGCCCAACTTCCTGTGAATTGGCAAACATCACAGCTTTGTTGCTCTCTCCATCTGTGACACCATCTAAAAAGAAAAAGGCAATTAGCAGAACCATAAGAAGAATCAGTGTACTGAATGTCTAAATAAGCAAACCCGAAAAGAAAGACTGTTATTTATCTTTACTAAAGTTTATTGCAATATGCATCAAGTGGCAGGCAACATGGTGCTTCTTCTTCAGCTGACAGAACAATAGCGTGTGCATAAAAATAACTCTTCTATGAAGAATCTGAAGTAAATAGAGTCATGGCTTGCTTGATGTAACTATGAGTGTGGTGCAAGCTTTGCCCTGAATTTAAGAATATTTATTTTTAGTACAGTACAGATCTTAAATCATGTGCTAACCTAATTGTGTGTGCTATGGAGTCTGTTATTTCTCCTCAATGAACAACCTACAATAGTGTTGAGCCTAATGAAAAGCCACATTAAAGAGAAAAAAAAAGAGACAGAACACTGGGAACCCTGAGAACATGACCTCCCTAAGAAGTTGCAGAATACTTGCCAACATCTTTTCCTATCCTCTTTCATCTCATCCCCATTTCCCTCCAAGGTTATTCACCAGTACCTGTTTTCCTATTGCACGTGTTGAGGGATAGCCTAGAAATGAGTGGGTAGACTTCCTTCGGTCCTGAAGAACCTCGCTCTTTAGGTGAGTGGATTTCCATAGCTTGACAGGTAGCAGTTGGGGTTTATCCAAGTGCACCTCTAGAAGCTTTAGGCAAGTAAAAGGCAACTTCCCCTTAATTTTTCTTACAAATGTAACTTTACCAGAGAATTGGGCTGCTTGTAATACATATTTAAAATATTTTATTTTTAAAATGAAACTTGTAGGTGTTCCTTAGTGTGAGAAACTAGGGCTGATTGCAGAGGCCCCATAACTTTTTGCCCCCATTTTCCACTTTATGCTGGTGTTTTCCTGACTCTGATGGTGCCCTGGGTACTGCTAACCAGTCCCAGGGCCTGTGCTCTGTGTAAAATGGATATGCAAATTAGGCTAATTATAATTGGCTAAGTTAACCTACCTATAAGTCCCTAGTATATGGTAGGGCATGTAGGTTTAGGGACCACAGCATAGGTGGTGCACACCTAGGTGCATTGCTGATGTGCCCAGTGTCATTTTAAAAGCAAGCCTGCCTTGCTGGCTGCTTTTAAATTAAAGTTATATGCAAATTCGACTTTGGAATTAAAGGTACTTCCAAAGTCTTAAACTACCTTATTTTTACATATAAGTCACCCCTAAGGTGTGCCCTATGTGCCCCTAGGGCTGGGTGCCATGTAACTATAAGCAGGGACTTTATAAAAATAGATTTATAAGCCCTGGTGAGGTAAAAACAGCCAAATTCGTTTTTGCCTCATTGAAGTAAATGGCCTTCATAGGCTAGAATGGGCAGACTTTATTTTAAATTTTAAAGTCTCCTTAAATGTTACATACCAAGAATTTGGTATCAAATTGATTGTTGTAATAAATCCCACAACTTCCAGTTGTGGGATTTAATATAACTTGTCCAGGTAAAAAGTTTAGACTTTACCTAAAAAGTTGCCAATTTCAGCTCTGCATTGTTTTTGCTGCTGTGCTCTGATTGGCCAGCCTGCAGCAGCTTCTGCCAGGCTACTTTAATGAGGTGTGAAGTGGCCTGGCTTCACACAAAGGAATGTGCTTGGGGGAGAGAATATCCCCTCAGCAGATGGTGAGGCAGGAAGGGGGAGGGCTGCCAAACTGGTCTTCAAAGGCAGAGAAGGACATCTGGAGCACCCAGCAACACCCCCACATCCTGCAACCCCAGACAGCTAGGTGCCCCCTTGATTAGATTAGGAGAGGGCAGGAGAGGGGTGTGTTTATGATTTTTAGCCACACCAGTGGGTGGGCTCAGCCAGATCTCTCCTCCAAAAATCAGATTCATCCATTTTGGATTTTTAGAGACTGTTGCCTTCTGGGATGGATTTTTGCCACACTTCCCAGGAAGTGGTCATCACAGTGGGACGACCCTGTCCCTGATTGGAGAACCAGGGCCCCCCTGCTTTTCACCCAGGAGCAAGGATAAAACTGGCAGACCTGCACCCACGCCTCAGATCCCCACCAAATTTCAAGAAGAAGGAATTACAAGGAGAAGAAGGACTGCCCTGCTGGACCCCTGGCCTGCACCTGGACCCTGCACTCAGAAAGACTGCACCACAAGAAGGACTTTGCCTGGCTTCAACTGGTTCAAGGAGGGACTCCCTGTTTGCTACAGGTGAAAAATTGCTAAACCAGAGTCCCCTGCACCAACTCCTGAAGAAAGCGACCAGCTGACCACTGTCCAGTGGCCAAAAAGGAGTTTGCGCCAGGTGTATTCTGGGAGTTGAAGTCCGCACTTCCCAAGGACCATCACAGAACTTCTGGACCCTTGGGGAGAGCTGTGGACCCCAAAAGAACCTTAAAAGAACATCTGTGTGAAGCCCCAGAAGTTTGGAAAAGATTGGAGAATTTTTGAAAAAAAGCTCCATAAAGTGACCGACCCGACGCAGAAATTCTAGCCGGCTTGCCTCAACCGCGACCCGGCCTGACTTCGTGGTTCGTCCCGGTAAAGAAAAACATCCAAAAAAGAGACTAAGTCCGAACGTAAAAAGTTGACCGGGACCTTCCAGCCATCGTATCCGAGAAGGGCTCCACGGACGTCGGATCAAGATCCAGGTTTACCCCGGTCGAAGGATTTTCATCTCGAAAAAACGACTAAGTCCGAAGGTAAAAATCACCACCGAGGAAACCGACTTCGCGTATCCGGACAAGGGCTCCAGGAGGTCGGATCCAACTGGCAGGTTCGTCCCGGGGAAGAAAAACATCAAAAAAGAGACTAAGTCAGAAGGTAACTTTTTAACCGAGGCCTCCCGCGACTTGTAGCCGAGCAGGGCTCCATCGCGGTCGGCCTGAAAGTTTGACTTTGCCCCGGTCCTGGTGCAACCAGATGACCCGATTGGCGCTTTTTGTTTCTAAGCGCTAGAAAATAATAATACTTTAAAAATTCATATCTCCGGTTCTCCTGAACCGAGTTTAATCGTTTTTGTGTCATTTTAAAGATAAAAATATAAGCTATTTTTATAAATTGTTTTTGGATTTTTAAACTGTTTCCTGTGTTTTATTTAATTACTGTTTTGTGATATTTGAATGCTTTACACTTTGTCTCCTAAGTTAAGCCTTGACTCTCGATGCCAAGCTACCAAGGGTAGAGCTGGGATTAATTTACTGAGACCTAACTGTACTTATGTGGAGGTTTGTGGCTTGTTGCTAGGTGTAGGTACCTACCTGCCCTACCAATAACCCATTTTCCAACACCTAGCCAGAGAAAACATAATTAAATGTAATAGTGTATCCCTATGCTTTCCCATTAAAACAGGCAGCCTTGCTACATTGAAAGCAGCTTTAGAAACCTTTTCGATGTAAGAATATTTAACTTTTACATATGCTACTTTTAAATATCATGCTTTTAAATACTGTGCACTTAGCCTTGTGGGCAGTAAGGCCTACTTGGGGGAGACATGTTTTCAAATAACAAACTACAATAGTGTTGAGCCTAATTAAAAAACACATTAAGGAGGAAAAAAAGAGACCGAAAACTAAGACCCCTGAGAACACGACCCTCTAAGAAGTTGCAGAATACTTGCCAACATATTTTCCTATCCTCTCTCATCTCAACCACATTTTCCTTCAAGGTTAATCACCAGTACCTGTTTTCCTCTTGCACGTGTGGAGGGATAGCCTAGAAGTGAGTGGGTGGACTTTCTTCGTTCCTGAAGAACCTCGCCCTTTAGGTGAGTGGATTTCCATAGGTTGACAGGTAGCAGTTGGAGTTTATCCAAATGCACCTCTAGAAGCCTTTTCATATTTAAAAGAAATGTTTTTAAGCCTGTCAAAAGGTGTTATTTTGAGAAGCAAAACTTGCAGTTTTACAACTGCACAGTGGGTTACAGTAGTAAGTCTGCAGTCATGTTTACACAGGCATTGTAGTGGGAGACACAATGAGTGCTGTAGTCCACTAGTGACTTTTAGGCCTGGTGTACCCTTTCTACCAATAACTAGGAATGTGCAGGCAAGTTAAATATGCCACTTATGGGTATAGGATCAGAGTGCATACACTGGGGTCTGGTTAGTAGATTTGCAGTACACAGAGTAAGTAAAAAAGCAGCATCAGTCCACAAAAAGTGAGTGGTCATGCACAAGATGCATTTTCCTACACTCCAACACTACTCCACTTGATAAAAGTTTTAGTGTATGCCAATGTATTGCTATAGCTCCATACCCACAAACATTAGGGAAAGTGTTTACTTTAAGGAGCTCATATTTTCTTTTTTAACTCCATACCCACACCCATCTGGGAAAGTGTTTAGTTTTGGGTAGTTCATATTTCCACTTCTACTTCCAGTGAGAAATGTTTAATTTTCTGGAGTTCAGTTTTGCTATTGTGAGTCTAGCCCGCACCTACTTAGGAAAGTTCTTGATTCTGGATAGTGCAGATTTTCTAAGCTAATTCTAACACATTGCAAAATGTATTTCACTTTAGCAGTTCTGACGTATTAATGTCTAAAAGGCAAACAGCTAACAATGTTATTACTTACATTAACCTTAAGTAACACGAAATGTTATCTAAATTGTATTTTTGTATTAAAAAAAATATATTATTATGTAATATGTAATTAATTTGAAAAACATTCACATCATATTTACAGAAAATCTAATCCTGCTCCTATACATTTGATTCAAGGTACTTAACAATCCCAAATGTGAGCATCAAGTCTATTCGAACCTCACCTCCCACTTGTTCCCAAAGTAAAATCCCCACAATTAATGCACACAAAATTCAAAGTAGTAGCTGCTCCAAAGTACACCTCCTAAGCAGATGATAATGTAATGGTGCACCATAGGGACATACAAATGAATCCAATCAAATGTCAATTATTCCATTTCTTCTTTATTCCAAAATGGTTATTACTGTATGGTCCAATAATTCCATACAACGGATACACAGCAAACGTGTTTTATTCACTTCATTAAATTCTTCAAGGCATCATAAATTCTAGTGGGTCATGACCATTTATTCTCAGGAGAATGGTTTCCTAGCTCATATTTTATAACCAGTATGTTACGTCCCAGTGCATTGCAAATCACTGCCTTACTACAAGAATAAAGTAAGGGGAACATCACAGATGACACCAAATCCATTTTGTGCAGCAAAAGTCTGAACACCATGCCAAAAGTAAGTAAAATAGGAGAATTTGTGATGCTCTGAAGAAGTTTACAAAGTGAATGAAACACATTGGCTATTTATCTGTTGTGTGGCATTATTGGTCCATTAATTCTAACCACGTTTTTAATTTAAGGTACTCACTTAAAAACAAATAGGGCAAATTTATGAGAGGCTTGTACCGCTGGTGTATCACTTTTAGTTATGCAGTGGTGGTGCATACCTCTCAACCATATCAATGAGGCCATGCGAAGCGTGGATTTGAATGGATTCATAGATTTTGAGTAAGTCAATGTAGCCCAAGTCACTGCATTGCCTTACTCTGCACCAGGGAGACATTCCATGGACGTTGCAGTGGGTTTTCCCATGCAACACCCATGGATCGTGACGGATCCATGGTTTTGATTTTGTTAAGGAATGTGCCCTTTTTTACATGAGAACAATCCTGCCAACAACACAGACACCCTTGCACTACAGTGCAAGGGTGTCTGCATTGGAGCTAGGCACCCAAAACTCCACAAGTGCAGTTGGAAGGGACAGGAATGTGCTGAATCACATAGATATGGTGCATTCCTGCCCTTTCCTTTTGACGCATATCACTATAGCAAGATGACTTGCTGTTCTGCCCTGCACTAAAATTTAATAAATTTGGCCCAAACTTTTGCTTTCCATTGCATGCAGACACTCACACATGGCATGTTTGCTTTCCTACCTGGGCCCTGATGCGCAACCATGGGACAAGTGTCACCAGCACACACCTGAGCCATCTGGGACACCAGTGTCTTTTCCCAGTCACATGCGTTTCTCCCTCCGGTAATGCATAAAACAAATGGTGGTCCTGGGATACGCTTATCAGTTCTTCCCCAAGATTCTGATGCTTCAGGAGTCCCACCTCCTGGGAAATTAGTGCCCCTTCCTGGCATGCTGGGGCTATGACAGAGTCTTCCTCTCTGGTGTTGCCCAGGGCTCCCGAGGGCAGCCATCAACATTGTTGTTTCCCTATGGCCATTACTTGGGAAGTCAGGGACCCTAAGGGGCCCACCACTTTAGTTAGTGTCTACGCACCCCCAGTGTCTCTGGATGCCTTCTTTCAAGATCTTTCCCCAATTCTTCTTCGCCTCCCTCCAGGTCTGACAGTCATTGGAGGGGTTTTCAGTGCAGTCCCTGCTCCCAAAGTAGACACCACTGGTCCCCCATCTGCTGCCTGCCATGCCAGAGCACACCACTACTCCGATTGGACCACAACTCTGGGCCTTTGTGATGCTTGGCATTTGTGGAATCTAATTTCCACACACTTCTGCAGCTGACCACACCAACTCCTGCATTGATCTCCTCTTTATGCTAGCACCAGACTGTGTGTGAATTCAAACATCTAGAGTCTCTCTCATGGCATATCCGACCATTCCTGTCTCTTCCCTCATCTTGGCCTCACCATCGCAGGCCCACACCCCACGTTGTGGCTCGATGCTTGGTATCTCCAAGAAAAAGCCTATACTCGGGCTCTTGGCGAGGACCTACAGGCTTATTTCCAATTCAGTGTGGGTTCTGTTGACTCAGCTGGTATACTTTGGGCAGCTATCAAAGCGATGACCGGGGCTGTGCAAAGGGGCATATTAGAGTGATGGAGCATGCTCAATGCCTCCTCATCACACAACTAAAGGCCTGCGTCTTCGGACTGGAAATAGACTTGCCTACCAACCTTCTGGGTAAGGTCTCCCAACAGTTGAGCCTAATTTGTGAAAAGATCCATCTTCACTTGATGGACGCAGTGAAGCACATATGGCATGCCACAACAGCCAGAATCTGTGGCTGGGGGGATAAAAATGGTAAGCTCCTATTTTGGATGGCCTCTTGCCCACTTGCAAACAGGATCATCCCTGAAATAGTGGACAGCATGGAGTGACTCACCACTCCCTCCATGACATAGCCAACCAGTTTGCATGTTACCAGCTCTGCCTCTACATGAAACCCACTTACCAGACCTCGGACCGGCCCTCCAATTCCTGCATTTGAATGTGCCCTTACCGCTGCTGTGACACTCTGAGACCCAGAGGCATTTATAAGTCTTTGGCAGCCTAAGAGATTGGCAAGGCCATTTCCACAGTTGCCTCTGTATAAAACCCAGGCCCAAATGGCTTCCCCATAGAACATTATGCCAAATTTAGAGA
Organism: Pleurodeles waltl; assembly: GCF_031143425.1. Classification (NCBI taxonomy): domain Eukaryota; kingdom Metazoa; phylum Chordata; class Amphibia; order Caudata; family Salamandridae; genus Pleurodeles; species Pleurodeles waltl. The sequence continues at coordinate 539,629,525 of NC_090437.1, forward strand.
CCTTGATTCTCCACCTCTTAGCCCTCTATGGCGAGGTGGAATGGACTGGTGCCTTCCCACCCCACCCGACCTTGATGCAGCCACCATAGTGGCCATCCCAAAGAAGCAGCCTTCCCCCCTCTTGTGAAGCCTACCACACAATGTATTTCATTAATGGCAAATTCAATATATTCGCCACTCTGGTAGCCACCCAGCTTCAAGGGTTCTTTCTATGCTCATTCACCCAGATCAGTGCAGCTTAATGGCTGCTTGCAGTACACGGCACTGCCTTTGCCACCTTTACGCTTCATGTAGTTCAAGCCCACTGTCACTGCCTTCCAAAAAATCTGGCCTTGCTCCTTATAGACTTTGATAAGGACTTTGATTCGGTGGACTGGATATATCTGGGATGTGTGCTGGAATGCGCCAGCTTTGGGCCCTGTTTCCGAAGGCTTGTCCTGACCCTTTACACCAACCCCACTGCACGGGTCCAGTAGAACAGTGTGCTCTCTAAGGCCTATTCCATCTGGAGGAGGACACAACAGGGTTGCTTCCTATAGCCCCTTCTTCTTTCATTAGCTCTTGGACCTCCAGCACATCACCTACCATGCATTGCCCAGGGACAAACGCAACGAGGACTGCATAGCACTGTATGCTCATGATGTCCTCCTTTACTTGGCAGTCCCAGTAGTCAGTGGTCCCCCTTGTCTATAAATCCTTTACTTATTCGGAGATATCTTGGTCATCCCCTCCCGTTGAATTTGATGGGCCATAAAGCCCTTTTACAAGATGATGATCCTGACGAGATTTCTTTGTGTCTTTCAGAACTTGCCTTTTCCCGTATAGCGAGCCTGATTTTGAGCTCCAGGCAGAGCCCTAGACAGGAAATCAAACTCTTTTCTCTGACGCTAATCTCGGTCCTGCCTGGCTCTGGCTTAAAGTCAAAATCCCCCATTCAATGGTGCCCTGAGGATGACAAATCTCTACCTATATTATCTTGCATCCCAACTGCTGGTGGTGAACAACTGGTTCATCGGGGTGGTCCACCTTTCACTTAGAAGTATGACTCTGGGGTTCCCTCAGATCATGGCACTGGTTTATAGTTCACTGGTTCATACTGCCATTCTGTGGTGGCCAGGACAGCCTTCTTCAGGTGGAGGGCATCCCTGGACCATTGTTGCTTGGACAGGTGCCTTACTCAACAGCTCGCCTTCTGGGATGGTAGCTGGGCCTGAGAGCTGGGGGCGGTGGAGGGCTTCAGGAGATTGGACCTTACCGGTTTGACGTTGATCAGGGACTTGTGGACTGGAACCCACATGGGATCCTTTCAAGACCTTTAAGCTAAGTACATGCTCCATTCTACACAATTTTGCAAATACCGACAGCTGTGATACACACTCCAGGCACAGGTACCCCAAGATGCCCTTCTCCCAGAATTCAGGCTGTTGGAGGCTAAACTGCTTATGGGTGCCCTGGACAAAGGGTGCATTTCTCAAATCTACTGCACCCTAATCATCAATTCCCTATGGTCATGAGACCATCTTTTGAGTGGCTGGGAAGGGTGAGTAGGTCCAATGGATGACATGGGATGTTGGGATGCTCTGATGGCCCCCTGGGTCCTCACCATCTCCTCCTGGTTATGCCTGATCCAGACTTACTACTATCAGTGTGCATACCTTGCCCCGCCCCAACAATACTAAGCAGTAGCCCTACCCACACATGCTTGACCCTGCGGTGCACACACCTCTGCCGATTTCGTACATATGGTGTGGTCCTGTCCTTTGGTCCAGATCTACTGGGCTGCAGTGGTAACAGATCTGATCGATGTTCTGGGCTTGGAGGTGGATCATTTGCCATTGAGGTTCCTGCATGGAGTGATGGAAAGTTCTGGGAACTGGAGGGCTGATAGGACCAGTCTGGGAACTGCACTTATGGAGGCCAAACATGACATAGTCGCCAGCTGGAAGGATCATGTCCCTTCCCTTTAATTTGTTCTGGTGGAAGCAAGGAGTTGAATGGTGTGCCCAGCAGGAGTTCCCTACATATGAGGCCCAGGATTGCCCAGTGAGACAGGACCGAGTGTGGGGGAAATGGCTGGGACAAATGGAGTAAGATATGTGCTTCCCTGTTTGTGTTTTGCAGCATACCTATCACAAGCTGATGTCACCCTGTTGTCATAGCTAATAGATCACTGTCCCGTGATGCCCAATGTGATTGTTCTACTTCTGTGTCTTGAAGTGCATTGTTATTGCCTGAAAAAGTCAATAAAACTGTTTATCAAAAATAAATGTGGGCCAAACTATTTTAAATTGCATGTCAATTGAAAAGCTCGTTAAAATACATTATGTATTTTTGTGATAAGGAACTTCAAATATTTCTCCCCTTTACTGGCTAACATATTAAAAACATTACTCATTTTTCATAAGTGAATACTTGCCTTTTTATTTGTTTAAAAGAATTATGTTATTAAATATAAAATATGATTACAATATCCTTAATATGAAATAAAACCTATATATTTATAATTGTGTCTATTAAATGTGTTAAAATATTATTTCAATTATTTTAGCTCATTCATTCAGTAAAAATGTAATTATGTATAACTAAATAATCTTTTATTTAAAACTGTTCACACCCCTTTCCCATACAAACCCAGAGCCCATAAAAGCAATGCAAAATGATAAATTCTATCCACTGATTCCACCTATTTACTAATTATGAAATATGTACAAATATTATACATATATTGTTATTTCTTTTTCAAATAGGTTGAACCTTATTCCCCCAAAACACCACAACTCGTTAAAAAGCAATAAGAAGTAATTAATAACAAATTCACAAACTACAAACTAGAAAACCAATAGCACGTTAAAGCTAATAGAACGTTAAAAATAAGTCGTATATGAAGCAATACAACAAAATTAAAATGAAGAAATATGTTTTTAACATAAACAGTATGCCACATAAAAAACGTAACCAAAATACAATGTTCCAACAATTCGAACACATTACAAAAACCTTATAATAACATAAGAAAATTAAAAATAAAGCTCAATAAAAATCAGACATACAAATTATATTTTAAAAATCCAATAAAACAACATTACATACAGTGATATTAAAGTAGATGATAATATGATATAAGCACTGATGTCTTTTATATAGATTAAAAAAAATCGATGTTCTTACTTTCCATATTATGTGCTATTATGTTCTGGATACCAAGTTGTTTTCGAAAATTATTGTCCAGCTATATTCTGAGACAATTTAAATAAAGGTGAAGCACTTCTCCAGATCATCATTAATTTTATTTTCAATCACTGTTGTCTATTCGCCAAACAATTATTATTCTCAGATAATATTAGTCGGTTGAGGACAAAGAAACATATAGCTGTTGTATGTTTCTGATACGATTTCAAAAATATGGATTGACAATTTACAATGGCGGGGTGGGTGCTGATGGAAGGGTCCAGGGCCTGATGATTTGCTCTATCTGATTCTATTGCTCCTTCTAGGTGCTCACGATAGCCCAGAAATATGCAGTTCTGACATTTTGGTACAGAGCATTGAGAACTCAGGAGGAGCGTTCACATAATGTTGGCATTCACTAATACATAAATGGTCCGTTATCTTTTTGCTGCGTAATGGAACTGCATTATGAACTGCAAGATTTAGAGTGAGTTCTATGGGCAGTGCCAGTTTGCCATATGGTGACACCAAAACGCAGGGAGAAACGAAATACCAGCACTGTTTCCAGAAAGTTGAATATCCCTCTAGTACATTGATAACAATCATCCACAATAAATGTGAATGGCCAGTTTCTGGTAAGGGGCTGGTTATTTGATGCTTAAACCTCACAATTATAAATATGTTGTGCATAGCTCATCTATGGCTATACTTACCCAGATCGTCATAATTGTGATGGTCGATCACGCTTGCTTTTTGCCTATTGGATTAACAGTATGGGATAGTATCAAAAATTGTTACAGAGTAAAATCCCGTGTCAGCAGTGGTTCTAGTTAATATGAGTGCAAAGATGTGCACTGACAATTTAATAATAAAGAGGAAATGACAAATGGTTGAACAAATTACAATGCAGGCAAAAACAGGATGAGCTTGAAATTTCATGTACTAAGGCCCATATTTATACTCTGTTTGCACCAGATTTGCTTCATTTTTTTACGCAAATCCAGCACAAACTTAACTCCATATTTATATTTTGACGCTGGACTGGTCTAGCGTCAAAAGTATGGAGTTTGCGTCATTTTAAGGATGCGTGAAACCGCCTTGTGTCAATGAGATGCAAGGTAGGCGTTCCTGCCTAAAAAATGACTCAAACACCTTAGCACCATGTTAATCCAACAGGGCAAAAATGAAGCACGTGGGAGGTGGACCTGAAAAATGACACTAATCCCGATTTGCGTCAAATTCTAATGCATGGGTCAGGGCAGGTGTTAAAATGAGGCAAACACACCACTACTTAAGGAAAACACACACAAGCAACATCATAGCCCAACCAGACAACATGGAGGTGCTACTGATGCAGCATGCTAGACGACGCAGAGCACAGGACCAACAGCAGCAGTCACTATCACCCCAACGTGGCCCCCAAAGGCAACGCAGAAGGCAAAAGAGGGTCTTGAGGAACAGCACAACCCATCATGGCCTCAGGGAACAGGACATCATAAGCAGATATAGACTCAATTGTGAAACCATACAGCAGCTGTTGCACCAAACTGAGCCACAAATAACAGCCAGCCTGCAGACACACACATTATATCACCGGTGACCAAGCTGCTAGCTGTCCTCCATATGTTGGCAAGTGGCTCCTTCCAAACAACGGGTGCCCTGGTCGCTGGGGTATCACAGCCCTCATTCTCCACCTTCCTTCCCAAGGTCCTAGATTCCATCATCTCCCTCACACCCCACCACATCAGCTTCCCCAAAACCCAGCAGAAGCAGCAGGAGATCAAACAGGGGTTTTATCAAATACATGGCTTCCCGCATGTGCTTGGTGCAATTGACTGTACCTATGTCCGGATTGTGCCCCCTGCAGCAACAGAGCATCTATTCCAGAACAGAAAGCACCTGCCTTCCATAAATGTGCAGGCCTTAGTTGACCACCAGGGATTGTTTGCCAACGTCTTGGCCAAGTATCCTGGGAATGTACATGATTCCTTCATTTTCTGCCACAGCACAATCAATCAGCATTTCCAGGATGGACAATATGGGAATGGCCTTCTTGTCGGTAAGTCCATAAACCTAGCAATGTACACAAAGCACAGCACAGCAACCCTGTCGGACTCACAATACATACACTACTACATTGACATGTGGGCAGGAAGACACTGAGGTGTGACACAGCTAGTTATGTTTTACTCCCTGACACAATGGGATACACACCTATGGACTAATGACAGCTGCCACAAACATTAGCTGCCACTCTAGAGCTACAAGGGACTAATGTGAATGCACACAGTGACACTGACATGGTCTGCACTGGAAGTACAACTTGGAAGATGAACCATTTACAATTACATTATGCCACATAGTCAATCCGACACCCTCCCAAGCAATATGTAGCGTGGAAGGGGTGTGCAATGTGTGTTGCAGCAGGTCTAACACCATGAGACACATAGCATGATGATGCAAACTCACATGTAGGTGACACGGAAATACTGAGGCAGTCCCAACATCATACATCACTCCCGGGGTGCTGTTGCCAGGTATCAATAAGGAAGTGGACTGTGCTATGAACACATATTGATGTGTCACTAATGCAAACTGCACACTGCTGCACACACTGAAAGAGCCATTTGTTCATCAAAATAGCATATGCACAGAGAGATAGCCCTTCCTGCACAGATACATCCACCTCCACAGGGCAGTTAGCCAGGTTACCTGGAGCAAGTTTGGTAGTGTAGGTGCACGGTTGCACATGAGCCACTGGCAGAGGGAACTACAAAGGTTTGCCTAGAACCAAGTCACATGGGACAATTGTGCATTGTCAATACTGAACACCTCGGTGCTGCCAACTTTTTGAGGTGTGTTGTGCATTGTCACCAAGCCAAATCAAAGGGCCTCACTGTTGCATTTCATCTGCAATGACATTTGTCTAATTTGATGGGATGTCCAGGCCATGTAGTGCAACTATGTTACCACCACATCGGAATATATTTTGTGTGTGAAAGTATCATGTCCCCGGCAGTGAAAGCACACTAAAACATATTGGTCACTAAACAACGCATGGTACATACATGCTGACCATCAGTTTGGAAACAAAATCATACATCCAAGGTCAATGAGCTAAACACATGTTGTCAAGTCAAACAACCCACTGCAGAAAAAACCTCACAGAAGCCCACGATCTCACCCAATACCACAAACACCTATGAGTCACAGACGATACAAGATATCAACTGCCATGCTACATGACATTCCTGTTGCAAGCACTAACAAAATACTCACTCCTATTTTCTTTTTCTGCTGATCAGGGTTACGGGATCCAGCCATGGATCATGATCGCATTCCCCAACTCAAGCACAGCAGCAGAGCGCAACAGAGGACATGCACCATTGCAGAAAGGACCTTTGGCATCTTGAAGTCCAGGTGCAGGTGCCTGGACATCACAGGAGCAGCCTCCTCTATGCCTGACACATTGTTTGCAAAATCATACTTACATGTGCTATACTGCACAACATTGGTGTGAGGAGGATCAGCCCCCTTAATGACCAAGAACTGCCTGAAGAGGAGGATGAGGATGGTGCCAGGGAAAATGAGGGAGAACATCAAAACACAGCTGCAGGAATGCGTCACAGACAACAGATTGCTCAACATTTTTATAACCAATAGTCACTCTACACACCTATATAATTAAACACCTTACTTGATCACACAATCAAGCTCTGGTTTCTTCTTTCTCTATCACATGTTCTTTAGGAATGTGAGTATTACCTCAGGGAGCATGTTACAAAGACAAATCTGACTACTTCTGATGCAGCATCACATTTGATGCATATGATTGTACAGCACACATCCATGATGCCAGCATGGTTTACTGTAGCACATGACACACAACTATGACATCTCCAATCATAAGGTAAATAAGTGCACCATACATGAGGCAATGAATGTGAAATATCACTGGAAACAGGAATGTATAAATAGACCCCTCACATTAGTAAGTGTGGCATTTGCAATCTCTGCAAGCAGCTTGTGTGACAAGAGGGGCATCATTTCTGAAAATGGATAGCATGAGTGTCCCAGGTATGACAAGTGTTAGAAATTGGGTCTTTGGTTGGCAATCAGGTTACCCCCTGTCCAAGCAAGGACCCTCACTCTAGTCAGGGTAAGTCACCCACAATCCAAATTATCCTGTGCCCACCCTCTGGTAGCTTGGCAACTAGCAGACAGGCTTAACGTTGAAGGCAATGTGTAAAGTATTTGTGCAATAAATCATATAATACCACAATGTGACACCACAAACATACACCACACAGTGTTTAGAAAATATATAATATTTATCTGGATAAATGTAGGTCAAAATGATTAAAGATGAAATAAGCAAATGTAGGCATACCTGAGACAAGGTTAAGGGGCTACAGAAGTGGGTGACACAATCAGTGCTGCAGGCCCAGTAGTAGCTTTTAATCTACAGGCCCTGGACACATATAGTGCACTCTACTAGGGACTTATAAGTAAATTAAATAGCCCAACTAGGTGTGATCCAATGTTACCATGTTTAAAGAGAGAGAGCATATGCACTTTAGCACTGGTTAGCAGTGGTAAAGTGCGCAGGGCACTAAAGCCAGCAAAAATAAGGTCAGAAAAAGAGGAAGAGGAAGGCAAAACATCTGGGGATGACCCTGCAGAAAGGCCATTTCCAACAACAAGCAATGTTCACAACACATGCCCTGCGCAGTCCTGCCACTGCCATGTGTTAAGTCTCTGCCCTCCCATCTCTAGGGGGTGCTGTAAATGGACTATCTGTACCCTGGGAATCATCATTAACAATCACCCGGAGTCCCTTTCTGACTCCTGTTTGCTTTCCTTTTCCATATGGCATACTATAGAAGAACTACATTAGCCTGCATGGACTTCAGGTCCCATAATGCACTGCTTGGTATTCAGTAAGACCTGTAATCTTCTGTCTATTGCTTCCTATGGAAAAGGTCTGGTTGTCCCTTTATACTGGATTCTCTCCTCCAGGACTTCTGAAAGACTGAAGCTGCACACAACTGTGACCTCTCTTGTGCAGCCCAGCCATGTGACTCTGCCCTGGCCTTGTTGCTGCCTGGAACTGCTTAGAAGCTGCCATTCCCTGAAGCCCCTCATTGTGCATTAGAGTATGATTCATTTGTGTTACAGAACCCTTGTTAGATTGTGTTCCTGTCCTGATTACACCTGAACCTGCTCTCTGTTTACCCAGTCCTGCTCCTGCTTGTTCCAGTCAGAGTCTGCTCCCTGTTTTTAAGCCTTGCTCATGTTTGTTTTTGCCAGAGCCTGCTTTCTGTTACACAGACCTGTGCCAGCCTTTGCGTCAACCTGAGCCTGTTCCCTGTGCCTGGCTTTGCCTCTTAGTTGGTTCCCTCGCTTTCTGTTTCCTCTTGAGTTATCGTGTCTGGTAAGTGTCCTATCAGTCCTCACCAGCCTAGAAGTGTCTTCCTTTGTATTTGGTCAGGCACATGGTTTCTAGGAGGCAAATCCAGCCCCCACCCTTTGTCTAGTGTTGTGTGTAGTCATTAGTGCCTAACAGTGACAATGTGCTATGGTTGTATTCCAGGAATTTTACTGTGTCGCCAGCCCGACAAGCAAGGGATAGTCTCATGTATGTAAGTGCATTCCTTATTTGTGCCCAAGGGGCCAGACACAGATTCACTTCTGCTGCCTCCTTTCTATGGGGCTTGTGTGGTTTCTAGCTGTAAGATTTATCTGCACAGATGCACTGATGTTTCCTGTTGCTGTGGGAAGTTCTGAGCCCTACCCTGTGTACAATCTTATTGATAAGCCCTGAATGTTTGTCCATTACTGACCCGTTCCTTATTTGTTCACACTAATGTTGCTCTGCCTTCACATTTCTGTTTTTTCTGCCTTACCATAGCTGGCTTTCCCCTTGTATGCCTTTTGCAGCTCTTCAGCTTTGGGACACTACGTCCTTGCAAGATACTCTGTGATCTCAAGGGTTGCCCCTAACAGACCCCTGACTAGACCCTCACGAAACCATAATACCATGGAGCCCAATCCTGACACAGGGTACATGTGCCCACTCACTTGAACTGGACACTTCGGTGGAATGCACATCTGAAAATATGTGAAGACATGCATCCAGGGCAGCAGGTCCACCACAGCAATATGAGTAACACAGGTAATTCTTATGAGTCAAACTGGTGTGTACATAACATTTTTATGGGTGGAATTGAGGCACAGTGTCTCAAACACTGTACGTGCCAAAAATGTACACATGGCCGACATATGGGTAGTTCACACACAAGTCACCATGAAGTTGTAGCCAACAATCAATGACATATGAGGGGTAACATATCCAACCTAGCACTCATCAGTCATCTTCAATCATCTCTGAGTTTTGTTTGTCATGTGAAATGTAATGTCCCCACAGTCAAACAACTACACACATCAAATGAGTCAACACATATTACAAACACATAGCATGACTGTTGTATGTCATTGATTGCCATCTGATGTAGATACCTATTTGTAACACATTCATACATGAACTTTACGTCCAATGTATGGCATGCCGTTCCTTCAGAAGCACACATATTGCTGTCACAAATCATTCACACACAAAATTCACAGTTGCATGCTCTACCACATGTGGCCAACCACTATACCACACACTGCAGGCCATACCATCCTATCTCCATCTTGATAAAGGGTGAAAGGGTGCATGCATGTTAAATAATTGAAATTCACTCAAACACAGTTTGAGTCAAAAAAAATTACTAAATTGTCATTTTTTTTTACTCAATCGTCAAAAAATCACACAAACGCTAACTAAACATACATGGGCCCTTGGCGTTAATTCCACCCGCGCAGGCGTATATCAATTGAAATAGAAGTTTACCAGTACTGCGTGGTATTTTGCCACACATGTAGGTTATGCGTTGAAAATATTCATACAAACATTGTATGCGTACAAAAAAAACACGCAAGATGGAAAATGTGTTGTAAAGGGGAGAGGAAGTGGTGTAATGGAAATTCTTATTTACAGGCAAAGTACAGTGGGTGTACTTTCACTTTACACTCTGTGTTTTTCCTGATGCTGGTGTTTGGACTGTGTTTCTTGTATATTGTGGTGTCTCTCTCGTGCCTTTTGTGTATTCTATTTGCATATTGTACCTGTTTATGTGCAGTTTAGTTTCTTTTGGTTTGTATTTGTACTGTTGGTGTCTGTTTGTGGGTTACATTAGTTAGGTTAGTTGGGATTCGTAGTTTGGGCTGTAAGTTTCCTATTTCACATTATTTTCCTTCCTTTTTCTGTTTTGCATTGTTGTGCAAGGACATGTTGGGATGGGCAAGGCAGACACGCATGGGGGAGGAGCTTAGGGGCTTTGTGTGGCTGGTGTGCCACTTTCTGCCATTTATGCTGGAGAAGGGTGGGCGTGTGATACAGGGGTATCACACAGAGGCAAGGGGGCTGCGGTGGGCAAGGTGCTGTACCACCTCAAATGGGTATTCCACATGACAAGGAATGAGCACCAGTTGAAGCATCACTGGGCTGACCTGGTGGCCAGAGAACAGGATCTGCTGGACCACCTGGGTGTGGAGATCGGTGGCCCTGTTGGTGTGTATCACATTGACAGATATGTACAGAAGAATGCTCCTGAGTGACAGTAGCAGATGTCTTGAGGTGTTGCATGCAATGCGTGTGGCCATGTTGAATGCAAGTAGAACGAACTGTTACTGTCTCAGTACTGAGACGAATTCCACATGTCTATACATGTTAACAATGCGGTCCTGAGCTTTGTTGAGTCATGTCGGACTATTACTTAGGGCCACATGTACCAAGCTATTTTTAATTGGCACAAACAGCCTAGTTTTCAGATTTTGTGTGTTTACGTCAGGAAAAAATGTTTATTCCAATGCACACCCCCAATTTTGCCATTTGGTTCTCACATTGCCCAATCACAAAACAGGGTTTGCTAGTGGCATTTAGGAAGGGGCGTTCCTTTCCTATTAGCGAGTCGCAGTCGACTGATTGATTGTTTGGTGACCGCAAATGCTGGCTGTTGGACTTTTGCTTATGCAGGGTCATCCCCAGTCTTTTTTGCCTCCTGCCTCCTATTTTTTTCTGACATGTTGCTGTTGGCTTTTCAACTCTGAGCACTTTACCACTGCTAACCAGTGCTAAAGTGCATATGCTCTCCTGTTTAAATTGTATGTAAGTGGTTTATCCATGATTGGCATATTTGATTTACTAGTAAGTCCCTAGTAAGGTGCACTAGAGGTGCCAGGGCCTGTAAATCAAATGCTACTAGTGGGCCTGCAGCACTGGTTGTGCCACCCACATAAGTAGCTCTGTAATAATGTCTCAGACCTGCCACTGCAGTGTCTGTATGTGTATTCTTACACTGTAAATTCGACTTGGCAAGTGTACCCACTTGCCAGGCCTAAACCTTCCCTTTTCTTACATGTAAGGCACCCCTAAGGTAGGCCCTAGGTAGCCCCAAGGGCAGGGTGCAGTGTATGGATAAGGTAGGACATATAGTAATGTGGTTTATATGTCCTGACAGTGAAATACTGCCAATTTCGTTTTCACTGTTGCAAGGTCTGTCTCTCTCATAGGATAATATGGGGGCTACCTTTAAATATGATTAAAGTGTAGATTCCCCTAGAGAGTAGATGGACATGTGGAGTTTGGGATCCCTGAACTCACAATTTAAACATACATCTCTTAGTAAAGTTGATTTTAAGATTGTGAGTTTGGAAATGCCACTTTTAGAAAGTGAGCATTTTCTTGCTTAAACCATTCTGTGACTCTGCCTTGTTTGTGGATTCCCTGTCTGGGTCAGTTTGACAGTTGGGTTGTTTTTCACCTCACACCAGACAGTGACACAAAGGGAGCTGGGGTGTAATCTGCATTTCCTGATTAGCCATCTCTGCTAGGAGGGAGGGGTGGAGTGGTCACTCTCATCTGAAAGGACTGTGCCTGCCTCTGACAATGCTGTCTCCAACCCCCTGGTGTGTGTCTGAGGCCTTGCCTGGGCAAGGCAGGATTTCACAAGAAGGTGTGAGTCCCCTTTGAAGGAAGGTGACTTCAAAGACTAAAATGGGTATAAGAAGGGCACCCAAACTTACAAACTTCAGAAACACTTCTGGAACCAAGAGGAACCTCTGCCTGGAGAAGAGCTGATAGCTGAGGAAAACATGCTGCCCTGCCTGTGACTGTGCTTTGTGGAGCTTTCCTGCAGTGCTGCTTCTGCCAGAGTAAGAGGGCAAAGACTGGACTTTGTGTGCCTTCCATCTTGAAGAAGAAATCTCCAAGGGCTTGATGTAGAGCTTGCCTCCTGTTGTTGAAGTCTCAGGGATAGCAAAGACTTCTTCCTGCCAGCACCTGGAGTCTCTGGAGAGACCCCTACTCTGCTCTGTGGTGCCCTTCCAGTTCCTGGGACCCTGAAAGGAGAGGCTGGCAGCCTAAGGACAAAAATACACGCACCGAGCGCCGTGCGGAGAAAAGATCGACGCAAATCCGATCGCGGCTGAGAAAACGACGCGACGCCGGTTCCGCAGCTGAGAAACGACGCCGCAGGAAACGCGACCGAAAAACCGACGCCCGGAGCAGGAGAAACGACGCGCAGCATCGCTGACGGAGGCTGAGAGATCGCACCCTGCGCCGCGGGACTTTCGGATCGTCGTGTTGCTGGCTTTTTCAACGCGCACCGCCGTGTCGAGTTGCTTTCGACGCACACAGCCATGCAGGGTTACTTTCGACGCACACCGCCCGTGCGGGGTTATTTTTGACGCAAACCAGGTACATTTCCACGCTAGCAGCGCTAGTGTGGTGTTACAACTACCTAAAGACTCTTTTTATTTTAAAACCTTTAAAAAATCATAACTTGACTTGTGTATGTTGGATTTTTGTCGTTTTGGTCTTGTTTTGTCTAGATAAATATTTCCTATTTTTCTAAACTGGTGTTGTGTCATTTTGTAGTGTTTTCATTAAGTTACTGTGTGTGTTGGTACAAATACTTTACACCTAGCACTCTGAGGTTAAGCCTACTGCTCTGCCAAGCTACCAAGGGGGTAAGCAGGGGTTAGCTGAGGGTGATTCTCTTTTATCCTAACTAGAGTGAGGGTCCTTGCTTGAACAGGGGGTAACCAGACTGTCAACCAAAGACCCCATTTCTAACATTGGTGGCAGCGGTGGGATTGGACTTGTATTTGTACTTGACATACAGTAATTAAGTGTACACTACTGTTTTGATCTCAGACCACTACGTGACCACATACTACTTGTTTGGTGATCTTTTGATTTTTCTCTTAAGGACTCTTTTTATTCTACTTCCATGATTTTGCTGATCCCTTGACTGATTCTTTTTACTTCATTGGGAAATTATTTTTTTCTGCCTTTTGGAACTTTGCACTTGTGACCATCATGTCTCAATCTGGAGATGCAACAGCTGGAGCTGTGTTTGAAATGGAGAAACTGAAGGAGTACTCAGTTGCTCAATTGAAACAGTTCCTTAAAGATCTTGACTGTCCCACTGAGAGCTCCACCAGGGAGGGGGAGCTGCAACAGGCACAGAGGGCCTGGGTGACAATCAAGAAGGCTGGAAGGCACACAGAGGAGGAGAATATGGGGGGGGAAGTGCAGAGGATACACAGTGGTGTAGTGGAGGAACCTGTTACGCCTGGGGGGAGGGTCCCCAGGAGGGATGGCAGGGTGTCACCCAAGGGTCTGACTCCTGAAGAGTTACAGGACAGACAGGCAGAGAGGGAGTACCAATGGGAGCTGAAAAAGCTCGATTGGGAGTTGGAAGAAAGGAGGAGGAACTTAGAGATTAAAAAAATGATTTATGCTTACGAGCTTAAATTGAAAGAGCTGGAAGTCATGAGGGCTGAGTCCAGCTGGAATGGTGGCAGCAACAATTGTATATCCAGTGATGCTGCAGAAGTGCACATGCCCAGAGAGGTGGTGCCCTACTTGAAGGAGGGAGTTAACACACGCCAGGAGGTTCAGGGGTATGAGGTAGCTCCAGTGATGCACAGGGTCCCTGAGGTGGATTGGGGAACTGGCATGGGGAGTCATATTCCTACTGGTGGGAGGGACACTCTACTGACTCTAGGTGAGAGTGACAGGGAGAGGGGTTCCCCCCAGGTAGAAGTCCTGGTTATGGAGTGTGAAAACATCCCAGAAGAGTGTGGGTTGAGTGTCAGGGACAGTCAGGTACTGTCTCACCAGTCTCAGGAGGGTGATGTGGGGTGCTTTTTCAAAGCAGAGTCACTGGATGGTTGGGTGAAGGGTACTTTGGTTAATTCATGCGAGGGGCTGAGTGATGTAATTGCTGGAGAGCATATGTCTAGTCCTTATTTTCCAGAGCTATGCCAACACCAGGTGGAGTGTGAGTTCTCTGACCCCAGGGAGCTTACAATGGAGGCAGACTTCTGGGTGAGTACCAGAGAGTCTGAAGAGGCATTTGGGGGTGCTCCTGAGAGGAGTGGTCTAGGTAGTTCCCAACCAGGAGAGGTAGGGAAGGATTGTAGTGTCCCAGGTAGGTCCCAGTGTAGTGGGATGGGTGAGGGACCCCATGTCCAGTCTCAGAGGAGAGGGAATGGGGATGGGTTGAGGCCCAAGGTGCCCGAGATCCGGTCCCAGGTCCAGGAGGGTTCCCTGCAGGAACACCAGGAGGGGAGCCTAGCCTGTACCATAGGGCCATCTGTTGAGGGAGACCCCACAGTGTCAGGAGAACTTGGGGGGGCGGCTGTAGCCAGCGTCCCACCAGTTCTGGTGTCTGGCAGTACCACTCCTAGTGAGGGGGTGCAGAAGTCCAGACAGAGGGTTGAGAGGGGGTTGCGGACCCCAGTGGAGAACCTGGAGGGTCAGGGGTCAGCTCTGAGAGCAGAGCCCCCCATGAATGACCTTGGTGAGACCATTTCTGGGTTGGGGGGAATCCAGACTCTGTCAGATGGGCAGAGGTCAGGGGACCTGCGCCAGCCAGACTCTTGTGTGGCCCTTCGGGACAGTGTGTCCCTTGAGGGGGGTAAGTGTGCCCCCCTGGAAGTCCTGGTGTGCCAGGCAACGGTTCAACCGCAGGGTGGTGACTCTGGGTTGAATGATCAGGTTCAGGGGGTAAACTCTGACCTGATGGGGGGTAAGTGTGCTCCCAAGGAAGTCCTGGTGTGCCAGGCAGTGGTTCAACCGCAGGGTGGTGACCCTAGGTTGGATGACCAGGTTCAGGGGGTAAACTCTGACCTGGTAGGGGGTAGGTATGCCCCCCAGGAAGTCCTGGTTTGCCAGGCAGTGATCCAGTCTGTGGGTACAGACCCTGGATTGGGAGGCCAGGTTAAGGGTGTCCCCCCTGACCTGGAGGAAGGGGCTACTGCTAACAGTGCCCCTACCATGTTGTCTTCTGGGGGGGCCACTCCTAGTTGGGTGGTTCAGGACCCCAGAAGAGAGGGCAGGGGGAGGGAAGCCTCACCCCTGGCCCTGGTCCAACCTGAAGGTACAGACCCCAGGTTGGAAGATCAGTTGCAGGTTAACATCCCTGCACTGGTGGAAGAATTGTGCAGGACTGCTTCTACAAGCACCCTGACAGTTTTTGACTCTGGGGGTGCCGCTTCTGCAGGGAGGTTACAGAGCCCCAGAGGGGAGGACCAGGGTCAGGTTGTCATCCCTGACCTGGTGGAAGAGAGAGTGGTCAAAGGGTGCCAGGCACCTGGGGCTACCACCCCCCACTCTCCACAGTCACAGTGGTTAGAGAGGCCTGAGGTCGGGCTCTCATCCCTGACAGTTGTCTGGGGCCACTGTGGCTTGCTGTCCTGGTGGACAGAGTTGCCCCTGGGGGGGGGAGGACGAGAGTCACACCCCGGGGGTGGAGTGGGCAACACCACTGTGTTGGCCCTGGTGGTACTATCTGCCCATTGCAATACATCTGTGAGCAAAGTAAAGTTAGGTGTTGCACAGATGGTGTCTGTAGATGTGGAGAAGGGTTCCCCATGGGTTAGCTTAGTGGGCCCTGAGAGTATGGACAGAGGGATCCAACTGGAGTCAGGAAGGCGTAGAACTGGAACATGCCCCTGCTGTTGTGGGCCTGGGTCCCTGTTCTATCGCCCCAATCAGGGAAGTACATCAAGGTATTGATTGTTCTCCCCTGGCTTTAGGCTGGTAGGGGGTCGTGTTGGACTTTTGCTTATGCAGGGTCATCCCCAGTCTTTTTTGCCTCCTGCCTCCTATTTTTTTCTGACATGTTGCTGTTGGCTTTTCAACTCTGAGCACTTTACCACTGCTAACCAGTGCTAAAGTGCATATGCTCTCCTGTTTAAATTGTATGTAAGTGGTTTATCCATGATTGGCATATTTGATTTACTAGTAAGTCCCTAGTAAGGTGCACTAGAGGTGCCAGGGCCTGTAAATCAAATGCTACTAGTGGGCCTGCAGCACTGGTTGTGCCACCCACATAAGTAGCTCTGTAATCATGTCTCAGACCTGCCACTGCAGTGTCTGTATGTGTATTCTTACACTGTAAATTCGACTTGACAAGTGTACCCACTTGCCAGGCCTAAACCTTCCCTTTTCTTACATGTAAGGCACCCCTAAGGTAGGCCCTAGGTAGCCCCAAGGGCAGGGTGCAGTGTATGGATAAGGTAGGACATATAGTAATGTGGTTTATATGTCCTGACAGTGAAATACTGCCAATTTCGTTTTCACTGTTGCAAGGTCTGTCTCTCTCATAGGATAATATGGGGGCTACCTTTAAATATGATTAAAGTGTAGATTCCCCTAGAGAGTAGATGGACATGTGGAGTTTGGGATCCCTGAACTCACAATTTAAAAATACATCTCTTAGTAAAGTTGATTTTAAGATTGTGAGTTTGGAAATGCCACTTTTAGAAAGTGAGCATTTTCTTGCTTAAACCATTCTGTGACTCTGCCTTGTTTGTGGATTCCCTGTCTGGGTCAGTTTGACAGTTGGGTTGTTTTTCACCTCACACCAGACAGTGACACAAAGGGAGCTGGGGTGTAATCTGCATTTCCTGATTAGCCATCTCTGCTAGGAGGGAGGGGTGGAGTGGTCACTCTCATCTGAAAGGACTGTGCCTGCCTCTGACAATGCTGTCTCCAACCCCCTGGTGTGTGTCTGAGGCCTTGCCTGGGCAAGGCAGGATTTCACAAGAAGGTGTGAGTCCCCTTTGAAGGAAGGTGACTTCAAAGACTAAAATGGGTATAAGAGGGGCACCCAAACTTACAAACTTCAGAAACACTTCTGGAACCAAGAGGAACCTCTGCCTGGAGAAGAGCTGATAGCTGAGGAAAACGTGCTGCCCTGCCTGTGACTGTGCTTTGTGGAGCTTTCCTGCAGTGCTGCTTCTGCCAGAGTAAGAGGGCAAAGACTGGACTTTGTGTGCCTTCCATCTTGAAGAAGAAATCTCCAAGGGCTTGATGTAGAGCTTGCCTCCTGTTGTTGAAGTCTCAGGGATAGCAAAGACTTCTTCCTGCCAGCACCTGGAGTCTCTGGAGAGACCCCTACTCTGCTCTGTGGTGCCCTTCCAGTTCCTGGGACCCTGAAAGGAGAGGCTGGCAGCCTAAGGTCAAAAATACACGCACCGAGCGCCGTGCGGAGAAAAGATCGACGCAAATCCGATCGCGGCTGAGAAAACGACGCGACGCCGGTTCCGCAGCTGAGAAACGACGCCGCAGGAAACGCGACCGAAAAACCGACGCCCGGAGCAGGAGAAACGACGCGCAGCATCGCTGACGGAGGCTGAGAGATCGCACCCTGCGCCGCGGGACTTTCGGATCGTCGTGTGGCTGGCTTTTTCAACGCGCACCGCCGTGCCGAGTTGTTTTCGACGCACACAGCCGTGCAGGGTTACTTTCGACGCACACCGCCCGTGCGGGGTTATTTTTGACGCAAACCAGGTACATTTCCACGCTAGCAGCGCTAGTGTGGTGTTACAACTACCTAAAGACTCTTTTTATTTTAAAACCTTTAAAAAATCATAACTTGACTTGTGTATGTTGGATTTTTGTCGTTTTGGTCTTGTTTTGTCTAGATAAATATTTCCTATTTTTCTAAACTGGTGTTGTGTCATTTTGTAGTGTTTTCATTAAGTTACTGTGTGTGTTGGTACAAATACTTTACACCTAGCACTCTGAGGTTAAGCCTACTGCTCTGCCAAGCTACCAAGGGGGTAAGCAGGGGTTAGCTGAGGGTGATTCTCTTTTATCCTAACTAGAGTGAGGGTCCTTGCTTGAACAGGGGGTAACCAGACTGTCAACCAAAGACCCCATTTCTAACACTGGCACTAAACAAATTGCAGTTACCAGCCATTTTAAGTTGGTTCTAATCCATTTGCAAAAGGGGAGGGGTCTCCATGGGATCCCTTCCCCTTTGTGAATGCATGCCCAAAATTTGTTCCAGAGCAGGAAGTGGTCCCACAGACTACTGACTGCTTCAAAGAAATTGTTAAAATCATAATATTGCTTTTTTTAAATGCTTTCTGTTTACCCTAGATGAAATAAGGCTGCATTAAAAAAAATGTATACATCTCTATTTGAAAGCAGTCACAGACATGGTGGTCTGCTCAGCCCACCATGCCAGCATCCCTGTGAGTGCCGCCATTCCCAAGGGGTTTGCAAATTGAGACCTACCTCATTAAAATTCATGAGGTAGGTCATTTGCTACCACAATTGTGATTTGCAAACAGTGTAATTGACAGTGTTGTACCTCAGATCATCCTACTTGCAAATTATGAGTTGCACATTTCAGGTGCAATTACAACACCTGTGCCCATTCATTCTGTCAGTGATGATCAGGGAAGACACTGCCAGCATACCACATTTCATTGTATCGGGAAAGCAAAGCGGGCAATCCATGTTTAGCGCTACATTGTCATAATTAGCCACACATGATCCCTGCCATTATGTTGGCAAAGGGGGCATATACCACTTAAGGGACACTGCCAATGGGGCAATTGTTACCTACATACAATTTTGCCACATCTGTTATGGACCACTGAATGCATGATAATTGCAGACTGAAAATTGAGCCACATGTTCATTACACAGTAACTCAGTTCCCCTTGATGCACAAGGCACACTACCTGAGTCACTTGTATTGCAGTGCACTAGGGAAGGGCCATTGAAATTGTCACCCAAATACAAATCATGACATGGAGTACCATCTGAAATGGATTAGCCACAAATGTTTGTAGTCAGGTTTAGCACCACATGATTGTTAGGCCCAGTGCCTGTGTGCAGATTTGTGTCTATCACTCACTGGAGTGTCAGTGTCAATGTGAGTATGCAGTGGTATGTCTGTTGGAGTGTCTACATGCAGGATCAGCAGCTCACTCATATAAAATGTTACACACTGTGAGATGTTGTCCACACATTTGTACAGTGATCTGGCATTGAACATTTATTTCCTTTTCCCGTCTTACAGGTGGACCGGCCCCCTATACCATGGGAGAAGTGGCTCAATTTCAGGACCCAGACGTATCCAGTAAGTGTGATAATGTCTGTCCTGTGTAGTGATTGCAGCTGTTGCATAAGTGATTCTTGTGTGTTGCACTCATTGAAAGATATGAAGAGCTGGCAAGTGATCTGATATATTACTTGACTGGATGTTGACATAGTGTTCGGTGCAAGGTTTAGACATTCACAGGCAGAGAGTCATATCTTGGGAGTCTTGTTCTGTGCAATAAGCAGCAGCATGTGAACAAGGTGATTAGTAGCTACATGTAGGCCCACATGTGACTTGGAAGTGCTCCAGTCTCAGAATATTGTCATTGAGTCATACCGTCATTTTCACAAGACAGTGAAAATTGCACATCCCTGTATTGTAATGTACATGTAGGCCTGTATGGGTAACTGTACCCCAGCACCTAGCCCCATAAGTTGTATTCCATTTACGTGACACTTATGTGGTATGTAATAGACGTGCATGCAGGTCAAGGCCAGACGTGTGCTGTCATCAATGTGGGTGTCTTGGGAATTGTGTTGGCAGATGAGGCGCTGATGGTTGTCCACAACTGGATACATGAATGTAGATGTGAATGACTTATGAATACCTAATTCCTAGGTGGCAGTCCTCCTCACATGTGTTCACTCACTAAATCCATGTACATAGTGGACAGTTATGATGATGTATTGCATGCCTATCCCCCCTGAGGTACAGGGGTAAGGGAAGAACATATATGTAGGTAGATGTGATGGTCACAGTGCAGATGACAGTCATCTCATTCAAGCATGCATGTGACCCAAAAAACACTGACCCCTTATGATTAGCAACTGCATACCCTCCTGCCAATTACATCCACAAATCACTGGTCTTGGGTGCCTTGATGTTGACTCAGGTGATAAAGATTAGTCGGCCTGGCCCATGTGAAGTAGTTGGTGCCTTTGCATTGTGACACATTGCACTACATCAATGCACAGATCACTTTATTTGGTCCACCTCTTGTTGTGCTTTCCTGTGCTGTTAAATACTCGATGGGTAGGCAACATTGCCATTTCATTCGTCAGGGACATTATATCATCTGGACTGTAATTAGGACTGCATGTGCAAATTGAAGCAGAGTGTTAGATTATCATCTGTACATGCATCACACAATGATGACACTGATGGTTGCCTGTCTAATATTTACAGCTACCAACATGGATATAGCGGAGATCAGGGCTTTCCAGAAGCAGGCAGTGATAACAGACACATGTTAGATGTCAAGTCTGGGTACCGAAGGATGGCAAGACGCTATCAGTGAGAGTGAGCCACAGGAGAATTGCAGGCTTTAAGCCAAGGGGGACCGGCACTGGCCACAAAGGTTGGAGCCATAACAACTGCAGCCAGTACCACAGCGGCCACCATCACATCAGCACCATCTGCTGCACCGTCAACCTCAGCACCACCAACTACCACACCTGTTGCACCTTCAGCATCAGCACCACTGACCACCACACCTGCTGGAGCAACAACCTCTGCAACACAGACCACCACATCTGCTGCATTGGACATGGCCACAGTTTCCAAACTCCAGAGGGACATGAGGAAAGTGTTGAGAAAGCTTGACACTATACAGTTGGACGTGGACAAAAATGCCCAGAGACTCAAAACTATTAAGAAGACACTGAGGAGGGAAAACCTGTGAACTCTTGCCTCCCCTCACCTCTAATTCCATCCCCTCCCTCCTCATTCCTCATCCTCCTTTTTAGTGAGCTTAGGGGGTTTAGTGGTAGGTTAGAGTAGGATAGTAAAAATGTAACAAAAAACAAAAATACATATATTTGTTTAGTATTAGTTAGTATATGTTTAGCTTAGTATATGTTGTCCTACACGTGTCTCGTCATATAAAGGGGGTGGAGGGCAAATGTTTATATTGTGTTGTTAACTGTGGTAAGTAAGCTTAGCATAGGGTAGTTAGGGCCAGGTGTTGGTAATATATAGTTAGGATAGATTAGGTTAGTATAGGTATGTTACATGGTTTTATGTTCTGTTTGGTACATAGTCATTAAAGATTTAGGTACTCCATTACTGCATGTGTCATATGCTTAGGGGTCAGGTTATTTGCATGCGTGTACAGTGCCAATTGTCTGTTGACCTGTGTATTCCATACTGCATCCACATCCCCTCTTGACATGTTAATTCCCACCTCCAACTGAGCTGTCACACTGGCGGCTACAACAAATCTAAATCTCAATGCATCTGCCATCCATTTTACCCACCACTCAACGTGACTATGGTTCCCATGTATTTGACAGGTAGGTGTCGTTTCAAAGTTGTCATTGTTTGGGTCCACAATGACTTGCTTGTAGGGGATGTGGCTAGCAATGACTTTCATCTTGTCGATACCTTGACCCTGAATTATACTATTAATGCACTGCATCTGCCTCATTTTTTGTCGCAAAAGCAGTGCAAACTTACAATATACAATGATATTTTGTAAGTTTGCGCTGCTTTTGCTTTTCCACATCTTCATCCTCTGATGTGTGTGTCATCTCCTCTGCTCTTGATGGTGGTGCTGGTGGGTTTGAGGGGGCAACACACACTTCAGTGTTTGGAGAAGTGGTCACTAAGTTCCCGGCAGCTGCCATCTGTGGAACTACATATGGCATCACTGCAGCAAGGAGGAGCTGCTGATTATTAAGCATGGCAGCAACATCCCTGTGGTACACAGCCATGTCTGCCTTGAGGGAGGCCTGTTCCCGGTGCATGGAGTCCAGCTTGTTGTCATGCATGCAGCTGCAAGGTCTGGCTGCCGTAGTTTGCATCCCCACCGCACCTCCTTGGCCATCTCCCGCTTTGCTCCCACTACTGTCCTCTCAAAGGTGGTCCCTGTGTCATCAGAGTCCTCAGCTGTGTTTGAGCTGGCAGGTCGTACTATTGGGGTGGTGGGTGGGTCTTCTGGGATGGCTGCTACATGGGTGCTCCTTCTTGCAACTGGAGGTGGCGTCTGGAGGATTCCCAGGACATCTTGGAGGGTTTCCCGGCTGATGGTTGTCAGCTGGTCATCCAGATCATTAGGGTAGTCCAGGACAGACAGATCCACAGGAGAGCCATCGTCTTTTGCAATGGGATATTGTACAATTAGTGTGTCTGTGTTGTGTCAGTTGTAATGTGACGTCACTAACTTCCTATTGGTGGTACATTGTTATCTTGGTTCCCATGCATTGTTCCTGTCATTAATGTTTGCAGTCTCTCAGCCCCATGCCCCACATGCATGTCACATGTAGTGTGGGCACTTTGGGGAATTGTCTGCGTCACATCTTCTAGGTGTGGGTTCTGCCCAATTTGTGGTTTGCCACCTTCTTGTCCTCATCAACCCTACCCCGGGTTCCATTAGAATGGTGAGGCCTTGCAAAGATTGTTGGTGTGCGGATGCACATGCACCCCCCATGACAATATGGCCCTGACCCACTCTATCATTTTTTACATACACCTATGTGGTGCTGAGACCTAGCACCATACCATGTATTCCATTTTCATGAAACAAAACAGTTGTCAGCATTAGTAGTTTCTCATGATGATGTCTGTGTATGCGTGCTACATTGCATTGCACTGATGGGCCTGGAACAATTCCATTTCCTCTTAAGACTGTGCAGGTGTGTTTGCCTATCTACACACACATGTCCTCCCCGGCGGTCCTGCCCTGTGATACCAGTGACGATTTCCTCCGGAATTATGACTGAAACCATCTCCTCCATCTGGTCCAGGTCCTCTTGCTGTGCTGGACTCCCACCTCCGGTCTGCAGTGCTGCCTTCCTGTTCCTTGCCATTTTCTCCTTTGTCCTGCGCTTGCAGTCATGCCAGCATTTCTTGCACTCAGTGACAGTTCTCCTGACCTCTGCCACACTGTTAATCTTGTCCACAATCTGTTGCTAAATTGCCTCTCTCCTCCCATTTGGCAATTTAGAGGTGATGAAGAGTTGAAGCTAGTGCTCCGTCACCTCTCTCACCAGAATTGCATGCTCCTCTGCCCTGAAGCGACACTTCCTCTTCTTCTTGTCTCTCCCCTGGGTTTTGTCTGTGTCCTCCTGGCTGGTTGTGTGGGCTCTCCCTGGGCTCTCTCCTGGCTTTTGGGATCCTTTTTAGGGGTCCTTAGCACTGTTTGCTCTGTTTGCGTCTCTTTTTGACGCTATTGCAGTGAAAAATGGTGAATATCCGTTTTGCAATGTTTTTCCAAGTCGTAAACCGGATTAGAATCATTTTTCATACGTTAACGTCATTTTGCCTTATGACAAGGCGCAATGGTTAGCACCAGGAAAAATTATTCTAACCTATTCTTAGCGCCACCCAGCATCATACTATAAATTGGTTGCACGGGTGGCGTTAAGAAAAGACGCTAGCCAGCACAAACATTTTTGACGCAAAACTGCGTTAGTGCAGTTTTGCCTCAAAAAAGTATAAATCTGGCACTAAATGTGCAAAACATGCACAGAAGCTTGTTGTGGCCCCTCAAATGCCTGCAACGCCTATAACATTGTGAAATTACCAGCGCCTCTGTGTATTTATTTTTGGTGGAGAACGAGCAGTTAATGTCATGTTTTGAGATGACTGCTCCATCATCAATCTGTAATGCTTTCAGTCAGTCTTAAAGAAGGGGAAACACAAGTAACAAGGTGAACCCTGAAGACTCCCAAATTTAGTTGAGCTTTTAAAACATTGAGAAACAGTGGTATGGATGGAGTGGCTGGGCTAATATATTTATTTATGTGGCACGTAATGAGTATTCATAACAAGCTTCTAAATATTAAACACAAAATGCCAGCATTTCATCATCCTCTATTGGAGGGTAGTATGTAATGCTCACACCAATTGAATTGATGAATTCAAGTGATGCATTTATAATTACGGAGAGAAACAGTGAAGGTCACTAGACCTCTGCGATTTTGCAGCTTTAAATCCAGCCTTCCGTAAGCTAAATGGCAAATACGACAGAGTGCCCTGAATATAGATAGGGATCAAGGAAAGGCATATACATATACTGTACGGACACAGAATGAGCAATTACAGGAGATGCCAGCTGCTGACCAAGACAGAGCAGGGTGAATGAGTCCTCAAATAGCAAAACTAATAACAACAACAACAGTAATAAGAATAATAGAAAGGAGAATATGACGTAAAAATATTATACTGCTCTTTTTAGATCCTATCTTGTGTAGATAAAAAAAAAGCAAATGTGTTTTTTTATTCTCTACCCTGATTAAAGGCAGGACTATAACCTAAATGTAATTTGTGCCTGTAATGCATTTATAGCCACTTTCCTGAGTGCAGCGTGCAGGAGTCATTTCTTGAGATGGTGGGCAATGCACTGAATACTTTAGTTTATTGAGGATGAATTTCGTATTGTTTCATAATACATTTCGGGCACAGTGATACCCTTTCCAGAAAGAAACCATCTCCCCAATTGTTCATACATTTTATCGCACCATGAGCAATTTCTGATTGCCAGTAAAACATTAGCATACATGTGCTTATGACATATTTAACGGTGCAAAACCACTTTTGAATTTCACACAATGCAGTTTTGCACTTGGTGACAGATTTATTCACAAAACGTGTTCCATGTGAGAGATCCTCCTGTGGGTAGGGTCCAGGCATGCCATGGTTGGTTTAGCCTGGAATATCGAGCATGCCTACAAGCTAACTAGTTTCTAGGCACTCAAAAAGGAACTTTCTGACCCATTTTTATCGTGTAAATGATCAAAGATGCACTCATGTCAACTATACGAGTAAAGCACTTTCTAGGATGGCAACGGAACAGCCCTCAAAATTTGTGAGGGTGTAGGGATTTCTCTATGAGGGAAATATACTTTTACCGTGGGTTTCTCCGAGAGGGAAAGTTACTTTTACAGTGGTTAAAAACATCAAGAAAAAAGTTTGCAAGTGCCTTTGCGCTTATTCTCTTTATTTCTCATCCGAAAATGCATGCGAATATTTTCGCCCGACAAAATCGAATTCACAAACTTCCACGATTACTCGTGGAAATATGCATCTGTTGCAGGCTTCCCAGAATAACTTGGAATTGTAATAATCTGCAGCAGTTTTTGGTAGCAGTTCTCAGGGTGAAGGCTCACAACTGTGTTAGAGAATGAGGCCCATTTTGTGATAGTCTGGGGAGGAGATGCTTTGAAGTTGCAGTGGCGTGTGCTACAAGTCTGCCCTTTGGTTTCTATTTACAATTGTTTGCATATTGTTACAAGTTCTAACCAGAAGAAATTGGGCCCATCTCACAACATAGCATTCCCATAACATTCATTAGAAGCTGAACTGTACTGAGGAGGAAACAATCCTTATAATTAAATTGTGGTAAAACACTACAATCAACTACACGGCATGCCCCAGTACAATATCTGTCGAGCATAGAGAGTGGGACTTTCTGCAGCACACTTTGTCAATGCATTGAAAGAAGGAGGAATGCAACATGGGGGGACAATAAATTGCAGGATGAGATGAACTGAGTGAAGGAGAAATTCTCCAAGGATCAGCTGGTAAAGGCTTTTCCTGGAGACACCTGCCTGTTGGAGATGACCCTAAGATAAGCCCAGGTAAGATTCTATCACTCTGTCTTTAAAAGGTATATTTCACCCACTCACACAATGCAGTCATTCCCCTGCTATACACTACTATGCAGAGTTCACACAACTAACCCTCATTCAGAAGCTCTACCAAACACACAATTAAATTGGTTACTGGTAAACTTAGCATCTATGGCGTGGCTTTCCCCCTAACTTTTTGCCTTCAGACCTCCTATTTTTGCTGACTTACTTTTTACTGTCCTAGGACAAATAGGGCCTCTTTTACTAGAAACTGGTGTGACATAGCCGAAGCAGTTTTCTTGAACCACCCTGTACCCCCCCTAATGATGCCATGGTATCACTCTAATTACAATACAGTGCTCGATGGCACATAGTGATTCTGACACAGTTGTGGTGCTAAACCTTAGCATTCCTGGACCAGTGTGAAAAATGTTGATGCTAGTTCAGCAATGGTAGGGTGGGCTCATTGTAAACAGCACAGCGTCACTTTAATGTTTGCCCCGAGCAGAAATGTAAAAAACTACACTGTGAAGGCACAGAATGGTGCAGTGAAATCTTGTGATTTCATTGCACTATTTCTGCAGGTGTTTTTGCTGAGGAGCACCTACCTTGCATGCATTATACCTGCTGCAGGTGCAATGTAGCGCAAGGCTTTACAAACTGGCGTAATGGTCCCCTTACCCCGTTTGTAAATGCAGCACTGTGTGGGGGACTGTTTGTGCCACTGTAGCGTAAACAAATGATGCTACGGCAGTGCCAGGGACTTGAAAATTGCTAAATAGTGTTAAATATACAATTAAGTCCCTATTAAAGTGAAACTACATGTGCCCAGGGCCTGTAATTTAAATGCTGTTAGTGAGCCTTAAGCACTGATTGTGCCACCTGTTTAAGTAGTATTTTAAGCATGTCTCAGGCCTCCATTTGCAGCGTGTTCGTGTGCAGTTGTAAATTGCCATTTCGCCCTGGCCAAGTAAACATTTTTGCCAGGGCCAAAACCTTCCTTTTTAATACATCTAAGACACTCCTAGGATAGGCCCTGGTCGGCCCAGAGAACAGGGTATAGTGTAGTTATAAAATAGCATATGTATTTTTAAATCTTACATGTCTTAGTAGAGAAAAACTCTTATATTTGTTTTTCACTACAGCAAGGTCTACCTCTCCCATTGGCTAAAATTGGAGCTACCTTATTACATTTTATGCTTGTAACCTCGGAATGGGAATGCGTGAGCAGTTCATGTTTGGTTTCTCTGGAACTGCAATTAAAAATCCTAGTTTATAGTGAAGTTGGATTTTAATTTACTCTTATGAAATTGCCACTTTTAAAAGGTTGGCATTTTCTTGCCTTAGTCATTTGGTGCCTGCAGCCTGTCTCTAAGTCACATGGCTGGGTGTAGTTGACAATTAGGCTTTGTGTATTTCTTCTAGACAGCTACACAAAATGGAAAACTTAGATGTGACTGGATGCGCCATCACTGGCACAATGAGAGGGAGGAGATTGGCCCAGTCCCACTTACAAGGGCTATATTTTGTGTCCACACATTCACACAAAG
Organism: Pleurodeles waltl; assembly: GCF_031143425.1. Taxonomy (NCBI): domain Eukaryota; kingdom Metazoa; phylum Chordata; class Amphibia; order Caudata; family Salamandridae; genus Pleurodeles; species Pleurodeles waltl. The sequence continues at coordinate 539,657,269 of NC_090437.1, forward strand.
GTCTACATACCACCTGTAGATAGGCAGAGCACCTGTGCACGTTAAAGGTATGCCTCTAGAAGCTTCTCCCCACCTTAAAGACACAAGTGTGTATAAATACTGGACCTCAGACACCAACTCTTCAGTACACATCTGGACCTGTGGATACTCTGCCAGAAAGAAGGACTGCTGTGCTGCTAGAAGGACTGCCACTCTTTAGACTGCTGCTCTATAGGACTGCTGCCCTGCTGTGCTAACCTGCTGCCTGCTCTCCTCTTACCTGGGTAAAAAGGACTGGATGTCAGAGAGACCAGATCCTCGGGGTCTGCGCGCGTTCCCAACATGTCCACCACTAGACAGCTCCAAAACTCTGATAGAGAAAATCACGGCACCTTAGAGAGTCCAAGCAGGGTAAGAGGGGATTAGGATGGGAACAGCTGGGAAGGAGACCTGTAGGAAGCAAAAGGTTAAACCACACAATATCAAGATTATATCACATTGATTTTTACTAGACTATGATTCTAGGCATTGTCGTACTGTAACCATCGATAACTTAATAAAGGACTATAACTAGCCCTCAAGACGTCTGGGTACCTGGGAAGGAATCAAGAATGATTAATACAACTTTTCATATGAAACTTTTCATGAAATGTTACATATTGTCTAGGAATATAAGAACCTTCTAGAATTATATTTTCAGAACAAACATTGTCTTTTTACATAAGGACAAAAAGTAATTTGAACATTCCCTGGAAAACAATAGTACTTGTACTAAGGTCTTAATATGCACATATTTTGTATTATCTTGAATTGTAACACCTTTGCAGAAAATTCAAAAGCCCTGGATAGTTGTATGCACTTCAGGAAGCACTACACATCAAACGTTTTTAATTGCCATGAAATGATCGCGCACACTGTAAGCGATCTTAACACCTAGGTTTAAATGCGGGAAATGAATCGCGCACACTGCCGATTCCAACAAGTATATGCAAATGCCATGAAATGATCGTGCACTCTGTAAGCTATCTGAACATCATGGTTTAAATGCGGGAATGAATCACGCACACTACCGATTCCAACAAGTATATACAAATGCCATGAAATGTTTGCGCACTCTGCAAAAGGTCTGAAACATCAAGGTTTAAATGCAGAAATGAATCGCGCGTCTTGCCGATTCAAATGCCACCATGCAAATGCCAAGAAATGGTAGCGCACAATGAGTATCAAGAGTTAAATGCAAGGAATGAATTGCGCGTCTTGCCGATTCGAATGCCACCATGCAAATGCGAAGAAATGGTAGCGCACAATGCGTATCAAGAGTTAAATACAAGGAATGAATCACGCGTCTTGCCGATTCGAATGCCACAATGCAAATGCCAAGAAATGGTAATGCACAATGAGTCTCAAGAGTTAAATGCAAGGAATGAATTGCGCGTCTTGCCGATTCGAATGCCACCATGCAAATGCCAAGAAATGGTAGGGCACAATGAGTATCAAGAGTTAAATGCAAGGAATGAATTGCGCGTCTTGCCGATTCGAATGCCACCATGCAAATGCCAGAAACCACAAGCACATTCACACCCACAAGGAAAAATCTTTCAACATGAAAACTAGGCCCAAAAACTTTACTGCCTTCGAAAACGGGATCGGGGCCCAGCCCGACCTCCGTCTTACTGCCCTAATCAAGGATCACCAACACAATGAAGGGCAAAGGCCTGGAAGGTCAAGGTACGCCTCTGGAACAGGAGCTCAGGAAGTTGCAGCTGCTGTGCACCGGGACCTCTGAATAGTGAGCACGTGGAGCTGGGCTGGCTTCCTTATATAGAGTCTGGCCCAGCCCACAAACCACACCCAGTCATGCTGCAGAGAAAGCTTCTAGAAGGCCCTGGAAAGGTACCACACCCTGACACAGTCTGAAAGCCTGCACCAATACATTGCAAATGAACAGGATTTACAAGCACCTTGAATATAAGTCTTCAGGATTAAAATCTGCAATGCAAAAGGTTAATCAACAGCATATCAACATAATGCATGAATTACGTTTTCTCATAAGCGCTGGGTTTTTGCATTCCAGTGACCGGTAGAGCGTGCACTGCCCTTATGTTGACACTAGACCTGCATCTCATGAACCCAGACTGACTCTAAGGGCTAGTTGGCAGGCCTCCTGTTATGTTCTCAAGAACATAAGAGGCTTCCAACATGCTTGCACTTGAACTCTGCCATCAATCAATCAATCAATATTTATAAAGCGCGCTATGGACCCGTTAGGGTTTCGAGGAGCCATCTGTCTACCATGCCAAGCAGTGCCACCAAGGTCCTGGACCCTTGGAAGTGGGCCTAAGGGGCTCTGCCAGGCTCTGTGAATCCAGCTAAACAAACTCATCTCCTCTGCTGCAAGGCTCAAACCCACGCAAAACTTACATACTGCTGCTGCTGCATGGATTGTACCTTTCGCAAAGATTCAAATCACCACCGTGGCTCCATCGGAACCACCACTGCGTGATGCATCTTTACCGCAGGCCCTCGCACTCCTCGTCAATGGGAGCCTTGCCGACAATGCTGTACTCTGCATCTCAGCCTCACAGCCCTGGGGAACCAACGCATCGCTGCAACTACAGCCGCAACCTCGACGCCGGACTTTGCATCACAAGCTCCACTGACAGGATCCTTGATGTCAACACAGGCCCTCGCATCACAGCCTCGCTGAGTCTCAGAACCAACATATCGTTTTGTCTGCTTGACCCATCTTCGACTCAGATGCTCGCAATACTCAGCAAACCAGGATTTAAGGTACTTTGCTCAGCGGGCCTAACTGGCTCCCTGTAGCTGGACCACTCTCCATTGGGCTAAGCTTATGACTTTGTCCCAGTCCAGATATCCACAGTTGGCGCTTTGTACCCTTTTGCACTATTTTCTCCAAAATATTTAAAATTGCATATCTCTGGCTCTACTGATTGGATTTTTCTCATTTTGGTCTTGTTTTATTAATTAAAGAACTTGTATTTTTCAAATGTGGTGTGGGATGACTTTTGCGTGGTGTTTTCACTTTGTTTACTGTTTGAAGTGTTGCACAAATACTTTACACATTGCCTTTACGTTAGTTAAGCATGACTGCTCTGGCCCAATCTGCCAGAAGGTTGAGCATGGATTTATTTAGCATTGACCTCTGCCTCATCCTGACAAGGGTTTGTGTTTGCTGCTTGACTATGGCTCACAACCCAGCCAATCAATCAATATAACTGGTAAGTTGAAGAAATTAGGTTCTTCAAAAACCCAATTTCTTCAAGTTACAAGTTATAATGATTTCATTTTACTCTTCCATATTCATAAACAATCACCATTATGAGCTATTTTGGCTGCTACAGGTGGGGCAGGAGCACGATCTAATACAGTAGGACCACACACAGTTTTCTGCCTTCAAATGTAACCTACAACACACACAGGTTTTTCCCTATGCTAACAGTGCCACTAACCTTTGCTTGTTGGTCTATAATGCTCAACTAATTTATAAAGTATGTTGCCATATTGATTGAAACAAATAGACTCAAAACATGGCCAGGCCACACACAGGAAATGTATAAAAGAGACTCATAACTATACCATCTATTTTTTGTGTTTACATAAAACATACCTGCAGCCTCATAATTGACAAGGCAGGTGTATGTCTAATGTCACAGATCCATATAGCCACCCATGTTCCTATTTTAATCAATCATTGACTGCAATATACTTTGTAATGTATTGTTTTGAAATGACATGGTGTCATAATGGCAGCACAAGAGTCTGCTTTAGCACAGTATAATCATTGAAGTGTGAACTCTGTGTGCGTTTTACACTTTGTCCAACATGTCATTGAAACATAATGTATTTCTTTTGTTATCTTATTGCTCTGCAAATGTTTCTCATGTCAACTACAGTGAGACAATAGCTTCTGGTGTCTTCATTGCAACCAGCATCAGAGATGGCATCAGGAGACATCCTGGCAGCAGCAATTAATTCCTCTGTCATCCAACACTCATTTACGTCTGGGAAGAACTATTTGTTTTAGGTTGTTGCTTATTGCTCATGTATATGCATCTATATTCATATTATTTGTGTTAAATGCCGCTGTTATCCTTGCTTCATACCTCTTTAATTCATGTTAATCAATAGTCTTCTCTTTAGCTGCAGGATCAGGGGCTACTTTGCCACCACACATGTTATTATGTAATTTACTGTGTGTTTTGGCACTTTAATGTTGTGATGTGGCTGCATGTTTGTATGACATGTTGGAGATGTGCACATTTGTTTGCTATAGTTGTCTGCACTCAGTACAGCATGCTGATGAAGAGCACTACAACTCCCATGATACATTGCCTGGGTCGGCCAAACACCTCAATGGACTATTTCATGCTATGATGTATGTGATGTGTATTGCCTAACATCATGGCCTGGATGGACCATAAATGTAGATGACTTACACTGGCTGGTGCCTGTTGGGTTGAAGGTGTCAATAGCCCCCACACTGATGAAACTCTCCGATTCAAGGGTCTCCTCGATCAGGGTTTCTATTGCAGTTGGGAGGGGTGTCTTGATGGTCCTCCTCCAGTCCCACGTCCCTCAACCATTCGATTGGACAGCTTGTCCTTGAAATTGGGAGCACAGGTCGTACCATTACTTCCTGATTTTGGGGGTGGTCCTCTCTGTGGCCCCCAAGGAATTTACCTTCTCCAGTATCCCCCTTCCAAATAGTGTTCTTCTTGGCCTCAGTGATTTGGAAGAAGGCCTTCACAAACAGATGGTCCATTTTTCCAACACACCCCTCTGTCAGCATCTCCAGTTCCCTCTCAGAAAACTTCATTTCTCATTTTCTGCTGTCTCCAGCTTCCCTTTCATCCTCTGCAGTCATGGTGTGACATGGTCTTGATTCCTTGTGCTGGCAGCAGTGTTTCAGGGTCACTTCCTGCTTCCAGTAGGTGTGTTAGGCCTCTGGTCGGAGGCCATGCCCTGTCATTATCCTCCACCTGGGCTCTGACATCATCATACTGCTTCTGGCTGCATTTTGGGCTTCATTTCCTACTAGGAAATCACAATTTAGCAATTTCTCAAATAATGATTCCTAATAGCGATTGCAACTCTGTAGACATTTTTATTAGGAAATCACAGCCTTCATACACACCAATTTGCGATTCACAAATAGAGATTTGTATGGAATTGCTATTTGTGATTTTCAAAATAGGAATTCATATTTCTGGCCCTAACTGCATTATAGATTTTTTTCCCATGATTGAAGTGTCACAGAATTAGTGATGGTACGTCTGCACAGATTTCTGCATCTGCTTCTAAATGTCAGTGTGAGTGCTATGTGGGTCACACATATATCTGGGTCTTCATGTAACTATTTCAGAGACCATTCAGTTTCTGTAAGCTCTCCCAAGGTTATTGACAGTGTCTTTGATGTAGTATCTGAGTTTGCCCTTCTATGTCTCGGTGAGTATCAGTGTTCCGACACATGCCTCTTGGTGTGAGATTAAGGCCCATATTTATACTTTTTGACACTAAACTGCTCTAACGCAGTTTAGCGTCAAAAAATTTAGCGCCGTCTAACGCCATTCTGAAGCGCCATGCGGGCGCCGTATTTATGGAATGGCGTTAGCCGGCGCAAGCGGACCGGCGCTGCCTGGTGTGCGTGGAAAAAAACACGTAGACCAGGCAGCGCCGGCGTAGGGGGAAAATGGCGTTAGGGCGTCTTAAAATGGGGCAAGTCAGGTTGAGGCAAAAAAATCGCCTCAACCCGATTTGCGCCATTATTTTCGACGCCCAGACGCCATTTAAATGACTCCTGTCTTAGTAAAGACAGGAGTCATGCCCCCTTGCCCAATGGCCATGCCCAGGGGACTTCTGTCCCCTGGGCATGGTCATTGGGCATAGTGGCATGTAGGGGGGCACAAATAAGGCCCCCCTATGCCACCAAAAAAAATTAAAAAATAGAAAAAATGATACTTACCTGAACTTACCTGAATGTCCCTGGGGTGGGTCCCTCCATCCTTGGGTGTCCTCCTGGGGTGGGCAGGGGTGGCAGGGGGGGTCCCTGGGGGCAGGGGAGGGCACCTGTGGGCTTATTTTGAGCCCACAGGCCCCTTAACGCCTACCCTGACCCAGGCGTTAAATAGTGGCGCAAATGCGGGTTTTTTTGACCCACCACCTCCCGGGCGTGATTTTTGCCCGGGAGTATAAATACGACGCATTTGCGTCGCCGTCATTTTTTTAGACGGGAACGCCTTCCTTGCATCTCATTAACGCAAGGAAGGCGTTCACGCAAAAAAATGACGCTATTTGCCCATACTTTGGCGCTAGACGCGTCTAACGCCAAAGTATAAATATGGCGTTCGTTTTGCGCCGAATTTGCGTCGAAAATAACTACGCTAATTCGGCGCAAACTGAGTATAAAAACGGGCCTAAGTATTATCATCTGTTTGACTATGACAGAGTCAGTTATAGTGTGGTTATTCAGATTTTTACATGAGCATGTGGAATCTGAGTGAGTGGCTGTGTAGTCACAAATCTAAATGAATGTGTCTGTAAGTGCATTGTACTGAACTTTTTAAATTACATAGTCAGTTTTAGTGATGCTGGAGTTGTGGCAGTATGTGAGTTTTATTCAAAGTGAATGGTTGTGTGCAAAGTGTCTGTACACTTGACAGTAACTCCAGCATAGCCATTTCGATTTCATTACACTGTCACATATGTATTTAATGATGAGTGGCTGTTAAAGTTTGTGGCTGTGTTGCTGCGTGTCTCTGTAAGTGAAAGTAGTGTGCGACATATCTCTATTTCTAAGTGCATCCTGGTGTTTCTTACTAACTAGGCTATTACAGAGGTACTGTTGTTGGACTTGCAGAAATGTTGGAGCTTGGCCGTTAGTGTTCGTGAGTGCCAATGTTATATTATGCTACGTTATGTGTATTTGCTATGCTATGTGTATTTATATGGCACATAATTCACCCAGAATGATATCCTGAAGCTGAAGCTGGAGATTCTTTTCGAATTCAAGAGTTGAGTAGGAGGCTATGGTGTGCAGTCAGATCGCAGCATACGTCGTGGCTGGCAGGGTTCTTCATCGAAAGTCTTTTATCAGCAAAACAAAAACCTAATGGGAGTTAATACAGACTTTCTGCTTATTACATCATCATAAAGTCAGGATGCAGGAGAAAGGGAACCCTTATTATAGGGCAGACACTGCTTGCAGGATTGGAATTTTCATGCTCTGACCACCAATGTGGTGGCATGTGTACCTAAATGTGACTGAATGTAGATAAATGTGTCTTTGCTTTAACTTAACTGTTACAGAGTAATCTGTGATATGTTTTATCAAGTCTCTAGGCTTGCTAGTGAATATCTTGGCAAGTGTCTTGTTCTAAGACATATTCCTGACTGCGGATTTAAGTATGTGATAGTGCTTTTCTCATAATTATCCTGCCACAAAGCTACGGTTAGTACACTTCAACAGGTGCACAAGTCTACCACGACTGTTTCTGTGACTAGCAGTGTACAGATATCTATCTGTGGATATAATTCCAACAATATTTTTGTGTTTTTGCTTTAATTAAAGTGAAACGGAGCTAGTGATGGTTTCTTTTGCTCTGTCTCTCACTGTGCTGTTGAGTGTCTTAGTGAGTGGTAGCATTTTGAGACATCTCTCTGGCCAGGAATCTAAATACATTATAATATCATGACTACACTGTCACAAAAACATTGATAAAGGAGTTGTACTGGTGTAGGAATCTGCTTCTAAGGGTCTGTGTAAGTGCCACTGTGGTGACACATACATCTGGATCTGAATGTAACTACCTCATAGTGTGTTTACTTCATTAAACTGACAGAAAATTACTAATGCTGTGGTTTGTCAAGCCTCTGAGTCCCCAGGGCCCATATTTATACTTTTTGACGCAAAACTGCGGCAACGCAGTTTTGCGTAAAAAAAATTAGCACCGGCTAACGCCATTCTGAAGCACCATGCGGGCGCTGTATTTATTGAATGACGTTAGCCGGCGTTAGCCGCCGTCGCCGTCTGGTGTGCGTTAAAAAAAACAACGTACACCAGGCAGCGCCGGTGTAGGGGGATATGGGGCTTGGGCGTCAAGAAATGGGGCAAGTCAGGTTGAGGCAATTTTTTCGCCTCAACCCGATTTGCGCCATTTTTTACAACTCCCAACCTTAGCAAAGACAGGAGTCATGCCCCTTTGCCCAATGGCCATGCCCAGGGGACTTCTGTCCCCTGGGCATGGTCATTGGGCATAGTGGCATGTAAGGGGGCACAAATCAGGCCCCCCTTTGCCACAATTTTTTTTTACAAAAATACTTACCTGAACTTACCTTAATGTCCCTGGGATGGATCCCTCCAGCCTTGGGTGTCCTCCTGGGGTGGGCAAGGGTGACAGGGGGTGTCCCTGGGGGCATGGGAGGGCACCTCTGGGCTCCTTCAGAGCCCACAGGTCTCTTAACGCCTGCCTTTTGCAGGCGCTAAAAAACGGCGCAAAAGCGTCCGTACGTCATTTTTTTTGACCCGCCCACTCCCGGGCGTGATTTTTGCCCGGGAGTATAAATCCGACGCACATGCCTCGGAGTCGATTTTTTAGACGGGAACGCCTACCTTGCATATAATTAACGCAAAGTTGGTGTCCACGCTAAAAAATTACGCTAACTCCATGGACTTTGGCGCTAGACGCGTCTAACGCCAAAGTATAAATATGGAGTTAGTTTTGCGTCAAAATTGCGTCAAAAAAAATGACGCAATTCCGGCGCAAACGGAGTATAAATATGCCCCCAAGTGTCTGAGAGAGAGGAAGTGTTATGACACATGCCTCTAGGTGTTACTTGTTTTATTTATTTTTTGTCCTCATACACCTCTGGCCTTCAAACCACTCCATATCACCCTTGTAATGTTCACCATACATGGAGATAGCTAATGCCAGGGACAACAGAGCTCTCTAATTTAGACTTCGGCCAAAGTCGATGTCAATGACACAAGAGTAACTAAGTTGATAATCATAAAAAATTATATACATAGTACATAGTGTCTTTCCACTCCCATAAACGTGACCAGATCTTTATTTTCTTATCCTTATTTAATTTACTCGCACCCACTTCCAATCTTAAGGTAGCCATCAAAGCATTAAGCCAGTCTATGTACGAAAGGGCGGAGAAAACCATCCACTTCCTGCTAATTTCCCTCCTAGTCAAGAGTATTGCATAGAACAATATTGTTCTAATATCTTTATTGATTAAGTCATCCCCTTCCTGAACCAAAAAATAACTAAAGATAGAGTTGGATAGATATTTTGCCGAATATTAGCTGAAAGAGATATACATACTTCCCGCCAAAAACAAAACACCCCTGGGCAGTCCAAAAACATATGGATATCGGAAGCACCTGACAAACCACATTTTGCAGACAGCGCGTCCTCGTCTCCCCTCATCTTGGAAAGCCTATTAGGTGAGAAAAAGGCCCTATGCAATGTATAAAGATGGTTCCTCCTCAATGAAGCCGGTTTAACAATTTTAAATACCCCTCGCATTGATGTTTCCCACCGTACCTTCACCTGCCCAAAAGGGAACTCTTCCCCCCAAAGATCAACTGGTAATCTAAAGTCACCCTCTAGGACATCCAACATTCCCCAATACCATTTTGAAACTTTTTGTAATTGTGCATAATTCCTTACCAAACTATCTTCTAAATGATTTGCGTGGCCTGGAGTAATTATAGGCTCGCAGGATCAATTACTTATTTGAACATATTTGAGTCTTGAAAGAGATCCCTCTGCTATTTCCATGAGCTCATACCAAAATAACAAGGCCCCTGCACTAATCAGATCCCCCACACTTCAATTCCTGCCCTCTTAAGAGGCCGAGCCAATACATCTGTTAAACATTCAGGGGTACCTGGGGAATCCCAAACCGGAGCCCCCAGGCTGTAGTATTCTATCTTTGCCACTCAACGCACCTCAAACCAGACCTTAGCTGTATCTTGTAGTATTTTCAATTTCACTTTCTTGACAAATTTGGGATCCCCAAACTTATATAAGAAATACTTTGCTCCCCCTTTTTCGGTAGCCACCATACAATTAAACATTGTGCCCACTATTGACAGATCTGGAGAGGCAAACAACATCCTAATATTGTTAAGATGAAATGCCCACGCATAATGTTGAATATCCGGGAGCATCAAACCCCACCTCCTCTCTTCTACGCAGTTTCTTCCAAGTTATCCTAGGACCCTTATGTGCCCACATAAAGAAGGTTATATTCTGTTGGCACACAGCCAATACTTTTTTATCCATAAGTAAAGGAATGGAATTAAAAAGAAAGTTCAACTTAGACAATATTATCATTTTAATCAGATTCACCCTCCCAATAACTGTGAGCGTCAGATGTAACCAACCGAGCATTAACTTGTTGCACTCTGTTATGACCGACCTAATGTTTACTAAAGGTATTTGTTTCAAATCGTGAACGATTGACAATCCTAAATACCTCATACAAGTCGTAGTACGCCAATTTGCACTCTTACAATTCCAGACCATTATTTCGGTCTTATCCAAATTAATACAATAGCCTGAAATCTTCCCAAATTCTTCTGCAATATCTAACAAAACACATATTGTTGTCAATAAGTCAGAGGTATAGATGAGCAGATCATCAGCAAACAGGGCTACTTTCTTCACCCAACCCTTACTTCTAAATGGAGAAAATCTTGAATCCTGCCTAATTCTCCTAGCCAATGGTTCTATATACAAGTTGAATAACAGAGGAGAGAGAGGGCAACCCTGTCTGGTACCCCTAATAATCTTAAAAGAATCTGTTAGCATACCATTAACCAACAGCCTAGCGTCGGGTGCCTGATATATAGATCGAATTAGTTGACAAAATTTATGCCCCAAATTACAACGATCAAGAACCCTATATGGATAATTCCAGTTCACTCTATCAAAAGCTTTCTTTGCATCTACTGCTATAACTGCCTAGGGGTCCTTATAAGTAGTAGCCAAGTCAATGGACCCCATTAAGTTAAATGTCTGCTCATATAAAAAACTATTCCGGATGAATCCCCTCTGATCAGGATCAACCAAATCGCTCACAACAGTGCTTAACCTGTTCACCAATATCTTAGCAAAAAGCTCATAATCACTATTTACAAGGAAATAGGTCTGTAAGAATCGCACTTCAATGAAGATTTACCAGGATCTAAAACAAGCGAGATAGTAGCCTCATGCCAGAAAGCCGGCAGAGCGACTCCACCCTAAAAAATCTCTTAAAACAATTGCAAGAAAAAAGGGACTATAGAGTCCCCCAATACTTTGTAAAACTCAACGGGGATTCCATCCGGACCTGGGGCCTTACCATTTTCACTTCCTCTTAACACTGCTCTTATTTCCCCCTCCATCATAGGTCTAGACAAGTCATTCTGTTTACTCTGCAACAAGCGGGGGCATATCATTTTCCAACCATTCCCCAATCATCTCCTCGCTTACCTCCCTCTCCTCCATATAAAGTTGTGAAAAGAACTTATAGAAAACCTCTCCTATAGCCTCCGAAGATGTAATACTAGCCCCTGACTGAGTATCCACCAGTTCCTTGACCATATTACGCACCTGATCCTTTTTACACTTCCAAGTTAGTAATTTTCCCATGTTTTATCCATATTCAAAGTGAATTTTCTCTCTTGCCTCCCATCGCTTGGCAATCCTAGCTTGTAAGATAGATTCCAACTGTAATTTTAACTGGGAAATCTTATTTTTCAAATAGACCTCATCTCCACCTCTATCGTAATAAGTATTATGTAACGTAATTTGCTGTTCTAGATATTTCACTTCCTCTCTATATTTCTTGTTCCTGTAACTCACAAGACTTGTAGTTTTTCCCCTTATTTCTACCTTGAAAGTATCCCATACTACCGCTCCTGATGCTGACCATTGATTTTCTCAAAAAAAATCCTCAACCTCCTTCCGTAGAATACAAATGACCTCATCCTCCACTAAAAGGGTCCGATCAAAAGTCCATCTCACCCCGCCTACCTCAGGGGGGCAACTCAAACTTAACGTCACTGCAGCGTGGTCTGATAAATGGGCGGGTGAGTAAGCTATAGTCTCTACCAAATCACAAATAGTATAGTCCACTAAAAAATAATCAATCCGCGATGCATGACCATACTTTTAATTACGGAATGAAAATTCCTGCATTTGCCCTGCTCTCTGCCTCCACAAATCACACAAACTAAAATTCTTCATCATTAATTTTAGATATTGCTGAGACTTTGGAGTGCCCACCGACCTAGATTTTGCCGACCTGTCAAGCCTATTGTCTAGAATCACATTAAAGTCACCAATCATAATAACTGGATCTGAGAAACTCAAAAGATGAGAAAAAAAACGCTCTAAGAGGTTCTAGATCATCACAGTTGGGACAATAGTGTCCTACCAATGTAAATGCCCTACCACTCAGCTGCAGTCAAAGTATAATCCATCTCCCTAACCTATCCGTTAATACCTAGGATAGAATGACTGTTAGAAATGGGGCCTTTAGTTGGCAGTCAGGTTTCCCCTGTCCAAGCAAGGACCCTCACTCTAGTCAGGGTAAGTCACACACAATCCAAATTATCCTGTGCCCACCCTCTGATAGCTTGGCACTGAGCAGTCAGGCTTAACTTAGAAGGCAATGTGTAAAGTATTTGTGCAATAAATCATACAATAACAAAATATAGTACCACAAAAATACACCACACAGTGTTTAGAAAAATATAATATTTATCTGGATATTTGCAGTCAAAACAATCAAAGATGCAATAAGAAAATGTAAAGATATCACTGAAAAGTGATATAAAGGGGGTCATTTTGACCTCGGCGGTCTTTTGCCAAGACCGCCGAGGGACCGCCGTGCGGAAGACCGCCATTGGTGGCGGTTTGCCGCTCGATGTATTATGACCGTTGGGAGCTCTCCGTCCTTTTTCGGACGGAGAGCCGCCAACAGCCATACTGGCGGGCGGCGGGGAAGTGGAGCTTGGTCCTGTGATTCGGTATGGCGGTGTTCTGTTGATGGTGTGGTGTCGGTGGAGCAGCCCCCATGGCTCCCGTCCCCTCCCGGAGGATCGACGGACCAGGTAAGTCGATCGTCCGTTAGGGGAGGGGGGTATGGGGGTGTTGTGTGTTGTGTGCGTGCATGGGGGTGTGTGTGTATGTATGTAGAGGGGGGTGTGAGTGCATGTATGCTTGCGGGGGTGTTGCGTGTTTGGGAATGAGTGCATGTATGTCTGTGGGTATGTCTGTATGGATGTGTGCGTGTATGTTTGAATGTGGGTGTGCGTGTCTGTGTGTGTGGATGTTGGCATGTATGTCGGTGTGTGTGCGTGTATGTGTGTTGGTGGTGCCTGCGTGGGTGTCGTGTATGAGTGAGTGATGTGATATTGGGGGTCAGGTGGAGGGTGGCCCTGCCACCTTTGAGGGTGGCAGGGGTGGTGGGGAGTGTAGGGGAGGGAGTCGGGTGGGGGTGACCCCTATCAGTGCCAGGGAAGCAATTCCCTGGCACTGATAGTGCTTACCACCATGGATTTCATGGCGGTTTCAAACCGCATGAAATCCATGGCGGTCAGCCGTGTCCAAATACCGCCGGCGGAATAGTGACGGCCGCTGGGCTGGAGACCCAGGTCTCCAGCCCGGCGGGCGGAACGGAGAACCGGCGGATGACCATGGTGGGAACCGCCATGGTCATAATTCCAAAAAAAAGACCGCCAGCCTGTTGCCGGTCTTACCGCCACTTCTCCGCCTTCCGCCAGGGTTATAATGACCCCCAAAGTGTCTTAAGTCTTTTAAAAGCACACAAAGTCTCTTTCAAGCGCAAAGTATCTGGTTTGTGTGAAAAATCTCCACAAAGGGCCGCAGAGGACGAGGAGCAGGGAAACAAAGGGGTGTGCGTTGATTTCTCGGGCCGCACACGGTCGATACGTCGTTTAGTTTCCATGCAGGGACGTCTAGGTGTCGATTTCCGGCGCTCGTCGTGGATCCTTTTCGGGTTGTGGGGTTTTCAGACGCCCCGGGGTCTGAGTGTGGAATCCTGGGCTTGTGACAAGCTCTGTGTCATTCCGGTGGGCGGTGCAGGGAAATTTCTCCCTCACGGCAGGGACTGCGTCGATTTTCCCTCCGGAAGTCGGGCGGCGGCGTCCCAGGTTGGCTGTGCGTCGATCTGGTTGGCTGTGCGTCGAAGTTCCGGTCGCACCGCAGGCACCGCAGGCACCGCATCAATCTTTTCCATGCGAAGTCGAGCGGCATCGTTCCGGTCCATCGTGCGGTGAATTTTTCAGCGTGGGACAGGCTGTGCGGCGTTTTTAGCCAGCTGTGCGTCGAATTTTCACCGCACAAGGAGTCCAGTTGCAAGAGAGAAGTCTTTTTGGTCCTGAGACTTTAGGGAACAGGAGGCAAGCTCTATCCAAGCCCTTGGAGATCACTTCTGCACCACATCCAGGGAGCAGCAAGGCAGCAGGGCAACAGCAAGGCAGCAGTCCTTCTCAGAAAGCAGTCAGGTGAGTCCTATGGGCATCCAGGCAGTTCTTCTTGGCAGGATGCAGGTTCTGGTTATAAGTTTCTTCTCCAGTAAGTGTCTGAGGTGGTAGGGCAGAGGACCTTATTTTATACCCAAATGTGCCTTTGAAGTGTGGGAGACTTCAAAGAGTAGCTTAGAAGTGCACCAGGTCCCCTTTCAGTTCAATCCTGTCTGCCAGGTTCCAGTAGGGGGTATACCAGTCCTTTGTGTGAGAGCAGGCCCTCCACCCTCCCAGCCCAGGAAGACCCATTCAAAATGCAGATGTATGCAAGTGAGGCTGACTATCCTGTGTTTGGGGTGTGTCTGAGTGAATGCACAAGGAGCTGTCAACTAAACCCAGCCAGACGTGGATTGTAAGGCACAGAAAGATTTAAGTGCAGACAAATGCTCACTTTCTTAAAGTGGCTTGTCTAAAACAGTAATATTAAACCAACTTCACCAGTCAGCAGGATTTTGTATTACCATTCTGGCCATACTAAATATGACCTCCCTACTCCTTTCAGATCAGCAGCTACCACTCCAACAATGTATGAGGGCATCCCCAATGTTAGCCTATGAAGGGAGCAGGCCTCACAGTAGTGTAAAAACGAATTTAGGAGTTTTACACTACCAGGACATGCAAACTACACAGGTACATGTCCTGCCTTTTACCCACACAGCACCCTGCCCTAGGGGTTACCTAGGGCACACCTTAGGGGTGACTTATATGTAGAAAAAGGGGAGTTTTAGGCTTGGCAAGTACTTTTAAATGCCAAGTCGAATTGGCAGTGAAACTGCACACACAGGCCTTGCAATGGCAGGCCTGAGTCAAGGCTAAGGGGCTACTTAAGTGGGTGGCACAATCAGTGCTGCAGGCCCACTAGTAGCATTTAATCTACAAGACCTGGGCACATATAGTGCCTTCTACTAGGGACTTATAAGTAAATTAAATAATCCAATTGGGTATGATCCAATGTTACCATGTTTAAAGGGAGAGAGCATATGCACTTTAGCACTGGTTAGTAGTGGTAAAGTGCGCAGAGTCTAAAAACCAGCAAAAACAGTGTCCAAAAAGTGGAGGGAGGCAGGCAAAAAGTTAGGGGTGACCACCCTAAGGCTGCCAGGTCTAACAATGACATTCAACTGACACATAACTAGAATTGCCACTCCCTTCGTGTTAGAATCATGCTCTGTAGTAACAAAGTCCCCTATCCATTTCTGTGTTCTAAACAGAGTTACGCTTTCATCTTTGGTTAAGTGTGTTTCCTGTAGAACTATAATATGGGCTGGGGAATCCTTAAGAAATTGCAGAACTCTCCTCACTCTAGCTCTCTCACGCAACCCATTAACATTCCATGACATCAATTGTACCAGTCCCTTCCTGTCTCCCTGGACCCCCTGGCTCTTATCCAGATGAAAATAAATCTGAGGTGTATAAGGTTATTTGTTGAGATGCCTAAGTCTGGTACTTAAGTGTCAGACTGTCAAATATTCAGTGACAGTGGACTGGCAAAAGTTTCTAAGTGTAATCTTGAGTTTTTCTGTGATTGCCGGTGTTACCAACTGGAGATTCTAAGTACTTCATAGGGATTTTGCTTTCATTAAAATTTCAAGGACATAGTGATCCTAAGACTCTCATTGGCTATGACTTTCTTTATCCTTGTCTACGTAACTGCCAGGGTTATGACACTCTCTTTGACTGTTACTCCAGCTAGCTACATCACAACTATTTTTTTCTCTGTTTGAGTGTTACAAAACCATTATTGATTGAATTGGAGATATGTTTAAGTGTGCACCTGAGTGCCTCTGGGAGTTCCGATATGAAGACAGGTCTTCCTAACTATGATTCTAACTACATTATAGTATTATGACTGAAGTGCTAAGATTTGCCTGTTGAACAATGTATTTCAACCCGTGCTCCCTTCCTCACAAAAGACATAGGGCCTGATTTAGAGTTTGACAGACAGGCACTCCACCACAAACTTGATGGAAATCGCATAAGGCGGATAGGATATGCATCACATTTGGGTGATGTACCTATCTGCCAAACTATAAATCAGGCCGTTAATCTCCAGCCTTATCCTTTAGACTCATACACCACCAGCAAACTGTGTTTAGTGTCTAAAAGCTGTAATAAAATTTTTAGAGTCACAGTTCTGGCCTATAATGTTGTACAAACATGTGGTTTTCACAGTATGTTGTCCTGCTATAAATGGATATACTGTTCAAAAATAAAAATACTTTCATTTAATAACATAAAACAATGACTGCACTTTGATATTATTAACTTTTTTCTAAGGAAAATTAATTCTGATTACCTATCCCATCTCACTCTCTTTAGTAAACCATGGACAGTTCAGTGTCAGTACCCTGAGAGATTTTCACCTCAAGTGGAGAGTTTCGTAATTACCCTGTGTAAACCTTCTTAAAAATAAACTACACACATCTCTTGATCAGCTACATCTATTTGATGAGACATGAGGGCTCTTAATTAAACTGAAGAGACCAAGTTAATGGGATTAGTCTGGTTGCTTGCCTTCATAGGGAGCATCAATTTATGGGAAGGAGGGCAAAGAGGTACTACAAACCTTCACAGACCTAGCTACCTATAAACCTACCCACTTTGGGATCAAATGATCCTGTCAAAATGTATTGTTTTCACATGACCGGCCATCACAAATACATGTTGATATGGAAACGGCCAAAGTTGACATACCTGCCTCAAAGTCCTCGGAATTAGACCCCCCACTTTGCCACCCCCATGTGAGCCCCTCTTTAGTCAATGAAGGAAGATATTGATGCCTTGCCCACCCATTAGTTGCATCCTTGTCCTGTTCAGCTGGGCGTAAACACAGACCCCTTCAGGCTCCGTATTTCATGCAACATGACCACTGGTGCCATCTTAAAACTTTTTGGGGTCCTATGCAAGATGTATTTTAGCGAACCTCTTTAGTTTACTTTTATTAGGCTCTTTTCAGCTAATTCCAGCCTTTATGTTGCCCAACAGGATATTCAAAAACAGGCGAAAGGTCAAGATGTCGGATGTTCGCTAGCCAAAAAACACAAAAAGAAAGCAGTGGTGAAAAATGGTGAAGAAGCAACATTTTTGCGCTTGGATCCATATTTATTTTTCTTGAAACAGTAATGCTTTACACGGATTACATGGATATGAGTGTCTATGCATCCTGTTGGACATAACTTAGTGGATGTTTAATGAACAAATGATTTACATTAACATAAGACATATGCACGTAAACCTGTGGCTTTAATTACACGATACAGATAAATATCGTCTTCACAGCTGGCATTATCATTGCAACAGGAAAAATCAAAGCAATATTTAAAATAATTTTACCATTCAATCATGTGAAATGTGATAATTTCCTCCTTAGTTTCCTTCTGTTGTCTTGTTCCCACGCTCATCTGTCTATGCCTACACTTCCCTGGCTATATTGTGACAACCAGCCCTGCTCAGTAAAAGAACTGGGAGACAGCTGAAGACAGGAAGAGGGGATCGGTAAGAAAAATATTATAGTGATATAGGCAAAATAGAGGTAGAATGAAAGAAGAGACAGAGATAAAGTAGAGAGATAGCTGTAGAAACAAGATACACAGTGTAAGAAATCGGATTTTTGGTTGACTGGGGTATGAGTCCTGGTCAAGCAGCAACCACAACCCTTGTCATAAGCCGACCATAAATTCACCTGCGCTTAACCATCTAGTAGCTTGGCACAGAGCAGTCAGGTTTAACTTAGAGGCAATGTGTAAACTATTTGTGCAACACTTCAAACAGTAACAAAGAGAAAAACACCACTCAATAAGGATCCTACAACAGGTTAGAAAACAAGATTTTAATAGATAATACAATACCAAAATGTCAACAATCCAACCAGTAGAACCAGGGATATGTAAGTTTAAAAGTTTCAATGAAGATAGTGCCTGAAAGCACAAAGTGTCAACTGAGGCTATCCAGTCATACCGGACCGGGACAAAATCACAAGTTCAAGTTGACCGCAATGGACCATGGGCCTGCCACAGGGACCCAGTTAGGACGCCTGCTCAAAGTACCTTAAATCCTGGCTTACAGGGTGGCACGGCAAACATGCATTGACCAGTTAAAGCAATCCGCTAGTTCTGAGATGCAGCAAAGCTGTGATGTGAGGTCCTGCATCATCATTGATGATTCCTTCGAGGTGGGCTTGCAAAGCAAGGGCTGGCATTAAGGATGGGTTGCTCATTCTGGGTGATGCATTGGTTGAGGAGCTGCAATGAAGAGTGTAGCATCATCGTTGAGGTTGCTGTCAATGAGGGATGTGAGGGCTTGTACTAAGGATCCATTGCACAGCAGCGGTTCCAGTGAGGCAGTGGGCTGAGATGCAAAGTGATTCTTTGCGATGGAGTAGACCCATGCAGCACCTGAGATCCATCAGTTCTGCTCAGGGTTGCGCCACACAGAAGAGAAAATACATTGATTCCGCTGGATCCATAGAGACTGGCAGAACACCTTAATTCCACTTCCAATGGTTCAGGACTGGGATAGCACCACTTGGCAGGCTGTGATGGTAGAGTCCAGGCACTGGGGTCGATGTTGTTGAAGCCTCCTGTCCCCAAGGCTCAAGTCAGGAGGCCAGTCAACTAGCACTTGGAGTCACTCTGGGGTCTGAAATTCAACAGATTTGGGTTCAGTCCTTCACATCCAGAGAAGAGGACAGCAGTCAGCAAGTCAGCACATCAGGGAAGCATGCTTTGAAAGTAGCTGCCAAGCAGAGTGGCAATCCTCTCAGCAGTACAGTAGTCCTTCTTCCTGGCAGAGTATCCACAGGACCAGAAGTGTACTGAAGATTTGGTGCCGGAGTTCCAACTGCTTCTAGAGGTTTGCCTTTGAAGTGCAGAAGTACCCTGCATTCCATTCCATACCTCAAGACTACCTATATGGGGTATGCAGCCCTTTGTGTGGAGGCACAATACAGCCTTTTCACGTGTAAGCGGGGCTATGCCCAGCTCCTCCCTCTCATCCTGCCCATGATGGCCCATCCAGGCATACCTAAGTACCCTTATGTTTGTGGCTGTCTAGGATGAATACACAAACTCCAAATGTCAACTACACCAAGCCATGTGACCAGCGGCACGCCGCAGGCACCAAATGGCTAGGGCAGGAAAATCCGACCTTCCTAAAATTATTACTTGACCAAAAGTTAGGACTTTTTATTACCATTCAAAAGACGCCAAACATGAATGGGTTAACAGTACCCATTTGGAAGTTACAGCTTATTAAATATAGGAAGGTAACCCCAATGTTATCTTATAGGGGAGGTAGGCCTTCCAGTAGTGAGAAACATGTCTAGCTCCTTAAATACACTGCAAGTTGCCCTTTGGGTCTGTCCAGGGTCTAACATAATGGCAAATAATATATTTTTGAAGGATAGTTTGGGCCTCGCAAATGGTTTGTTTTGTCAAGTCGAAATGACAGTTTTAAACTGCACACACAGGCTGCAATGGCAGACTTGAGACAGGTTCAAATGTGCTACTTAAATGGGTGGCAGAATCAGTGCTACAGGTACATTAATAAAATTTAAGTTACAGAATATTTGCACATGTACTGTCACTGTACTAAGGACCTACACAGTAGACCAATTAGGTATAAGCCAAAATGACCAATGAGAGACCACAAACACTTCAACACTGGTTAGCAATGTAAAGTGTGCAGAGTCCTAAGGCCAGCAAAACAAGGTCAACAAAACAGGAGGTCTGAAGTCAAAACGTTAGGGGGGACACCACGCCAAGGATGCCAGGTCTAACACACAAGGTAAAGAGAGAATGGTGAGTTTGAGATATTGGGCTGTTGGTTGACTGGTAGGTGAGCCTTGGTCAAGCATCAACCACAATTCTTGTCAGAGTAAGCCACAAGCAAACCTCAAATTAACTTGTGTTCACCTTCTGGTAGGTTGGTACAGAGCAGTCAGGCTCAAATTAAAGGCAATGTGTAAAGTATTTATTCAACACTTGAAACAGTAAAACAGTGAAAACACCACAAACAATTATCCCAGACCAGGTTAGAAAAATAGAACTTAACTTAATAAATAAAACAAGATGAAAATGACAAAACTCCAATAAGCAGAACTTGAGGTATGATTTTTTAAACAATGAACTATAGAATAGCTCTTAGAAGCACCTGACCAGGACAAAGTCAAAAGTTCAGGCTGACCGTGATGGAGCATGAGCCGGCTACAGGAACCCACTTAGGCCAGCAGAACCAAGGTACCCTAAATCCTGGTTGTGGAGGGTTGTGTGGGTCCAAAACAAATATGCATTGCATAGCCGATGCAAAGCATTGATTCTTAGATGTAGGGAGGCTATTGTGTGAGGTCTTGTTGTGTCATAGTTGAGAATCCATTTGATGGGGCTTGCGATATGAAAGCCGGCATTGTGGGTACATTGCGCAGCTGAGCAATGTGTCATTTCAGATGAGTGCTGAGGCTGAGATAAGGAGCTGTTGCGCCATCATCGAGGCTGCCAACGACAAAGGATGCAAGGAGCTTGCGCCAGGGGAAGCTTTGCACAGTGGCAGTTCCAAAGGCAATGTGTCGGTCCCAAGATGTGGTGATGCAAGTTTGTTGCGTCAGTTCTGACCCACGCAGCAATGGTGATGCCTCTGGTCTGCTCCACACAGCAGCAGCGATGCATTGGTTCTGCTCCCACAGCATTGGTTCCATTGAAGCGAACAACTTAGGCCCACTTTCAATGGTCCCGGACTGAGGTGACACCACTTGGAAGGGCAGATTCATGCATGGCATAGTCCAGGTGCAGGAGCAGGGTTGTGGAAGTCTTTTATATCCTTGAGATTGCAGATCAGGAGGTGAGCCACCTCACCCTTAGAGTCACTCTGGGTTCTGAGTTGGAGAGATCCAGGACAAGCCCTTGTCAGTCCCAGGCAAGAGGGCAGCACATCAGCACGGAAAAGTAGAAGTCCAGCAGAGTAGCTGTCCAGCGGAGTGGCAGTCCTTCAACAGCTCAACTGTCCTTCTTTCTGTCAGAGTATGCACAAGTCCAGAAGTATACTGAAGTGGTAGTCGCAGAGGTTCAGGATTTATATCCAGTGCTGCCTTTGATGTGAGGGGAGACCTCAAAGACATGCCTTTGAAGTGCATAAATGTCTTGACCTTCCTTTCCTAGCTACAGTTTCACTACAGGGGCTATGCAGACCTTTGTGTGTGGACAGTACACAGAATATTCAGGTATAAGTAAGGGTGTGTCCAATTCAATCCTCCCATCCTGCCCAGGATGGCCCATTAAGTCACAGAAGGCCCATCAGTTCACACCTAAGCTCCCTTTGTGTGCAATGTTCTGAAGCTGCAATGATACCCTATGGGAGAGAAAATATATGCAGCAAACAGATACTTAACAGCAACTTACAGGATCAATCTTCCAGATGAGGTGAGAATAGGGCAGGATCCTGGGCTACCCCAACAGGTCACCTCAGGCGGCACTGGGGTAGCCAGGTGTAGAGATGCAGTTAATTGTCGGGTGCCCTGTTGAAGTCAGTGGGAATCAGTCCAGTTAGAAAGAAACTGCAGGTGGGGACTGAGGGACCAGTGCAGTCAAACCACCAGGTGGTCTCAGTTCTTGTGATGCTTGGGGA
The DNA here is from genome assembly GCF_031143425.1 of Pleurodeles waltl. Taxonomy (NCBI): domain Eukaryota; kingdom Metazoa; phylum Chordata; class Amphibia; order Caudata; family Salamandridae; genus Pleurodeles; species Pleurodeles waltl. The sequence goes on from NC_090437.1 coordinate 539,679,437, forward strand.
CATAGGAACACCAGTGGTCCTCTTCTCCTAGGTCTGGGGCGGCCAGGTGCAAAGGTTTGTTGGACCGTTGGGTTTCAGTCACGGGGGGTCATTCATAATAAAGGGAGGCCTGCATAAAGGGGCTGCAGGTGTAGACTAGGGCACCAGTCCAACCAAACCAAGAAGTGGGCTCAGGTCTCACAAGGCTTGGGTACGTGGGGACACCAGTGGTCCTCTTCTCCTCATTTTGGGGTGCCGGGAGCAGAAATGCAGTGGACCATTGGGTTTCCGTCACTGCAGGCTGATGTGACACAAGGGACGCCTGCACAAAGAGGCTGCAGGCGTCGACTTGCAGTTCCCAGTTGGAGAACCCACATTGGACTTTGTCTCTGGAGAGTCTGGGGACCACACTGGCACTGTTAGCCCACCTTATTTCAAGCTAGGGGGTACAGGTGCAGTGGTATTGTCTGGCAGTGGGTTGTCTCTCAGTGTCTCTTGGGTTGCCTGAAAGATACAGGGAAGCAGCTCTGCTACTCCACAGGAGTACCTAGTCCTTGGGTGAAGACTGGCAGTCCTCCTGAGCTTTTGGAGGGACAAACAGGTGCAGAATGAGGCATCTTTGGCACAAATTTTGAAGTCAGCAGGCAGGCTGGCAGGGTTGGCGCCGAGTCCTTCGCTGGTCTTCACTTTCTCACTTTTGTATCTCTGGAGTGTCCTTCTTCTTTTTCAGGTCAGCATGATATGATTTTCTGGTACCAGGGTGTTTTGGGGAGTGCAGGCTAATAGCCAATGGGCTTTTTCCTGCTGGGGTCGCTACACATCCTTTATTACCACTTCCTGTGGGGAGTGGTCATAACCCAGTCCCAGAGTTCCTACTTCTGCCATCAACAAAATGTGCATACTTTGAAATTTCATGTCCTCATCAGGAGCTCATCTTAGGGGTTCAACTGACCTGAGGGGTGGGCATGCATTTCTGACTGCTAATGTGCCCTGGGGCATGAGGGTCGGCATCTCCTCTGAGGGAAGCCAGATCTTCATACCAAGGGCAGTAGGCTCTTTGAAACCCCCTGCCTTGGAATACAGATTTGTAGGTCATCCTGTTGGGAGGGGTGTGTTAACACCCCTGCCACAGAAAGCTTGTTTCCTGAGGCTCTCACCCTTGGAGCTCAGAAACCTGTCTGTTGGTGGTAGGGTGGTTAAAACTAGTCAGCCAGTACACCAGCAGTTGGTAGGTGTTAGAAATTGGGTTTTTGGTTGGCAGTCATGGTTACCCCCTGTCCAAGCAAAAGCCCTCACTCTAGTCAGGGTAAGTCACACACAATCCAAGATTATCCTGTGCCCACCCTCTGGTAGCTTGGCACGAGCAGTCAGGCTTAACTTAGAAGGCAATGTGTAAAGTATTTGTGCAATATATCATACAATACCACCATATAGCACCACAAAAATACACCACACAGTGTTTAGAAAAATATATAATATTTATCAGGGTAATTGTAGGTCAAAAAGAATAAAGTTGCAATGGGAAATTGTAGAGATATCACAGAAAAGTGATATAAAGTGTCTTAAGTCTTTAGAATATAAACAAAGTCTCTTTCAAGCACAAGTACCTGGTTTAGAGTGGAAAAATCTCCTCAGAGGGCCACAAAAGAAGAGGTGCGTGGAAAAAGGGTGTGTGCGTCGATTTCTCCTCAGCACACACGGACTTGCGTCGTTATTTTCCACGCGGGGAAGTCGTGCGTTGTTTTCCGGCGCGCGGACAGTCTCTTTTCGTGGATCGCGGGGATTACCAGATGTCCCGGGTCTGTGCGTGGATTTTCCTGCTTGTTTTCCGTCTGCGCGTCGTTCTGCGGGGCTGCACGTCGAAATTACGATCTCACTGCAGGCGTCGCGTAGATTTCTCCTCTAGAGGTCGGGCGGCGTAGTCCTTGTGAAGCCGTGCGTCGGATTTTCGGTCGTCCGAAGAGCGTCGCGTCGATCAGCGTCGGTGTGTGGCGTTTTTCTCGCCGCGGCACAATCTGTGCGTCAAAATTTTCACGCACGGAGCGTCCAAGCGAAAGAGGGAAGTCTTTTTGGTCCTGAGACTTCAGGGAACAGGAGGCAAGCTCTATCCAAACCCTGGGAGAGCACTTTCACAGCCAGACAAGAGATCAGCAAGGCAGCAGGCCAACAGCAAGGCAGCAGTCCTTTGTAGAAAGCAGACAGGTGAGTCCTTTGAGCAGCCAGGCAGTTCTTCTTGGCAGGATGTAGTTTCTGGTTCAGGTTTCTTCTCCAGCAAGTGTCTGCTGAGGTAGGGCAGAGGCCCTGTTTTATACCCAAATGTGCCTTTGAAGTGGGGGAGACTTCAAAGAGGTGCTAAGAAGTGTACCAGGTCCCCTTTCAGTTCAATCCTGTCTGCCAGGGTCCCAGTAGAGAGTGTGGCAGTCCTTTGTGTGAGAGCAGGCCCTCCACCCTCCCAGCCCAGGAAGACCCATTCAAAATGCAGATGTATGCAAGTGAGGCTGAGTACCCTGTGTTTGGGGTGTGTCTGAGTGAATGCACAAGGAGCTGTCAACCAAGCCCAGCCAGACGTGGATTGTAAGGCACAGAAGGATTTAAGTGCAAAGAAATGCTCACTTTCTAAAAGTGGCATTTCTAGAATAGTAATATTAAATCCGACTTCACCAGTCAGCAGGATTTTGTATTACCATTCTGGCCATACTAAATATGACTTTCCTGCACCTTTCAGATCAGCAGCTGCCACTTCAACAGTGTATGAGGGCAGCCCCAATGTTAGCCTATGAAGGGAGCAGGCCTCACAGTAGTGTAAAAACGAATTTAGGAGTTTTACACTACCAGGACATATACCTACACAGGTACATGTCCTGCCTTTTACCCACACAGCACCCTGCTCTAGGGGTTACCTAGGGCACACATTAAGGGTGACTTATATGTAGAAAAAGGGGAGTTCTAGGCTTGGCAAGTACTTTTAAATGCCAAGTCGAGGTGGCAGTGAAACTGCACACACAGGCCTTGCAATGGCAGGCCTGAGACAAGGAAAAGGGGCTACTTAAGTGGGTGGCACAACCAGTGCTGCTGGCCCACTAGTAGCATTTAATTTACCAGCCCTATGCACATAAAGTACACCTTACTAGGGACTTATAAGTAAATTAATAGTCCAATCATGTATGATTCAGGGTTACCATGTTTTAAGGGAGGGAGCATATGCACTTTAGCACTGGTTAGCAGTGGTAAAGTGCGCAGAGTCTAAAAACCAGCAAAAACAGTGTCCACAAAGTGGAGGGAGGCAGGCAAAAAGTTAGGGGTGACTACCCTAAGGCTGTCAGGTCTAACAGTAGGGTTTTCAGGGAGCATCTCTAAGGTGCCCGCTGAGTGAAATATATTAATAAAATCATCACTGGAATCAGTTAGGGTTTATTAATGCTAGATGTTTGATACCAAACATCTCTAGTTTCAGGGAAGCCGTCATGTAGCTTGGGATCGCATATAGACCAGTGTCCAGCACATGTACTTAAAATGGCTACCCTGATCACTTACAATGTCTAAGAATCAACAAACTCATAGCAGGGGCCTATCTGCCATGGCAGATATGTCCACACATGTAATATAATGCACCCTGCCTTAGGACTGAAAGCCCTGCTGTAGGAAAGCCTTACATATATTGCATGTAGTGTTAGTCACCATGGCACACAGGCTGTGTGCCATGGCGTGTTTTCACTTTTAGCTGCACCAAGACACCCAGCCTGCAATGGCAGTCTGCATGACTATGTGAGGGGTCCCTGAGGGTGGCAAAGGTATTGCCAATTGGGGAACAATTGTGCAGTTTTAGGGAAAGAGATCTGGCACTGGGGACCTGGATAGCAGGAACCCAGAGCACTTTCAGTAAAAATTTACCAGGCAAAATATTGGGGTGACCATGTAAAAAAGGGGCACTTTCCTACACTTCACAATTGGGAATTACACGTATTACATGTAATAAAGTAATCCCATTGGTATCCAATGGGACAGATAGGCCTTGCCGTAGTGAATTCCAAGACATGTAAAAATATGAAATATATGTTCTACTTTTTAACTATATTGCACCCGGCCCCCAGAGCGGTGCAGGACCTACCCTAGGAGTGACATATGTATTAAAAGGGAAGGTTTAGGCCTGGCAAAGCATTCATTTTGCCAAGTTGAGATGGCAGTTCAAACTGCACACACAGGCTCTGCTGTGGCAGGCCTGAGACATGGTTAGAGGCCTACTTATGTGGGTGGCACAAACAGTGCTGCAGGCCCACACGTAGCATTTAATTTACAGACCCTGGGCACATGCAGTTACCTTTACTATTGAATTATAAGTAAATTAAATATGCCAGTTGGGTATAAGCCAATTCTGCCTGTTGCAAGGAGAGAGAACATACACTTTAGTAATGTTTAGCAGTGGTAAAGTGCTTAGACTCCTAAAGCCATGAAAATGAATTCCACAAATAAAAGAGAGGAGAAAGGATGGGGATGACCCTGTAGAAAAGGCCATTTGCAACAGTGAAGTGAACAGAAAAGAATATATAGAGTTAAAAAGTGAAAGAACTAGTTAGGTAATGAGAATTAGAGAGATAGGTCAAGTTTCAGAGTGAGGTAGACCTTCAATAGTGGGAGAAAGTAATGTAGAGTGGTGGGGTATATTAACAGCAGAGATCGGAAGAGAGAGAGAGGTGTAGGGCTGCAAGAAAGGAAAGTTAGAGTGGGCAAACACAGAAAGAGATAAAGGGTAACAAATCCAGAGATATGATAGTGAGAAAGGGATAAATGTTTGCAAGTCACAGAGAGAGATGAAGACTGGTGAAGTTATGGGGCAAAATGGAAAGTGAGATTCATAAAGACAGATAAGGTAAAATGAGTAGTGAGGCAGAGTAAGGAAGAGAAATAGGAGTGAAAGTAGAGAGACGAGGTTTAGAGGGACTGACGTTTAGTAGAGAAAGAGGCGAAGCAGAAAAATAATGGGCCAAAGGTAGAGATAGGCAGAAATAGGGAGAGAGGGTGAGAAGGGGAAGGGGATAGAGGCGAGAAAGAGAGAGTGAGTCAGTTTTCTGACTTATCTAACTACTTTAGAAGGGGGGCACTTGGTCCATGCTTTAAACTAGCTCTTATCATGCCATTAGAATGTTGCAAGTATTCCATCATACACACTATTACATAAGATTTAAGCAACTGTGCTGTCAAAACATACCTAAAATGACTTTAAAAAAACATTTTTAAGTTTGAAAGACCACACATTTCCCTAATAGTCTCCGGCCCTGAAGGAACTACTGTGTGTGAACGGTGCTCTCCGTGATAGAGAATATGCTTTCTCTCACAGTGAAGTTGGACAGTTGCTGACCTACTGCCACATGCTGTACGCAGTGAACGGAAGAAAAATGGAATTAACACAAGGAACCGATGGATGATGAAAGCTAACTGAAAGCCCTCGTGGAAAAGACGTTCGTGAGAGACAGTAAAATCAAAACTAGAAATAAGTGCCTTTCAAGTCATGCTGACAACACACTAGAGTGTCAGGACATGCTCCTGACGGTCAAAACGCAATCGAGTACACCGTTTGGTCGTCCCTTTCTTACTGAGAAACACACTTACAATAGCAAAAAATGGAAAGGGCAGACATAAATGCTTGGAATTGAAGTGCTACGCATTTCAATGCGACAGAAACCAAGTGAGGAATACTAATGCGAAAAGGCTAATTGGAAACTGCAACGTGAAAGTAAGAAAAATGAACGGCTGTTAAAGATGACCACTAGAGGAGTGCAGTACACCTGATAATGGAACAACCAATCCGGTGCTTCGTTTCTTCTGGTGCTAAGCCCTGTGGAGTAGCCATCGATTGCTAATAAACTGTCTAGTGGCTTCTAGTTTTACTTCGTTAGATGCAACATTAGGCAAAATCAAATATCCAAGTATTTAATACGCTTTGGCAGACCAGGAATTTAAAAAAAGGATGTGGCTTCCATTGAATGCTTTCTGCAAGATGTTTTTGTGCATATATTACTAATGTTCTGCAAAATGGTGGTAATACGATATTAGAACATAGCTGAGCATTTTCAGTTCATGAATATGAATAAACCATTTAAAGCTGACACTTTAATTTGAAGGGTTTCCAAATAATGTATCTTTCCCCCTTAGGAGAAAACATTAACATTAGTCGAATTCACCTGGCACCGCGTTCTTGTAATGCTAAAAATAGATACAACTAATAACGCCGGTAATCAATCAGCACTCGAGAGCAACAGAATGACGTGCTGCCATCCACGGAATTGCTATAATCCATTAGCAGGAACTATAAACAAGAGGTGTACAGTGAAAGGGAATTTTCAACAATGTTCGGTCACGTTGGTATTGAGCTTTGAAAGCATGCCTTGATGTTTCTAGGACGATGCAATTCGTGCATCCAGGAACACTCACCCACTTTAAATCAGGGTCACCTGGTAGGAATTTGTTGGGCGAGGCCCATCATGTTTGCCAGCTTTCCTGGTCAGTGAATAAGCTGATAGGCTAAACTGAACTCAGTCCTTCGGGTCACTAACTAGTTCAATATGCAATGCTGAAATGTACCAGCTAAAGAATCATTGCTCTCTGGTTGTCGGGGCCGCACTGGAAAACAAAGACAGTCCTGACAAAATGTTCAAATCAGCCATACACAACAGAAGGCCACAATATAACGGGCGCCATGGATGGATGGTCACTGCACAGTATCTTGCTCTCAAAACAGGCCCCAGGCCTGCAGGGTACTGTGGAAATAACAGAGTGGCAGAATGGCCAGCCCGATCCCAGTTATCTATCCAGATGCACAGCATGCAGGCAAGCACAAGGTAAATTGTGCAGACAACTCTCTTACATACTAAGGGGCTCATTTACAAGCCCCTTGCACCGTCATAGCTTTATTTTTTCTGATGCTCCGGTGGAGCAGAACAATCCCCTGTCCCGTGCTGTATTTACAAACTGGCGCAAAAGACCATTGCGCCAGTTTGTGAACCCTTGCACCACATTATTCCCCTGCAAGGAGGCTCGCAAGGAAGCCCTTAGGAATGGTGCAGTGAAATCTACAAGATTTCACTGCATTATTCTAGCATAATTTTTTAATGCCTACTCAGGGCAGGCATTAAAGTGACTCTGTGCTTTGTTCTATGGGCCTCCCGCATTTGCTGGACTAGCGTCAACATTTTTGCTGCTAGTCTAGCAAAGCATCACACTGCATCAGGCACTGTATTGTAAATACAGCGCTACCATGGTGTTGTTTGGGGGGCGCAGGGCAGCGCAATCAAACTGGCACATCATAAGAGATGTGCCCGCTTCTTATAAATGAGCCCCAAAGGGTGCTGAATACCCAAACTATCAACATAGTGAAAGTTGTTCTCAAGACCCTGCTCTTCCCTCATTGTCTGTTCTTGACAGTCTGTCAGCTCCAGCCCATAATTGGAAGATGCATGGACATGAGCGGGAGGGGGAAGGAAGAGCATGATTACAACTCTTTTGTGCTGCAATTCCTCATTCTCTCCTTGCATTTCACTGATGTCATGCAGCTTATTTTTCACCACTTGCCTCGGCCTTCATGGAGGTTCACAAGATAGAGAACTTCAGCCTTTAGGCATTTACACCTCCAGAGCCAAGGTGTACTATCCCCCTATCCCCAACATGACTGGAGAGACAGAATGGGAGCAAACACTGCTAGCCCACCAGCTTTCTCACTCACATAGGGGTGAGGAAACAGAGAGGTGAGTAAGTGTTGTTTTGTGTTGTTGTATGTTAAAAACCCACTGACAGGCTGAGGGGAGACACTGAGCCAAGATGCTTGCGCCTAATGTCAATAATCCACAATAACTTAGTGAGGGTGACCATTCAGAGGAAAATCTAATATTTCTTAAATATATCTTTGCTGCACCATTGAATACCCACTCTTTGCATGGGTTTGTAAGGGATTCAGCAACACTGGTACAATTCAGTCAAAGAGAATAGGACGTAATATTCAAACACTTTTTATAAAATAAGAACCACATATATTTAAAAGAAAAGCAATACATAGGAAATGGGGCAGAAACAATCTAAACATTGCAACAAAAACTATGGGAGCCATTTTTAATATTAACCCTTATGAAAGTCAATGTAAGTCTTTGGAAATCATCAAAAATCAAGAAAAGTTTGATAATTGTACAGATTGTTCTTTCTAGAAGATCCTTGGTGAAGACATCCCTTACCTAAGGGGGATACATTTGGACAGAGATAGTAATTTACTCTCAATAAGTAACAATATAGTTAGGCTAAGGGTCTACTCTGATATAACTCACTTTTTATAGGGCAGCCAAGTTATCTTTCATGTTTGTGACAGAATAAACCATCCGCCAAACTCTTACTCAGGCCCCTAGTTACTTTACAAAATATATATATACAACTGGCTGTGACAGGGCACAAGGAATGGGGGCGACCTCCTGTACCTCCGGGGCATTACTCAGGACACCAGAGAGGAGTTACGGCCAATACGTTATTACGGCAGCGGAACGCTGGGGGAGGAGACTGAAAAATCCGGAAGGAGCAGAGAAGAAACTGGAAGGGCGAGGAGGAGGACACATGTTGTACAGCAACAAGAAGAAACACAGAGCATGGTAATTGGAGAGGGGAAGCAAGACGGCGAGCCCAAGGAGGAAATAACAGAGGACGGACGTCATACAACTCAGAGAGAAAGTCTGCAGTGAGAAGACCGAGAGGGAGAGCTGTATACGAGGAAGCCAGCAATGTTCCAGGAGGAACGTGGATCATCCAGTTATGTGAACGGGGCAGGGGAAGAGAATGGAATTATTAGCGGGAGGGAATAGAGGATCGCGAAAAGGGGAAGAACTGTATTGACACTAATTAGACACCTGTAAATTCAAGTGTACAAATAGGAATAAAGAAAACAAGTGCACAAGGTGACAGTAAGCTGGTGATGCAATTTTTGAAATGAAAAAGTAATAAAAATAAAGAGAACACAGATTAACAGACGGAGCAGCATATTACTAACCTAGAGAGATAAAAAGAGAGAAAGAAAAGCTAGGAATTAACCAGAGCACTACTCACCAAAAGGCATAGGAAAGGGTAAAGGAAAATCGTAAAAAGAAAGAGAAACAGTCTTATAGCAAACAGCAACTAGTTTTCCACTGTACGTACCTACTAAAAGGCTTCTTACACTTTCCTCTCTCCCTCTCCTGGCTTGGACGACCTCTTGAAACCCTGGAATACCTCTAACTGAACAAAGAAAAAGAAGATATATGAAGGACTTGACAGGAGGAAAAGGAAAAAACATCCTAAAGAGGTACACCAAGATTAGAGAATTGTCTAAAGCACAAGATAACAAAAGAAGAAAATTAAAACCCTTAACAAGTGGTCTGCTTACTTACTTACGTAAATATTTACTTACCTGTCACACTGGCATAGTTCAAAAGATAACTCCAGACAAGGCCTGAGCAAAGTCACATCTACTGGTATGTCATTCTGGTGAAGAGAGAAAATAAAGCTAGAAGTGTACTAGATGGTCAAGGACAAATAAAACTCATATGCGCTGGGTAGTTTCCCTTGGTTAGTTTGCTTAATGTGGTTTTACAGAGCTTTTTCTTTCTAGAAGGCTAAGTAGATCTCAAAGGTATCATGTTAAGCAGTTGAGAACTCAGGCTCTGTAGTCAAGATAACCTATTGGTGTAGGCAGATGATCTCATTAGTGACACCCTAAGCATATGTGGAGCCATGGGAAGCATATATTTTGGGGCCCTCTGTTTGGAAAACTTTGAACTCAATAAGCCTTTTTGGCTCATTCAAGTTTTTGTGATGCAAAACAATATTGAATTATGTGTTACAATGTTCAGAAGCAGTGACACACAAAATCAACGGAAAGTTTAGGATGCCTGATGTCAATCAACCAAATAGTTCCAAAACTGAGCTTGAATAAGCATTGATAAAGCTGTACTTTTGAGTGTGGACCTATATTTTTTTACTTACAATAGCAACATTTTATGTGAAGTTCAGTGTCTAATTTCCACATATTTCTAATCATAAACACCCCCCTTTACTACTGGTGTTTTTCACGAACAGCAGGACTTCAAGAGCTATTGAGGATTTTCATCAATTCCTTTGGTTAAACTCTAATAACATCTCCTGATCTCTCTTCCCCTACCTTGTCCCTCTTCTCTTCTTTATATGTGTGCACGTTCGGGGCTAGAAACGTACCTGTGAGTAAGAGAATGGGATGTGGCAGGATAGAGGATATGAACTGAGACATAAAGAGAACTGTATAGAGAAAGTCATGAAGTAGAGGGAAATGGGATTAGAGCTAGAGATGATGTTGAAAGATACGTGAGCTAGGGAGAGAAACAAAGCAAATTGATAATCAGAAGGAAAGATAATGGAAGAAAGAAAGAGGACATTGTAGGTAGAGACAGGGAATTAGATTATATGTTCAGATATAGTTTTCAGAGTGGGGTTGTGAACTATAGAGATGGTCAGAAGGAAATGTCGAGAGAGATGGAGAAATATAGTACTCCAAGTGTTGATCCACAGAGAGAAAATGTAGAAAAAAGAGTAGAATTATAGAGAGAGGAAAGGCAATGAGAAGTAGAGGTAGACAGAGGAAAGTGAGGCAAATCACAGAGATGCAAGGTGAAGAGAGAGATCAAGAAGAGATGTAAAAAAATGCAGGTCAGGCAAAGTGACTACTGCGCAAGAGTGAAAGGTAGAGACAGGCATGAGAGAAATATGTGCAGTAGAGAAAGAGAGGTGATTTTTGTATATAGAGGTACCGAGTTGCTAGGGAAAGAGATGGTGAGTCAGGGGTATCTATACAGAAAGAGGTTGAGTGAGAAAGTTGAGGTGGAGGAGTAGGCTGATTGGAAGGAGGGGGTACTGTTGTAGGACTCTCATTATTAGAAATAAACTGCTGGACTCAGGAGGGCAGCACCATCATTTGTGGATGACTGAGTAAATCCCACAAGGTCTTGTCAGCTGTCGAGAACAACTCTTTCAGCTAGCTAGCAGCACCTCACCCAAACATAGAAAGCAAAGGTGATTTGTGGCAGCTTAACGCATGATACTCTGTGACTTCTAAGGGGAAGTTATAGTCAACAAATCTCACCCCTTTCCCTAATTAGCAAAAGATCTCATACACACACATAGGCCAAAGAAAAGATGCAGGACGGCTTTCAATAATTTTTTTTAAAAGACTGTAATCTACAATAAAATATTTAAGTTGCATTTATTATGGCAAAGTGGTATGACAAGATTAAGATTGTTGTGACCAGCGAGAAGAAAATAAACAACCCCAGCTTATTGGAAAAGCATGAATATATAAATTGTAACTAAACCTTAACTATTAAGTGAGAGCGTTGCAGTGACAGCCCAATCTGTCCATACTTAGTCCGTGAGAGGAGCATCCACCTTCATTACTTAGAAAGTAGGGGTCTGCCTTCGGTCTCCTTGGCTGGATGTAGAGACAGGGCTGAGGTCAGCTGTGAAATAGCATGCAGAGTGGATGGATAGGCTAGCTGGAATTACCACTCTGTTTTCCCTTGGCCTGTACAGTGTTTTTATAAGAGAGATATTTCTGCCCATGAAAGAGGCCTAATGTGAGTATGTGCCTAAGTGTCAGACTGTTTACATACTCTTGAGGTGACAATACTAGCTGTATTATTATGTACTGTTCTTTTCAGCCTTGGACAGAGGTACATGTTGAAATGTCATGCACATAAATAATAATAATAAAAATAAATAATAATAACACATTTACAGAATCACAGCTGATTAGGGAAATAAAACATTCCCACTGAGAAGCAGGCTAACTAAATTGAATAAATGAAATCAGAGCACATATGTAGGTGAAAGGGCACATGCTGCAGGCCTAAGCTTAGCTAAAATATGTGTACCCAAGCAAAGTGTAAAATGAACCGACAACAGTACAAAAAGAGATAGAGAGAGCAGCAGAGGACTAAGGGCCGCATGAACAAAGCTTTTCTCTCATCGCAAACGGGCCGATTCACAAAATCAGGCCTTTTGCGACACGAAAAAAAGCACTTGGCGATGCACAAACCCAATTTTGTGTTTTGGTAATCTTTTATCCGAATCGCAAATAGGGTTTGTGAGTCGCAAATAGGAAGGGACATTCCATTCCGAATTGCGATTCGCATTGAGATGCATGATTGTTTTGTGACCGTGAATGAGGTCACAAAACAATCGCAATTAGCACCAATTTCAAATTGTTGCTAACCCATTCGCAAACAGGAAGGGGACCCCATGGGACCCATTCCCTTTTTGTGAATGATAGCGAAAATACATTTTTTGGAGCATGCTGTGGTCCCACCGACCACTGCCTGCTCTGAAAAATGAAAAGAAAACTTTTCATTTTTGTTTTTGAAATGCATCCCGTTTTCTTGTATGGGCTCAGAACAGATTTTTTTGTAAGTGCATTGTATAAAACACATAAGGACATCTCTGTATCATCCCATGAGCAACGGTCTACTTGAGTGTTTTAACCTTAAGTTGAAAGATCAGAAACAGTTGGTATTGGTGAACAAACTAAATTGGAGATGTGTTGTAGATGAAATGCTGTGGGCAACAATAACAACTCCCATTATTAGCACAGGTCTGTCACCATTTATGTTGTTGAGGAGGAGAGTCCCAGGATTCAAGATAAACAAGGAATGGATGAGTTAGATGAGGTGCATGCACAATGGAAGACATGTATCCTGAAAAATAGGTGAGCCACTGTTCCGAGGGTAGTTGTCATTGGCAAGAAACTGTATTGGATAATCTCAAGATGTGAGCCATCAGCCCTCCCATTACCATCAGTGTGGTGATGGTTGAGTTTAGCCTGACAGCTGAGGTTGGGGTGTTAGAGGGCCCCAGAACTCTCCACCAGGAAGCTACATCACATTCTACATGAGTGGTTCTTCCCTTGGTGAATTCCAATCATTCCAGAAGAACTGTGGCATCTGTGGAGCCCATCCAGAGTGCTGAGGTTCAAAGGTCTTGTGAGTAACCTGTAACTCCACCTGTAGGATGCAATGGCTCAGACTGAGGTGGAAAGTGGTTCGTCCCTCTCACCAGAGGGCTCTGAGGGCCTTCAATAACCTCTTCCACATGACTCAATGATAGTGATGGTGCAGCAGGAAAGAGGCAGCTTAGCCTATATGCTTCCTACCGTAAACAAGAAAGCACATTGGACACTGAAATACCCATATGTGTGCCCTGTTGTTCTCCATTGGGAGGCTAAGAGACCGTAGTGAGGGTTCTGAAGTTATGAATTCTACAGACGGAGGACAGGCAGTTAAGCAGTCACATCTCTGCAGGGAGAAGCTTGGTGTGCAATGTAATAGCTTCAATTTCAGAACGAATAGTTTCTATTCTGTTAGAACAAGCAAAGACCCAGAAGACTGTAAATCTTACTCTCTGTTTTCATTGTTGAAGATTTACTTAAACATTGTAGCTAAAATCTTGTCCTCTGCATCAATAAAAGTATGCCACACAAATCTATATGGAGCAGTCAGGATTAATCTCGAAATGCCAAGTAATCCATAACAAAATGAAAAAAGTACATCTAATAGCAAATCTAACATAACAGTGTGCTGCTGCATTTGACAGAGGTAGCAGAGCCTTCTAACTAAGTCCCTGAAAATCTTGCCCAGATTTACTATGATTTTACATCAGGGTTGTGCCACTTTTGAGTCACAGCTCTGACGCATAATCCTTTTTAGAATTTGCTAAGCAGTACAATGTTGATTGTTGTAGCTTTGCAAATACAAAGTTACGCAATGCATTACTTTTTATCGTGTAGGCATTACATGGATGGAGAATAGGCGTTCCCATGCATCTACCCATATATTTTGATGCACATCCTGATTTGCAAAGTCTTATAAACCTGGGTTTGCACCAAAAAGGTGTCCGTTACCGACAGAGGCATAACAAGGAAAAATATCTTTATTTTTCTTTGTTATTTTCTCTTTCCATGTGTGCTGCATTTCTTTTCACATAGAAAGCACAATGTGCCTCTAAGGATTGTTCTTGTGCAGGAAAATATCATTTTGTGCACATACAAATCCTGCCCGTAACACAGGTACTCTGCCTATGTTGGCACTAGGCATCACAAAATGAACCACTGCTGGGAAAGAGCAGAAGTGCACCATGTCTTAGTAGATATGGTACATTTCTGTTCTCTCCTTTTCATGTAAGGCAGCACAGCAAGTTGCCTTGCTGCATCACATCGCGTGTATACTAATAAATCAGGCACTAAAGTTTTTGACCCAGCTTTATAAATATGGCTCTGTGAAATTTTAGAATCAATGAGAGAAACTCTTCAAAGAGCATAGGCAGGTGACTACTATGCAGGGAGAACCCCTCTCCTTTTCATTACTTATACATTAACTTGAGCTGAGGACATATAGGGTGAGAAATGCAGTGGAAGGTAAAGGGGTTAAACTGGGGATAGAAAGATTAAACTAGGGTTTAAACTAGGGCTAGAAAATTGAAATTGAGTTCAAAATGTAATTGAATTTGAACCTTTTTCGCAGATGACATGCTGTTTTCCCTGACTAACCCAAGCCACTGACTGCAGCCCCTTCTTGAGGAGTTTCAACAATTCTGCTTGGAGTCTTGCTGCAATCTTAACAGGCTGAATGTGAAGCCTTAGGCAGCAATATATCAAAAGAGGAGACGGAGAGGCATCCTGCTTGCTCTCAGAGTTGTTTGAGACAATATTGCTGTTATTTGTGCAGGAAATTAAGAAAGCTGTAAAGATGTGGCACAGCCCCTAGCTATCTAGGTTTATGTATTTTGGCATATATTAAGATCATAGTCTTGCAAAAATGTTGGGCCTGATTCACAAAGGCAAACTTAGACGTTTTGTCTGAGTTTATACCAAACATCTAAGTTTACGATTTTTGGGATTTTACAAAGGGCATTTACAAGCTGTATCTTTATGTCTGTACTCGAGGCAGATCTCCAAATCATTTGCCAAATATTTGTGCATCTTTTAAATAGGTATGTGGATGGGTGGTTCGTTGTGTGCTACTACTGCTTATTTGTTGCCCATGGTCACACACTGGACAATAAGGAATGTGAGTAATCTACATTTGAATGCGACAGAGGGAGTTCAAAATATGTTATTGGGGGTTATCCCTGTAGTGGCAAATGTGACACTGACACTGTGAACACTTTGAACATTGACAGGCATGAATTTGTGAGCAAATTAACTCATAAGTCTTCCTCTCCTAATTGCTTAGCAGAAGAAACCACTTCACTGTCAGGAGGCCACAGTACTCAGGCAAAATAGATAAAGGACCCCACCTGCATGACGGACACAGGCCATTATCCTCAGCAAGGAAGAGCGTAATGGCATCAATGATGGGCAGAGTGCGCCTTCTGATAGGTGAACAAGGTCTCAAGCAAAATAAATATGGGAAGAAGTGGCTTTCAAATCCCTCTTGGAAGATGACCAGAAGTTCATCCGCACATCCTGTATGGCAAAAAACTGAAAATGTATATTTTCAAGGTAAGTATATGTGTAGTTAAGATGAGTAAACCTAGACATCACTATATATGCTTACCTTGGAATTAAAGTGGCAAGGTCCACGACTGTGAAGTTTCTCTTCCTCTTAAAGGGGTTGGTCTGCATCTTGAATCCTGTTGCAGAGCTTTCTATCCACAAGGGGAAGAGGGCAGAGCTCAAGTAGTGGGCTGTATGTGTATTCTCCAAATTCTATTTCTTCACAGATGTGTGGGATGCTGCTTAGGTAATGGCTTACCCCCAATGTTATGGTACTCATAGTTGAACATAGTATAGGCAGAGATACACGGCTATGTGTCATAAGAAACTTCCACCAAAAATCATAATGTGAGGATATTCATAGTAACATTAAAGTAGTATTTTAAGGCGTGTGCTTATACTTTATGTATACTGTTCAGAAAATGTGACATGCATGCCTACGATTTTCTGTGTGAATTGCATTCGAGCATAACATTTCTCACAGTAGTTAATGTACAACTAGGTGCACGTAGTTATACATTTAAAATTTTACTTTTGGGAACTAAAACCAGTATCCCTGATATATGTTTTTGCGACTGTGGTACTTTAAAATCCATGTTTTCTATATTCATTTATATAATTGATACCTGTAATGTCGTATTTTCTAAGTATGAAACTTACGAACATCAACACGACATTATGAAAATCCCAGTTTTTAGACAGGTGTACTGAAAAGACCACGTTTGCAAATATAGAGGGTGTGTGATAGTCATATACATATCTATGCACAAACGGTGCCAATTCATTCCGGCACCAAATACTCAATCAAGCCTTGGCACGCAGAAGAAATTCTAGATCTTGAATTCCACGGTGTGTGCAATTGCCAGAACTCCTACTTCTCTGTATGTAACTAAGAGCAAATCAAAGCAATCAAATTCTACCTTGAGCAGGCAGTGCACTCTGCTGAGATTGGGTGATGATTGGCTTGGGCTATAGAAGATATCGAGCAAGCCTGAGGTAATAAGCTCCTCAAGCTTGAAGGAATAGAATGACACAAAGTCCAAAATGAAGTGGGACGAAGATTGCAGCATAATGATGCTCAAATTGAGAGCGCCCAGTCTTAACAGCCACTAGCCTGCCTCCATCATACACACATTTTCAATTACACAATCCACAGAGGAGACGAGAGAATCCTTTTACTTGCACTCGGAGTTCATTCAACTGTATTCATCCTCTAATTTATTCACAATCTCAATCCAAGCAATGGCGGCGAGGAAATACCTCTAAGGAATATTCCACGTGTATTATTTCCCTTTCAAAAATGTTGGTCGAGATTTGTTTTTAAAAGCAGAGGTGAGAAAATGCTTTGGAATGAAACACAACAACAGATGGGATGTCAGCCCGTGGAAACCTTGTTGTCATCTATTCTATTGTTTGTTTTGAACTTCTGACTCAAAAGCACGAATTTAGAAAACCGGATGAAGAGTGTCCTATCCTATCAGAAGTGATAAACATAAACGTTTGTGTGAATACGATGTCTATATTTGAAAAACGCATAGTAAGTTAGAAATCACGATTTTTGCAATATGTATGTTGTTTTATCAATGTAACACGAATAAGGCATCTCTTTGTTGACCTCCTAATGTCCTGTCAATACTGGAATAATAAGCACAAAGCTTATTTTTTGATTCGAACAGTAGGATATAGTACGCGATATTTGTTTAAGACAGGAAGAATTAAAAAATCAAATGCATGAGCGAGGTAGATCGTGCTTTATCATTTTGTCAATACTATTCCAGATTTTGAGAGGAATTAAAAGGCACAATGACAATTATGAAAGTTATCTAGTCTAGAAATATGTATGCTAATTCTCATTTTTCCATAGTGTGGGAATTCTACAGCATTAAGGCTGTACAGAAGACCGATGGCACCATTAAAGAATTTGGGCAAAGTAATGAGCTATCTGCTTATATAAGAGCACAGAAAGGTAGTAGTGTAGCTATAAATCGTGCAGTGGCGCCGGAACTCTCGGGGGTGGGCAGGAGGGTTAACCTCTCAAGCACCGACTTCACTATTATCAGAAGCAGCCCTCTGCGGTTGTGGGGGGTTTAGGGGCACAAGAAAGGAATGTGACTGGCCATCCCTAAGCACATAGTGGGTCAGAGCGACTGTCACTCTTTCGGAATTCAATGAATCACTAGTATGTGTAGGGTCTGCTTGCTGCTCATCATTAGCTGAGGTGCTTGGTAAATGGCGACTCAGCTCGCACCAGTATGAGTACTTGAGAGAGCACATGAGAGAGCTTGCATTCGCCAAGTGCAGAAATGCTGGCACCCGCAAGTGAGGAGGTTGAGAGGATCTAGTTGTCAACCTTCTACAAAGTGTCCCACTCACTGCTGCAAACGTACTTCAATACATGTAGATAAGAAATGCCCTAGATTTCAGGCCACATCTTGCATCTATACTCTTTGTGAAACGACAGAAATATCATCTTTTCTCCTCAGGATGTTGCATTTCCAGAGGAAGAGTCTCCCCTGAGAGTCATTACAGTGTGCATATTTATGCAAGAATATTAGCCTGCTTAAAACAATCTCCAATCAGAAGTATTGTAACAACAGCAGTGAGTTGAGCAAAATTAGCAAGAGGCACACGGTGCTAATATCCGGTTATCCAGGGTTAAGTGAGGGATGAAAGCGAGTAGGGCTGGAGAGGAGTGAAATCTTTAACTTTCTCATTTTCAGATTTCATGCAGCTTAATTTTGAGGTTTTTAGACTCCAGGCACGGAATACAGAATCATTACCCCCCTGTGTTTCATTTTAACATGTGCCCTCCGGTCCCAATTTATGCAAGAAACATTCAGGTCGTCATTAACAAAGTTTTGGTGCAGGGTCGCGTCGCAAGCCTTTCTGATGTGCTGATGTGCATAAAAAAAAGGACAGGAATGCACCGTATGTATAAGATATGGCACATTCCTGTCTTTGTTCACTGCGCTGGTGCATATCTTGCTGCCTTGTGCCAACGCAGGCACCCTTGCACTATGGTGCACTGATGCTTGTGTTGCGGGGACACCTTCCTGCACAAAAACAAACACAAGAGGCCTTTTACTCCTTATATCTGAGCTGCAGAATGCAGCACACATAGAAAGAGGAAAAATTGTGGAAAAATAATGTTATTTCTCCAGTTGTGCCACTCTTGGGGTGGCGTAGGAAAATGATGCATTACTAGGTTTACCAAACCTTGTAAATCTGAGAAATGCATCAGATTCCATTGGTGTTGCGTGGGAACACCAACATCAACACCCATGGATTGTCCCTTTCATTCAGAGTAATGCATGAAAGGGGGCCATACTTTCGAGGACATGTAAAGCCACAAGAAGTGGCTTTGCGTCGTCTTGTAGATATGGCCCTACATCCTGCGCTGCCGGATGTAATGCACCGTCTATTCATGCCACATGTAAATGAGGCCCTCTGTATGCAAGACCCAGCACTTTAATTCATCAGCTATAGATACTGCAGGTTTTTCAACTGATCAAGAGGTTTGACATGCCTATTAATATTCACCACAACCAGCAACACAGATGGAAGGGAGTTTCTATCTTCTCCCTGGCTCCTTGGTGGAGGAAGTGGGTGGTAGGAGGGGGGAGATCAGAAAGGGGACAGCTCTTCTCAGTTCCATCAAAAATTCTTGTTCACAGTGTTGTCTGTCTCAAAATCAAAGTCCATTCCATGGTGCCTCCCACCAAAATAATTGGAAATATACATCTATATTAATGAGCAATTTGTGAAGGTATGCTGAAGCTATTGGGCAGGCTGGACTGGGAAGAGATGTTGAAACTCTGGAAAAGTGCTGAGGCTGTGGAGAGCTGCTAAGGGTATGGAGAAAAGATGGGAATGTTAATTGATACTGGGTATGTAGAATAATGCTGGGGTTCAAGAGAGATGCACCTGTGGCAAAAAAAAAACACAAATAGCTTTGGTCTATGCAGAACTGTCATGGTAGCAAAAAGAGTGTGCTGCTATTATGAAATGCACTGTGGAAAAGATGTGGGATTGTGAAGAGATGACAAAGCTGTGGAGAAAAGGTGGACCTGTGAACAGATGCTGCTGTGGCGATACACTGGGATTGTGGAGAGGTGCTGGCCTTGAGGAGAGATGTGGTGGCAATAAGAGCCAGTAACTGTGGCAGATAAAAGCAGTAAAGTGTAACAAAGGCTAAAGACAGGTGTGAATGTAAAGATGCAAGGGCTGTGAAGAAATGGTGCTGTGAAGCAACACGGAGGCCTTAGAAAGATGTTCCTATATGCAGAAAACATCTTTGAGTGTTGTGTATTTCAGGTTCCTGGTAAATAAATGGGTTACAGGAACCTAAATGTTTAAATCTGTACTACCTTCAGATCTCAGTTTATTAAAATGCCTAGAAAGGTTAGAAGCAAAACATACAGAAGTCGAACAGGATTGAAAAGAAGTGATTTATGTATTTCAGTAAGAGGTTTACTTTATTGCTCCTTGTTAGAAATGGGGTCTTTGGTTGGCAGTCAGGTTACCCCCTGTCCAAGCAAGGACCCTCACTCTAGTCAGGGTAAGTCACACACAATCCAAATTATCCTGTGCCCACCCTCTGGTAGCTTGGCACTGAGCAGTCAGGCTTAACTTAGAAGGCAATATGTAAAGTATGTGTGCAATAAATCATACAATGACACAATATAGCACCACAAAAATACACCACACAGTGTTTAGAAAAATATATATAATATTTATCTGGGTATTTGCAGGTCAAAACGATAAAAGATGCAATATGAGATTGTAGAGATATCACTGAAAAGTTCGGCCGCGGTCAGATGCGGAAAACCGGCGGTCTCCCGCCGGTTTTCCGCTGCCCCTGTGAATCCTCCATGGCGGCGGAGCGCGCTCCGCCGCCATGGGGATTCTGATCTCCCGCCAGGAACAGGATGGCGGTAGGGGGTGCCGCGGGGCCCCTGGGGGCCCCACTTTGTATTTCAGTGTCTGCTATGCAGACACTGATATACGCGACGGGTGCCACTGCACCCGTCGCACCTTCCCACTCCGCCGGCTCAATTCTGAGCCGGCGTCCTAGTGGGAAGGCCGTTTTGCACTGGGCTGGCGGGCGGCCTTTTGGCGGTCGCCCGCCAGCCCAGTGCAAAACCCAAAATACCCTCAGCGGTTTTGCGACTGCGGAGCGGTATTTTGGAGGGGGGAACTCTGGCGGGCGGCCTCCGCCGCCCGCCAGGGTGAGAATCACCCCCAAAGTGTCTTAAGTCTTTAAAAAGCAAACAAAGTCTCTTTCAAGCACAAAGTACCTGGTTTGGAGTGGAAAATCTCTACAAAGGGCCGCTGATTGAGGAGATACGTGGAAAAATGGTGTGTGCGTCGGTTTTGCCCATTCACACACTGAGTTGCGTCGTTCTTTTTCACGCGGGGAAGTCGTGCGTCGTTTTCCGGCGCGCGGACAGTCTCCTTCTGTGGGTCGCGGGATTACCAGATGTTCCGGGGTCTGTGCGTGGAATCCTGGGCTTGTTATCCGGCTGCGCGTTGTTCCAGTGGGCTGTGCGTGGAATCTTCTCCCTCACGGCAGGCGTCGCGTCGATTTCCTCTCTGGAAGTTGGGCGGCGTTGTCCAGACGGGCCGTGTGTCAAAATTCCGGTCGCACCGCAGGCGTCGCGTTGAGCGGCGTCTTTTCCGGATCGGCGTGCAGTGAATTTTTCACCGCGGAGCAAGCTGTGCGTCAAATTTTTCGGCGCACAAGGCGTCCAGTTGAAAAAGAGAAGTCTTTTTGGTCCTGAGACTTCAAGGAACAGGAGGCAAGCTCTATCCAAGCCCTTGGAGAGCACTTTGGCAGCAAGGCAAGAGTTCAGCAAGGCAGCAGGCCAACAGCAAGGCAGCAGTCCTTTGTAGAAAGCAGTCAGGTGAGTCCTTTGGGCAGCCAGGCAGTTCTTCTTGGCAGGATGCAGGTTCTGGTTCAGGTTTCTTCTCAAGCAAGTGTCTGAGGTGGTAGGGCAGAGGCCCTGTTTTATGCCCAAATGTGCCTTTGAAGTGGGGGAGACTTCAAAGAGTGTCTAAGAAGTGCACCAGGTCCCCTTTCAGTTCAATCCTGTCTGCAAGGGTCCCAGTAGGGGGTGTGGCAGTCCTTTGTGTGAGGGCAGGCCCTCCACCTTCCCAGCCCAGGAAGACCCATTCAAAATGCAGATTTATGCAAGTGAGGCTGAGTACCCTGTGTTTGGGGTGTGTCTGAGTGAAAGCACAAGGAGCTGTCAACTAAGCCCAGCCAGACGTGAATTGTAAGGCACAGAAAGATTTAAGTGCAAAGAAATGCTCAGTTTCTAAAAGTGGCATTTCTAGAATAGTAATATTAAATCCAACCTAACCAGTCAGCATGATTTTGTAATACCATTCTGGCCATACTAAATATGACCTTCCTACTCCTTTCAGATCAGCAGCTACCACTTCAATAATGTATGAGGGCAGCCCCAATGTTAGCCTATGAAGGGAGCAGGCCTCACAGTAGTGTAAAAATGAATTTAGGAGTTTTACACTACCAGGACATGTAAACTACACAGGTACATGTCCTGCCTTTCACCCACACAGCACCCTGCTCTAGGGGTTACCTAGGGCACACATTAGAGGTGACTTATATGTAGAGAAAGGGGAGGTTTAGGCTTGGCAAGTACTTTTAAATGCCAAGTCAAGGTGACAGTGAAACTGCACACACAGGCCTTGCAATGGCAGGCCTGAGACAAGGTTAAGGGGCTACTTGAGTGGGTGGCACAACCAGTGCTGCAGGTCCACTAGTAGCATTTAATCTACAGGCCCTAGGCACGTACAGTGCACCTTACTAGGGACTTATAGGTAAATTAAATAGTCCAATTGGGTATGATCCCATGTTACCATGTTTAAAGGGAGAGAGCATATGCACTTTAGCACTGGTTAGCAGTGATAAAGTGCGCAAAGTCTAAAACCCAGCAAAAACAGAGTCCAAAAAGTGGAGGGAGGCAGGCAAAAAAAAGTTATGGGTGACCACTCTAAGGCGTGTCAGGTCTAACACTCCTGCATTGAATGAACTAGTGTCTGAATCGTGACAAGAAGTGTCTTCCAAAAGGATTCTGGGTACTGAAAAAAAAATGTATGATATAAAATAAGGTGCTTCTCCTCATTACAAGCAGGACTTATTCTGTGAACTGAAAGTCCCTTTTTATAGACACAATTGTTTGTCCTTGGGATTTTGTGTACCAAGAAAACTTTGATGCCCATTCACAAAGGTAAATTCAGTTATGGACAGATGTTTTGCGACTACAGTTACCTAGCTCATGCCAGCCAGAAATTCTCAAAGGAGTCTATTCAAGATGGTGAATTTAGTCATAAACATGTTTACAATTGAATTTACCTTACTTATGCTTGCAGGAAGTCACAAAGGCATTCCTGGAGACATAAGCCCATACACATGTGCAGCCATATCCACCACAGGAGCATAGGCTTATGTGCTCTTAAATCTCATTGAAACAATCATATGATTATACGGGAGACTCTCTCCCTGTACTGATGTCTCTACTATAGACAGTGTTGCATACCGGGAATAGGATCCTGCTGGAAATCTCACAAGGCCTTTCCTGTAGTACACATGGAAAACTGCACCTACTGCAGCTTTCCAGACCTACTCCCAGGAATGTTTGTGAATTCCAGAAAATTGGAAATATACATGCGGGAGATGTGAGGATATTTGTTCATACTTTTCCTGTGTACTTTGAAAGTTGAGCTCGAAGTGATTCCTAGCAGGAGTAAGCCCTGCCAGGAGACGTGTGCGAAGACCTGTGCCATAATTGATGAGTACCCTGTACCTGCAAATTCGACTCAAGGGGTTGAAAAATGGGCATTCCACTGCATTGTTAGCCCTGAAGGTTTTTGAATACACACAAACATGGATGTTTGTCAGCTTCTTCACCTTTCTACTGTGGAAAGATTCAGATGTTTACTTCAGGTAGGAGCTGACATGAATCTCTTTCAAGGTGAGAGGGGAATGAACGAAAGATTTAACCATGCAGACTAATAGTTTCTCTGCAAAGACAAAGCTAAAATTTAGTTTGCTCTGATGATCCTATTCTCTTTATGCAGAGTTCACTGCTTTCAAAGCTCCTCACAAAGGGAATAGAATCCCACTGGGATGTCACCTAACCTTCCCAGAAGTATGCCTGGAAGCCATGTGTTATCTGCAGCTTTCCAAGCCAACTCCTTGTAATGCTTGTGAATACCAGAAAGTAGAAAAATCACATGCAGCTGGAGGTGGATATCTCTGTCTGTACTTTTCCTACTTTCTTTTTTTTACTTGCAGGATATATGCATGAAAAGTGATCACCTTTTATTATTCTACAGATTGATGCCATGTGAAAAACCTCAAGTTAACTAGATATGTAGGTTGTCATCCTGAATTGTGTGCTGGGACATATGTCCTCATCACAAGTCTGGCAGTCGCATAACCGCCAGACTTGTGGTGGTGGTCCCACCGCCACAGGGTGGCAGTGGGACCACCACACTATGACCGTGGCAGGGCCGCCACGGTCGGACCACTGACACCACCAGGCTTCTGAAAACTGGCAGCCTGGTGGTCCCATCCTTCAGGGCAGCCCTGCTTGCAGCGCCGCCCTGGATATTATGAGTCATCATACCACCAGCCTTTCCCTGGCGGTTTACACCACCATTGAAAGGCTGGCAGAATAGGGCTTCGGGGGCCCCTGGTGGCCCCTGCACTGCCCGTGAACCTGGCATGCGCATTCCAGGGGCCTCCATGCACAGCCCCATTGCACATTCCACTGCCCGAATTACGACCATGGAATGCACGATGGGTGTTGCTGCACCCAGCGCCTCGTCACTGTTAAGGCCCTGCGGTGAACTCCTAATAGGGCTGGCGGTGTTCAGGCGGGAAGAATTTGGCGGGGGCCTCCGCCACCCGCCAAACTCATAATGAGGGTCAGAGTTATCTTTAATGCATCACATATGCTACCTCTAACTCTGGGCTAAGGTGCCGTAAGGGACCAGTTGCATCCACAACTATTTTTTGTAATTTGGGACAGGAGAAAAACGTTCCTTCCTTGTGTTGACATGTTCCTGCAGGATGGATTTCTCTGATAGCCAAAGTAAGCTTGCACACTTAACATGTGGGTGAAGCAGGGTGTTTTGTTTTTTACTTCATCCTTCAGTGAGCATCAGTGCATATTTTAAAGCGGTTAATACCTTGTTCATGGTTTTCAAGTTCAATATTCATCTGCCCAGTTTACTTCACATTAACTGTTATTCATTTAATCTCTGTCATTCTGTGAAGGCTACTTTACACTTTTTTGCTTTAATAGTATGTTTTGTCTGATTATTCACATCTTCTGATTCCTAACTAGATGATAAGTAGGACAGAAGTTGACCAAAAATATAAATCAGTGTCTCTGTATAATTTCATAGAATGAGGACAATTGGAATAATGTTGCCATTTTTATATTACTACCTCTGTGTTCTCTACTTCTCAGTACAAATACACCAATGCCACTACTTGGATGCAAATGCATCTTTTTGGTAAGTTTTGAATATATTTTACTATTACATCAATGCAACTTCTTGAACTAAACAACTACATCATCCATTTCTTAATGAACATAACACTAATTAACCCTATTAGTGTCCACTGACATTCATTCAGTGCCAAGCCATTCATTGATTCTTAAAGTGTCTTGATTGCAAGGTCTGTAGTTTCTGTAATTGTGATTGTATAATGTTGGTAAACTATATATTTTTAGTTTCAGTACTTATTTTCACAATTAATCTATATATAAAATATACATCTATAAAACTCCCTAATGTCACAGTGCACAAATTAAGATAGCTAACAGGCCAAATGATCTCTGAAAATACCCTTATTTGTAAGGTAATAAAAATATAGTTTTTTTCCTAAAGTAAATAAACAGACTTTTTTATAAGTTTGATTGTTTCCACAAAAAACAACAGATTTTAATTTTCTTTTTAATGTTTATGTTCTAATTGCAATTTTTAATACTGTCACATACATATAATGCACACACATTTTCATGTATTTCAACTGTTTTACAGAGCCTGAAGTTACAGTCTAGTAGAATTGTTTCAAGATTGTAAAATGGATATTTTGAGGATACTGTGAGCAGAGAAAAGCAAATACTCATTTGTACTATTTTTAAAACCACTTTAAATGCTACAAAATGAGTGTCATGCTATTTTTATTGTGTATTCAGGTCTTTCATATGAACAACTTAATCTTGTTACTGGTACTATGTTCAACTTTAGAACATTAATTTTGTGGCTTTCATGTATAGTAGAGAGACATATTTTTTAGACAGGGTATGTATCATTTCATACACAGCTACTTCACAGCATTTGACTTTTGACTCCAAATGGAATTGTGTGGAAGTGTGCAACATATCTATAATTGTAACCATAACATTGTTTTACCAAATTGAGGTATCATTGGAAATGTCATTGTCTGTACTCGGAACCTAACTAGTTAAATTCAATAAAATGTCACAAAATGTGGCATTTTAAATTACAATTCAAATTTGTTCAGTGTTTTTCAGTTTTTGTTCTGTTACCCTTTAAGCCATTTCTACATGTGTATTTTTATTGGACTTGACATTTAATCATTCTTTTCCTCCACATGAAAACACTTTCTTCCTTATTTAAATTGGTGGACAGGTCATTTGATCTTTAATTATACTTTTTCAAAGTGTGGTAAAGTAATTGTTTCATTACTGTTAGATTGTTTGTTAAACATTTTTCATCACTGGAATCATCATAAATGATTGGTGATTTTGATGGAGGCGTGTTATGAAATTTGACCTTTGACTTCTATTTACACTTTTCAAAGTCTTTCATGTTTATGAATCCATTGAATTTAGGTTATTTTTGCAAGTGTTGCATAACAGGAATTGCCATGATAAGTATTTATGATTTCTTTAGTTAAAATGTTAGAGGGGTCATGCTATTTGATCTTTGACATCTAACTACACTTTGTCTAAGTGTTTAAAGGTCATCATTCCATTACCCTTTTATTATTTTTCACAAGTGAATTATCATTGGAATCATTATGAAAATTACTTGAATTAAATTGGTAGCGAGGGCATGACATTTGATATATGGCCTCAAAAGATACCCTTTTTATGTGTAAAAACACCTTTATTCTATCATTGTTGAATCATTTTGTTCAAATATAGTGTCTTTGCAATCATTATAGTAAGGCATTGTATTACTATGATTTGCTGCCTTACACTTGGTGAAATTGGTGGAGGGCTCACTTCAATTTAACCTCTGATACGAAAATACAACTCTTGTTAGTGTCTAACTCTAACAAATGTCAGGGAAAGAGGCATGCCACAATGCCTTTTGGTGTATGAAGTGGAGAGTGGTTCTACCAAAAACAGTCAAATCCCTTTACAATTTTGCTCCAAGACTTGTCAACAAGAGTAAAGATTGAGAGAATATCTTCAATCAAAGAGATCTCTCATTGAAAGGATATTCAACATGACCTGAGGTACATAGGGTGTGAGCAGCAAAATCATGTTAGACACACTCTTTATCAATTATACTTTGCTGCTTGAAAGCAAGTCTGAATCTACAGACCATTGATAGTCTATGACCAATACAAAAACATAGAGGGAACAAGACAGCATGAAATAAGGTATGTTGCAAGAGAAAGACAGTGACAAACTTAGTTATTGCCCTTTTCAATCACGGTAAACTGCTTGTCTTTAAGGGAAAAGCTGGATAAAAAGGGAGACTATAGCTAATGAACTGCTCAGAAATAAAAAAAAAAGCATGGTCTGCGTCAGATGTTAACATTGCCATTAAATTTAGTCTTCAGCATTTGCAATTGTACACCACTAAGGATTAGGCTTCATGCAATGGAGGGTATATGACCAGAGAATTGTCAGGGTATGTGCATATATGGAGCTACATACAAGGGATTAAAATAGCACAAATGTATTGTCAAAGGTGGCAAAATTTAAAATACATGTACAAAGTCTTAATTTTGTTTTCGTCATGTTTAATATTAGCATATTATTTTTATCTCTTTGGAAAAAAGAACTTCAAATGCAAATACAAAATGGGTGTGTAACAGTTAATGAAGATATGTAAAATGTTCAATATAACAATTTTGCTAGCAGAAACATTAGCATAAGAAAAAAAGTCATGTCGGTTATGATGAATTTGCTTTAAACTGTCTTTTACAGTTAGGGAAAAATCCCTAAAGTCATGTTTGTGAATACGTTTATAATTTACCTCTGGCACTCATTACAAAATGACTGACTCTCTCTATTTAATGGTTTATTGTGTCTGTTTGTCTTTTTTTCCTCTGCCAGCATACTCTTAACATGAGCATCTAAAAAGTTACATGAGCACTCTCTCTGAAAGGAATTTCTCTTACAGGGATTTTTAAGTGTTGGAGAGAGGTTATTTTTTTGATCTTGTGAGAAAAGTATTAATCTACACATTTTTTGTTTATTTATTTGCTAAAAATTGATTTCACAAGTTTCTTTACAAATATAGGGTTTGTTTTGTCATTTTTTAATCTTAGTAGTGAAAAATTGGGTACTGTGTGAGGGAGGGTTCTGATTATTTTCTGTGTATTGTTTTTACATTAAGTTGAGTTCTCATCAGTTGTCTGTGTCTAGTTAAAAAACGGAGGCCTGTGAGAGAGTGTGCTAAATGTTTTACATGTGCATTCATTTTTTTAAATAACTTTTACATGCGTACTTTGGTGTTTGAAAATTAAGAACATGAACTTCACAAGGGTTTTTTTTTTGTTTCAATTTCTGGATGAAACTCCAGATATTACTTCAGAGGGATACAGTGACCTTGAGATTGATTCTGGGTAAGTGCAGGAGTGTAGCAGTGGGGAAGAGAGTGTTGTTGATGATAATTGTAGTAAGAGTGCAGGAGAAGAAGAATGTTTCCCAGAAGACACATTTGAGACTCTCTAGGAATAAATTCTACCAGTCACTAATAATAACAATAACAGGGTTAAGTTTATTGTAAGAAATCAAGTAGATCTACCATGAACTACCCCCCAACACATACATGCACATTTACAATTGTTTTTAACCATGAAATTGCATGTACATATAGGGCCTCATTGCAAGTTTGGTGGTCCATGCACCGCCATGGTGGTAGCGGTGGTCCGACCACCATCAGCTTGGTGGTCGGACCACTGTATTACGATGTTGGCGGTCCCGGAGAGCAAAGATCACTGCAGTCCCTATGGCATTGGCATGAAGCGTAGACTGGACGATGACGAGGCAGGACAAACAGACCAGTGGAGCCAGTCTTTCCGCCAGACACATTATGATGTTGCACACTGTCAATGTGACTGTGGAAGTTCATCTACCACTTTCTAGCAAGCTGAAATGGAGATTATAAAGGAAGCAACTGATCTGCAGGCAGCGTTACACATCCTGTTCTGCCATGGAACCCATCACACATGTCCTGCCACTGCTGCTGGGCATCGAAGGAACCCAAAATCTAAACCATGGTGGATGCAACTTATGGCAAGTGCACACACCTACCTGTGTCATTAATCTCAATAACAGATTGTCGTGCCTTCATCCACATGATATGGGGCTCATGCTACGGGCACCAAGGACATGTCACAATGAATGACACATTCACAGCAATTAAATGCCCCCTTTGGACAGGTCACTGACACTGCATTGCAACATTACACTAAACAACACATCTGCCCATCTCAGGCACTTGGACAGCAAAGTGAACACAACAATGTTTCACACAATAACAACAACACAGCAACATCACATCTACCAATACAACTGTCATCCTCACATTGAACACATGCCATGGAATGTCATCAGATTGAACACACGTATGTATGGATGTGTCATAGAACACAAACACCCCTCCCATGAAACAGCCCTGCAATGGACACACACATCACCCACATTGCAACACAATGGAAGGTCAATGGGATGCACCGTAGTTTGAGAGACAAATATACAGAACTCACTATGCAAACAATACCTGCACAATAAAGATGGCGGCATCAGGACCACTCAGGGCAGGATGCTGCCCTGGGACATGTTACACTTTGCACAAGCCCCTAAAACAACATTTGCACAGGAACTGGCCTTTCAAGTATCTCAAGGACAAATAATAGTTGAGCCAAGTGGCATGCCTATCTGCATAATGTGGAAGTGCAAGTCAAGACAGCAAAGACAACTACAGCAGCATGGGCCATACATCTACATGAAGTAGCTGCAAGGTACAAACGTCAAAATGGACAAATGTACAGTCAAATGCAAAGGAAGCTAGCACTATTGAACATCCTCCATGTCCGAACAAACAAAACTCAAGCTTCCACAAATAAGATGAATGTACAATCCATATCAGGGGGACACGTCTAACACCATACATGCTGACATTGGACAACACAAGATGACATTTTTACCATACTAAACATAGCCCAATGCAATGACACCCCATTTGGATTAACACCCACATATCAATACAGTCAACATCTACCTTTTTCCTGGGTGACACCAGCACTGTCCACAAAGTCGGATAGTGCAAACAACAGCAAATGGATAAGCAATCAGGTTGAAACACACAACTGCATGCATACAACACAAGTTGTTCAGGAACAACATAAATGTAGAAAAGGAATTGTAGGACAAATGTATACCATAAAAAACTAAAATTTCCCAGAATAATGGGAATTAAAGGCCAGTGTCCAGTCCTTTTGAAAGTCTCTGCACAGGTCTGTGCGCACACTTGACTCCAATCACTGCCAGGAAACCTCCACAGGAGGGGGCATCAAGGGAGCAGTCAGGAGCCTCAGAGATCATCCTTAAGGGAGATGGTTTGGGACGGCTGGGTTTGGGAGGGGGTATTTTTCTTTGGAGGAGTGGGCTTCTTGTTGGGGGAGGGATATGGGTGCTTGCGGGGGGCAGGTGTGACTCTGGAGGATGTTGATGTGAATGGATGGGTTGGGATGTGAGTGGGGGACTCGGGTTTGGAAGGGAGGGTAGAGGGAACGGAGAAAGGGCAAGCTTGAACACAAAACTTTCCTTGGGAACATGGGGGAAGTCTGCAGAAGGAGTTGGGGATTTGAAGATTGGGGGAGTGGTTGTCTGGTGTGCTGGTGTGCATGTCTTGGGTGTGTGTGTGTGTGTGAGGTATGCTTTTGTTTGGGTGGTGTCTGTTGCATGCGTGAGTGTGGGTGTTTGCATGTCTTGGGGGCTGGGAGGTGGCAGTGCTGGGTGATCAAGTGGTGGATGTGTGTGTGTCTGTTGGGTTGGTGTCGTGGGTATGCTGGATATGGTAGATGTTTGTGGGTCTGATGGGGAGGTGTGTGCAGGTATGCTGGATGTGTTGGATGTGTGTGTGGGTGTTGTGCTGGTGTCTGTGGAAATAGTGGGTGTAATTAATGTGCCACTGGCTGTTGTGATGGTGTGTGTGGGTATGTCTGATGTGGTGTGTGGGGATGGTGGGGGGGTCTGGCGAAGTGGTGGCTGATGTTGTGCTTGTGGGTGTATGTTGCATGCAGGTGTGCTGGTGTGTCTTGTGGTGTTTGTGTGGATGTGTGCTGATTGTGTGTGTGTTGAGATGGGTGACTGCAGATGTGTCTGTGTGCTTGGGACAGGTAGGGGAATGGGGGTTTGGATTGGGAAGTGGGAAGTGGAGAGGGGAATGTGGTGGGTGACTGGCTGTTGTCAGTGAGGAGGCTAGACCCTGAACATACCTCTGTAGGCCTGACATGGCACTATGAATGGCTTCAAGTGAAGCATTGATCTACTGACGTTGGCTGGCCAACCCCTGAACGGCATTCACAATGGCAGTATGCTCCACAGAGATGCTCCTCAGAAGGTCAATAGCTTGATCACTCAGGGCCGCAGGGGTAATTGGGGCTGGGGCGGAGGTGCCTGTAGCACAGGATACACCCACCCTCTTGGGTGAGTGGGCATGGCCAGCTGGGTGGGGAGCAACAGAGAGAGTGGCAATAGAACTGGGATGGCAGGCAAAGATGATATAGGAGTAGGTCCTGATGGGTCTGCCTCCACTTGGAAGCCGCCACTGGAGGTAGAATCTGATGATGACAATGTTGATCTTGTCTCCTCCATGGCACTTCTCTCACCCTGCAGGCCA
The DNA here is from genome assembly GCF_031143425.1 of Pleurodeles waltl. Taxonomy (NCBI): domain Eukaryota; kingdom Metazoa; phylum Chordata; class Amphibia; order Caudata; family Salamandridae; genus Pleurodeles; species Pleurodeles waltl. The sequence goes on from NC_090437.1 coordinate 539,711,091, forward strand.
CTAGGTACCTCAATGTCGGTGGTTTCATGACTGGAGGTACCGTGGCCAGATGCTTCCCCATTTGGTTATACCCTGTTTCCTTTGCTTGCCTGGGCTGATGCTGCAAATACAAAGTGGAAAAGGGTCGCCACATGTTCCTGATCCCACTTGAACAACAGCTGTGATTAGCAAACATTACCCTGATGTCAAGTAGGCCCCAGCAACAAACTACATCACAGTGCCTCCTACATGTACCATACCATATGCATGTATGCCATGTGAACTGTCAACAGGAAAATTAGGATTGTAGACAATTACAATTGCATGGCAGAATTTGTGCAATCGCAGTAACCATTAACAAGAAGGAGATCACAGCACCTTCAATGCTTTGCCTCATGGAGCATACCTAGGTTACCTGTGGTCATACGAAAGTAGACTAATGCCAACTTTATTCCCATAGATCCCACAGAAGGTCATGCAGGCATCAATTTGTAACATTCACAATAACACAACATTAGGAAATGATGCTCCTAGAACCTGTCATGTTGCTGACAACAGTACAATAGCCTGGAGAAGGTGACATGGAAATACTCATGTCACACTGGAAACATATCAACAATACACACTTCACCATGTGAAGATTGTCCTAATGGCATCATAGAAGTAGTATTAATGTTGCTCAGATATGCTACACATTTGGTATGGAAATGTACACTGTAACCAAAATGTGCAAAATGTCAGGGAGATATGTCTCTTAAATCCACAACACAATGAATCAGCAAGCCCTGGGAAATCACCACTCATGTCTAGCACCCATTACAATGACATACTCTGATTGTATCAGTAGACGCCATTAGTCCTTTGTATGTTGGAGAGGCCCAGAGAGTATGCAAGTACTCATAGAAAGCCCTCAAGATGTTTTGCCAATGGAAAGCTACATCACTGTCTCTATTTCTGTCCTGCAAACCAAGATGTTGGTGGATGAATGGTAGTACCCAACCATAATTGATTCCAACCAAATTGCAAGTCACTCCATGATCCACGCCAATAGTCAGGTTGCAAACCTTACCAAATACACATGTGCAGTGCACTTTTCCACATGATGCCACATCAATGACATGGAAATGTGTGTAAAAACTCCAGTCCTATCTGTCATGTCCCTACAAAAGACATGCTATGATGGGTTAGGGTATGTGTCAGCCAACAATCAAAGGTGACACACTCCTGTCTGTGGCACTACATGAAATGTAGCCCTATTGCAAATGTCCTATTCCAAAAACAGGTTGGCATGCACATATATGTGAGGGAATACAGAAATTATCCCATAAACACAGGTAGACCATGAAAGAAACAGCAGTGCACACATTTTGTCAAAAGAGAAAAAGGCACTGCTAACATGTTGGCAAAAGAAATGTTGGCAACAGTGATGGCACATTAATCATGTCAATGGGCATTCCCCACTTACCAAGGGAAAGTTTCGGTCTGCACCTGACCCAAAGAACATTGTATGCTCTGTCACGTGTATGATGGCCATCTTCACATTACAGACCTGCACTTATCACACACTGAAGGCAAGTGTCCTCTGGGGAGCCAGATGCCAATGTATTCACTTGGGCATACACATGGCTGAGGAAAGTGACTGATTTGCATATGACTGGGTCCAAACTGTAATGGCATGGCAAGCAAAAAACTGCTGGATTAAACCCAGTTCTGTGAGTGGGGGTGAACGTTTGATTTGCTTAGCATTCCGTCCATCATCTGTTGTTTTTGCATTTGTTGCCCCAAGTGGGAAGGGTATACCCAGACGTGGGTTCCCTGCTTGCTATGCCACCAGATTCAAGCTAGCCTGGCTGATGAAGGGTGATACCCTGAAACCGGTCCCAGAATGCTTGTTTCTGGTTCAGGGAGGACTGGCCAGGCAGTTCGGGCTGGACTGTTCCCATGTGGAACAGAGTCAAGACTGATTTGCATATGGCTGGGTCCAAACTGGAATGGCATAGCAAGCAAAAAACTGATGGATTAAACCCAGATCTGTGACTGGGGGTGAGTGTTTGATTTGCTCAGCATTCCCTCCATCTTCTGTTGTTTTTACATTTGAGGACAGTAATACATCACTTATTTTTCTTTGGCCTGTAACACTGAGGAATAGTGGTCTGTAGAATAGAATTTACACCCACAATAACAACTAACATTACTTAATTGATCAATGTACACAAACATGTGTTGTCCCTGGAGTGTACACAGTTTTGTTCTAGGTTCCTGGGCCAATAGGAAAGGTATCAGTATGCACTGCATTACATATCTACACTAACAGTTACTCGTCTACTGTGTCACACATGGCTCATCTCTATTTGTCATGGAGAGATGTCAGAACCTAACATAGTAACTTTGAAATGTGACAGGCAGGAATATGCCCATTGCTCACCCCCTTGTGGCTGCTGTGCTCCCTTTAAACGCCCATCAAGGTCTGGGTACACTACGACCAGACTGCAGGCCATTAGGGGGGTCATGGTTCGATGTGCACCCCGTCCATTTGGGAGGACGGCCTCAGCTGGACCTCCACGATCTTCCGGGCCCAGCATCTCATGTCCCTCCCCCTCTTGCGACAGTGGGCTCTCCACCAGCTGTGGACCCCCAGGGTCTGTACCTTACAGACTATAGCTCTCCATTTCTTCTGATGGACTTTTACCTCTATGGATGCAAGAGACAAATCAAGTGATTGCAATCACAAATATTTGCACAAATGGTTTTGTCACACACATGTCAGAAACTCCAAGCACTAAGCACACCACAATGATAAAACACACAAGCCAATAAGTACAGGAACATGCCTAAAAACATTTGTAACCATTTGCAGACTAACCCACTACCCTCCTCATGGCCTACAGTGACTAAGCAAGCCTACTAACATTAGGTAGCCCATGATCCAGCAACATGTACTGTGATGTGTTCCACAATGAAACATTGCACACACAGGGGGCTTCTGAAGCATAAACTGCTTAGGCCTGACTGAACCAACACATTCATAGGCAACGTCTACGATCTCTACATCTCAAATGTGTGTGCCTGTTATCATGGATCAGCCCATGATTCCTTCATAATGAGGAATAGCACCATGCGCCAGCTGATGTCAGAACTGCACCCAAAGAGGGCCTGGCTGGTTGGTAAGTCACATCTGGCCTGATTGTGAGTGAATAATGTTAGGCCCTACAGTCATGACATGAGTGACTCATTGTTGCACTTATGTCACATTCCTTAACAGGAGACTCAGCATATCCAAACCATCCTTGGCTGTTGACGCTGCTGAGGAATCCAACTACAACCCAGCAAAACAAAGGGGAGAAGCAGGGCCAGTAAAAACATTTTTTTTTCTCCAACAAACACTAAAAACTGAGGGCCAGATTTATGAAAAGTGACACTACATTAATACGGCGCACCATGGCACAGGGTAGGGAGCAATAGGGTCAACATTTCTGACGCTCTTGATGTACTGTTAGCACCAACATTTTGGCACTAACCCTGAACAGTACCTAGGGGCCCATTGTAAACATGGTGTGCCCCCTTTTACCTCCTGCTCTGAGCAGGTATTAAAAGTGCAGAAAAAAATGACGCAAATAAATCTTTTACATTTCTTTGTGGCATTTTTTGGGCCCCCCTTACGAGGGAACACCACCTCTGCATAAATTATGCCTGGTTGAGGAATAATGTAACACAAAGGATTACAAAGTGGGGCAATGCATGCATTGCGCCACTTTGTAAATATGGCATGGGTAAAAGGCCACCTTAGCGCTGCCTTAGCATAAACAAATGACTCTAAGGTAGCTCTAAAGTGGCTCTGGGCCCTCTTCAATGAGGGCCTGAGTTTGTGAGATGAAAAAATCAATTTGCATAAGAAATAAATAATTAATCACCTATTTGAATCCTATAAATTACCAATTCAGCAATAAAATATTATTTTTATTCGATTTTACATTCATTTTACCACATAAATATTGCAAAAAATATGTATAAATATCCATCACTCTTCCTTTTTCATAGTAAAAAGTTTTGTTGGGAATTCAATATCATATATAGCTTTTAGCATTCATTAGATCAAACATGACTTAACTTTTCAAACACATAATTTTCAGACTAAAATGCTCACTTGTGGTTATATATTAGAATTTCCAATGTACAATCCACTGGTCAGGTCACCATTGACAAAGAAACATCTATTCCCTTAAGTGTCTTGACTTGTTTGACTGTTAGAGCATCAGCTTCAGATAATGTCCATTTATGAATCAGGCTCCTTAACAATACTGGTATTGACACACTTCACCCACATGACTTATTGGCCTCATCAGGACTTATGGCTGCAAGGTAATTCTACAATCTGTGCTCGCCTTTTTTTCCATTTTGTTTCCTTTGTTCTTACTTGGGGTACGAGATGCTGAATGCTGACTTTTATACGTAGTTATGTGACAGTGTAGGAATGACGTTTCATGTGCCTGTAGCATACTTGTAGGAGGGATTCCCGTTCGGTTGTGAAAATAATTGTCTGGAAGCGATTCTTTTGCCTATCTAGAAGCGGATCCCATTTTTGGTTATTGGCGCTAGTTCACGCTTAGGCCCTCATAACTCTTTGTCCACACAAGCTATCCATGCCAAATCTGGGGTTCTAAAGGTACACAGAGTTTGTGGGTTGCCCTGGAGGAGACCAAGAAATTTGCCAAAATTGAGATAAAATGTGTTTTTTTTGGGACAGAAGTTCTGCAGAATAAACCATCTGGTGGGATCAATGAAGGATTTGTGGTGCTAAAATCACCATCTTCCTGGCTTTCAGGAACAGGCAGACTTGAATTGAAAACCACATTTTTAACACAGTTTTGGCATTTTACTGGGCCATCCCTCATTTTTACTATTTTTGTGCTTTCATCCACCTTCCAGTTAGTGACAAAAATGGGTGTGAAACCCATGGTAGATGCCAGACAGCTAAATATTTTTGAAAAGTAGATAACATTCTGAATTCAGCAAGGGGACATTTGAGTAGATCCTTCAAGGTTTTCCTATTGAAAGTAACAGTTGAAACAAAAAAATATTGAAATTGAGTTGAAAAAACAGCCATTTCAGTCTATGTTGTCTTCTGTAAATTCTTACATCTATGTCAGATTTTTTAAAGCAATATACCGTTGCATCTGCTGGTTGTGGGGATATATAAAGCTTGTAGGTTCATAAATAACCAAGGTACCCGGAGCCACAAAAGAAGCAGCACCTTGCAATGTATTTTCATTGTACACCAGGTATACAGCAATTCATTTGGAAAAATATAGAGAGCGAAAAATCAGTATCAAGGAAACCTATATATTTCTGAAATGGGTACAAGATATGGAGTTTGGAAGCACAGGTCATTTGCACATCTCTGAATTCGGCAGTACCATTACTAGCAAGTGAAGTACGGGGAATTTCTCAAAATTACTTCTTTCTTACACACTGCTGTATAGTTGGATGGCCCAAATGTAGAGAAAGCATTTGACAAACGCACTTGTTCTTCCATTCTGTGTTCCACCATGTCTCCCCAAAAAGATGGTACCTCACTTGTGTGGGTAGGCCTAGTGCACGCAACAGGAAACCCACCAAAATGCGAGGTGGACACAGCACATGTTTTATACTGAAAACTGATGCGTTGTTTCCAAAGTGCCTTGCTGTGGATTTTGGGCTCTAGATCAGCTGCCGCTTATGGAAATTAGGCAAACCTATATATTTTTCAAAACTAGACACATCGAGGAATCCAGAATGGGATGACTTATGGGGCTCTCACCAGGTTCTGTCACCCAGAATTCTTTGCAAACCTCAAACTTTGGCTAAAGAACACTTTTTCTTCACATTTCAGCGATGCAAAGTTCATGAACCTGAGGGGAGCTACAAACTCCCTTCCACTCATCATTGCCCCAACTCTCCCAATAAAAATGGTACCTTAATTGTGTGGTAGGCCTAGTGCCCGCAACAGGAAACACCCCAAAGACACAACGCGGACACATCACATTTTTCCAACGAAAACTGATGTGTGTTTTGTAAAGTTCCTAGCTGTGGATTTTGTCCTCTCTCCCAGCCGGCACCTAAGGAAACCTAGCAAACCTATAGAACTCTAAAAAGTAGACAACAAAGGGAATCCTGAATGAGGTGACTTGTCGGGCTCTCACAAGGTTCTGTCACCCAGAAACCTTTGCAAACCTCAAATTGTGGATAAAAAATAAATTTTCCTCCAATTTCAACAATGCAAAGTTATAGAATACGCGAGGAGCCACAAAAGTCCTTCCAACCAGAATTCCCCCAAGTATCCTGAAAAAAATGACACCTCACTTGTGTGGGTAGGCCTAGTGCCTGCGATAGGAAACGCTTCAAACCACAACAAGGACACTTCATATTTTTCCAAAGAAAATGGACACGTATATTGCAAACTGCCTAGCTGGGGGTTTTGGGCTCTAGTTCAGCTGGCACCCAGGGAAACCTTTCAAACATATACGTCTTTGAAATTTAGATCACTTAGAGGAATCCAGAATGGGGTGACTTGTGGGGCTCTCATCAGATTCTGTCACCCAGAATCCTTTGCAAACCTCAAAACGTGGCTAAAAACGCACATTTCCCTCACATTTCGGTGATGCATAGTTCTGGAATCTGATGGGAGCCACAAACTTCCTTCTACCTAGCATTACCCCAAGTCTCACAATAAAAATGGTACCTCACTTTTGTGAGTAGGCCTAGTGCCCTCAACTGGAAACCTCCCAAAACATAATGTGGACACCTCACATTTTCCCAAAGAAAACTGATGTGTTTTTTTAAAAGTGCCGATTTATGGATGTTTGTTTCTAGCTCAGCCGACATCTAGGGAAACCTAACAAACCTATATGTCTTTAGAAACTAGAAACCTAGTGGAATCCAGAATGTGGTGACTTGTGGGACTCTTACCAGGTTCTGTCACCCAGAATCCTTTGCAAACCTCTAAATTTATCTACAAAAAACACATTTTCACTAAATTTCAGCGATGCAAAGTTCTGGAATCTGAGGGGAGCCACAAACTTCCTTCCATCCAGCGTTCCCCCAGGTCTTCAGATAAAAATGGTACCTGACGTGTTTGGGTAGGCCTAGTGCCTGCGATAGAAAATGCTGCAAAACACAACACATTTTTCCAAAGAAAACTGACAACTTTTTGCAAAGTACCTAACTGTGGATTTTGGGCTCTAGCTTAGCCGGTACCTAGGGAAAACGAACAAACCTATACATGTTTGAATATTAGACACCTAGGGTAATTAAGAATGGGGTGACTTGTGGGCTCTCACCAGCAGCAGATTCTGTCACACAGAATTCTTTGCGTACCTCAAAATGTGACCAAAACATATTACAATTTTCTCACATTTCAGCGATGCAAAGTTATGAAATCTGAGGGGATCTGCAAAATTCCTTCCACTCAGAATTCCTCCAAGTCTCCCAATAAAAACGGTACCTCACATGTGTGGGTAGGCTAAGTGCCTACAATAGGGAAGAGCCCAAAGCATACTCTGGTGATAATAACTGAGTTGAGTGTCCTAATTAGTCCTGGGGTCTGTAACCATTTAGGGAAACCTATCAATCTGTTTGTAGGAGGCTTTGCTGACTCTCTCCTTTCCAGCAACGCCTCCCACAAACATGGGGGGGGGCTTATAAAAACCAACCAATATCCCACAGGACGCCGGAGCAGACCTTACCATCTTCCTCTAAGCCGCTCCGGTGGGGGTTTGTGATGTCAATGCATCTCGCAGTGCACTGATGTCACAGATAGGTGGTGGGGGCGATGGGAGACGCAGAAGCTCTTTCGCATCTCCTGAGGGCATTTAATTTTTTTAAAAAAATGCTCTGGTTCTCCGGTAAGTTTTTTAGAGCCCTCCCTGGTGTTAGCCAATTGTCGTGGCCCACTCCCGGGAGGTAGTGTGTGTCCTTTATTGGCTGACACACGCATCAAACTGGTTAAGACAGTTTGCACAGTGTTTGGGTGGAGGTTCAGAAGTGCCCTTTGCACTTGTTTTGTGTGTTGTGGTGGGCCTGATGCATCATGTGTATCATCATGTGGTCATCAAATATAAATATTCTTACCTTACGACTTCACAATTGGCTAAACACTTTTTGAATGACCTGTATGGAGCTGTAGATGTGTTTCATCATTGTAAGCCACAGTGCCTGTGTCACAACACTGACATATGTTTGTGTCATAACACCAGATGCATGGAAATTGGGTTTTGATGGGCCTCTGATCAGGGACTGTTGTACAGCCATCAGTCTGTATCTTGGATTATGTAATGTTGCATTACTTTGGTGTGGTATGTGATAAAGCTCATGCTGCTGACATCAACCACATCAATGTTTGCCTATTCTACAGAACAGTGTCTGACAAATTCCTTCTCTCTGTGGTCCAAGGGTCTGTACCTGTCAATATGTTAATGTACTCAGTATGAGTCAATCATACTTGATTTCCAATACTTCAGACCTGTTGACAGCCTATGTGCGGAACACTGTTATCATATTTTTAGTTTGTCAGACACTTGTATGCATGTTTTGTGTGAAAGGGTTGTAATCCTAAACTGGACACTGTGTACCTGCAACAAACCCCATCTTGAACAAGGAGCTTGGATCATCTTTGTATAGTCCACATGGTCTGACATATGTACATTGCTAAATATGAAATCAAAATCAGCAGACAAAGTCAGTGAAGGGTGATTTTATTAGACAGCTATGACTCACATAAAATATACATGACATGACTAAACAAAATTTCCAATGTGAAGGGGTCAGTCATGATGAATAAAATCATTGGAGTAGATGCCACACCATTGGGAGTACTAAGTCCAGAGTACTCCTCCCATTGAAAATAGTAGGTGGTTCATAGTCAGTTCAGAGTAAATGTGTAACACACAGAAGAGGTCCTTAAGAAAGAGGGTTAGTACCGTTACTCCACTGACCTTCTGGCCGGTGTCCGTTGCTCCCTCTCGCCTGGCTACTGCTGCTGCCGCTGTCGGTGTTTAACAGAGCCTACTAGCACTGTGTTTGAGGCCTGCCTCCACTCACAGGCACATACCTGCATCTCTTCCCTGGTGGCCTGGTGGCCATCTCTGTTTTCTATCTTTCCTCTTTTTTGTGTTTTTTATTCCTTTTCTGTTTCTCTGTTTTGTATTTTTCACCTGTTTTGCCCTCTGCCTATAATGCCCCCACACTTCCCTCCCTGCACTGCTTTCCCTGCGGCCCGTCCCCGCCCTTGAAGCGTTTTCCTGCCCTCCCGCCTCCCAGCTGACCAATCCCTTCCCCTTCCTTTTCCTAAGGATGGCCGCTGTGCAGCCATGCTGCTGGCGCACCAAAGGCAAGCCCCTCTGCACTAGTCCATGCCTGGACTGCACCCAGCGCCACAGACCCTGGCTCTTGCACCATCCACCGATACAATGCCGAAACCCTCTGCGCACTGAACCTGGTACGTTCGACAGCCTGCTACCTCCCTTTCACCAGAAGCACACAGAGAGCCTTTGCCTGCCTCAACAGCCATCGCACCTTCTCTGCACTCCAAACACCAGCCCCCCAGCCACAGAACCATCAAAAACCCCTCTACACTACCTCAAGTGCATCCTTCTCAACAACCGCTCCCTGCACATGCACGCTTTGGAACTTTGGGACCTGATAGATTCCACCCACCCAGACATCACCTTCCTCATCAAGACATGGACAAACACAGAATCTGAACCGGACATCACCATTGACATCCCCAATGACTACAATCTGCTCTGCAAGGACCAACCTTCCAGACCAGGCGACTGACTAGCCATTGCCTACAAGACCTCCCATTGCCTCTCAATCAACACACAGGAACACTCCTCCATCATGGAGCACCTCTACTTCCAAGTGCACGTCACCCCCAAGACCACCATACATGGCACCCTGCTCTACAGACCACTCTGCCCACACCCAGCCTTCAGCATCTCCATCGTTGACGTCATAGCACCCTAAGCACTTGTTGTAATTTAATAGCGATTAGATTGAGCATTAGCAGAAGACATGTTGTATTTAGCAACTATTGTGAATATTTGGCGGAATCCATTTTGTATTCATGGCAGCCATTTTCTCTGCCATGTGCTCGCCATGTGCTCTGTCCTACCTTTCTGTTAACTACTCTTGAAAATCTGTCGAGTGACAAGTTATATTTAGCATCTCCCACTTTCGCACATGCCCAGTAAGATCTGCAGCTGTTAGTAATCAGTAACAGACAGTAATGTGTCAAATAGTACTTGAAACTGTTAGCCCCTCCTACCTGTCGACTGTGCATTTCCATATGACCTTACATGTATTGTAAGTCTTGCTTCTATAATTGTACCACCTTCTTTTAGCCCCTGCGTGGGTATAAAAGGACCATGCTCTCTTAGTTCAGTGTGCTACTTCAAACATTACCGAAGGGTGCTGTTTGAACTGTAGTACCACCTCATGAGGTTTAATAAACTTTGTCTTTTATTTCAGTTTCTGTGCCAGCTTCTTCCTATATGGTCTGAGGACTTTGTGCAGAGAAGGGCGAACCCCTTGCACTAGTAGGCCTTGCTGAGGCTTACTTCAACACACTCACCTCCACTAACTACATAATCCTCAGAGACATCAACTTCCACATCTATGACCACAACACACAATTGCTACTCGAGAACCTTGACACCATGGGTCTCAAGCAATTGGTCACATCACCAACACACATTGGCAGACAACACTTAACCCCGTCTTTTCAGCCAAAAGCAACATCACTATTGATGACGCAACACCGCTACACTGGAGTGACCAATACTGCATCTATTTTTCCATCACCACACCTACAGCTCACGCCTACACAGCCCAACCCCCCACAGAAAATGGAACCAGACCACAGAGGAGCAACTCATCTATACCATCAGCAACTCGCCACCCCCTACACAACAGAAACCAATACCTCAGCATGCAACCTCTGCAATGGCTCACCAATTGCACCAACACCCTAGCTCGTCTCTGAATGACCACAGGGAAACACACCACCAAGAAAGCTAGCTGGTTCATCCTCACACTCCAGGAATCAAAGCACACCAGGAATCAAAACATACCAGGAAACTTGAGAAAAAATTGAAGAACAGCAATCCCCAGAGGACCTTGCAGCCTTCAAAGCCACCACAAGATCCCACTATGGCTCATCAGATCAAACAGAAAAACCACCCTGGAGGACTGCATGAGCTCCACCACTCACAACACAAATATGTTTTTGCCATCATCAAGGAATTCGCCAAACCACAAGTTGAGGCCCCTAACAACCCTCCATCCCAGGACCTCTGCCACAGACTAGCTGCCTTCTGCTATTGGAAAAATAAAGAAAGCTATGACAGCTTTGGACCCCAAGACACTCCAAACTCACCAACAATGCCACAACCTGGATCCACCAAACCCCCACTGTTCCTGCACTCCTGGACCCCCTCACGACAGACAAGACTCACTCCATCAAGAGCAGCATCCACTCCGGAGCCCCCACCGACCCTTGCCCCATTACATCTTCGACAAGGCCAGTGCCTTGATCACACCCAAGCTCCACAAGACCATTAACTGCTCCCTAGAGTTGGCCACTTTCCCTGAAGACTAGAAGCATGCCGAGATCCCCCTTCTCTTTTAGAGATCCACAGATGACCCAACAGATCTCAAAAATTACCAACCCATCTTGCCGCTGCCTTTCCCAGCCAAGTTCACTGAAAAAGCAATCAACGGCCAGGTACCCCAACACATTGAGGACAACAACATCCTGGCCATCTTCCAATTGGGATTCAGAACTAATCACAGCTCTGAGACCACCCCACTCGCCGCCACAGACAACATCTGCTCTGTCCTCAACTGCAGCCAAACAACAGGCCTCATCCTACTAGACCTATCAGCCACCTTCGATACAGTGTCCCACCGCACCCTATGTGTCAGACTCCAAGGCCCTTCAGTGGATACACTCATTCCTGTCAGGCAGAACACAGAGAGTCAGACTCCCACCAGACCGATCAGATCCTACAGAGATCAGCTGTGGAGTACTCCAAGGATCCTCGCTGAGTTCCACACTGTTCAACATCTACATGGCCCCGCTTGCCCAAATCATTAGAAACTACAGACTGAACATTGTCTCCTACACTGACAACACCCAGCTGATAATCTCCCTGACTGAAAACCCCACAACAGCCAAGATGGGATAGAAGCAGTCGCCACCTGGATGAAGGAGAGCTGCCGTAAGCTAAACTCTGACAAGACTGAGAACCTCATCTTGGGACCCTTCTCCTCACCCTGGGATGCCTCCTGGTGACCCTCAACACTTGGCAACCCTTACAGACCATGCACGCAACCTTGGCGTCATCCTTGACTCAGCGTTAAACATGACACAGCAGGTCGACTCCGTCGCCTCCACCTGTTTCCACACGCTTTAACTCCTACAGAAGATCGTACGATGGATCCCAAGTGACTGCTGCAAAACTGTGACACACGTCCTGATCACAGGCAGACTTGACAACGGCAACACCCTCTATACTGGAAACCCCAAGAAGAACCTGAGAATTTTACAATAAATCCAGAACTCCTACGCCAGACTCATCCTGACCATTCCCTTTTGAGAACACATCACACGACACCTGAGAGATCTCCACTGGCTCCCCATTGATAAAAGGATCAACTTCAAGCTCCTCATACATGACTACTGGCCCCTCCACAACCTTGGACCTACCTACCTCAACCACTGCATCACCGTTTACTCCCCTGCCAGACCTCTCAACTACCCTGCATAAAGAAGTCCTCGGCTGGAGGAGATCGTTCATTGACCTTGTGGAAAAATGTTGGAACACCTTTCCTCTCGACCTTGACAGCTGCCATCACTACCTCAATTCTAGGAGGACCTCAAGACCTGGCTCTTCGACTGAACCCTGTGGATATTCCCCACAGCACATTGAGATCCTACTGGTGAATTGCGCGGTCTGAAAAAGTCTGAGTGATTTATTGATTGACTGGCAGTGATGGGTGTCTTGCAATCTGCAGCTCCTGGATTCTTTGCTGGACATCCCTGCTTGAGTGGGGTGGGGATCTGAGGCTACAGAGGCAGAGGTGTCTGGGGCTTGTTGTTCTGCTGGCAGGCCTTCCCTTCCAGTGGCTGGCACCGATATTGATGGGCCTGCTGTTGATGAGCTAAACGAAGGGGTAAACTGTTGTTGAAAAGCCCTGCTCAGGCTGGTGTGTATGTCCCTCAACAGGCCTTTTAGAGAGGCCATCTGTTCCCATATGTCCCTATGCATGTCCCTCTGTAGCTGCTTGATTTCTTGGAGTTCGGTCAACACCTGGCTCATCGCATTATGGGACTCCTGAGAGACACCCAAGACGCTGCTGATGGTGTCCTGGTCAAGAACAGCCTTTGTGGTCTCACCCTGCTGGTCCACAGTATCCCTCCCATGCACCCTACCCCCACTGCCATTACCACAAGGTGCCCTCTCCAACTTGCTCTGGGGCCCTCATAGTTTGAAGTGTTGTGCTGCAGCTCAGGATCCAGGACTGGGGGTGCAAGATGGTGGACACTGTGCTAGGGACACAGGTTGGGGGTGGTGGTGGCCTGGAATGTTGAAGCAACAGGGCTGGGAGGTGACCTTGTCGGCATAGTGAGACTCACTGTTGCTGTCTGACCAGGTTGCCCAGATGGGTGAGAACCCTCTTCATGTCCAGATGTCCAGAAGTATCATTCATGAGGGTAGTGGCAGTGTGTTCCATTGCCTCTGTGTGCACTGCGGCAGCTCCCCCTGTTGATGTAAAAACACACATTGGTACTGGTTGTTTTGTGACATCTACCTCCAACAATTGTATGTTATAGTAACCAGAGACCTTGGACGAATTTAAGTTGGAGGTAATCAAGTTGTAGCAAGTAACCATGGTACTGGGGGATTTGACACTGCATGTGTGAAGCATGCCAACCCATTTTAACTCAAGCTGCTGCTTAGATGTACAGATCAGTTGCACTTTGGAGGATGGCCTGAAAATGACATCTTGCCACCAGTGCAGCCAACACATTGGAGAGCCAAGATATGGCTTTGACCATTTTGAGGCCTAGTTGAGTGGGAGGCAGGCAGACCCAGTATTTTGTTGTATATGTTACTGGAGTCATCATATCAACAGTGCTGTATCAATGTGTCTACTGCCAATACCAATATAATGATGCAGCTTGGGGCCTTAATAATACTTGTTGGACACACTAGTAAGGTGTTATTCCTGTCCTCAATAATGTCATCATGGGTTGACAAATGGTATCCTCCCATGTGAGTCCACTTCATTTGAGAGTTAACACACAGGGGTATATGGACAAGTGAACACTGGGCTGGTGGTTGGAATTGAATTACAGAAACTGGGCCTCCTTGGAGTTGTGGTCAAGTCACTCTCTAAACTACACACACTATACAGATGTTATCCTCCCAGGTGAGTCCACTTCAATTGTGAGCTAACAAAGAGGCATCTTTCGACAAGAGAACACTGGCCTGATGTTTGGAGTTACTGAAACAGTGCCTCCTGGGAGTTGCAGTCACGTCAATCCCTGTACTACACACACTATCCAAATGTTATCCTCCCAGTTGAGTCCACTTCATTTGATAGTTAACAAACAAGGGTATATGGGTAAGTGAACACTGGGCTGGTGGTTGGAATTACAGAACAGGGCCTCATGGGAGCTGCAGTCAGATTAGTCTATCTACTACACACACTGTACAAATGTTACTCTCTGAGGTGAGGCCACTTCAATTGAAAGTTAACAAACAGTTGTCTTTGGGCTGGTGTTTGGAGTTATTGAAACAGTGCCTCCTGGGAGTTGCAGTTAGGTCATTCCCTGTAGTATACACACTATTGTATACAAAATGTATCCTCCCAGGTGAGTCTACTTCATTTGAGAGTTAACAAACAGGGGTCTTTGGACAAGAGAACATGGGCTGGCATTTAGATTTACTGAAACAGAGCCTCCTAGAAGTTGTAGTCAGGTTATTCCCTGTACTACACAGGCTGAACAAATATTATCTTCCCAGATGAGTCTAATTCATTTGAGAGTTACCAAACAAGGGTCTTTGGACAAGAAAACACTGGGCTGTCATTTGGAGTTACTGAAACAGTGCCTCCTAGAAGTTGTAGTCAGGTTATTCCCTGTACAACACAGACTGAACAAATATTATCCGCCCAGGTGAGTCTACTTAATTTGAGAGTTACCAAACAAGAGTCTTTGGAGACGAGAACACTGGGCTGGTATTTGGAGTTACTGAAACAGTGCCTCCTAGAAGTTGTAGTAAGGTTATTCCCTATACTACATACAATATACAAATGTTATCCTCCCAGGTGAATCCACATCAATTGAGAGTTAACAAACAGTGGTATAAGAGCAAGTGAACACTGGGCTTGTGGTTGGAATTACAGAAACACGACTTACTGGGAGTTGCAATCAGGTCACTTTCTTTTCTACACACACTATGCAAATGTTATCCTCACTGGTGAGTCCACGTCAATTGAGAATTAACAAACCAAGGTCTTTGGACAAGAGGACCCTGGGCAGGTGTTTGGATTTACTGAAACAATGCCTCCTGGGAGTAGCAGTCAGGTAAATCCCTTATACTGCACACACTATACCTATGACAGAAATTGGTATAGTAACCAATGTTATCCTCCCAGGTGAGTCCACTTCATTTGAGAGTGAAGAAACATGAGTCTTAGGAGAAGAGAACAGGAGAAGAGAACACTGGGCTGGTGTTTGGAGTTACTGAAACAGTGCCTCCTGGTAGTTGCAGACAGGTCAACCCCTGCACTACACACACCATAAAAATGTTGTTCCCCCAGGTGAGTCCACTTCAAATGAGAGTTAACAAACAGAGGTCTTTTGATAAGAGACCACTGGGCTGGTGTTTGGACTAAATGAAATAATACCTCCTGGGAGTTGCAGTTAGCTCATACCCTGTAGTACACACACTATACAAATGTTATCCTCCGAGGTGAGTCCACTTCAATTGAGAGTTAACAAACAGATCTATTGGGGCATGTGATCACTGTGGTTGGAGGTACAGAAACATGGCCTGCTGGGAGTTGTAGTCAGGGCACTCTCTCTACTACACACACTATGCAAATCATTGGTATTATATGTCTGTATGCAGACTGCATTTAGGTTTTGGGCATACCATGAGTCCTGGGATGGTTTGTTGATAATTGTAAGACTTACAGGCACCATTTGAACAAATGGCATGTGATGGACCTCGTTATCTGTGATGTTGGGTCCAACAATACAGTTTGACAGTGTTAACACTCATATACTCTGGGTATTGAATGTTGGCTGGGTACATGAACAAGACAGTGGCATTAGGTGAGCTGTGAGCATGTGTGACATTGCATTTTTGTAAGTTTTTGTGTTTTAACTTACCAAACTCCAATCCCCCAGGTATTCCTGTCAATCCCTAAGGATGCAGGATGGCCAAGACCTTTTCCTCCCAGGTAAAAGACTATTAATAATGCACTGAGAGGGCCACCAACAGTCTTCTTGGCCTGTAGCTGGTGCCCAGAGACCAGGAAACACACCTTGCCCCTTAGGTCATTCCACCTTTTCCTAATGTCCCCTTTTGGGCGCAGGGTGGTGTCTACAGCATTCACTCTGTTGATGATCCTGTCCCACATTTCCATTTTCCTACTGAGAGGAGTGTGCTGAGCTTGTGCTCCAAACAATTGTGGCTCTACTCTTATGATTTCATCCACCATGGCTCTAAACTCATCTTCTGAAAAACAGGGATGTTTTGAACATGCCATGGTAGGAATCAAAATACATGTTACAGGGACTTACTTAACAGGGGAAGTACAATAGGGTGTGAATTGGCAGTAGTGTGTGCAGTGTGTTCTATGGGAAGGTGAAAAAAGGGGAACTCAATGTATGTACTCTATGGAAAAATGGCTCTCTGGCTTATGTGTCTTGCAGTGGAAATGTAAAGGATTGTGGTCTGTGAAGGGGTGAGCTTTATAGTGTCCTTTGGAGGTGTGTCCACTTGACCAATGTGTGTCAGCTGTGTTGTTTTTAAATGTATCCTATGTGTACTTATCTGTTATTTTGCAGACCGTGAACTGCAGTGGTCCTGACCACCACTGGCTGACTGTCACGATCCGACTGCCACAGCAACTTTGTGATTGTAATAAGTTTGTTGGTGACCATGGCGTTGACGGCGCTGGAGGTTGGACCACCTATATCCAGGCCACCGTGCCACTGCCGGTCTGCCTTTTTTGCTTGGCAGTCGGCGGTCCTGCCTGTATAACTCATAATGGAGTGGTCTGGAAGACCACTGGCATGGTGATCTGTTCAGGATCACGAACCTGGCGGTCTTGTGATCTGAACGCCACACTCATAATCAGGTCCATAGTTTCTGAAAGAAACAAATATGCAAAGGGTTTGGTGGATAAAATGACAAATTGAGTAAGTAAACATCCTAACTCTTGATCACGCCGATGGCTGAATGGGGAATTGACGGTAGCCCTCTTAAAAAAATTGATTTATTTATCTATCAAAATGGGTCTCATAAAGAAATATAGCAAGAAACATCACTGGATTTGTCACCCTTCTTCAGCCTCACGTATGGTTTCGCAGGTCATGGCATTGTTGCAATACACTACTGGCACACAAAGGCTCCTGCAAAGATGAGGGGAGATGAAAATATTGACCAGTGGCATAAGATCAGACTAATACTTTATTCACTAACCTGTGCTTGCAAGAGGTACTATGCGCTAAGACAGGTGATTTCTATTGATGAATCAATGGTTTAAATTTAATAGATGCCTAGTAAAATGCATGCTATTTAAAAAAATAATTTTAGGTATATTGCAACTGTAACAGTTATGTCCTTTATGTAGACCCACGTCTGGAACGTATATAACAAGAGAAACACAAAAGGGGTTTGTGTACAATAAGGTGATGAATCTTCTTCGATATTGTAATTTCCTAGGTAAGGAGTGTCACCTAATGAAAAGCTATTATACAAGTGTCAGTCTAGAGGTGGAGGAACTTTATTTATAGACACAGTGCAGTCAATCTCTAAAGGACTTCCTCCAGAGATTGCAAGGGCAAAATTGCAGGTAGAAATGTCTAAGTATAGGAGAAAGAAGGGGCATTGGCATGTGCCTGTATACCACAATGAATTAGCTAGTAGCACTCAGAGGAAGGATTACTACAGTTGAGGACAATACAATGAAATCCCCAGTAACAATCCTCTCAATTAGCACAGATATTGCAACATTGCTTTCTTCAAGGCACACTTACAGGGCACTGAAGACAGGCTGGATCTGGTTAAAAAACAGATCACTGTCTCAATCGACTGATAGTCGACCACTGGTGTTGAAAAATAGATTGTGGATGTCTAAGAAAGACATCTCATAGACAGCCTATGCCCTTCCTGGACTTCCAGAGAAACTAGAAAGTAATGAGATGTTAGCCTTCCTTACCTGGTTCATACCAAGTATCATAAACTTAACGTCAATGCCTCCTTTGGAGTTATAACATGCCTACAGGATGTTATGTGTATTTATAAAGTGCACTATCACCTACAAGGGTAGCCTGTCACTGAGCAGATGTGTTTGCATAGTTCTTCCTCTGGTAGGTTGGTTAATTGAAAAGCTAGGTATTCAGTTTCTTTCAGAATTTAAGAATGGAGGGGGAGGTTCTGATGTGGAGAGGGGGGTTGTTTCAAGCTTTAGGAGTAATGTAAGAGAGTGCTTGTCCTCACCTGGTTCTACATTTGTGCGAAATATTGGTGAGTAGGAGTCCTACAGAGCAGAGGTGTCTGGTGGTTAGTGGAAGGAGATGCAACGGTTAAGGTATGTGGGGCCTGAGTTGTGGAGTGCCTTGATTGTGTGAATAAGGAGTTTGATTTGAGCATATTTGTGCATTGGAAGCCAATGTGGTTCCCTGTAGTTAGGTATAATGTGAATTCTGTGTGGGAGGTTTAGATTGAGTCTGACTACCCACTTCTGGATGATTTGTCGTTTTATACTGAGTTACTTTGTAATACCAGGGTAGAGGATGTTCTTAAAGTCCACCTTGTTGATGACTAAGGCATGAGACATGATAATATTTCTTGTGTTGCTTGGCAGCCAATTGTAGATCTTCCTCAGTAACTTCAGGGTGTGAAAGCAGGATGGAGTGACAATGCTGACATGTGCAGTCATCCAATTTGCTGTTGATTATTTCAAAGTTGCTGGCATGGGTTGTTGGTGTGGGTTCATGTTTGGCAACCACCCATTAGAGTCCCATTGTAAGGTGTTCTTGCTAAAGATCACTAATTATGTCTTGGCTGTGTTGAACTTGAGACAGCTGGCTTTTCATTCAGTTAGCGACTTTGGTCATGCCGACGGTGAACTTTCTTCTTGTGTTGGGAGTCTTGTCCAAGAGGGAAAGTATGGGTTGGGTGATGTCTGCATAGTATAGGATGTTGATGTTGTGTGCTCAGATGTCATTGGCCAGAGGGATCATATATGCATTGAAGACAGTGAGGTTGATCGTTGAACCTTGAGGGACTCCGCAGATGAGTTTGCAGGCTTCAGAGATGTGAAGTGGCAGGCTGTTAGCCTGTGTTCTACCTGTTAATAAGGAGCAGATCCAACAGAGAACAGGTCTTTTGATGCAAGTTTCACGCATGCGCCAGATGAGGATAGGGTGTGAGACCATGTCAAATGCTGTAGAGAGGTCAAGGAGAATGAGGGCTGTTGTGTTTCCTCTGTCAAGTATCATGTGGTTGTTGTCTGTGGTGTAAATGAGTGTTGTTTCTACATTGTGGTAGGGCCAGAATCAAGGCCGAATAGCATCAAGGAGCTGGTGGTTGCTTAGGTGGTCCGTGAGGCATTGGTTGATTAGTTTCTCCAAGTCCTTTGCCGGTTATGTTAGGAGGGGTATGAACCTGTTGTTGGAAAGCGTGGTTGTGTCAACTGATGTTTTCTTGAGCAGGGGCATGATGGAGGCAGGTTGTCTGGTGTCCAAGAATGTGGCTGAGTCAGTGAAGGCACTGAAGATGGGTCTTAGTGCTTCTCTGATTGGTAGTAATCCTTTGGTGAAGGTGTGGTGGGGGTAAATGTCATATGGAGATCCTGAGTAGATGGTCTTTACAATAGCAGCAATTTTGACACCGGTGATGGCAGGTCTCGAGGTCAGGATTTGTTAATCGGCCATGATGGGAAGCTGAGTTGCAACTGTAATGGGGTTCGGTTGATGGCTGAAGATGCTGTACATGGAGGTGATTTTGGTACAGAAGAATACCAACAGCTTGATACAAAGGTTTTATGAGGGGACGATGTTGCTGGTGGCAGGAGGCATGGTGAAATCTTCAGGTGGAAGCCCACTAGTCTTCTGAGATTTTTTTGCAGCTCCAGTAGGTGGTTGTTATGGTGGTAGGACTATGATAGTGTAGGATGGGTATACTGAAACTGATGAGGGCATGTTTTATCGAAGTCATAGTTGCTGTCTTGCTGACGGTGATGTTGCTGTTTGAGGAGAAAATTGGGTCTAGTAGGTGTCTGGTAGAGTGCGTGGGCACAGACCAGGCATGGACGGAGGATGACAAGCTTGCCTTTAGCGTGCCGTCCGGATCCTAGTGGCATGGCCACTGCACGTCCACACTGCAGCTGCCATTCTATAGATCCTGGGAGAAGAGAGGCGCACAGGGTACTGTGGGCGGGAAACCAGTGATGTCACTTCCTCTACATATAGATAATGAGAAAAGAAGTCCTTTTACTTGGCTTCTTCTTTTAAAGAACATGAACACAGGAACCCAGTGATGTCACTTGTTGTGCTGATGGATGATAAGAAGTCCAATTATGTAACTTCTTGTGCAGATGAGAAACTAAGGCCCTCATTACAACCCTGGTTTTAATTTTTCCAGGGCGGAAACAACAGCCACCACGGCGGTAGCAACTTACAGCCAGGCGGTAGACAATGTCCCGCCCACCATATTAAGACCCCGCAATCTACCACCTTTTCCGTGGCGGTACAAACCACGCCACCATGGATCCTGAACTGCATATCTTCCCAATGATTTTTTACGTGCTGCTCCACCACGAACACCAACGACGGCGAAGATGGTGACGGTGAGTACAGCCGCCTAGCACACAAGGGAGGGGAGAGGAAAAAGAGAGTGACACACACACGCACCACACACACCCCCAACCCCAACACCATACACACAATCAGCTGCAATAATAAAACATATGTACCCCGTACTTTAGGATGAATAATGCAAGGACAACAGGATTTTATGAAAGGGAGTGTAATAAGATCAACACAGTAGAAATAATAAATATGCAATGTAACTGGTATAATCAAATGTACTGTTCAAGGCACACTGCCCAGTCCTCAGTGTGCGTGGGCCACAGCGTCACAGGCCAAAGTCCAAGGCTCAACTTGTCACCTGCACCAATACTGAGAGAACCTTGCAGGGGCATCAGTTGGAAAATAGGCAGGAACCTCAGGGGACGGGGAATGGGGGGGCACCTCAGCCGGCAGATGGAACAAGACGACTGGTTCTGGAGGGGGCAACATGCCCTGTGCTTGGTCCTGGGAAGTGCAAGGCCACAGTCTCTTAAGCGGGTGACTTGCCCACATGCTCTGGAGGGGGCAACATGCCCTGTGCTATTGGTCCTGGGGAGGCTGGGGTTGGTGGGTGTCTTACCCACTGGTTCTGGAGGGGGCATTGTACCCTGTGTTCTTGATCCTCGGGAGGATGGTGTCGGTGGCTGTCTTACCCACTGGTTCTGGAGGGGGCATTGTGTCCTGTGCTCTTGATCCTGGGGAGGCTGGGGTTGGTGGGTGTCTTACCCACTGGTTCTGGAGGGGGCATCATGCCCTGTGCTCTTGGTCCTGGGGAGTGCAAGGTCACAGTCTCTCAGGTGGGTGTCATACCCACTGGATTTGCAGGGGGCAGCCCATGGACGCAGGATTACATATCATCCGCCGGCGGTGACGGCTGCCCAGTGGTGGTGGTGCTGCTGCTGGTGAGGGGAGGCTCCAGCCCATCCCCTGCAGCCTCGGACGGCTGCCCACTGGTGGTGGTGCTGCTGCTGGTGGGGGGAGGCTCCAGCCCGTCTCCTGCAGCCTTGGAAGGCTGCCCAGTGGTGGTGATAGTGCTGCTGCTGCTGGTGGGGAGAGGATCCAGCCTATCCCCTGCAGCCTCAGACGGCTGCACAACCATGGTTGGTGGTGGGGGCTCTGTCTGAGTCCCTGCCCCAGGCCCCTTTTCCTTTATCCCTGCTGATGCTTGCCCCTTGTCCTTCCTGCCTGCAGATGGTGCTGGCTCCTTGCCCTTCCTGGCAGGACGTGGGGCTGGCTCCTTGCCCTTCCTGGCAGCAGCTGGTGCTGGCTCCTTGCCCTTCCTGGCAGCAGCTGGAGCTGGCTCCTTGACCTTCCGGACAGCATCTAGGGCAGGCACCCTTTTCTCGAGGCTGCCTGGTGGAGACTCTTTCACCCTCTGCTCAAGTGCCCTGGATCCTTTCCCACCATGAGTGGGAGTGGAGAACACTGAGCCCTTGGACTGGGTGGTTGAGGTGCTTGTCTGGGTTTTTGCCACTCTGGCCAGACATGAAGGACGGGGTGGCAGGGGTAGGGAAGAGGTCAATGGTGGTGAGGAAAAGCTTCTTAGGGACATTGGGGTGGGAAGAGGGAGAAGGTTTGGGAGTGGAGGAAGAGGGAGTGGTTGTAGGAGGTGTCTGGCTGCTGATTTTGTGTGCAGGTGCATGGGCTGGATGCTGTTGTGAGGTGGATGGTTGTTGGGTGTCTGAGTGCTTGCGGTTGTGTACTTTAGCAGGGGGGACAGACACAGTGGGAGAGGACACAGGGGACGTGTGCATGGCTGTTGTGGAGCTGTCTGCTATTGAGTTGTGTGTTCTGCTAGGTGTGGTGGTGATCCTGATAGTGGATGAGGATGTAGTGTATGCAGGTGTGAGTGTAGACACAACTGGGAGGGAGGTAGAGGAGGAGGAGGAGGGGGACACAGTGGATGTTGGTATGTCTGCATCTGGATGGTGTTTGAGAGAGTGCCTGTGGAATGATGTGCGGTGCTTGTGTTTGCCAGTGCCACTCTTGTGTGTTGTCTTGTATGCAAGCTCTTCTGCCTGTGTGCTTGGGATAGGTTGAGGGGAATGGGATTGGGAAGAGGAAATTGGAGGGGGAGGGTGGAAACAGGGACAATGGCTGCCATCAGAGAGGAGGCCAGAGCCTGGATCGATCTTTGTTGGTCCGCCAAGCCAATGTGAATGCCCTCCAGAAATGAATTAGTTTGTTGCATTTGGGCTGCCAGCCCCTGGATGGCATTCACAATGGTTGACTGCCCTACAGAGATGGATCTCAGGAGGTCAATAGCCTCCTCAATCAGGGCAGCAGGGCTCACTGGGGCAGGGCCTGAGGTGCCTGGGGCGAAGGAGATACCCACCCTCCTGGGTGAGCGGGCACTGGCAACTTGATGAGGGGCTGCTGGGAGGGCGGTGCTGGTACAGGGGGTGGTGGTTGTACCTGTATCTGGGGTGGTCACCGAGGTGTCTGCCACCAACAGGGAGCTTCCATCAGAGGAGGTATCTGTGTCTGAACTGTCCCCTCCAGTCTCCGCCGTGGTGCTCCCCTCGCCCTCCGTCCCTCTGGTGCCCTCACCGTCGGTGGACTCTGACTCCTGGGTCCTGTGGGATGCAGCTCCCTCTGTCGCCGGTGCCTCTGCTCCTCATTCAGATTATGCTAATGCACATAAGAACAGGGTGACAAAACAAAAAGGGGGGAAGAGACAAAGGATACACCTGGTCAGTGGCTGCACCAACACCACTGTTGGCATGCACAACACTCTCACACACAGGAAACAGCCTTAGGCACTATGCATTGCACTACCAGTTATTTTGCTAGCCACCAAGGCATGGGGAGTGGCACACACCACCAAATGCAGCACACCTGGGACCCACGCAGCCCTGACCAGTTGTGGATGTCTACAAGCTAGGTAGCAGGATTATCTCTTCAGGACCCTTGCCACCAGGGGACCTACTCTGCAATGTCAGGCCTGGGCTAGGGGCACCGATTGACACATATTCCCCACTCGGATACCGACCTACCATGGGTAAGTTATAATGATGGGCACTCTACTCACCCCCTGCTGTAATGCCCTCATGCACCCATCCAACTCTGGAGAGGCCACCGCCAGTATGCGGGCCATCAGGGTGGTCAGGGTTCAACAGAAACCCCTTCCTCGTTGGGAGGCCATCCCCAGCTGGGCCTCCACCGTCCTCCATGCCCAGCGTCTCAGGTCCTCCCACCATTTCCGACAGTGGGTGACATCACGCATTGTACTGTTGTGGCTCCAATGTTCAGTATGTGACCGGCTCCTCGCTCCTTTGACCCTTAGATTGATACCGCTGCGGATGAATACGAGATAGAGACGCACCCCCATGTACAGACCCCTGGTGGACTTGGCAACACTGGAGGACAGGCACATCATCCTCACCTATAGACTTGACATGGCCACAGTCACAGAGCTGTGTGCCCAATTGGAGCCTGACTTGATATCTGCTATCCGTCACCCCACTGGTGTCCCCCCTCTTGTGCAAGTTCTATCAGTGCTCCGTTTCCTGGCAACTGGTTCTTTCCAAGTGACAGTGGGCATGGCAGCAGGAATGTCACAGCCAATGTTCTCAATAGTGCTGACAAGAGTGTTGTCTGCCCTGATTAAACACATGTGCAGCTACATTGTTTTCCCCCAGGTGAAGGATTTGGCCACATTGAAGGCTGACTTCTATGCAATGGGACATATCCCCAACATCATTGGGGCGACTGATAGAACTTATATTGCATTTGTCCCCCCATCACAATGAACAGGTGTTCAGAAATCGTAAGAGTTTCCACTCCATGAATGTACAGATGGTGTGCTTGGTGGACCAGTACAAATCTGTGTCAAGTATCCTGGTTCGGTGCATGATGGCTTTATCCTGAGGAATAGCAGCATCCCAAATGTGATGGCCCAACTACAGAGGCACAAGGTGTGGCTAATAGGTGAGCCTTGTTTACCACCCAGTAGGTGTTGGTGTATGGGTATGATATGGGCCATGTGGGATAGTGTGTGGCTGAATGTTGTCCCTCGATATTTGCAGGTGACTCTGGTTACCTGAACCTATCATGGCTACTGACCCTGTGAGGAATGCCAGGAAAAGGGCAGAAGAACGTTACAATGAGGCTCATGGGTGAACAAGAAGGCTAATTGAAATAACCTTTGGCCTCCTGAAGGCCAGGTTCAGGAGCCTCCATCTAACAGGTGGATCCCTGTGCTACTCACCCAAGAAAGTCTGCCAGATAATCGTGGCATGCTGCATGTTGCACAACCTTGCCTTGAGACGCCATGTACCTTTTCTGCAGGAGGAGGAGGTTGGAGATGCCCATGTGGCAGCAGTGGACCCTGTGGACAGTGAGGATGAGAAGGTAGAGGATGAGGATGAGGACAACAGAACAGCAGATACGACAATACTTCCAATGACACACAGGTAAGACAGTGTTACTTCGCATTTCATTGTCAATATTTTTTATATCTTTGGTACTGGCATGCTGTTATTTCCTACTTCTATGCCCACTTACTAGACCCTTTGGCAATTCATTTTACAGATGTTGCTGCCCCACTATCGCTCCCGGTGTGATCACTGCAGCCAAATACAGGTCTTTCCTATGTGCACAATTACTGTACAGTTGAATTGCAATGTTTGCACCTGGTTAAGCGAACACACACTTTAAAAATGTAACATACTCCATACTTGTCTTATTTTACAAGGGTGTTTATTTAAGTGCTAAGATATTGAGGGGCAAGAGCAAGTGCATGGGGTGATGATGGAGGAAAGTCCCGGGTATAGTTCCAGTCCATTTCTAGCAGAGGTGCATTGTCCACGGGGACCTAGGAAGGGGAGCAATGGCAGTTCCAGGTGGAGAGGGTGAGACACAAGGGTGACAATCAGGAGAGTCTCATTTCCTGGTGGGTGTCTTGGCAATAGTCTATGGCTTCTGCCTGGATCACAGGGAACTTTTGTGGGGTGGTTCTCCTTCTGCAGGGGGTGGGGTGCTGGTGGCCTGTTGGTCCTGTGGCGTGGCCTCCTGTCCTCTAGCGGCAGCGGAGGTAGAAGGCAGTTCAGATGTCTGGCTAGTAGCAGGGGCCCGCTGTTGTGAGACTGCCTCCCTCATAATGTTAGCCATGTCTGCCAGCACCTCTGCAATGGAGACCAGGGTGGTGTTGATGGCCTGCAAGTCCTCCCTGATCCCCTGGTACTGTCCCTCCTGCAGCCACCTGTTCTCCTGCATGTTGTCCAGGATCTGGCCCATCGTGTCCTGGGAATGTTGATATGCTCCCAGGATCTTAGCGAGTGCCTCCTGGAGAGTTGGTTCCCTGGGCCTGTCCTCCCCCTGGCACATAGCACTCCTCCCAATTTCCCTGTTGTCCTGTGCCTCTGTCCCCTAAACCATGGGCCCACTGCCACCGACCCCAGGTCCCTGATTTTCTTGGGTATGAGGTGTGCCCTGGGGTCCCTGTAGAGGTAGACACACTGCTTATTGACATGTCCTGGGGACAGAGGTGTGGGTACGCTGGGTGGGTGCTGTGGTGGTATTTCCAGATGGGGGAGGCTCTGTGGTGGTGTGTGACTGGGCCTGGGTAACCGACTGTCCAGAAGTCCCTGCTGGGCCAGGTTGGTCATCGAGATCCAGGCGACCAGTGTTGCTGTCATCACTGTGAAACGTAAACGTAAACTTCGCACTTGAATAGCACACTACTCACCCGTTAGGGTCTCAAGGTGCTGTACGCATACTGCTGTGCAACCCCTCCTGGCTTTTCCCTATGAGGCACCGACTCTGGGGCAACCCCAGGGTGAAGACAGGCATCCAAGCGCTGTCAAGGATGTTGTGGAGATTAAGCAAGCTATTGCCCAGAGTTACAGAGTGAGACCCATTAATTAGATTAGGCACCGAGGCGAGAATGATCTGGTCCAAGGGAATTGAGCCCAGGACCCGCCGAGGCGGGAATTGAACCCTGGTCCTGGGCCACATCTCTGCATCAGGGTCTGCCACTCTAACCATTGTGCCACACTTCTCCACTGTGGGACTCTTCAGTTGGGAGACTGGATAGTGCTGGCACCTGTTCTCCGTTGACATTGGCTGGGTTACTTGTGGGAATGTAAATGAAGTGTTATTGTTTCTATATGTGACATATTGTGCATCAGTGGGTTGCCCTATTTGGTTGTATTTGCCCTTGAAGCTTTCACTTGTGTAAGTTGGTATATGGTGGGCTAGCTGATTCTCTCTAGTGTGCATGCTTTGGTGATAGGTGTCCATGCAGGGCTGTGAGTGATGTCAATGCATTGGTAGTGCATGCAGGGCTTGGCATTGGAATGAGTGGGATGTGATGGTGGGGAGTGTGGGTGGTGGTGGAGTGATTAGAGTGAGGGTGAGGGTGGGGGTATGTGTTGGCATGCAGGTAGGGGGGTAGTAGTAGTATGGCGTTGACTTACCAGAGTCCAGTCCTCCTACTCTGGCCAGGCTCTCAGGATGCATGATTGGCAAGACTTGCTCCTCCTATGTTGTTAGTCGTGGGGGAGGAGGTGGGGGTCCACCACCAGTCCTCTGTACAGCAAGTTGGTGTCTTGCTGCACTGGAACGTACCTCCCCCCGATGTCATCCCTAGTTCTTGGGTGCTGTCCCACGGCATTGACCCTGTCCACGATTCTCTGCCATAGCTCCATCTTCCTAGCTACAGGTATCTGCTGCACCTGTGCTCCAAATAGCTGAGGCTCTACCCTGATGATTTCATCCATCAATACCCTTAGCTCCCCCTCTGAGAATCGGGGGTGTCTTTGTGGTTCCATGGTTTTTGTGTAAGGTGTGTAGGTGAGGGTGTGTAGAGTAATGTGTTGGGGTGTGTGATGTGGGGTGCGTGAGTGGTGTATAGGTGTGAGTGGTATGTGGCTCTGGTTGTGTGAGTGGTCTTGCTGTCTCTCTCTGGTGGCAATTATTTATAGTTGTAAATGGTTGTGGGTAATGTGTGTGTTTTATAGTGGTGTGGGTGTGGTATGTGTATGGGTGTCAGGTGTGTGTTATTTAAATTGACCAATGTAATGTTGTTTTGTATGTGTGTGTGTATTTTGAGCAGGGCGGTATGTACCACCAATGGTTTACTGCGGTTGAATGTCCGCTGTGGTGATTCGTGGGTCATAATGTGATGGGCATTGTTCTGATGGTGTAACGGTGTGGGTTTTGATACCGCCAGTTTATCACTGACCTTTAGTGTGGCCGACTTGTGTCTGTGGCTGAATAGTGACGGATTGGTGTGTGTGTGTGTCATACTATGGTGAACGGATATCTGCTGCGGTGGCGGTATGTTGGGGGCAGTCAGCATGGATGTAAGTGGGATTTATCGCCAATGTCATAATGAGGGCCTAAGTCTTCTTGCTTGGTGTTTTCTTTTAGAGAGAGATTTGGGTGGAAAACCAGTGAGGTCACGTTCTGTGCAGATGGATGATCGAAAAAAATGCCTAGACCAGCCCTCACCCAGTATGACAGATCACACTCTGATCAGTCAGTAGATAAAATGAAAAGGCTGGTAGAATTAAAATGTCAATGGTCTACTAGGCACAAATTGAAATACTAGCAAAAACCTCTTCCAACCAGAGACTAGTCTGGATCAGCATTGAAACCTACATATTATAAAAAAGGGAGTGGCACACCATAATGATCAAGATTCATCAGACATTGACCTTGACATGTCACTAACAATGAAACTTTTTCACTAGTAAGTACATTACTGTTATCCCTGACCATGCTGCACAGGATCTCTCTGAAAAAGACTAAAAATGTGGAAGTCTACATGTTATTCATTTGAGACAGCAAGCAGCCCACCCCAATTAGACATTCAAATCTTCATTATTCCTAAATATTTATGTGAGTGGGAAACATACAAGGGGGTACTATCTGCACTTTTTATTTAACATTTTGAAAGATTATCTGTTTTCAGACCCTGTATTCTTGAAAATGTTGTGGTTGAAGAGGTTGCAACAGAACTACTTGAACAACAAATGGTCAGACCTCGTGGCATCACATGAAGACAGCCTAGGGAAGCATGTTTGAAACTGTAAAAATATAAAGTATTAAATGGTTGGTACTCCCCAAGAAAGCTTTCCTTGGGTAACATTCTAGAGATGTAACTCTTCAGATGTCCACCTTCTCTGGAAATGTACCATGATAAATACATTTTGGGCAGAGGTGTGGAGATGAGGGCTATAGTGAACATAAGGCAGTCTTTTTACATGATTTTGACCCGTACCCTAGGGTTACTGTAGTGCTTTCCTCTTATCTAGTTTCTAAGCACTAACATAACACAACAGAAATGCACTTCTGAGGTCAAAGAAGACTTTTATTGTTGTAATTCTTCCCCAACCACAATATTTATGAATGACGAATTAGTAGCTTTCAAGTCCGCGTTAATCAAATAAAATATATCAGTTTGCAATATACACAGCAGGTTATATTTATAAGATATTGAATGCAAAGCAAAACAAATACTTCACCGTGTGGGAACTATTTACAGCTTCATCTTTCTAAGGTCTGCAAGCTGATGACCCCTGTCAGCCGCGAGAAAGAGATTCATCTACCCACACGGGATTGCTGGCAGCTGGCGCCAAGCTCCAGCACGAGGTCCGGCAGATTCGAATCTGACTCTCTGCAGCCTGTTACATTCGTTACAAAGGTGTGCCCCCTCCTCTCAGACCTGGGAAACTGAGCAAGCCTTTTGGAGACTGGCCAGGTCTCCAAGACTACTCCTGTTCCCAAGCTCAAGCAGAGAGAACAACACCATGTACCCTCTCTTATCAGGTCTAGTCTACTGTGAGAACAAAACATCTTGGTTCATCTTGTGCAAAAACACAGCTTGGAAAAATACAGCTTGGATTCTCAACTGCAATGTCTAACTCCACGTTAAAGGCAATAGGCAGCTAACCTAAATATCAAATGCAATGTCTAGTGTCATGTCAAAGCCAATAAGCATCTAAGCTGAATACAAAATGCAATGTCTTATATCATGTCAAAGCCCATAGGCAGCTAAGCTGAATATAAAATGCAATGTATATTATCATGTCAAAGCCAATAGGCAGCTGAGCTGAATACAAAATGCAATGTATAATATCATGTCAAAGCCAATAGGCAGCGGAGCTGAATACAAAGTGTAATATATGATATCATGTCAAAGCCAATAGGCAGCGGAGCTGAATACAAAATGTAATATATGATATCATGTCAAAGCCAATAGGCAGAATATATAATAGCATGTCAAAGTCAATAGGCAGCTAAACTGAATACATCATGTCAAAGTCAATAGGCATGCAATGTCAAAGCCAATAGGCGGCTAGACTGGATACAGCATGTCAAAGCCAATAGGCAGAATACAGAATGTAATGACTAATGCAATGTCAAAGCCCATAGGCGGCTAAACTGAATACAGAAAGTAATGGCTAATGCAATGTCAAAGCCCATAGGCGGCTAAACTGAACAAAACATACAATGTGAACATTGAGCAACTAATATGCGCAGTGGTGAAACACAAAGTCATTGGTCAAAACAAAACTTATCAAATGGCAGTACATTCCGCCCTTTGACCAATGAATTTTTGTTTCACATATCTCCTGTTTCAAACAAAAAAAAAAAAAAACATCAGCACAAAAAAACATTATCAGCAAGTCACATTTGAATGATCAAAGCAATCCCTGTAAAGCAATAGAAGTGAATTAACACATTGATCTCATAACCTTTCACATCAGATACATCTACATAGAGAAGACTGGGCAATTTTTATACTCTGAATGAGTCTCTAATTCAACAGTGTTAGCAATTTGATGTGGCATGAGTTCTACTCATGTAAAGGGGCACGGTCCACCTGAAAGGTTTGCTGGAAGATAAGCAAAAGTCAAAGTTCCATACGAGAGGGAAAAAAAAAAAAAACACAGCTTAGTTCCAGTGGAAGAATGCAATCAAACAAGTTGAACTTGAACTGAAGGCGCAGTTTGCGCAAAATGGATCCATGGTGCTGGCACTTTACTCAGCCAGGTTCAGGTTGGGGGTTCGGTCCCTTCCCCGACCCCACACGCACACACCGGAAGGGGGACCACACAGCACACTCAGGGACAGTGGCGAAACGTGGTAGGATCTGCAAAAGAAACAAGTATGACTTTTCTTGCAAATAACATTTTTCATTTAAACTGCACCCTTCCTCTTTCTTTCCCTGTTTTATAATCAGCAGGACGTTTTTGAGGCCCTTTGTTATATTTTCTGCAGGTTCTGGAGGATAACTTGGGGCTTCAGCCCACACATCAGCACTGAGGTTTTTATCTGCTGCGCCACAGCTTCCCTTTTCTTGCACTGTCAGAAGGGCTGGGGCAGACTCATTCTTTACCAAACCTCCATTAACTGCACTTTTGTCAATTTGGGCCATTCTGTCTCCAATTTGTATGAATAAATCAGATTCTTTTCTAGGTATCAGCATAATTTCGATTTTTCCTTGGTAATCTGCAGCAATCACTTTCCCTAAAACCTGATCAATTTGCCATTTCTGTTCTGGTAACTTTCCTCTCCCCAACTGCTCTGTGACTGCTTGCATGACAGATTGCTTTTGTGTGTGCTGCACAGTTTTTATCAAATCTAGGGGAATGTGCATCTCTCTCATCTCTGCCCACCTGTAAGTGGCTTTTTCTCTCAGCTGTTCACATTTCTGGGGCACCCACTTAGCCATCCCCACTAAGGCAGAATTCTGGGTGTACACTTCTCTCTCTGCATTTTTCTCATTAACATCTGCAAGGTAATTGAACCAGTTAGGTGCTAAAACATTAGCAATGAACCAAAAATCAGCGAAAAAATGACACATCTCACGTAGCTCTTGCTTTAAAATCTGACACACATTATACAACTCCATTCCTTCTCCTGTGCCAGAAAACAACATTTCAGTCAATGAATCATTAGTAAAACAAACATGCTTTTTATCTTCAGTGGACACGAATTCAAATGGTGCACACAATTTCACCGGTAATTCTTTTACCTGTGGTACTCTAGCCCTGTCTTGCAAGTACCAGATCCATTGTATGATTCTAGCTAGGGGCACTATTTTCTTTCCTTGTTCATGATTTACATGTACATAAGTATTTCCTTCTTGCACTGCGCAGAAACCTAAAGTCTGCATTATTTCATTTGCCAAATCACAAGCGCGCAGCTGCATATAATTTTTCACAGTGACCATATACAAAAGTGTTAGGATTTCTCTCAAATGAGGGCTATTCTTTTTCCAAAAATCAAACAAGCTAATGAAAGTCGGCTCTTGCTCTAAAATCTTTCGTTTTACTTGTGCATTTTGCAACGGTAACTCGTAAATCACATTCTGGTCTCTCTCGTCCGTTTTATCAGTTAAGGAATGCATTTTGGCTGCCAAAAACCCTGGCTCGCACGAAAACTCAAAGCAGCTCGGAGCTGTCTTAACCCCCTCATTACTGGAATGGGACAAGAAAGATTCTTCAAAAACAGCCTTTTTATAACTTTCAGTCGGGCTAATTTGCTCACGTAAATTCCTATTTTCATGTTCCAACTTCCTACATTTCTCCTGCATTTCTCTGTAAGCAGATAAAGGTATCCAGACCTTTCTGTCATCATTACTTCCAAAAGACACTTTTTCTACATATGTACAACAGAAATTATTTCTCAAAGCATTATCAGGCATTTTAGCTACACATGCATTTTCTTCTGTAATTCCCCAAACAGAAAACAATTCACAGTTTTTCTTAGCACCATCAGGCAGTTTATCAACACATGCATTCTCAGACATGGTCTGCCGTGCTACTGTGATTCTCCCAAAAAAAACCAACTCACAGTTTTTCTTAGCACCATCAGGCAGTTTATCAACACATGCATTCCCAGACATGGTCTGCTGTGCTACTGTGATTCTCCAAAAAAAAACAATTTCTGTAATTTTCCAAACAACAAAAAAACAATTACACTTTTAAAGTGTGCACTTAGAAATCTACTAACTCGTCAACACCCTCTTAATCACCTCTTAATGACCGACCCCACGACTCCTGGTACCAATTGTAGTGCTTTCCTCTTATCTAGTTTCTAAGCACTAACATAACACAACAGAAATGCACTTCTGAGGTCAAAGAAGACTTTTATTGTTGTAATTCTTCCCCAACCACAATATTTATGAATGACGAATTAGTAGCTTTCAAGTCCGCGTTAATCAAACAAAATATATCAGTTTGCAATATACACAGCAGGTTATATTTATAAGATATTGAATGCAAAGCAAAACAAATACTTCACCGTGTGGGAACTATTTACAGCTTCATCTTTCTAAGGTCTGCAAGCTGATGACCCCTGTCAGCCGCGAGAAAGAGATTCATCTGCCCACACGGGATTGCTGCCAGCTGGCGCCAAGCTCCAGTACGAGGTCCGGCAGATTCAAATCTGACTCTCTGCAGCCTGTTACATTCGTTACAAAGGTGTGCCCCCTCCTCTCAGACCTGGGAAACAGAGCAAGCCTTTTGGAGACTGGCCAGGTCTCCAAGACTACTCCTGTTCCCAAGCTCAAGCAGAGAGAACAACACCATGTACCCTCTCTTATCAGGTCTAGTCTACTGTGAGAACAAAACATCTTGGTTCATCTTGTGCAAAAACACAGCTTGGAAAAATACAGCTTGGATTCTCAACTGCAATGTCTAACTCCACGTTAAAGGCAATAGGCAGCTAACCTAAATATCAAATGCAATGTCTAGTGTCATGTCTAAGCCAATAAGCATCTAAGCTGAATACAAAATGCAATGTCTTATATCATGTCAAAGCCCATAGGCAGCTAAGCTGAATATAAAATGCAATGTATATTATCATGTCAAAGCCAATAGGCAGCTGAGCTGAATACAAAATGCAATGTATAATATCATGTCAAAGCCAATAGGCAGCGGAGCTGAATACAAAGTGTAATATATGATATCATGTCAAAGCCAATAGGCAGCGGAGCTGAATACAAAATGTAATATATGATATCATGTCAAAGCCAATAGGCAGAATATCTAATAGCATGTCAAAGTCAATAGGCAGCTAAACTGAATACATCATGTCAAAGTCAATAGGCATGCAATGTCAAAGCCAATAGGCGGCTAGACTGGATACAGCATGTCAAAGCCAATAGGCAGAATACAGAATGTAATGACTAATGCAATGTCAAAGCCCATAGGCGGCTAAACTGAATACAGAAAGTAATGGCTAATGCAATGTCAAAGCCCATAGGCGGCTAAACTGAACAAAACATACAATGTGAACATTGAGCAACTAATATGCGCAGTGGTGAAACACAAAGTCATTGGTCAAAATAAAACTTATCAAATGGCAGTACAGTTACATATCAATGGACAAAGCATATTGCAACAGCATTAGTCACAGCAAATCTCTGCATCCCTAGACTTTGGAGAATATCACTTAGATTTACCATTGAGTCTTGAATTCAGGAAATATACAAAGTTGTCTGTGAATATGTAGGAAAGTGGTGATCCTCTCAGATGGATCTGAATACAGACACGTCATCCAGATAAGCTGCACTAAAAGTTTCCAACCCAGGAAGGTTTCTGTTCACCAACCTTTGAAAGGTGGCATGGGCATTTTTCAAGCCAAAGAGCATCACCTTGAACCTGAAAGTCGCCCTCTGGGGTGGAAAATACTGCCCTCTCCTCTGCTCCTGAATTTAATGCAATCTGCTAGTATCCTGAGGTCAAATCTAAGGGGCTCAGATACTTTGCAGCTCATCAGCTCTAACTATGAGGTGAACGTCATCTTGGTGACTACATTCAAACCTCTGTAGTCCACACAAAACCTCAATTCTTTCTTTCTCAGAAAAAAATGGAAGGCATATCAGCACCTTCAATGCTTTTGAACAATCCGGGTGAACCCTCACCATCATGGGAAGACTGATATGAAAGTTTCGAAGCACACATATTGGCTATTGGAGGGGACATATTCACAGCTCTAGAAAGTTGCCTCTACTAAAACACTATTTGGGTGAGAAAGGAAAGGGAATTTTGAAACATCTTCCACAGGTGCCAGATGCAGAGGATTCTGATGATGAAGAAGATAAATACAACAAACAATAAGACAATTGTAAGAAAACTTTGATAAAAAAACAAACATCGTAGTGGAAAGATTCAAGTTCTTTAAAAGGAAACAACTTCCAGGGGAGTCTGTAGAAAGTTACATAGCCAGTTTGAGGTATCTAGCTCCCAATTGTGATTATAAATGTTTATTAGATTAAATATTAAGAGATCAACTTGTATTGAGTGTGAACAATAAGAAAGTATAAGAAAAGCTACCTAACATGGCGAACCTGACTTTGACTAAAGCTATAGAGATAATGAAAAGCGCAGAGAACACAGATGAAGGTTTGAAGGAGAGAGAAAGAGAAAATGTAATCAGTACAAAAAGGAAACCAAAGAGCCAAGAGAGATGAGATGGATAAACCTCAATGTATATGAAAGAAAGAGGTA
Organism: Pleurodeles waltl; assembly: GCF_031143425.1. NCBI lineage: Eukaryota > Metazoa > Chordata > Amphibia > Caudata > Salamandridae > Pleurodeles > Pleurodeles waltl. The sequence goes on from NC_090437.1 coordinate 539,746,671, forward strand.
AGACCAGCTGGATTTCTTATAAATGTAGATTGAAAGGACATGTAGGGCCTGATTCTAACTTTGGAGGACGGTGTTAAACCGTCCCAAAAGTGGCGGATATACCACCTACCGTATTACGAGTCCATTATATCCTATGGAACTCGTAATACGGTAGGTGGTATATCCGCCACTTTTGGGACGGTTTAACACCGTCCTCCAAAGTTAGAATCAGGCCCGTAGTGACAAGTGAAATGTATCCAGCAATTGGACAAACATGTCACAAATGTAAAACAAAGGGGCATTTTGCTCGAATGTGTAAGAGCAAATTATATGTAAATAGAAGCAGTGTTATGAAGTCAGTAAATATATTAGAAAATAATTCTGACAATGAGGGTGATTTGCCATAGGTAGTTTTGCATATAGAGCAAGTAGAAATTGTGTCAGAGGACAGTCCATTTTGTGTGATCAAAGGGGATGGTGAAAGCATCAAAGTCATGGCAGATTCTGGTGCAAGATACCTTCGTCATGTTTTTTTGACCTGATATTAAACTAGTGGCTTATGGGAATGAGTCCATAGAATTGGTGGGTTATATCAATGCTTAGTTGGAGTTTCAAGGAGTTGAGGTGTAAGCAAAAGCATATTTCACAAAGGATGATTCAAGTTTATTAGGATGGCCACAACAAAGAGATTTGGGCATTAGGTTACACCCAAACCATTCTGAGCAGCTATTGGGAGATACGTTGGTGCTAAATTCAGCTGAGGAGCATTCTTAGTCTTCATTTATTAGTGAATTCCCAGATGTTTTCTGTGATAGGTCAGGTCTATTGAAGGGTTTCAAGCACAAGATCATGTTAAAGAAAAATGCCAGTCCCAAAGTACAAAACCCAGAATGGTTCCTTTGACCATGAGAGAAATACTGCAACAGGAATGTACGAAAGGAGTTATAGAAAAGATTGAGGCATCTGAATGGTTAGCCCCAGTGGTGATAGTAAAAAAAAAATATTAATAGTGATATAAATTTCTGTGTTGAATTGAGGGATTTAAATTTTGCCATTTGGGTTGACAGACACCCGTTACCTAACATAAATTAAATGTTGGCCACTACAAAAGTAGCCATTGTATTTTCAACATTAGATTTGTCTTCTGCGTATCACCAGATATCCCTGCACCCTGAGTAATGTTACAGAAGCATGAGGAAAGAGAGGTCATCATTGTGTATGCTTCCAGACCTTTAAGAGCAGCTGAAAAGAATGATTCCACATTGAAAGAGAAATGTTAGCTTGTTTTTCAGGTGGAAATTATTTCAGAAAGTTTGTTTGACAGAATTTAGTGATCAAAGAGATCTTAAACCCTTACTTGGGGTATTTACGGTTGGAGGGTCTGGAAAATATCACCAAAGATTGCTCGATGGGTGATGAGGTTGTTAGAATTTAACTATGTGATGGAATATGTGCCAGAAAAAAAATACTTTGGTAGACTTCTTGTCACGGTTGCCTGCTGATGATATAGGTGAGGAGGTCAAACAGGATGATGATGACAAGATTGCAATAGTCATGAAGATCATTGAGGGGAGAATTTCACCTGAAGAATGGAGAACGAGCGTGGAAAATTATAGTGTATTATGTGATGTAATGATGTACAAGTTTCCAATAATATGGAGTGTTTCTACAACATGGGCAGGGAATTGTCGGCGGTGAATGGCATATTAGTCAGGAGAAATCAGTTGGTCATACCTGCAGCTCTCAAAGATACAAATTTAAGCTTATTCCATCAAGGTCATATTGGGATGAGTGCCACTAAGCGATGCACTCATTAGGAATACTGGTGGAAATGTTTTGACCAGGATGTAGAACATTTCATAAGAGATTACCTTGTGCCTGGAGTAATAAATTGCAAAAATTGGAGAAATATTCCCCAGTAATTTCTGACAAATCTAATGAGCCACTGAAGAATGTACCTGTAGAGTTTATGGGCCCAATGTATACATTAGGCTCTCGTCCTAAGTTTGCTATAGTGGTAGTGGACAATTACTCTTGTTGGCCAGAAGTTAAATTTACAGACTGCTTCACAGCAGAAGTGCTAGTAGAATATTTAAACGAGCTCTGGGAAAGACAAGATGTGCCAGAGATCATAGTCACAGACAATGGTGTGTAATTTTTTATTAGATACCATGAAGAAATTTCTGGAAACATTTGATATTGAACATGTTCATACTTCTGTGTATTATCCTCAGAGTAATGGTTTAGTAGAGAGGTGGAACAAAATGCTTAAGGAGTGTTTGCAATCAGCCCTTGCAAATGGAATGGATTGGCATGAAGTTGCGTGTGACCTATTGTGGTCATCCGTACAGCACCACAAAGTGTGACAGGAATATCTCCATTCAAGCTGATGCAAGGTCAAAATCCTAGAACCTTGTTATCTAAGGGAGTAGAAAGGAAACACATAATACAGAGAGATAGCCAAGACAACATTAGCCAAGAAAAGTGTAACAAGAATTAACATTTTAAGGGTGGAGAATGGGTAAGAGTTTTGAAGGAACAAAGAGTGAACAAGTGTGTGTCAAAGTTTTCTAAACCTATAGTGGTAAGAAGGATATTCTTTATTATTAAGTGATGGAAATGTGTGGCATAATAGTAAAGTGGTGAGGTTACTATTTTGTATAAAGCAGAGAGGAGATTTAACAAGAAAAGTGGACAAGAAATGGGAGACAGAACATTGTCTGAGTGAAGAGTGGTGTGTGGAACCCGAGGAACTAATTTACCTTCCAGTTATGAAGACAATGTATTGTATTAGTCTATGTATTAGATTATAATTTTCTGCTGGTTTTACTTTTAACATTTATATCCATATTGTATGTATTTTCTGAATTTCAGGTTATGCTAAAAAAAAAAACATTTTTTGAATATTTATACAATATTTTGTGTACTTGTGAGGGGGAAGATGTGTTGTGTCCTCGCTCTGTTTCATGAAGATTCAGTTCTAGAACCTCTATGAAACAGAGATGGACGTTTTTGAACAAGAGTCTTCCAGGGCAGTTTGGAAGAACTGACTTCGAGAATAAAGGAGTAATTTTACATAGCTTTGAGTCTCTTAACTTAGCTGACAGGTATGCGTAAAGTATTTAACGTTCCCGAAACAGTAAATAAGAAGAAGACACTACACAACAAAAACTCAACATCAGTTTAGGAAATTAGAGAACAAGTTTATCCTTAAAATGACATCAAAATGACCAAAGTATAATCTAGGGAACCTATAATATGAGTTTTAAAAGATTAAATAAAGAAATGCATTCTAGAGCCAAAAAGCATAAAGTCGCACTCATGGCTATCTGGTTGCACTGGACCAGGACATAGTCAATGTTTTAGGCTGACCACAATGGTGTGCAAGTCGGATAGGTTGAGTACTAGGTCCCATTCTTAAGTTTACCTTCGGACTTAGAGGCATATTTATGAGCCGCTGGTGCCACAGCTGCGTCACTTTTTGTGAAACCTTGCACTTATATCTATGAGGCCATGCAGAGATACTTGCAGGGCTTTGAATGGCATCTTACATAAGAAGTGAAGCAAGGAAGCACAAGTCATTACTATGTACAAGGGTGGCATTCCATAGGTCTTTTGGTGGGTTTTCCCACACAACACACATGGAATTTGAGCATCTCCATATTCTCAAAAGTTTATGAACCTGGCGATTCGCCGAAACCTTACACTTCCACAGGGGAGGCACAACAAGGAAAAATATCTTTATTTCTTCTTTTTCTTTCCTCTTTCTATGTGTGCTGCAGAATACAGCAGACATAGAAAGAGGAAAGAGCCTCTCAGAATTATTTTTGTGCAGCAAAGGAAGGAAGGAAGAAATGCACCCTGTAGCTTAAATAGGGCACATTCATGCCCACTCCCTTTGATGCAGCACTGTGCAGAAAAGTAACTTGCTGTACTACCATGCGTCAAAAGCCCATAAATATTGGCCTTGGTCTTTTTCTTGGAGCTTTTCTCTCAACATTGAGTCCTCCATTTCCTTGGATCCAGAGTTTGACTAAACGATGTTGGCCTGCTGCAGCATGATATCTTGGTGAGCCCCTGAAAATCTTTGTCCTCTGTGCTGACAGCGAGGAGCTTCAGAGCTTTCAGCGGGACAAATCAGGCCATTAGGCTGATTCACAGTTCTGTGTTGGCAGCTTGACTCTCGACGTTGTGTCAGTCTCCTCCCACAACTTTTAAACAAAACTTTGTAGAAAACTTCAAACTTTAAGATTGAGTAATTTCTGAGTTCCTTTGGAGAAAATTAGGGTCCAATAGGTCCATCCAAGGATTCAGAGACTTTGCATTGCTTCTTTGTGGCAAGAATTTAATTTCCTGCAATATACCTGCATAGTCCAATTTCAAATTTAGCTACCACTGATCAGCTTTAGATATGCAGGTGACTTTTTCCAGCTCTGTTGTACCTGCTTCTGATCAATGAGTCCATTCCTTTCCCTTTGAGCCAGGCATAGTCCTTTCTTTGAAGCACCTTGAGAGTGCAGCAGGTGCAGTCTTTTTGAGTGCAATCCTTCTGTGGTGCAGTCCAATGATCCATCAGGGCAGTCCTTCTTCTTCTGACATTTGAAGCAGTGATCTGAGGAGCTGCTGCACGTCTCCCATATTTATTTTCAATTCTGGGCTGGGAAGAGGAGCATAAACCCCAACCAATGGGTGCAAAGTTACCTCTCTCTGCTATGACTACTTCCTGTGAGGTGTGGCATGTTTTTGACCAAGAATGCACTATTTTGACAAAATCCAAATTGGAAAAATTCTCTCCTTGGAGTGTATCTGTGTAACTCAACCCAGAGATGTGGCTAACTTATGACTGTACTCCCCTTCCAGCTCCTCTCCTAATGTAATTGGGGGAGGTGGTTCCCATCTAGCTGGTGATCAAGGAAGTGGAGGCTGGTCTGGGTACTGCGATATATATTCTCATACCTTTGAGGTCCAGCTTATCTTCCCAGCCCCCTTTCTGTCCCTAGCTTCTCTAAGAAACTAATCTCTTCCCACCCAATGTCTGTATTGTTTCAGCACTGGGCTTCTTCACACCTACTCAGGTATTAGCATGGCTTGGGCTTTAGAAGGCTGACCAATCAGAAGAGGCTGCTACAGGGTTGCTTTGGTTAACTTCAGGATATTAAGTTCTAAAATTACTTTCTTGTAATAGTTCTTAAAAATCCACCCTTGGCAAGTTGTTGGATTTATTCTAGCCATTATGTTGATATTTTGGATGACATTTCTAGCTGGCTCCAATCAGATGTTATACTTTCCTAAGTTTAATATTGCCTTCCTATGTTAGCCTACAGCCCAGAAGGCTAATAGCACTACAAAAGGGGAAAAATGCCTTTGGCTGTGTTTCTTTACCAGGGCATATAAAACCATATTTTATATTGAACCTGCTTTTCATAACAAGGCACCCTACCCTTGGGACACTTAGAGCAGAATTTAGGATTGAATTATAAGTTATAAAAGTTTTTTTGGGACATGGAAGCATGTTTAATTTCATATTTTCAAGGCAGACTTGGCCTTACAATGACACTAAACACCACAGCAGTGCACTCATAAGTGTTTAAGTCCACTGGTGTCTTCAAACCTACATGCTCTACCATATACTAAGCACTTACAGGTAGGTAGTCTTGGCCAATTGGAATTATACCAATTACCATATATCTTTAGAGGATAGAGCACTGGACTGGGCTTGGTCAGCAGATCCCAGGGGACTTTCAGAGTCAGTAACCACTAGCATCAGTCCAAAAATGGGGGTAATCAGAGTAATAACAGATTCATAGCCTGAATGACCAGTTAGATAACTTTCAGGTTACATACAGAGGTTTTGTTGGGGATCTTTGATGCCCAGCTTTTTGTAAGTTGACTGTGCATATGGTCAAAGTTACCCTCAATTGGACTTTATGTGCAACCCACCTACTAAGGGGATGAATGGCGTTTGAGGGCTGAAAATGAACACAATATGAAAGTTGGACACTATACAATTACACTAAGGTAAATGCATGTTTATGCTTTGTGACTTGAAAATGTAGTGGAAGAGAGAGCAATAGCAGGGGGATAGGTTAACATCACAACTAACATAGCACTCAGAATAAATCTGAGCAGGACCTTTTAAACTGAGGTGTACCGTGTAATGGATAGCTAGATTGTTCATTTAGCAATGTTTAGAGTCAGTAATTGCCAATATTGGAAGTTAAATGAGCCCATATACTTAAAATGATGACATTGGTTTTGTTTTTCAAAACTATTCATAGATATACAATAAAAATGAGGGCCTTAGCTAAAGGTAAAGTGCAAACCATTAACCTTCAAACTGTTCCTAGGACAAACGTGTAGATGACCCATCTCTATACTAAACATTCATGGTACAGCCAGTAGAAACAAGACTGAGGTTGCCTTGAAACAACTGTCCACAGTGGTGCTGTGCATCTCTTGCCAGCAAAAGCACTTCATTGAGGGCATTAGCTCAAAGCAAACTACAAACCATGAAACTACAAACTGTCCCAAGGCTAAACATGTGTCGCTGATGGCTATCCAGAATCAAATACAGAAGAAGCAACTCTTTCTTTTACATATGATTAGGTCACACTAAGTGGCATATTTATACATTTTGGTATAAAACTGCACTAACGCAGTTTTGCATCAAAAAGTTTCGACCGCCTTGCGCCATTGCGGAGCACCAGTCGGACGCCATATTTATGGAATGGTGCAAGCCGGTGCAAAGGGAGGACTAGCGTAAAAAAATGGCATTAGCAAGGTGGGGCTGGTGGTATGGGAGAAGGGGGTTTTGCTCCCAAAAATTACATTAGGCTGATTAGAGTAAAAAAAAATGACTCTAATCAACCTAGCATCATTTTCTGATGCAAAAGCATCCATACCACATGACTCCTGTCTTGGAAAAGACAGGAGTCATACCCACTAACCCAATGGCCAGCACAGGGGACCAGTGTCCCCTGGGCATTGCCATTGCTCCCTGTGCCATTTAGGGGGCACTAAGTTGGGTCCCTGATGGCACTTTAATAAAAAAAAGAAAATTAACTGTACTTACCTGGGATGGGGTCGCCATCCTTCTGTTTCCCTCTGGTATGGGTGGGAGTGTTCCCGGGACTTGAGGAGGGCACCTATGGACCGATTCCATGGTTTCTAACCATGGAAATGGGTCGACAGGTCCCTTAACGCCTGGTCTGACCCAGGTGTTAAATAATGGTGCAAAATAAGCTTTGCACCATTATTTAGCCCCTCCTCCCACCCGTGTGTCATTTTAGCATGGGGGAATAAATAGCACCATTTATTAGATGGGAGTGCCTACCTTGCATCTCATTGACACATGATAGGTTAATGCATCTAAAAAATGGTGCAAACTCCAATATTTTGACGTTAGACAGGTCTAACGTCAAAATATAAATATGGAATTAGTTTTGCCCTAAATTTGTGTTAAAAAAAATGGGGCAAATTTGGAACAATTGGGTATAAATATGCTCCTATGTAGGTCCCAAGGACAGCAGGGTGCTAAGTATTTTAAAACAGAATGTTAGACTTTTCATCCTTGGCGTGGTCTCCCTTAACTTTTTGCCTCTGTTCCCCAGGTTATTGATGTGTGCTGGACTCTGATTTTGCTGTTTTTATTACTCTGGGCACTTTACCACTGCTAACCAGTGCTAAAGTGCAAGTGCTCCTGTTTGAAACGTGTATGTAACTGGTTCTCCATGATTGGCATATTTGTTTTACTGTTAAGTCCCTAGTAAAATGCACTAGAGGTGCCCAGGGCCTGTAAATCAAATGTTACTAGTGGGCCTGCAGCACTGGTTGTGCCACCCACACAAGTAACCCTGTAATCATGTCTCAGACCTGCCACTGCAATGTCTGTAAGTGTATTTTTACACTGTAAATTTGACTTGGCAAGTGTACCCACTTGCCAGGCCTAAACCTTCCCTTTTCTTACATGTAAGGCACCCTTAAGGTAGGCCCTAGGTAGCCCCAAGGGCAGAGTGCAGTGTATGGTTAAGGTAGGACATATAGGAATGTGTTTTATATGTCCTGACAGTGAAATATTGCTAAATTTGTTTTTCACTGTTGCAAGGCCTGTCCCTCTCATAGGTTAACATGGGGGCTACCTTTAAATCTGATTAAAGTGTAGATTCCCTTTGGGAGCGGATGTACATGTGGAGTTTGGGGTCTCTGAGCTCACAATTTAAAAATACATCTTTTAGTAAAGTTGATTTTTAGATTGTGCGTTTGAAAATGCCACTTTTAGAAAGTGAGCATTTTCTTGCTTATACTATTTCTGTGACTCTGCCTGTTTGTGGATTCCCTGTCTGGGTCACTTTGACAGTTGGGCTGGTTGCACCTCACACTAGATAGTGACACAAAAGGAGCTGGGGTGTAGTCTGCATTTCCTGACAAGCCATCTGTGCTAGGAGGGAGGGGAGGAGTGGTCACTTGCACCTGAAAGGGCTGTGCCTGTCCTCACACAATGCAGTCTCCGACCCCCTGGTGAGTGTCTGGGGCCTGGCCTGGGCAAGGCAGGATTTCACATTCAGAAGAGACTTTACTTTGAAGTAAGCCTACTTCAAAGGAGGAAATTGAGTATAAGAAGGGCACCCAAAACCACAGACTTTAGAAACACTTCTGGAACCAAGAGGAACCTCTGCCTGGAGAAGAGCTGATAGCTGAGGAAGAAGTGCTGCCCTGCCTGTGACTGTGCTTTGTGGAGCTTTCCTGCAGTGCTGCTTCTGCCAGAGTAAGAGGGCAAAGACTGGACTTTGTGTGCCTTCCATCTTGTGAAGAAATCTCCAAGGGCTTGAGTTAGAGCTTGCCTACTGTTGTTTGAAGTCTCAGGGACAGCAAAGACTTCTCTCTGCCAGCACCTGGAGTCTCTGGATAGACTCCTGCTCTGACAAGTGGTGCCCTATCCAGTCCCTGGGCCCTTGAAAGGAAAGCTGGTGGAAATCCAAGGAAATCGACTTCGGACGACTCCGGACCGACGCCGCTGCTGAATCCGGTGACGCCGCCTGCACCCGACACCGTAACCTTCGCTGGAACGCGACGCTCTTCGCAGGCCCGACGTCGCTGCAGCCCCGCTGAAGTCCGCGACTCCATGGAAGTCGCCACACCACGTCGTGACCGACGCCACTCGAAGTGCGCGGATTCAACGTTTCGCACAGACGCCGCGATCCCTGACTTCGGGCATCGGCTTGTTTTCACTCTTCACCAAAGGTACTGTACTTGGGGGTTTACACGACTCTGTGTCCGGCTCCGCTGGTGTCAGCTTGTTGGGAACGACTCCGTCACGACGCCATGTTAACATCTCATCGAAGCATTTTTTGTTTCTAAGCGCTATTTTTTTGTTTAATCTTTAAAAATTCATTTTTGTCGTTTTGGTCTTGTTTTGTTTAGATAAATATTTCCTATTTTTCTAAACTGCTGTTGTGTCATTTTGTAGTGTTTTCATTAAGTTACTGTGTGTGTTGGTACAAATACTTTACACCTAGCACTCTGAAGCTCAGCCTACTGCTCTGCCAAGCTACCAAGGGGGTAAGCAGGGGTTAGATGAGGGTGATTCTCTTTTACCCTGACTAGAGTGAGGGTCCTTGCTTGAACAGGGGGTAACCTGACTGTCAACCAAAGACCCCATTTCTAGCATTGGTGATCAGCGGTTGGGATTTGGACTTGTATTTGTACTTGACATACAGTAATTAAGTGTACACTACTGTTTGAGTTCAGACCACTACGTGACCACATACTACTAGTCTTGTGATTTTTGTTTTTTTTTCTATTTGGACTGTTTTTGCTCTGCATTCAGTTTCTTTTTTCGCTGATCCTGTGATTGACTTTTCTGGAACTTCATTTGGGAACTTGTTTCTGCATTTGGAACTTTGCACTTTTTTTACCTTTCATCATGTCTCTACTTGGAGGTGCATCAGTTGAAGCTGTTTTTGACCTGAAGCAATTGGATAGTTATAACAAGGCTCAGCTAAAGCAGTTTGAACATGTAGACATTAAATTCTAAATATGTCTTTACAGTGAGTAGCACCTGAATCTTTTTTCACTTCAGCAAGGCTGCCGTTCCATAGAAAAAATCTGGGGTGAAACATTAAATTTTAATAATGTTCTCTTCAGCTACAGAACTCCTTGAGGCCTCACTTTTGGACTTTGAAATATTGATTAAAAGCACAATTCACTAGTAAAAAATGTAATAAATATTCTGGAAAAAGTACTTTTAAAAAGTTGCTTTTGCCCTGCCAAAAGTCTCTGGAGAGTAATTTGCATTAGCCTCCAGATATAGCCCTTTGAGTGTTCAAGCCCTGAAAGAAGTGTGAACAATGCTCTGAATGCAGAGGCAAAGGTCTAAATGTGGGTAGGTGTTTCTGTCCTTCTAGCAGTGTGACTATTTGAACAGTGCCCCGGAATTACATTAATTCCAAAGAGCCCTACTTCTGTAACAGGAAGATGTTAGATGACACATGCCCATACCCATTTTGTTCCCCTGACAGCCAGGCTCCAATCACAGTGGGGAGGGAGTTGCCCCCAGAACTGGTGTGAGCGTACCACAATGGAAGGGTTGCTCATTTTCCTGGCCACATCTCTTTAGTGAGCACAGAGGCTCTACACAAGGAGAAAAGGCTTTCACCATCTTGGATTTAGGCATTGAGGGACACTGTGGGATTGCTTGTATTAGGGAATTTAAGAAATACTGCAAATGTGCATATGATCACCCTTGGTAACTTTTACTTGACCTGCTAGAAATGTTTTGAGTCCAAAGACCTTTGGGGGACCAGTACAACCCTGTCAACCAATCCGAACAAGATGTGTTGTCACTAGGCTGAAGATTTAGGTTTCTCAGATTAGGCATGAACTTGCAGAGAGGGTATCTGGCCTTATGAATCCCTTTTCTGCTACATCCTATGTCCTTACCCAGTTATAAGAATCCAAAGCTCAAAAAAGGTTCTAAGTACGCTAGGAGCTCTGATGCTGAAAATCAATAGCTTCATTGGGACCCCATCCGACAGCTATTTGACCTCATTAAAAACCTTCTCAGCTACAATCTGATGCATTGCCCTGCTCAAGATTTTGGAATTCCATTTCTGTGACAAAGTTGCAAGGTAAAATGTCCGACTGGGTCGAACATGGTTTCTTTATATGAGCTCAAGTTGTGCCTAGGTCCCCTGATTACATTTTTATATTTTGATGCCATTATATTTATAAAAATATACTGTATTTTTCTAAATATGTTTTGGGAATTTTATTGTGTTGTGTTTTTTTTTGTTTTGCAATTCTTTAGTAACAGAATGTAGTCACATATACAGAAATAATGTACAAAAGAAAAATACTACTGAAGGGACAGAGCAAGAGCTATCATACATTGCTGTTGTGCCCTGCGTTCGTAGTCGTGATACAATACGCATAGTGGAAAGGTAGCACGCTGAAGTAACAAATGTCCATTGCCTATTAGGAAGAGAAAAAAAAGAAGAAACATCATGCAGAACTGAGAAGAGAGGGGAAGGGAGGGAGAGGGAGAGGAGGGAAGAGAAAGAGCGAACAGGGGTGATATTGCAATTTGCCGTCTGGGGCTCTGTGTCCTGTGATCCGGCATGGCCGCTGAGGGCAGCAAAGTCCGATTGTAGTTTTATATTTTCAGTAAAACGTGGGGTATAACGGTAACCATAGTATTTGTCGATGAATCAAATCTCCTTACAGTCAGAGCCGGGGGAGAGAAGAGCGGTGGGTTATCCGTAAGAAGACCAGAGGGAGACTTGTGGGGGAGGGAAGAGGGGAAAAGGCTAAATAGTGGGATGGAAAGTGGGTAAAGGGGGGTACTAGAAGAGGGGGGAGTAAGGGGAGAGAGGGTCGATGAACTAAGAAACACATACACAAAGGGCACCATCGTAAGTCAAGGAAAAAAAGGGGCGAAGAGGCAGGGGGGAGGGGAGGGGAGCAAGAAGGGTAGAGATTAGAAAATAGAGGTTACAGTGTCTCCGGCAGGAATAGGGCCCAGATCTGAGCGAATAAGGCTACTTGGTCCAGTAAGTTGTAGATAACCCGCTCATGGGCGGCTATTCGTATCATAGCCGACATCCATTCATCTGTGGTCGGAGACGCAGTGGATCTCCAGTGCCTTAGGATGCATATCTTTGATGTCGCAAGGGCCACGCGAAACAATCTTTGTTGAGGATGAGAGAGGGCGGGGAATGGGCCCAGGTCGTGCAATATGATGGTCGAGGGGGTCAACGGCCGTTGAAGAGGTATGGAGTCCTGGAGAGTGGAGCTCACAGCTTTCCACAGGGGCAATACCGAGGGACAATCACTTAGAATATGGAGCAAGTCAGAGCGGGGATCCGGGTATCTCCAGCAGTTCGCATGCGGTAAAAGTCCGACTCTGTGCAATTTCAGAGGGGTCTAGTACCAATCATGTAATACCTTAAAGAGGCAGAATTTCAATCAGGCTTCCCTCACAACCCGGTCAAGGGCATCTAGCATATCCGTCCAATCTTCCATTAGATAATCCGTCTGCAAACAAACCTGCCATTTGGAGCGCAGCGTTTCTAGAAGGGGTTGTGAGTAAAGATGATGTGTGAGGACATCATAGAGACATGAATCCTTTGTATCGATTCCACGTTTTCAGGTAAGCAACAACGGGAGAGGCCCGTAGGTCCCAGGGCATTACACCTAACATTTTCCGGAGATAATGCATTTGTTGTTGGTAGCACCATTCCTGCCACGGGTGTAGGTCATAGTTTACTCTTAAAGTTTCAAAAGACTGGTGGGATCCCTCTTCTACTACCTGGGCAAGGGAGCAAATGCCCGCTTGACTTCACTGAGGCCAATTAAGAGTAGAACCCCCAATCTTAAAGCTGTTATTCTCCCAAATGGGGGCTTGGGTGTGGAGGGAGGGGTGTATTCCAAGGAGGCGATGCGCTCTGCGCCAGGCTGTCCACATTGCCGCTATCATCGGATTAGCTTGGTGGGGTGGCGATGGCACTGTACAATATAGTCCGTTTAGACCGCCCGAGTGAGAGAGTAGAAGCCTCTCCGTTTCCACCCTTTGCGGTTGTTCCGGGTGCCCGGGGATCATGAATCTCAGTTGTGATAGATGGAGAGCTAAGGAATAATACTGGATGGAGGGGAGGCCGAGGCCCCCGCAGGAGCGTCGTGCCAAAAGCTTTGCCGCTGACAGCCTGGGACACATTGAGCCCAACACGAAGGCTCTCAACTCCGTGTCAATTTGTCTGAGTGTCGAGAGGGGGATTTGTATGGGGAGCATACCTAGAATGTAGAGAAAGCACGGAAGCGTGACCATTCTCACAGCCTGTACTCTACCTCACATGGAGAGACCGAGCTGGGACCATTTCGCAAAATCGAGTCTCATACATGCAAGAAGGGGGTCCAGGTTATCGGGTACCATGCATTCCAGTCCTCGTTAACGAGTATTCCCAGATACTTGAGACGGGACAGAGTCCACCAAAACTGGTACCCGTTCTTGTCCCAGTTCACCCGGTATCCGGATTGTGATGCAAAGTCGTCGATGATCTGCAGTAGAGCTGGTAGTGATCTCGTCAGGCCTGTCAGAGTAAGAAGTACGTCATCTGCATATAGATAGACTGTGGAGGTATGCCCGTGATCCATGGAGACTCATGGATCGCAGCTACAAAAGGCTCCAAAGCCAGCAAAAACAGAAGTGGTGAAAGAGGGCATCTCTGTTGTGTCCTTCTTTGGATTGGGAATGGGTCTGATATGAAACCTGCTAGTGGGCCTGAAGCACTGATTTTGTCACCCACACAAGTAATCCTGTTAACATGCCTCAAACCTGCCATTGCAATCTAATAAGTAGAAGTTGAGATATGAATTAAAAAAAAAAAAAAAAACGTAGTGCTTACAAGTAGAAACCAACAGCTGGGGCTATCTGGTCGAGCTAGACTGCGTCCAAGGTCAAAATTCCAGCCTAATCACAATGGAGCAACTACATGACCCACTCAGGGCATGCTGAGCAAGAGTTCCTTGGTCCCTGAGATGCGTCAGTTCTGATTGGTGCAACAAGTTTGATGCATCAGTTCTGCGCCAGTGCTGAAGAAAGCAGTAAAGCCAAGCTTCTGGAGGATGAAGGCGATGTGTTCATTCTGGCCCATGCAGAGAGGATGTTGCATTGCACAGTCGGCAATGCAGTGATCTGAGTATTGTTGACAGTGATGTTGTGTCCTAGATCCCCACAGCAGCTGCAATCCTGTAGTGAAGCATCAATGATGACAGAAATGGGTCTGATATGATCGGTGCAGCGAGGTCGATGCACAGTTCTTTGCAGGAGCAGCCAGAAAACCCACTTCCAAGGATACAGGACTGCTTTAACACTACGTGACATGGCAGGACTCACAGTTGGTGGAATCAACATGGTGTAGAAGGATCGTTGGAAGTCTTTTGTGTCCCTGAGACTTCAGAAAACAGGAAGCAAGCCAGCAAGCCCTTGGAGTCACTCTGGGTTTAAGTGATGCAGGACATGTCCTTCTCAAGTAGGCAGAGGAACTACAGGCAGCAGGGCAGCTCAGCAAAACAAGAGTCCAACAAGGCAAGGATCCAGCAAGGTATCAGTCCTTTATGCAATGCACCAGTCCTTCCTGTCAGAGGTGTCACAGGTCAAGAAGTGTACTGATTTGGTGGGGGCAGAGACCCAGTACTTATACTCAGCTGTGCCTTTGAATTGGGGGTGACTTCAAAGAAGGGTCTTTCAAGTGCACAGAGGTCCTTTCTTCGCAACCCTCGCTCCAGACTATCGGTAGGCAGTAATCTGTGGAGACAGGCACTGCTTATTGAGGGGTAAGTGTAATCACTTCACTCCCTTCCTGCCCTGGAAGGGCCATCAGAATGCAGATGAGTGCTTAGACACATCCAACCTCCCTGTGCTTGTGCCTGTCTAGAGGGAATGCACAAAGTGTAGCTGTTTCAATCTGAAGGCACACACAGATGTAAGAGCAGAGAATAGTTCACTTTCTAAAAGTAGCATTTCTAAAATAGCAATATTAAATCCATGTTTACCAGTAATGAGGACTCATCATTATCATTTCAATGATATGAAACATGACATAGACATTCTTTCTCAACCAGGAATTACAGCTTGAAGGTGTAATAAGGAATTCCCGGTGTTAACCTATGAAAAGATTAGGCCTCACAGTAGTGAGAAACACATTTGGGAGTGTTTTACTATCAGGCCATGCAAAACGTAAAAGTATATGACCTACTATTTACTTACACATCACCCGGCCCAATGTGCTACTTATGGCCTACCTTAGTGTTGACCTATGTGTAATAAAAATGGGAGTTTAAGGCTTGGCATAGGGTTTTAAGTACAAAGGCAAATTGGCAGTAACACTGTACACACAGGCTCTGCAATGACATGTCTGAGACATGTTTAGAGGCTACTTAAGTGGGCATCACAATCGGTGCTGCAAGCCCACACGTAGCATTTAATTTACAGGCCCTGGGCACAGGCAGGGCACCTTACTAGGGACTTATGAGTGAATTAAATATCCTAATTTAGGGTTAAGCCCACATTATCATGATTTAGAGGAGAGAGCAGAAGCACTTTAGTTCTGGTTAGTAGGGGTAAATTGCACAGAGTCCTAAAACAAGCAAAAATTAAATCAGAAAATGGAGGGAGGGAGGCAAAAAGTTGAGGGGAAGACTACTTTAAGAATCAGGTCTGACACATGTCTCTTCCAGCTGAAAGTGGGGAGAGCTATGCAACCCCCTGAAAAATATTGAGAGACCATCAACAATGACATGGTCTGACCCCGGACGGTGTTCCACTGTAAAGTCCATTCCCTGTAGGGAGATGGACCACCTCAACAGTTTGGGATTTTTACCTCTCATCTGCATGAGCCACCTGAGGGGCCTGTCATCTGTCTGAAGAAGGAGGTGAGTCCCAACCAGGTATGGTTCAGATTTTTTTGTGACCAGACCACAGCTAGCTTCTCTATCAATGGCACTCCACCTCTGTTCCTTTGGAAGTAACATCCTACTAATGAAGGCTACTGGTTGGTGAAGGCCCTCATCATTTAGCTGTGCTAAGACAGAGTCTTAAAACCAGCAAAAACAAGATCAGAAAATGGAGGGAGGGAGGCAGTCAGAATTTGGGGGGGGGCACCCTAAGCCTGTCAGGTCCAGCAGTCACCTTCTCATTGCAGTCCTGTCATACTTGTCAAATCACATGAGAAAACAAGTATTGATGGGAGGGGAAGGAGTGTTGTAGGTCAAAGCCAACCTGAGCAGGGTGGATCAGTACCAAAAAAATCCTTCCCAGTATGTTTGCCGGAAATCTGGTGAGAATCTTAATATCAGCATTTAACAATGAGATCAGTGTGTAACTCATGCATTGTAATTGGTCCTCCAGAGTTTTAATATGAGTGAGATTCTCTCTGTGTTTAATTCTGGGAGAAGTTGCGAGCCAGGGGTAATTTAAAAAAACTGCTTTTGCAACCAAGGCTGTCTTCTATCTTTGTTCACTTTATTAAATTCCAAACAATATTCATCAGGTCTTGGGGTTTTACTTAAGAGCAGAGAATCTATTACCTGGCCTATCTCATCAGCTGATATTTCAGCATCTAATGACTAAGTTAGATCAGGGCATAAAGATCTCAAATGGAGGTGAGAGAAAAATTGGTCTTCTTGTAATTGGAAGTCTTTATTTTATGATATATACAATTACTGAGAAAAGTGGGGTGTGTTACTATTAGTCCTACCCCAATAGTAGTCACTGGGATGGTGTTCTGCGCTTCTTTTTGCCTGAGATGAAGAGCTGAAAGACACCTAGCTTTTTCCTCTATCTCACAGTGGTGATGTGATTGAAAGAGTGCCTTTTTAACTTGCAATACTAACAGTATGTTCAGCTGATACTTTGCCATGAAATTGATTTGATTGATGGGTGTTACCATAAAAAATTATCAAACAAACGGGTGTTACCATAAGCTTGTTTTTTTCCAGAAGACAATTATATTTGTGGACGAAGGTGCTAGCAAGTCCAACAAGTCAGTGAAAATGCAAGCCAACATGTCACACAAATGTGGCTCTGGGTGTGATTTTGAAAGAGATCACAGCACTCATAAACATCAGTGCCAACCATTGAGGAGAATACAGGGAAATGTCCTCATAAAGAACGTCCCTCATAACAGAAGTGGTCACATTCAACACTTGACTGAAGAGAAGCTGGAAAAAGTGGAACAATCAATGACCAGAACAAATGGCTGTGAGCAGGATCATTAAAACATTCAAATGAAACTCACAGTTAGAAGACAGTAACTGGAGAAACAACTTGCACTTCCCAGGGAACCTGGAAGACACTAAAGAAAACTGACACAATCACTTTTTTTGACATTTTGTGCCTGATATAACAAGTGTGACGTTTGACTAAGGTGGGGAGGAGGTCAAATTTGTAATTTAACCTACGGAATTGGCGGAATTTAATAATTCCGTGTTACTGTTGTAACGCGGAATAACTAAGAAATTTTGCTGCTCCGCCAGCAGAATTAATCACTAACAGCAGAGCATTAATTAAACCTTAAGATGACTGCATAGTTATTCTACCCCTGTTCGTGAGTTGCTACAGAGTTCAATAGACAATTAACGACTAAACAGACACAATGATGTGAAGGTGAAGCTTTGGAGACAGTGGAAGCGTGGTACTCACCTGTTCTTTGTCCCTGGAAGAGCTTACCACTCACACATTAAACATCACCAGGGAGCGAGGAGAGGCAAAGCATGGTGTGGCTACTGAGGCTTCTGGAAGAGTTGAGTCGACATCAATGCCCCAGAATACCAGGAGCACCAGAGTGTGGAACCAGAGCTCGAAAAGCAGATGAGCAAGCAATGGTGCAGGCAATTGTAGTGGCAGCCCCAGGCAGACCAGGCCAAGAGGTAACACAAATAGGGCACAATGAATACATTTGAACCAGGGTGAACCAGGGTCGGGCGCTCGAACACTGTTGTTAGACTGTGGTAGGAATATTGAATCTTCTGTAGTTCTTGGAGGAAGTGTAAAAGTATATTTTGTTCTTGAAAACAGATTGTAACTGTCTCAGCTATGGAACACTATTATTTTTCTTCCTTCAGATGTCCGCTTAGTCCTACTACATATATAGAGCAGCCTGCAAGCTAGCAATGCGGCTTGCATTTAGGAAAATGTTCAGTTAGGCTTGCAATATTCCGTACTTGGGCTTTACTTTACAGGTATAATCCTGTGTCTCTGGGCTATCTTTCAGTGCTCTGAAGGACATAATATGTGGGGAATTTGTCCCATACTCTGTTCACTTTCTGTTTCATGAGAAGAACTCTTCAGACATTGACTACCCCATTGCAGGTTCATTCAATTCTAAAATATATGCTGTTTGAGAATGGCATAATTTTGGAGTTTCCAAATTCCATACAATGTTCTTTAAAAGTGTAGTGATCAGCAGGTGGCCGTCAGATAATAATAACTCTTGTGGGCAAAGTTTCTATACATGTAAATACTAATGCCAGACATTAGTAGCAGAGTGAAGATTCCAATTTTTATATGCTTGCAAAGGATTTGGTTTTTCTAGATCAGTTACTACACTTCCAGTCTTACCTTTCCAATCTAGGTGGATAATAGAATTATTTGTGGGTAAAAGCAGAACCATTGGTGTTTGGTATGAAAAGTTAACCAAAGTCTATTGAGATAATAAAAGGAGACAATTATGGGGGTCATTCCGACCCTGGCGGTCCATGACCGCCAGGGCCGGGGTCCACGGAAGCACCGCTAACAGGCTGGCGGTGCTTCCAGGGCCATTCTGACTGCGGCGGTAAAGCCGCGGTCAGAAAAGGGGAACCGGCGGTTTCCCGCCGGTTTTCCCCTGGCCCAGGGAATCCTCAATGGGGATTCCGACCCCCTTCCCGCCAGCCTGTTTCTGGCGGTTTTCACCGCCAGAAACAGGATGGCGGAAACGGGTGTCATGGGGCACCTGTGGGCCCCTGCACTGCCCATGCCACTGGCATGGGCAGTGCAGGGGCCCCCTAACAGGGCCCCATGAAGATTTTCACTGTCTGAGCCATTCAGAGCCGGCTTCCTTGTTGCAGGGTCTTTCCCGTTGGGCCGGTGGGTGCCCTTTTGGCGGTCGCCCGCCGGCCCAGCGGGAAAGCCAGAATGGCATCCGCGGTCTTCTGACCGCGGAGCGGCCATTTGGCGGTTCCCGTTTGTCTGGCGGCGCCCGCCGCCAGCCAAACTTAGAATGAGGCCCTATATCCTTAATTTGCTAAAATGAAGTTTACAATCGGTGTACATCCAGGTAATCCTTACAACAAAAAGTGTTGACTGAGAGCAGGATTAAACAACCCTTGGCTCCAAACCTTGAGTAAAAAGCACATTTTCATACTGTAATAGTTCCTTGGTTAGGTGCCAATGATACATTTTGTACTGGTCAAGGGAACCCATAAATACAACTAATTCAAAACTGTCAAGCAATGCTTGTAGAACTTCTCTTAATTTCCTTGAACGTTCAAACAATTCAGTGACAAATAGCTACACTGATTGCTCTGGGAAAGTAATTGCATTTGTGCCCAATATTGTCACGTTACTACTAAGTTCCATTTAGTAAAATGGTCAATGCCTCTGAAACTTTACATCAAGAGATGTATGGATGTTTTTGAACTGTTTACAAAGTTGTAAATGTCAATTATCACTGGAGGTGGTAATCTACATTGATAATACTGCACATTAATAGTGCCCGAATGCTTTGGGAGACTATGTCAAACAAAAGTCAACAGTAACTTCTCCAATATTATTTAATCCGTCATTTACACACTTGTTCATAAATTGCAAAATTAGCACAATCAGGCCTGTGCTGATATTTCTGCAGTTTGGAAGGAGGATGCAGACTTGCAGAGTCAGAAAATGTGCATCGTACTTTGAGGGCCTGCATAAATAGAGTAACGCAGTTCAGAGATATATATTGCTTCTCAGAAATTAGTAAGGGGGGGCAAAGTTGGGATGCATCCAAAATGGCCGCAGCCCATTAAGCCTCTGAGTCGTCCCGGAGATCTAATGAACATCTCAGAGGTTTGTGGACACTGCCGAAAATATGCTCTTGTGACTGGAGCGTGGGGAAACAGATATTTTACTTTGAAATCTTTTTGTTTTTGCCTGTTTTATTGCTTTTTTTCCTCTTGCGTGGGCTCTTCTCACTTGCGGTTCTTGCAGCCGTTATTTTCTATTCAGAAGCGCAATGTCTCTTGTTTTCGTTTTTTCTCATTACGCTCTTATATTTAAAGGCCCTTTTTAGCCAACAATTAATCCACATTTGGGGAACTCTTATAAACATCTTTAGTTAATATGTTTGTTACTGCAACATGGACTGAATTAATGAAATACTGCCAACTCCTGCAGGCATTACGTTATTGTTGCCTGCACTTCCTGTAATTTTGTTAGTCAGGAGGTGCATTCTATGGAGCATATCAGACACCTCTTTGCTTGTTAACACCTCCATTGAACTCTGCTGGTACTGGCCAACATCCTTACATTTGTTTTATTTCCTTCCCCAAGAATCTGTTAATTATCTTTATTATAACTCCTAATAACTGGTTATCTTTGTGGAATCTGCAGCTTGTGATCTTTTTATATAAGCTTTTTCTCTGCTGCTTTAATATATTTAGCAATTTTTCGTGTGTGCATTGACATACTCATTGTGTACGCAGCCTTACTCGCCTCCTTGTCAAAAGGCTGCGTCATAATCTGGAGCAATGTCTTTTTCTCACAAGGATTCTAGCAATACTTCTAAGCGTAAAAAAAAAAGAACCTGCTTCCCCAATGAAATCTCCATTGCCTTTGACCCTTGAAGACCTCATGGAAGAAATAAAACACCTGAAGCCATTTGTAATGGAGACTAATTCTACGCTTCAAAGGATTGAAGAAACGTGGTCTAATCTAGAATCCAGGGTTACAGAAGGTGAGCAAAGGATAAGCAATATACAAGACGCAGCAACCAAAATAGATGTTATGTCTAAAGAAATTTTGCTTCTCAAACAACAAACAGAAGACTTGGAAAATGTCAATAGATGAAACAATCTTAGGATTTATGTAGTTCCTGAGGCAGCAAATGGTGATGACATAATTGCTTTTCTTAAAACACATATTCCCAAGATAGTTGGTCTCAAAGATGATGCTGCTCACAATCTACAATGTGCCCATTGTGTAGGTCCCAAACCATCTGAAGCATTTTCACCTTACCGACCAAGAGGCATAATAGTTCTTTTTCTGGAATATCATAAACTAATTATGGTCTTATCTGCGGCTAAGCAAAGGAAACAAATGTTATGGTCCAGTCGTAGGGTTTTCTTCTCTCAGGGTTGTGGCTCATGCTATTGCAGCTTGACGCAAGGAATTTCTTTTTTTTCATCCTGATCTAAGGTCTCTGAATGCTTGATATGGCCTGGTGCACCCTTGCTTTTTCAAAGTGACTTATGAGGAAAGGTCATTTCAAATTGGTTCCCCAGTAGAATTAAGAGAGTTAATCTCCCAGTGCAAGGGTTAAGAAATGGAACTTGGCAAATTGACTCTTTATCTGCTTTCTTCTATAAACGTATATACATATTGCTGTTTTGCTCAGGGATTTGATGCTACTGTTTATTAACTACAACTGTTCTTTTTGTTCAATAACCTTTTTTTTCTTCCTTACAGATCTCCCATGCCCGCCTGACTCCCCTATTTCAAATATGTGCTCACTTTGTGCCTTCTGTCTCAGTCCCATTGTCTCCAATATGTTCCCATTTGTCGGTAAGTGTTCTGTATCAGTAGATAGCATTAATTCAAATTCCGCCTTATATATTTCTTTTTACAAAACAGCTCAGTGACTGCTTGTACCACCTCTTGTGAGGTTCCTGGTTGCTGGCCATCTTTTCTCCCTTTGCGCTTCCCTAACCCCCCTTATTTTTATTGCATTGGACATGCCTTTTTTAATTGTGGTTGAAACCATTATGCTTATAGCCATCTATTTTATTTTTATCCTGTATCACTTTTCTTTTCTTCTTCTTTCTTCATCTCTTCCTTTTTCCTCCCCTATTTCTTTGAACTTTACCTTACCATCTTTTTTAGCTATTGTAACTATATGAGCCACTGGTTTTCTATTTGTTGTCATGTAGCCATTGCTAAACTGAAGATTCTGTTACAAGATTAACTTTATTGTCCTATTATGTGGTTAATGTTAAGCATTTTTATCCTGGAATGTGAAAGGTCTGTACAATCCGATCAAGAAGCAGAGGGCTCTTTCTCATATATACAAATTAAATTGTAAGATTGCTATGTTACAGTAAACTTATTTGTCTGAAAAAGCTCTCAATTCCTTAAAGAAGCAGTGGATGGGTCATGTATCCTGTTCTCCCCCATATCATAATAAAAATGGAGTTACTATTCCATTTAAAAAATCACTCTTGTTAGAAATGGGGTCTTTGCTTTGGCAGTCAGGTTACCCCCTGTCCAAGCAAGGACCCTCACTCTAGTCAGAGTACATCACCACAATCCAAATTATCCTGTGCCCACCCTCTGGTAGCTTGGCACTGAGTAATCAGGCTTAACTTAGAAGGCAATGTGTAAAGTATTTGTGCAATAGATCATACAATATCACAATATAGCACCACAAAAATACACCACACAGTGTTTAGAAAAATATATGATATTTATCTGGATATTTTCAGGTCAAAACGATAAAAGATGCAATATGAATTAGCAGATATATCACTGAAAAGTGATATCAAGTGTCTTAAGTCTTTAAAAAGCAAACAAAGTCTCTTTCAAGCACAAAGTACCTGGTTTGGAGTGGAAAATCTCCGCAGAGGGCCGCAGAGGAGGAGATGCGTTGAAAAATGGTGTGTGCGTCGGTTTCGTCCCTTCACACACGGACTTGCGTCGTTATTTTTCACGCGGGGAAGTCGTGCGTAATTTTCCTGGGCGCGGACAGTCTCCTTCTGTGGGTTGTGGGATTACCAGATGTCCCAGGGTCTGTGCGTGGAATCCTGGGCTTGTTATATGGCTGCGTCGTTGCGGTGGGCTGTGCGTGGAATCTTCTCCCTCACTGCAGGCGTCACGTCGAGTTCCTCTCTGGAAGTCTGGCGGCATTGTCCAGGCGGGACGTGCGTCGAAGTTCCGGTCGCACCGCAGGCGTCGCGTCGATCTTTTCCTTGCAGGGTCGAGCGGCATCTTTCCAGATCAGCGTGCGGTGAATTTTTCACCGCAGAGCAAGCTGTGCGTCAAATTTTTCGGCGCACAAGGAGTTCAGTTGAAAGATGGTCTTTTTGGTCCAGAGACTTCAGGAAACAGGAGGCAAGCTCTATCCAAGCCCTTGGAGAGCACTTCTGCAGCAAGGCAAGAGTTCAGCAAGGCAGCAGGCCGACAGCAAGACAGCAGTCCTTTGTAGAAAGCAGTCAGGTGAGTCCTTTGAGCAGCCAGGCATTTCTTCTTGGCAGGATGCTGGTTCTGGTTCAGGTTTCTTCTCCAGCAAGTGTCTGAGGTGGTAGGGCAGAGGCCCTGTTTTATACCCAAATGTGCCTTTGAAGTGGGGGAGACTTCAAAGAGTGGCTAAGAAGTGCACAAAGGTTTCCTTTCAGTTCAATCCTGTCTGCCAGGGTCCCAGTAGGGGGTGTGGCAGTCCTTTGTGTCAGAGCAGGCCTCCAGCCTCCCAGCCCAGGAAGACCCATTCAAAATGCAGATGTATGCAAGTGAGGCTGAGTACCGGTGTTTGGGGTGTGTCTGAGTGAATGCACAAGGAGCTGTCAACTAAACCCAGCCAGACGTGGATTGTAAGGCACAGAAAGATTTAAGTGCAGAGAAATGCTCACTTTCTAAAAGTGGCATTTCTAGAATAGTAATATTAAATCCAACTTTTCCAGTCAGCAGGATTTTGTATTACCATTCTGGCCATACTAAATATGACCTTCCTGCTCCTTTCAGATCAGCAGCTACCACTTAAATAATGTATGAGGGCAGCCCCAATGTTAGCCTATGAAGGGAGCAGGCCTCACAGTAGTGTAATAAACGAATTTAGGAGTTTTACATTACCAGGACATGTAAACTACACAGGTACATGTCCTGCCTTTTACCCACACAGCACCCTGCTCTAGGGGTCACCTAGGGCACACATTAGAGGTGACATGTGTAGAAAAAGGGGAGCTTTAGTCGTGGCAAGTACTTTTAAATGTCGATTGCAATGGCAGGCCTGGGACAAGGTAAAGGGGCTACTTGAGTAGGTGGCACAACCAGTGCTGCAGGCCCACTAGTAGCATTTAATCTACAGGCCCTAGGCACATACAGTGCACATTACTAGGGACTTATAATTAGATTAAATAGTCCAATTGGGTATGATCCAAAGTTACCATGTTTAAAGGGAGAGATCATATGCAGTTTAGCACTGGTTAGCAGTGGTAAAGTGCGCAGAGTTTAAAAGCCAGCAAAAACAGAGTCCAAAAAGTGGACAGAGGCAGGCAAAATGTTAGGGGTGACCACCCTAAGGCATGTCAGGTCTAACAACTCTCCTTACAGATAGAGAGAGGAAAAAAATGATGAAGGGAGATGGCTTCTCTTGCACCTTACCACTGATAACATCCCCTCTTTCTTATTTAATATATACCACCGTATGGGCCTAGATATAAAGTTCTGGGAACATATCTCAAATATTCTGTGCTCATGCCCAACCGATAACCTTTTAGTGGGTGGGGATTCCAATCAAATCATGGACCCTTTTACTGATATATCCCTAATAAAATTTTAAAAAAGTTCCAAAACACTTTTCACTCTAGAGGCCTAATTGATGCTTGGAGAATATGCAATCCAGATAAATTAGAAATCACCTTTTTTCCCCTCACACATAAATCCAAATCTAGGATTGACTATGGGAGTCATTACAACATTGGCGTTAAAAGGCGCTTACCGCTGTGCAGAAGACCACCAATACACCGTTGCGGCCGCGGAATTCCGCCACAGCTATTATGACCCACATCTCGGAATCCGCTGAAATTCAGACACCCACACAAGTCCGCCACACCAAAGGTCACTGACAAACTGACGAAAACAAATCCTCCACCGTCACGGCAACAGAAACACGCCCATGCTATTACGACCCACGAATCCACGCGGCGGTATTTCAACCGCGGTATTCCATTGGCGGTATACACCGCTGCGCTCAAAATACACACACATCTCCAAAACACCGCCACATTGGACAATTCAAAATACACACACCTGATACACATACAAACACCACTCCCACACACCCAACACTATATAAAACACACACCCACATCACCCACAAACCCCTATGACCCAAAATTAGAGACAAAGACGACAGAGAGAGAGCACAGCAATAGGCAACCCCACCACACAGAGGCACAAAACACCATCACCCACACAACATCCACGCACAAAACACCACACACCACTACACATCACCACACTCATCACCACATACACCCTACACACATCACCTACACCACCTCATGGCACACCAAAGATACCCCAGGTTTTCGGAGGAGGAGCTCAGGGTTATGATGGAGGAAATCGTAAGGGTAGAGCCACAGCTATTTGGATCACAGGTGCAGCACACCTCTATAGCTAGGAAGATGGAGCTATGGAGAAGAATAGTCGACAGGGTCAACGCAGTGGGACAGCACCCAAGAAATCGGGAGGACATCAGGAAGAGGTGGAACGACCTACGGGGAAGGTGCGTTCCGTGGTCTCCAGGCACAACATTGCGGTACAGAGGACTGGCGGCGGACCCCCACCTCCTCCCCCACAACTAACAACATGGGAGGAGCAGGTGTTGACCATTATGCATCCAGAGGGCCTCGGAGTGGTCGGTGGAGGAAAGGACACTGGTAAGTCAAATCTTAACTATCATATCTCCCACCCTACCTGCATGCTTTCACACCCCCCACCCTCACCCCCTCCCCTATCACTCCAACTCCTCACTAATGTACTAATAACACAAACCACCCATCCCAACACAAAGCCCTGCATGACACAACAAAGCATGGACACCCATCACTAAAGCATGCCCACTGTACATACCCATAACACCCCCTAACCATCATCACACAAGCCCCCACACAGGAATTCTAGCACTGGGGTACACGCTCACCCACCCATTGCACACCATGACACACACAGATGCAATAATCATGCTTTTATACCCTGCAGGACTACTACCTAACGTCACCAGACAGGAGGGTCCAGACATCTCTACCCCACCCACAGAAGAGCCCCACAGTGATGACAGCAGCTCTGGCCAACTGGATCGAGATGACCAGCCCGGACCATCGTGGGCCTCGGGACAGTTGGTTCCCCTCGCACAGGCACAGACCAACACTGACCTTCCACCCTCTGGTAACACCAGCACAGCACCCACCCAGCGGGCCCGTACCTCCGTACCCAGGACACGTCAATCAGCTGTGTGTCCACCACTACAGGGAACCCAGGATAACCCACCACCCCAACAACAACAGGGACCTGGGGGCAGTGGTAGTGGGCACACGGTCCAGGGGACAGAGGCACAGGAACACAGGGGAACTGGGAGGGCTGCTGTGCGACAGGGGGTGGACAGGCCAAGGGAACCCACTCTCCACGAGGCCCTCTCCTCCATCATGGGAGCATAACACCACTCCCAGGAGACGATGGCTACGGTCCTGGCCAAGTTTCAGGAGACCCAGCGCATGCAGGACGAACAGTATTTGGGGTTCAGGGAGGAGCTCAGAACCATCAGCTCCGCCCTGGGCACCATCGTAGGGGTGCTGAAGGACATACAGAAGAACATGAGGGACACCGTGGCACTCCAAGGGGCCCCTGACACTAGTCTGGACGATGAACTGCCCACCACCTCTGCCGGCGCTAGTGGACAGGACGCCCCGCCACAGGACCACCACACCAGCACTCCACCCCCTGCAGATGGAGAACCACCCCGCAAGCAGTCTCTGAGATCCAGGATCCGGACAGAGCAAGATGGCAAGACCCCCACCAGGAAATGAGACCACCCTAATTGTCATCCCACTGTCCCACTTTGTTACCCTGTCCAGATTGGAACTGTCCCAGCTCCACTTCCTATGCCCATATGGGCAGTGCACCTGTGAGACTAATAGACTGGACTCTGCCATGGACATTCCTCCACCATCACCCATCAACATTTTGCCACCCCCTCCAATAATTAGCACTTCATTAAACACCCTTGAACCACAAAACAATCTGGAGTCAGTCTGTGATTTGGAAAATGTGTATTATCTATGACAATGACAAAATCCGTTTGAAAATGTAATGTCAACATACCTATGTCACACATCACAAGCCATGAAGAATGCAAGCAGATGACACACGTTGGTAACCACACCTGTGAAACCGTAATGGAAATGTACCACTCAGTTAGCAAATACTGCTTCAAATTGACAGACAGGATAGAGGTAGAAGTGTGAAAGTAAATGTAATAGTAAAACAATTGTTCTCACGGGTGTGTCACTGGAAATATTGCTGTATGACAGAGTCCTTGTAATCAATGTCTTCTTCCTCTGCTTCCTCCTCATCACTGTCCACAGGCTCCACAGCTGCCACAACACGTCATCTGGACCATCCTCCAGCAGAAAAGGCACCTGGCTTCGCAAAGCAAGATTGTGAAGCATAGAGCAGGCGATGATGATCTGGCACACCTTCTTTGCTGAGTAGAATAGGGAACCACCTGTCATATGGAGGCACCTGAACCTGGCCTTCAGGAGGCCGAAGGTGCGTTCGATCGCCTTCCTAGTCCGCCCATGGGCCTCATTGTAGCGTTCCTCTGCCCTGGTTCTGGGATTCCTCACTGGGGTCAATAGCCATGACAGGTTGGGGTAACCAGAGTCCCCTAATAGCCACACCCCGTGCCTCTGGAGTTGACCCATCACATAAGGGATGCTGCTATTCCGCAGGATGTAGGCGTCATGCACTGAGCCAGGGAACATAGCATTTACCTGCGAGATGTACTGGTCTGCCAAACATACCATCTGTACATTCATCGAATGATAACTCCTCCGGTTCCTGTACACCTGTTCACTCCTGTGGGGGGGGGACCAAAGCCACATGGGTCCCATCAATGGCACCTATGATGTTAGGGATATGTCCCAGGGCATAGAAGTCACCTTTAACTGACAGCACCTGCACTTGAGGGGGGATTCCTGTGGGATGGCGGATTGGTGACATCAGGTCTGGCTCCAACTGGCTACACAGTTCCTGGATGGTGGCACGGTCAAACCTGTAGGTGATGATTAAATGTCGCTCCTCCATTGTCAACAGGTCCACCAGTGGTCGGTACACCGGAGGATTCCGCCATCTCCTCACATGTCCCAGCTGACGGTGCCAAGGAAGGACAACAGCGACCACAGAGTCAACCAATTCTGAGGTATGTACCCACAGCTACACAGAACATGACACAAAATACAAAAATCTTCCTGTATGTGTGTTGAGTCCAGGCCTAGGTATGTGTGACGCAGTTGTAAATGAAGCCATATGGGCCCCTGAAATGGCGGCTGCCTGACCTCTAAAGTGGGACAATGAGATGTGAGGTAACTGCGCTGGCGTTGTACACCGTCGCAGTAGGCAGTCGAAGACCCGGCGCAATTCTGCATTGGTTAACTTTGGACCCTATGGGTCCCAGGAGCCAATGACGAAGTGCGCCGGCGGTGATGATACGCACCGCCGCGGACGTGACCGCCGCGGACGTGACCGCCATTTTCTATCTGTTGAATCACTCAATACCTGATCTTCGACAGGAGAGGACCTACACTGCAAGTGCTGCTGTGACCTTGGTCTGGAAGAGACAATGGCTGCTGCTTCTGGGGAAAGGGCCCCTGCCTTCACTGCACAGGAGTTGTAGAAGCTCGTGGACGGGGTCCTACCCCAGTACACGCTACTCTACGGTCCTCCAGACCAACAGGTGAGTACATAGGGTGCAAGTTGTATGGGCTATGCATGGGTGGAGAGGGCTGCATGTAAGTAGGAAGGGGGCAGAGTTATGCGAGCATGAAGGAGTGTGAATACATGCCCACATGGCAACGGCAGGGATGTGGGCCAATCACTACGACAGTGCAGTTGGTAATGACTTCTCTTCTTCACCTGTAAATGTCATGTAGGTCAGCGCCCACCAGAAGAAGGATATTTGGCTTGCCATCGCCAAGGACGTCCGGACCCTGGGGGTCCACCAGAGATGAAGCAACCCACTGCCGTAAAAGATGGGAGGACATTCGCCGCTGGTGCAAGAAGACGGCGGAGGCTCAGCTGGGGATGGCCTCCCAACGTGGGAGGGGTGCCCATCGCACCATGATCCCCCTGATGTTCTGGATCCTGGCGGTGGCCTACCCTGAGTTGGATGGGCGCATGAGGGCATCACAACAGACACAAGGGGGTGAGTACACTCACATTCTCATGACTTTGCGCGCAGTGGAGGGGTCTGGGTGGGGGAGGAGGGCTGTGGGTTTCCCTAGGCCAGGGCGAGTTCCGTAGGCTAGGCCCCTCCGTAATGCAGGCCATGTGCCACTCCACCCCACCTCTGTAGAGTGCCAAGTACAGGTATACATGCCCCTGTGTCATCTATGTGGGCAGATGACACTCATAGCCATGTAGGCCATATCCTAGGAACTGCATCTGTAGAGGCCAAGAGCACGGCGTAGTGCAGGGGGCTGCTGTGTCTGTATTGTCCGCCAACGGTAGCGGTAAGCCATGCACTCAACCTGTCTTTCTTCTGTTTCCCCACCCCTTTTTGTGCTCTCCCTGTTCTTTTGTGCATCAGCATCATCAGGTGGAGGTACAGGGGCACCGGAGCACGAGGGGGCTGCGTCCCACATGGCCATGGAGGGCCACACCATGGACTTGAAATACACCAGTGGGACGGAGGGGAGCTTCACGGCGGTCAGCGGATCAGCAAACAGCGACACGGACTCGTCCTCCGATGGGAGCTCCCTTGTGGTGGCGGCACCATCTGTGCCCCCCACTTCTACAGGTACAGCCGCCACCCCCCCTACCAGCATCGCCCTCCCAGCAGCCCCTCAGCCTTTGCCCCGTGCCTGCTCATCCAGGAGGATGGGCATCACCTTCGCCCCAGGCACCTCAGCCCCTTCCCCTGTCACCCCTGCTGCCCTCAGTGAGGAGGCCATTGACCTCCTCAGGTCACTCACTGTTGGGCAGTCTACCATTGTGAATGCCATCCAGGATGTAGAGAGGGAGTTGCAACACACTAATGCATTCCTGGAGGGCATTCATTCTGGTCAGGCTGCCCATCATCAAACCCTGCAATCTCTGGCCTCAGCACTGATGGCAGCCATTGTCCCTGTGTCTAGCCTCCCCCCTCCAACTTCCTCCACCCAGGCCCAATCCCCTGTACCTCTGCCTATCCCAAGCACACCATCAGACCAGCCTGCACACACGTCAACACACAAGGGCAGCTCAGGCAAACAGAGGCACCACACATCCCACAGGCACTCACATAAGCATCACCCACATACAGACACAGCAACATCCCCTGTCTCCACTGTGTCCCCCTCCTCGTCGTCTCCCTCCTCCCTCCCAGTGTCGTCTACACTCTCACCTGCATGCACTACCACTACAGCCACTAGGACTCGCACCAAAACACCCAGCACCACACCCTGCTCACCTGCACTCACCATCCCCACTACCATTTACACGTCCCCTGTGTCCTCTCCCAGTGTGTCTGTGACGCCCCCTCCCACAAGTACACAAACGCGGGCACACACACAGCCAACATCCATCCACCTCATGACAGCCTCCAGAACATGCATCTGCACCCAAAGCATCAAAAGTTACACCTCCTACAACCACCTCCTCTTCCTCCACTCCAAGAGCCCCTCCAGCTACCCGTCCCAGTGTTCGTCAGAAACTTTTCCTGAGCAACCTTGACCTCTGTCCCATCACCCCCCCTCCAATTCATAGGTCCCGTAGTAGCACCTCAGCCAAAAAGATTCCGGTACCAGTGGTGCCTGTTAGAGGTATGTGGAGTGCACCTGGCACCAGGGCAACCTGTGTGACACGGAGCCAAAGCACTGCCAGTCCACTCCCTGTGAAGCACCAGAAGTTGGAAAGTGCCCAACGGGAGAGGGGGAAGACACCTGCTGGCAAAGCAGCCCACAAGGGTCCCGGGGGGAGTGTTGAGTCAGATATGACTCCTCCCAAGGTAGTGAAGGGGCAGAAGAAGTCTCCAAAGTCTGGGAAGAGCAGCACGGCGGAGAAGGCCGCCATCCTCCCCGCTGCCCAAGACGCCACCGCCAGCCCCATCGTCACTGGTCAGGAGACCACCGCCGGAGTCAGTGCCCAGGAGGGCTTCACAATCGTCACTGGTCAGGAGACCACTGTTGGAGTCAGTGCCCAGGAGGGCAGCACAATCGTCACTGGTCCGGAGACCACCGCCAGAGTCAGTGCCCAGGAGGGCAGCACAAGCGTCACTGGTCCGGAGACCAACGCCAGAGTCAGTGGCCAGGAGGGCCCCGGCAGCCACAGCCCTGCTGGGCAATGAGGGACCGCCATGGCACACACCGCTGCACAGGTCAGAGACAGCAAAGTCAAGCACCGCTGAACAGGGCAAGCACCGCTGAACAGGGTAAAGACCGCTGAACAGGGCAAAGACCGCCATGGAAAGCACCGCTGAACAGGGCAAAGACCGCTGAACAGGGCAAAGACCGCCATGGAAAGCACCGCTGGACAGGGCAAACA
Source organism: Pleurodeles waltl (assembly GCF_031143425.1). Taxonomy (NCBI): domain Eukaryota; kingdom Metazoa; phylum Chordata; class Amphibia; order Caudata; family Salamandridae; genus Pleurodeles; species Pleurodeles waltl. The sequence continues at coordinate 539,778,391 of NC_090437.1, forward strand.
CCGCTGAACAGGGCAAGCACCGCTGAACAGGGCAAACACCGCCATGGAAAGCACCGCTGAACAGGGCAAAGACCTCCATGAGAAGCACCGCTGAACAGGGCTAGCACCGCTGAACAGGGCAAAGACCGCCATGGACAGCACCGCTGAACAGGGAAAGCACCGCCAACTCAAGCATCATTTGCCCATGAGCGGCAGGGGCAGTGACGGAACTGGGACCGTCACGGGGAGCGTGATGCACTCTGGGCACCAGTCCCCCTCCAGAACCAGTGGAGACTGTTATCCACTTGAGAGACTGTGGCTTTGCACTCCCCAGGATGGTACAGTGGGCAAATCACCCACTGAAAAGACTTGAGAGACTGTGGCTTTGCACTCCCCAGGATGGTACAGTGGGCAAACCACCCACTGAAAAGACTTGAGAGACTGTGGCTTTGCACTCTCCAGGATGGTACAGTGGGCAAACCACCCACTGAAAAGACTTGAGAGACTGTGGCTTTGCACTCCCCAGGATGGTACAGTGGGCAAACCACCCACTGAAAAGACTTGAGAGACTGTGGCTTTGCACTCCCCACGATACATCAATGGGCATGGTTCCCTGTTGTGGATCTGGCGTGGTGCTGTCATCCGGCTGAGGTGCCCCCCCTTTCCTTCCCCCTGAGGTGCCTGTTGCATTTCTATCTGATGCCCCTGCAGTGTTCTCTCCGTTTCAGGACAGGTATCGTGTGTGGGCCTCGCCCATGCATTTTGGGCCCAGTGGTCAACGAACATTGAAATGTGCATACCTGCACTACTAATCGTGATGTATATATTTGGAATGTGTATATATTTATGTATATATGAGCTTACTGTATTTTGATAAAATACAATGGTTGTACTCATTTCCTTTTGTCTTTGCATTGTTCCGGGGGGTTGGGGGTTGTTACTGTGATGTTTGGAAATGCATTGGTGTGTGTGTTGTAGTGGGTGAGGGTCGGTTTGGGGGTGGGGGTGTTGCATGTGTGTGTCCGTGACTTTTGCCTCCCCCCTACCCTATGTCGTAGGTGCAGTACTCACCGTTGTCTTCGGCGGCGCCGTTGCTGATGTTCGTAGAGGAGCAGGAAGACAAGCGCAGGGAGTATTTGGAGTTCCGGCTCCATGGTGCCCTCCTTCCTCGTGGAGTGTGTTAAGGTGAGTGTTTTCCCATTGCCAAAGCTGTTTCCGCCGTGATTTTATCCACAGTGTATCCGCCCCGGAAAAGGTGGCGGATTGGCCTGTTGTAATACTTTGTCTTCTGCCTGTCTGTTGGCGGTGACCGCCGCGCTGCTGTGGCGGTCGGAGTGTTAAAGTGGCTGTCTATGTTGGCGGTTTCCGCCACGGTCATAATTCCCTTTTTTTTCCACCAGCCTGTTTGCGGTATTACCGCCGCTTTAACACCGTCCGCCAGGGTTGTAATGACCCCCTATATCTTTTTGATACCCCACTTACTTACAGCTCTAGTGCATGATGAAATAGGTTCTATATTATATCTGACCACGCACCTAAATTCATTGACATAGAAACTATATCCGAAACTCATAGGTCAAGAAGATGGCGTTTTAATAATTATTTGTTGAAAGATAAGACTTTTGTAGAAATTTTTTAAAAATTTCTTAAAGATTATTTTGAATCTTACTTCAACTCTGCAGTTCCATGTCATTTGGGATGCTTTTAAGGCCACAGCTAGAGGCTTTCTCATTGACTATGTGGCCAGGAAGAGGGAAACATTTCTTACAGACTGTGCACTTCTTCTTCTATCTATTAAGAATCTTGAACATAAATATTATACTTCAAATAACACTGACACTCTTAAACTTCTCATTCAAGCCAAGCTGGATTTTAAAAAAATCAACTGAAGATGCCTCTGGCAGACTTTTGAACTTCAATCCTAAATTCTATGATGGACGTAACACAGCCGGCAAACTGCTCGCAAATTATCTTAAAGTTAAATCCCCAAAATCTAAAATGTCAAGCATTACAGATGAACAAGGTATCAATCACTTTAGGGATAAGGACATCTTACAATACTTTTCTTAATTTTATTGTGATCTTTATACACCTGAATCTTCCCAATCGGAAGCAGCCCTTGACTCCTTTTTTGATTCACTCCCACTTCATCCCCATCAATCATAGGACTTCTCTTTTTTAGATAAAGAAATATCTTTGCAAGATATTAAGATGGCTTTGACCGAGCTACCCAAAGACAAAGCTCCAGGCCCGGATTGTTTTTAAAGTAAAATGTTATCTACGTTTCTTCCAAGTTCTCCTTCCATATTTTCATTCACTATATTATCATTTTCTTCACAATGACAAAGCTCAAGACACATTTTCTGAAGTGATGTTCTGCCTTATTCCCAAAAAGAACGAAGATCTAACCGGTTGTGCCAACTGTCGACCTATCTCTCTGATTAACTTAGATTTGTGAAGATTCGAGTACTGCAAATTAATCAGATTATTCCTGATATAATTGGCACAGAACAAACTGGTTTTGTTAAAGAAAGATATATCACTGATAATTGCTGAGCTTCATTAAAAATCTTATATTTACCTTCTAAATGTTCCACCCCTTGGCTGCAATTACATTGGATGCTGAAAAAGCAATCGATCATGCTAATTGTCTTTTTATGATGCAAGCCCTTGAGCGGTTTGGCTTTGGTCCTGAAATCTTAAAATACATAAGTATACTTTATTCTTCCCCGTCTACTTCAATTTTTTTAAATGGTATTAAATTATCTTATTTTTCCCTTCATCGAGGCAACTGGCAGGGATGTCCACTATCACCGTTATTATTCATCTTATCTCTGGAACCATTTTTAAATTCCCTGAGACATTCTCTTTCATTCACTGTTTTTGTACATAAAGAACTGCATATCAGATTTCCTGCCTATGCAGATGATATCATTTTATATATTTCTAATACACAGACATTGTTACCTGCATTTGCAGATCTCTTAAACTTTCAAGTTATAAATTAAACTTTAGTAAATCTGAAGTACTTCCCCTGAATACATTTTATCTCAAGCATATGTGTGCAGGGATTGATTTTAAATGGAATGCCAAATATGTAAAATGCCTAGGTATTAAATATACCTCTTCTATTTCAACAACTATTCAGATCAATATGGAAGATCTTCCTCACAAATGTATAATATGTTAGATGATTTGTTTCCCCTTTATCTATCCTGGTGGAGTAGGCTGGAATAAATTAAAATGGTGATGCTCCTGGTGATTAATTTCTTTTTGTCCATGTTACCAGTTAAAATACCTCTGAAATTCTTTAAACTTCTTAATAGCACATTGGTAAAGCACCTATGAAATGGACGGAAATCGCATATATCTTTATTCTTCTTTTGTAATCCTAAAGAAATAGTTGGAGTTAATTTTCCTAATCTTCGCCAATGCCACTCTTAATTTTTACTAAAACTAATCTTACCTTATATTTATTCTTCTAGCAGCCTCTCCCTGGTGATCTGGAACAGACTGGAAAACATTATGATTTCCCCATTTCCTTTTCAGTCATTAGCTCATTTGTCACATTCGCCCACAAGGTTCATATCTCCCACTGTCATACACTCTGTTTCAATCATCTGTCCCTTCGTTCGTTCGTTAGCTTTATTTCGGTAAAAGTAAATACCATAAAAGCACATCACAATTCACAGTTTCATAGTTTTACAAAACAACAAGCTATGTGAAAAAGATTTCAGACGTAAAAAGTTAAACTACATAAAAAATGTTAAGCGTAAGCATTTTCCCTCTGAAAATTCATACCGTATTATAGAATCGTATAAAAATGCAGGATTTTGCATGATAGGTATCAAAAGTCAAACACAAACCTAACCAGACATATCACATAAAATAAAACATTTCTATTTAAAAATATAAAAGTATCTAAACATAAAAAAATACATTAGACAATAAAAAGGGATAAGTGCATACATTAAAATTCACAAATGGGTTCATCAATAGCCACTCCCCAAGTCTATTGTTAAGTTTTCCTCTATTTTTTTTAAGCGTATTCATTCTACAATGCCAAATAGAATCTAGATATTTTGCCAGGCAACAAGCCACTAAAACAGATGAATCAGATTTAAGAATTCTCAAAGCCAGTGAGCAGTTCTTAAAACCCATTTTCATACAATAAGGAATAATCCAACGAACTCTCTGTTTATGGTATGCAGGACATTGGAAAATGACATGGGTTATGGATTCTTCCCTGGCACAGCCCATCGGGCACATCTTAGAAGTGCAACTAGTGTTAGTCCATTTATGTGTTAGGATGCGCAAAGGAAGAAAGCCTATCCTAAATCTAATATACAATGCACGTGGAGAGAGTACTATGTCCATGTATTGCGCAGATTCATAGTGGCATTTAATTTGTAAAAAACTGCCCGTCATGGAAGATGTTGAAACAGCAGACAATTGTGAAAGTTGGACATAGAGCCAAAATGCATCCTTCAATATCTGTATTGCATTTTTTGGAATAGATGGCGGATCCCTCCAATAAGACCCCAAACCAAGTAGTGAGAAGGTCCGTTCTACATACACACACCACTTGATTTTTGAACTAGTGTTATTGGCCATCAAATTGACTAGCCCACATCTATAGGGAATAAGAGAGTCTAGTGACCATAGGCGAATCCAAAACAACAAAGGCCTGAGAGCAGCGATCTGGCTAATGGGAGGCAGATTTAAATCCATTCGAATAGGGAGCATTGGAGTGCTAGAAGGAACTCTTAACAACGACCTTAAAAAATAATTTTCCACCTTTGTCAGATCGTCTAAATTGCAGTGGCCCCACAGATCGGCTCCATAAAGGCCCCCCCCCCCTTGCTTGTGATTTATAAATTTCAATAGCGGTCGTCATGGCAAAGCTAGGAGATCTAGCTGCGAATCTTACAATACCACTCGCCCGTTGTTTCAAGCGGAAGTTAGCTTTCTGAAAATGACAATACCACTTGTGCGAGTCTTCTAGTTTCAGGCCTAGGTCATCGAAATCACCAACTCTTTCCAACGCGGCACCCTCTAAGTAAATGGGATGCCGCATCCTGCCTTTTTTATCCCCAAACACGATACACTTAGTTTTTAGTCGATTAATTTCCAGGCCATGGTCATTGCAGAAGTCCATGAACCTCGAAAGCAGGGTTGAAAGACCTGTGGCTGTTTGGGATATCAACAAGGTGTAATCAGCAAATAGGAGGCAGGGGATCTTCTGCCCTCCTAATTTGGGGCCATCGTTAGAACACTCCATAAGATAAGGAATGCATGCATTTATGAAAAGGAGAAATAAGATAGGGGCGAGTACACAGCCTTGTCTTACGCCACGAGCAGTAGGGAATTTTTCAGTTAATTCATCTTGCCGATCCCCTCTAATTCTGCCATAATTACCAGTATAGAGATCTCTGATAATATTTAGAATAGAGCAAGGGACTCCCATTTTAGACAAGACCTCCCACAATTTGTAGCGGGGTACTAAATCGAAAGCTGATTTTAGGTCAACAAATGCTACAAATAGATGACCTAAGTCCACATCTTTCCATTTGATGGAAATGAAGCGGAATATCTGATCTATTGTACTGATTTTTTCTCTAAAGCCCGCTTGGAGGTGGTTTAGGATTTGGTTTTCCACTATCCATTTGATCAGCCTGCTCAACAGTTGATGGCAAAATATTTTTTGAAGATTGTCGAGAAGGCTGATAGGTCTATAATTTCCCAGGGAATTCCTCTCTCCTTTCTTATAGATGGGCACAATAATTGCCTCTTTCCATGAGTCAGGGTAAGATCTGCTAATCAAAATGGCGTTAGAAAGCCTGTTACTGTACGGACTCGAGGTGTTCTGGTCCTCTTTAAACATATGAGAGGGGATCCCATCCGACCCTGGGGCATTCGCTGCTTTTTGAGCAGTGATGGCCAGCACAGTTTCATTCAATGTGAAGGGAGGCAAGGAGGACGTGGGCTCTCCCAAAGTTGTCGGCTCTCCCAAGCTTGGTGCATCACAGGCCAGTGGGGGGCCATACAGTTCCTTGAAATGGGAGAGCCAGGCATCAGGGGTAATATGGGACTCTAGATAGGTGCTCGGTTCTGGTCGCTACGAGAGACCAGAAACCAGAACCGTTTGGAGTCATGGGCCCTAGCTGCCTCAAATAGATCACTCCAAAGCCCCTCTTCGTACTCATGTTTGCTTTTATTGCATGTAGAAGCATAATGACGTCTAGCATTGATAATACCCAGTCTGTCCTTTATTCTTAACACATTGACCAAGGTATTTTTAGCCTCTTTACACCTCTTGTTAAACCATTTAGAGTGGGGTTGGGCACAAGAGTTAGTCGATGGCCTAGCACATTTGGAAAACAACTCTTTCATGGTAAGAAAGAGATCCAAATGAAGAGACGTAACTTGGGTTGGAGCAAAAATAAGGCTATCATCAAATAACTGGTGGGAAGAAATTAAAGCACACAGTTTTTCTCGAAGCTTGTTCAATCTCTCAAAGGAGTCCCATTTTACTGTGCGCCTATTTCTAGACAACTCCATAACAACAGAAGAAGCAGGAGGAAATACAGCTCCTGCTAAAAGAGATCTCTTGTACGTGATCTGGAGAGGGGTATGATCACTAGTATGTGGATTACCCACTTCCACGTCTAATATGTGGTGCCAAGCTCTTAAATCAAAGAAAATGTAATCCAGTTTATTGCTATGTAAACCCCTGAAGAAAATTGGTCTGGCGGGAGTGTCAGCTGGAAAGCGGCCATTACCAAGGCGGGGACCATGAGATATCATAAGGTCTATTATCTGCGTAGCCCTAACACAAGGTTTATATGAATTTTGTTGAATGGAATAGGGAATGGAATAGGGAGGAATGTTCCATACACTATCTTCAGGCTGCATAACATCTATGAGGTCTGAATTAAATTTGAGTTGGACATTAAAATCCCCTGCTATTATAATATGATATTTGAGATGGAGGTCCGGGATTAAGGTATTCAATAGCTCGATAGTAGGTGAGCGATGGTTAGAAGGTCCCGACCTACTGTAGATATTTATACAGAGAACAGGGGAGCCTGAGATTGGTTGGATGGCAACAGCCAAAATATCATAGGAATCCACATATATCTCCTTTGTTCCTCCCACCTCTGTCGATTTTACCCAGGTAGTTAAGCCCCCTACCGCCCTACCTGCTAAAGATGGCTTGGCTGGTTTAAAAAAGGAGCTAAACCCCTGTCTGTACATGCAGTGTTTTGCCCAAGTTTCCTGAAACATACAGACATTAAAGTTTTCGACAAATGCCCCCCACTCAGTGACAGAGAGTTTGCCATTAATGCCAGCCACGTTCCAGGACAGAAGTTTTGCTATTTTCTGGGCAGTGGAGCAGCTTGATTTCATGAGAATGTCGTCTGGAGGATGGCTGTCGATAAGTTTCACCATGAATGAATTTGTAAAATTGTTAATGATATCAGATTGTAACTCCGGAGAAGGGACAACACCTGGACTAGGTAAATTAGGTGAAGAATCTATAACCGGTGAATCCGGGCTAATATATAATTATTATTAGTTGAATTAGAATTTTGGCGGGAGGCTTTAGTAGTGTCCCATTTAAAAAGAACATTAGAAGGAAGAGGAATATTACTTTCGAGAGGAGACATATGCCGGCTATGGGGACACTGCTCTTCCATAAGGCCTGCTGCACTTGCTGGCAGTGGCAGGGGCCCAGTTGACAAAACGCCTTTTGCAAGTGAATGTTTGGTTGTCGCAGGATTTGGCTTGGGCTCACAAGTAGGGAGAAGATGTTTGCTTTTGAGAAGAGTGGTGATTTCAAGCAGTAGAGATCTCAGCTCACCTACTTTGCTCTTAAGGCTAGACACCAGTGCTAACAAGTCATGTTGCAGGGGAGCACTCTCCGTGCGTAGCGAGGTCATGGGAGTTAGTCGAGGATTTTCCAGATCTTGGGGGGCCAAAGGAGAAAAGCGATTAGAGCAAGGAATTGTAGGGTATGTTGCATTGGTTTTTAATGCTTCAGAATCGAGGTGAAGTGCGGAGAGGGTAGAAGTACTGCTAGTGTTAATGGGGCCTTGGCAGGCTGACAGCTGATGAGGTGAAGTAACAGTTTGCGAATTGGAAGCAGTATGCGATCTTGAAGTTAAAAACTGAATGAGAGTACCGGATTTTGGCTCCTTTCATCGAACCCTCTCCTTATTATTTAAGATCTGTTCTACCTCTTCAATCAGGTCGTCTATTTCCTTAGCAACACAGTTGGTGTGTGGTAGCGTGGCCATGTTGGTTTTAGGTATTTTAGATTTAACAGAGCCCAATGCAGGGCTGCCTTTCGCCTTACGCTTCCCCATTGAAAAGTAAAACTACAGCACAATGTAAAAAAGGATTTTTAGAATACTACCCAGCACTAGGTAGCCTGATGCTGTACCTTAGAGCCCAGAGGGGGGGCCCAGTCCGGCCTCCTTCGGTCCCTGACGGGCACGGATGGGCCCGCCCTTGGCCCGGGCTGTGCCCGGGCGCGTCCCGCGCAGCGGTGTTGCGCGGTGCGCTTTATAGCGCCAGCGATATAATCAAAGTGGCCCCAGGTGAGGGGCAGCAGAGAGCAGACAGCAGGGAAGACTAGCCTGGGACTTGGAGTCCCACCAGGCTCTGTGCAGCAACCAGGAGCTGTGTTGCGCAGTGCGCTTTATAGCGCCCGCAATATAATCAAAGTGGCCCCAGGTGAGGGGCAGCAGAGAGCAGACAGAAGGGAAGAGGAGCCTGGGACTTGGAGTCCCACCAGGCTCTGTGCGGCAATCATCTGTCCATTCTTCACCAAACCTCTATCATCTCTACATACTTTTCAGGTCTCCTTCTTAATTATCCAACCCTACTCTCTTCGGAAAGAATGGGTAGCTAAAGGAATTATACAAGTCAAACAATTATTTCACAACATGCAACCAGTCTCTCACTCTATCGCCCAATCCAAATTCAATCTTTCAGCCACGTACATGTTAAAATACCAATCTCTAAGTACTTTTCTTACACAACAATTACATATCTTATCACAGGACTCATCCCTCATCCCAACTTCAACTCCTTTACAGTTCTCTTCTTCTACCCCCACTAGGACCTCTTCTATACAAATACATATCTTCATTATCAGTTCCCAGGTTGACCCAAACATAAAATAGAGCTTATATGGGAATCCGATCTCCATCGCTCTTTATTTGTCTAAACACAGAACTGTATATAGTCAAAAATACATCATACCTCCTGCAATGCTACCACTATACACACAAACAACAATTTTTATCACAGGCTTTTTTTAACTCCTCCTTACATATATGTAATGTCGACTTTCCTTTTGACATTATCAACATTCTTTTGGGATGCTCTTCTCCTATTTGGATTGGCGCCTGTAAATTGGGTTGTTTTATTGATTTGCTCATTGCTATAGCTTTCCAAATTATCACTGTGAACCGGAAAGATGCCACTAATTTTACTTTCAACGGATGGTGGAATTTACTTTCCCATCATCAAAGACTTGACAGACATCTGTTAATTTCACAAGGTAACACCTTTCAAAAGACTCCTTCTGGTCTCCTCATACTACATATTCATGTTATCAATCAACTCAGTCTCAAAATAAGAATTCTGTTTTCCAGCCACCATGAAATGTTATATTATGTCAAAATTATAATACTTAATTGGTTGTTTTACTGTTTTCACTTGTGAGAGACATTGTATGTGCAAAAAGGGGCTTGCAACCTGCCCAACGCTTAACATGAGTTGGCTTTACTGTCACTTGTATTTTCTACTTCTAATTGGACAGTGAGAGGTGCAACAAAATGGCCCCACGAACATAGCACAGAATATGCAGAAATAAATGTGCATACTTTGACCCTGAAAAGTATTCAATAACCATTTTGTTGCATGTACCAAAATATACCAAGGTCCTTCGACTTGTTGGGTTGGACCATTGTTCTGTATCATCCTAAATGGACACAGTCACATCCTGTTTTTTCTTGGCTGGATCATAGGCCAAGTACTGATTGCTTCAGCTTGATTGCTGTCCTTTCTCTGATCGCACTGTGATTGAGGCATTACATACTTGTTTGTTCTTCCCTGTCCTCATTGTTGCACCTCTTGGCATTTATGGCTATGTATTACTATGCCTGCCACACTTCAAAGAAGTTCTTTACCTCTTCGAAATGGGTTTAGTGTGACAACAGATACTATTTGCTTTTATTGTGATTAAATATGTTATCTGCTTCCAAATGTATCTTTACTAAGCCACAATCATGGGCACAACTACTTTCTTCATATGATAGAATTTTGTTTGCCAGACATCATATTTATTTATTTTTCATGCATAGGGAGATTAATCAATTAACTCAGAAATAAATGGGTGTTGTGCCAAGTCCTATCAAACATTGCCAAAGCCAAAAGGGTCTCACTTTGAGGCTAATTGCTCTGCCATTGCCTTTTGCTCATGCTTTAAAACATGGGCCTTGCCGGACTGGCAACTGTTTATAATCATGCTGTATAGCAGCATGACTGCTGCAACGTGAATAGTAATAATTAACAAAAATAAAACGTCTATTATGCATCCAGCACTTTTGCACTTTAAGAAAAAAAGCACATGAGCTGCGTCATAGCATTTTTTAAAAATAGGCTTAGCCAGACTGCAAAGCATTTGAGCCTCTATACAGCATGGCTGCAAAATATTGCCAAAGCCAATAGCTCTCTTAGGCTAGACCTATTGGCTTTGCCAATGCTTGTTGCTCAATGGAAGTCCGTATTCACTATGGTACCTGTGTGAACAGGGGGTCTTCAAACTGCCTTTTTGGGATTGGTCCTTCATGAAAAATAAAATAGCGGGCATGTGCTCTCGGCTTCACAACCTATTGGGCTCCCATAAGCCACAACTTGAGGAAAATAAGCAAGTTGATTTTATGTCTCCCAAAATCGTTCCAATCAGAAGATTGGGGATGCTGGGTCTGACCCTTTCACATTCCATTTCTAACCAATAGTCAGACTACAATAGATTCAACTTGGGCGTATTCCTTGCATGAACACTGTTGTAGGAGAACTGCAGTATGGGGACTTAACAGTTCCCAGCTTGCATTGTGCTTTTCTTGTGCGACGACAGGATTTGCATAGAGGAGGAAAAAGTGCACCAAGGGCCATATTTATACTCTGGTTGCGCCGAATTTGCGTCATTTTTTTCGACGCAAATTCGACGCAAAACCAACGCCAACTAACGCCATATTTATACTATGGCGTTAGACGCTTCGGGCGCCAAAGTGCCCGGAGTGTGCGTCATTTTTTAGCGTGAACCCCTTCCTTGCGTTAATGAGATGCAAGGGAGGCGTTCCCGTCTTAAAAAATGACTCCCAGGCCTTTACGTGGTATTTATACTCCCGGGCAAAAATGACGCCCGGGAGTGGGCGTGGCCAAAAACGGCGCATTTGCGCCGCTTTTTAACGCCTGGGTCAGGGATGGCGTTAAGGGACAAGTGGGCTCAAAATGAGCCCACAGTGCCCTCCCCTGCCCCCAGGGACCCCCCCTGCCACCCCTGCCCACCCCAGGAGGACACCCAAGGATGGAGGGACCCACCCCAGGGACATTCCGGTAAGTTCAGGTAAGTATTATTTTTTATATATATTTTTTTTTTTTTGGGTGGCATAGGGGGGCCTTATTTGTGCCCCCCTACATGCCACTATGCCCAATGACCATGCCCAGGGGACACAAGTCCCCTGGGCATGGCCATTGGGCAAGGGGGCATGACTCCTGTCTTTACTAAGACAGGAGTCATGAAATGGCGTCTGGGCGTCGTAAAAAAATGGCGCAAATCGGGTTGAGGCGATTTTTTTGCCTCAACCTGACTTGCCCCATTTTAAGACGCCCTAACGTCATTTTTTCCCAACGCCGGCGCTGCCTGGTCTACGTGGTTTTTTTCCACGCAAACCAGGCAGCGCCGGTCTGCTTGCGCCGGCTAACGCCATTCCATAAATACGGCGCCCGCATGGCGCTTCAGAATGGCGTTAGACGGCGCTAAATTTTTTGACGCTAAACTGCGTTAGCGCAGTTTAGCGTCAAAAAGTATAAATATGGGCCCAAGTGTAGTCTATGATTGAAGAATGTGCATAATTCTGACATGGACGCTAGAGAGGATAATGTGCCAGTTGCATGACATTTCAAACACAAGAAAATTGTTTTAGTAATTTTCAATTGCACCACAGTTTTATTTTACCCTGTGCGCCCTCCTGCTTCTATGGAAATCGATAGATGTTACTGACACCGTGGAGATCAATGAAAAATGTATTCTGAACATGCGTATCTAGCTGTGTATATGTGCACGTTTCTGAAATCTAATGGTCGCAAAGAACATTAAATAAATAGTGCGGGGTGTCGTTATATTAAATCTTGCATTTATACATTCCTTTAAGATAATTGTCCTATGTCCCTTTCTAAGATCCTTCATATTGTGGGAAAGTTGCAAGATTGACAGGCAACTAATAACATAGTAGAATAAATATTTACAAGATAAGTGTAGTGCTAACAATAAAAGAAACAGATGTGAGAATAATGTTCTCTTATCAAACCTCTCCTGAGAATTTAATTTGAATGTAAACTTTTATTGGATGTGGGATATTACTAATTCCCACAATTCACAGCTGAACTGTATGTCAGCAGTCTGTGTGGCTGTAGCTAGCACATCATTTGAGCTATGGCTGACTTTACAAGGAGCTCATTCCGGTCCCTTTATTGCACTCTAGGATGAAAAGAAATTGCAAAACCCAACATATCAATTGGTTTTTTGAACGTTCGGAGAATTGTGTAACCTCAGCATATCCATGGCACGCTAAAGATAATATCAGTTGTGCCATTGCAGTAGCATTGAGCTATAGCACACTTTGCAGAATTACCAAAATCTCGTCATAAAATATGTTTTCAATTAAAATTACCAGCAGGATCAAGGAAGAAGATAATATGAAATTGCACACACTTGGCGATGAATCCGGATTCACTAAATTAACTGGTTAAAATGAAATAAAACAGATCAATAAATAAAACGTTCAGAAAAAGACTAATCTGAATGCGACGCAGCTGACTGCAAGATGTTTGTAAGAGCATTTTTAAAAGGCGTATACTCCATTTCCTACTAATATAGGGTAACGGGCCTAGATTTACTAAGGCTTTGCCACTGCGCAAACTGAGACAAAGCAGTGCCTGGAATTTACTATCAGATGCAAAAGGCAATTTGTGCTGGAAATGTGCTTTTATCTCAGCGCAAATCCATTTTGTGTCAAAGGGGATTTACTATGGTAGATCAGTACAAACACCAGTAAGTTTTGGTGCAAAGCCTCATCAATTGTGATAGAGCAACTAGGCTTTGCAGCAGAAACTAAAATTTACATCAAGAATGCATAAACAAGATGCAACGTGTTAATTTGTCCAACAAACAATGCAGTGCTTGTGCGCTGCAGTGCATATTGCACCTTCAACACATGGGTTCCTTCTCATTTGTCTATGATTCCACTACAAATCCTATGCAAGACAGCACATACTCACCTTTGCACTGTGGTTGGATTTTTGATTCACACAAGGAAGTCTTGTGAAAGCGCCATTGCAGGGGATGCGAGCGTAGCACGCAAGTCTTAGTAAAAACCGCCCTGCGTTGTGTTTTCCCCCTTGTGCAACGGAATGCAGAACATCTAACTTTGGTGCCGTTCCTGTGAAAAATAAGTAAACGTGGGCCTTGAAGTTGGGTAAACTGAATGTTAAATGCTGAAGAAAAAAAACACAAAAAGAGCCCTTAGAAAAGATGCTGGATGCTATGAAATTTAGATATAAAAATATGAAACATTTTCAGTTATTGCATGCTATAAAAAGATTGCATTGATACAAGCAAAGAACAGAGTAGAATATTTGTAATCACTGTAACCGTGAAATACACAGACTGACATGGTGAGGGTTCACACAAGTCGGAGAAGTGGGTAGTGGAATGGGAGAGAAACGCCTCTGGTCAGCCCTCTGTCATCTTTGCTTACTTGCATTACAGGATGAGCTACGGTTTAGTCTTGTGTTAAAAACTAAGGGCCAGATGTATAAAAAAAGCCTTTTCCGAATCGGTAATAGCGAAAGAAATCGCTATTTCTGATTCGCAAAATGCTATGTATCATATTTGCGATTCGGTAATAGCGATTTCTTAAAAATCGCAAATGCTATTACCGAATCGCAAATAGCGATACAGCCCCCATTCGCACCTATGGGCCTGTAGGTCCATATTTGTGATTTTTTTGCATTTCCCAAATAGCTAATTCCTAACTGGAATTTGCAATTTTGGAAATGCAAAAACCCAGGGTGCTGGGGGCCTAAGGCCCCCTCTGCTGCACCCCAAAATGTTTTTTGGGACATGTAAGGCGCACACATGCCATTTTTAATGCATTTTTAAAATTTGCACATGGTTACCACCAAGTTTTACTTGGTGGTAATTGCGATTCCTTAATGCCAAATTCGCATTAAGGAATTGCTTGATACATGTGGTTTAGAAATCGCAAATAAGGATTCCTTATTTGCGATTTCTTATTTAGAGAATTGCAATTTGCGAGTCTCTAAAGGGGCTCGCAAATTTAAGGAATCGCTATTTTAGCGATTCCTTAAATTTGTGTTGCGAATGCCTTTGTTAAATACTGAAAGGCATTTTTGCATTCGCAAACGTGCATTCACAATGTTTGCGAATGCAAACAGTCTTGATACATCTGGCCCCAAAGGACATATTTAAGAAAAGTGGAACTGCACACAGTACAGCACACCTTTTCGCTCACCCCTTAGCACCCCTTTAACACCAACATGTGTGTGCAGTATTTAAATTACGGCGCACCATGGGGGTAGTTAGGGGACTAGCATCAGAAGTTTTTAGGCTAGCCCGGAGCTTTGCAGGATTAGCGTAAAAAATGTTGACAATAATCCTGCAAAGCTCATTGAGGCCCATTGTAATCAATGGTGTGCCTTATTTTAGCACATGCTCTGAGCAGGGGTTAAGAGTGCCGAAAAAAACGATGCATAGAAATCTATTAGCTTTCTTTGCACCATTTTGTCAGTACCCCTAATGAGGGAATGCCCCTTTTGCATACATTATGCCTGGCACAAGAATAATGCAGTGCAAAGGGTTACAAGGTGGTGCAATGCATGCATTGCACTACTTTGTAAATTTGGCACAGGATTTTTGCATTGTTGGACCACATTAATGTAAAAACAATGATGCTAATGCGGCAAAAGGAGGCGCTAGGGGCTTTTAAACATATACCCAAGTGCCACCTTAGCTCTGCCATAGCGTAATTTGTGTAACGCTAAGACAGTGCTAAAGTGGCTTTTTACAAGCGCCGTATTTACAAAGTGGTGCAATACATGCATTGCGCCACTCTGTAAACCCTTGCGCCACATGATGCCTGCACCAGGCATAATGTATGCAAGGGCAGCAATCCCACGTTAGGGGAGCTGAAAAAATGGCACAAGGAAATCTAAGAGATTTTCTTGCACCATTTTTTTCAGCACTTTTAACACCTGCTCAGAGCAGCCGTTAAAGGGGGCTTCCATTACTTATAATGGGCCCCTATGTACTCTGCCGGAGTAGCACCACAATTTTGGCACTACACCTGCAGAGTACATCAGTAGCATAAGAAAAAGTCACTATTGGCCCTACCCTGCACCATGGCGTGCTGTATTTTAAATATGGCGCACATATGGTGGCAATAGGGGGGCGCTAAGGGGTGCAAGGAAAGTGGCGTTGCACTAGGTGCAGTGTCACTTTTCTTAAATCTACCCTTTAGACTTTTGGTCTAAGTTTACCTTTGTGAATTGGGCCCATTATGTGCCAGGCATAATGTATGCAAGGGGGGAGTCCCCTGTTATCAGGGGCTGAATAAATGGTGCAAGGAAATCTAAGAGATTTCCTTGCACCATTGTTTTTGGCACTTTTAGCTCCTGGTCTGTGCAGGCATTTAAAAGGGACATGCCATTGAATACAATGGGCTATTAGTACTCTGCAGAAGTGGCGTCAACATTTTGCCGCTACTCCTACAGAGAACATCAATAGCACCAGGAATACGGATGCTATTGCCCCCTACCCTGTGCCATGTGAGCCGTATATCAAATATGGCATGCACATGGCAGTGGTAGAGGGGCGCTAAAGGGGTCAAGGAAAGTGGTGCTGCACTGGGTATAGCGCCACTTTTCTTAAATTAGCCTCTAAGGAGCATATTTACAAGCCTCTAGCACCTCCTTGCGCCACATTAGCATCATTTTTGTAAGCTAACGTGGCATTAAGGAGGATTTATTGTTGCACCATTATGTCTGTAAAGGGGGTGTTCCTGTGTAGGAGGCCTGCAAAAATGGTGAAGTGAAATTTACAAGATTTCCTTGCATGATTTTTGGCATCATTTTTTACACCTGCTCAAAGCAGACGTTAAAATGACCCACCCATTGAAACCTACGGGCCTCCTTACACTTGAACTAGTGTCAAAGTGCCATAATAGCGTCAAACATTCTAACTCTATTGGCCTAACGACAGCCATGGTGTGCCATCTCATAAGTACGGTGCTCCCATGATGTTGTTAGGTGTCAGAAGGATGGGTGCAAGAAAATTGGTGCATCATCTATGATGCGCCACTTTCTTGTAAATATGCCACTTGGGATATTCAATCAGCAGTGGACATGAATCAAGACTTATTAAATAGTCCTTGAACATAATATACAGAAAAATATACTGCTTATTCCCTATTCAAATATGCCATACATGTACTAGAAGAAAATACTTGAGTCCTCTCTTATGCACATTCAAATCTTAGGGCACAAATATCCGTTAACACTCTTTGAGATCTTAAACCCATTTCCTTAAAGTTTTTACAGATACACATCCACATATCTTTGCAGCTAAAGTGCAGCCAAACGTGCTTTTGAGTCCTATTGCACTGCTTCACGCATGGAATTAGACTTTTCTCTATTATAATCCTGCAGCTATGTTTCAAACCAGCACCAAGCCAGGAATGTTCGAAACCAAATTCTGACTGTGACAAGAGTAATTGCCAAGAAGATCATGGTTCAGGTTAGAATTCTGGTTCATCAGTACATTTCCCAAATATCTCCCTATGCTAGATCCCTAATTAGCTTGATGCATAAGCTTTCATTTACCTAGTACCTGCCTAGCGATCTAATGTCTCTTGCCTCCTTCTTTATTCTTTATGTGGTTCAGGAGCCAGAGTCAAAGGAGCAGGAGTCATAAGAATGTAGCACACACAGAAAGAGGAAGTAACAAGGCGAAATAAAGATATTTCTCCTAGTTATGCCCCACCTGGGAAGGCGTACCATTTTGGAGCATTTCCAGGTTTGCCACTTTTGGTAAATCTGGTAATGTGTCAAAATCCATGGGCATTGCATGGAAACATCCACCCAGCACAATGCCTCCCTGGGGCAGAGAAATGCAATTGAGCACTTTGCTCTGCATTGCATTACTCTGGATGTTTCAAGACACTCAGGACCACACAAGGTGGCCTTGCAAGGCTTGATAAATTGCATTTCAGGCTTGCGTCATGCATGCACCATGTTGCATGGTGCAAGAACGTCTCAACCCCTCTCATAAATATGCCCCTTACTCTTTAGTAGTATCTTACACTGTTTTTAGTAAATACAAATCTCCATTATATTTTGTGCAAAGGTGTTGCAGTTCGAGTGATTGGGTATATATTGTGCTGAACTTTCTATGAATGCATAAGTTACCACAAAAGTGCAATTTGTGAATACCGAAAAGTAGTAAACTTACCCAACAGTGTAAACTTAATAAAAAGTGTATGTTTTCCTTGAGAATCAGGAATGCAATTTGTGTCCTTTCTGCTATTTGGAAATTACTTGATATATCGATAATATACTAACTGGGTGGCCTAATACAGATTGAGGGAGTGACAATTCAGTGCAGAGTTTTGTATACACTTGAGGGCCTAAATAAACATATTAGTTGGTATGATGGTGTTTTGCTTTACTGCAGATTATAACAAGAAATCCACAAATACTGAGTGGAATACCAAATTAAACAATGCAAATACACTATTTTAATCATGGATTATATATCTGCATATCCAGTGATTATATATTAATGCATAATGCAAAGCTAGAAATAATAATCAAAAAGAATACATCATCATGGAGGTTGCTTGTTTCACCTCTTTGCCAGCAAAAGGTCGTGAACCAAGACAACCGTGGAGAAAGAGAGACAACTACCCTCAAGGGAGTGATAGCAGACAGAGAGTTCTCTCCTGCCTGAGTTCAATCCTTTTTCTCCAGGCCAGCCTGGCTCCGGCCTCTTATATATTTTAACCCATTCACTGCTAGGCCTTTTCCTCCTCAGGTGCCAAGCCTTTTTTTGGCTATTTGGGGCAGTTCGCGCTTAGGCTCTCATAACGTTTGTCCACATAAGCTAACATCCTAGGTACCCAGACTTTGTAGGTTCCCCTGAAGGAGACCAAGAAATTAGCCAAAATAAGGCAAAAAGTTTGTTTTAAAAAAAAAATGGGAAAAAAAGGCTGAAGAAGAAGGCTTGTGTTTTTCCCCAGAAAATGGCATCAACAAAGGGTTTGTGGTGATAACATCACCAGCTTCCAGGAACCGGCAGACTTAAATCAGAAAACCCTATTTTTCAACACAATTTTGGCATTTTATTGGGACATACCCCATTTTTACTATTTTTTGTGCTTTCAGTCTCCTTCCAGTTAGTGACAGAAGTGGGTTTGAAACCAATGCTGGATACCAGAAAGCTAAACATTTCTGAAAAGTAGACATAATTATGAATTCAGCAAGGGGTAATTTGTGTAGATCCTACAAGATTTTCCTACAGAAAATAACAGCTGAAATAAAAAAATATTGAAATTGAGGTGAAAAAGACAGCCATTTTCTCAATGTTTTACTCTGTAACTTTTTCCTGTAATGTCAAATTTTTGAAAGCAATATACCATTATGTCTGCTGGACACTTCTGGTTGTGGGGAAATGTAGGGCTTGAAGGTTCATCAAGAACCCTAGGTGCCCAGAGCCAATAAATGAGTTGCACCTTGCAATGGGTTTTCATTTTGTATTGGGTACACAACAATTCATTTGCTGAAATATAGAGTGAAAAATAGGTATCAAGAAAACCTTTGTATTTCCAAAATGGGCAAGAGATAAGGTGTTGAGAAGCAGTGGTTATTTGCACATCTCTGAATTCCAGGGTGCTCATACTAGCATGTGAATTACAGGGAATTTCTCAAATAGAGGTCTTTTTTTACACACTGTCTTACATTTGGAAGGAAAAAATATAGAGAAAGACAAGGGGCAATAACACTTGTTTTGCTATTCTGTGTTCCTCCAAGTCTCGTGATAAAAATGGTACCTCACTTGTGTGGCTAGGCCTAATGCTCGGACAGGAAACGCAACATGGACACATCACATTTTTACACTGAAATCTGACGTGTTTTTTGCAAAGTGCCAGTAGGAGGCTGGCCTGGCTTGTAGTGGGTACCAGAGGTACTTACACCTTGTGCCAGGTCCAGTTATCCCTTATTAGTGTAGAAGAGGTGTTTCTAGCAGCTTAGGCTGATAGAAGGTAGCTATGGCAAAGCAGCTTAGGCTGAACTAGGAGACATGTAAAGCTCCTACTATACCACTGGTGTCATATGCACAATATCATAAGAAAACACAATACACAGAAGTACTAAAAATAAAGGTGCTTCGGGCCATATTTATACTTTTTGACGCAAAACTGCACTAACGCAGTTTTGCGTCAAAAAAATTAGCGCCGGCTAACGCCATTCTGAAGAACCATGCGGGCGGCGTATTTATTCAATGACGTTAGCCGGCGTTAGCCGCCGGCGCTGCCTGTTGTGCATGAAAAAAAATGACGTACACCAGGCAGCGCCGGCGTAGGGGAATATGGAGCTTGGGCGCCAAAAAATGGGGCAAGTCAGGCTGAGGCAAAATTTTCGTCTCAACACGATTTGCGCCATTTTTTCTGACTCCCAACCCCCATTGAAATGACTCCTGTATTAGCAAAGACAGGAGTCATGCCCCCTTGCCCAATGGCCATGCCCAGGGGACTTCTGTCCCCTGGGCATGGTCATTGGGCATAGTGGCATGTAGGGGGGCACAAATCAGGCCCCCCTATGCCACAAAAAAATAAATAAAAAAATACTTACCTGAACTTACCTTAATGTCCCTGGGATGGGTCCCTCCATCCTTGGGTGTCCTCCTGGGGTGGGCAAGGGTGGCAGGGGGTGTCCCGGGGGGCATGGGAGGGCATCTCTGGGGTCCTTCCGAGCCCACAGGTCCCTTAACGCCTGCCTTGTCCAGGTGCTAAAAAACGGCGCAAAAGCGGCTGGACGTCATTTTTTTTGACCCGCCCACTCCCGGGTGTGAATTTTGCCCGGGAGTGTAAATACGGCGCACATGCCTCGGAGTCAATTTTTTAGACGGGAACGCCTACCTTGCATATGATTAACGCAAAGTAGGTGTCCACGCTAAAAAATGACGCAAACTCCATGGACTTTGGCGCTAGACGCGTCTAACGCCAAAGTATAAATATGGAGTTAGTTTTGCATCGGAATTGCGTCAAAAAAAACGACGCAATTCCGGCGCAAACAGAGTATAAATATGCCCCTTCATTTTTATGACAATATGCCAAAGGTATCTTAGTGAGTACCCTCAGTATGAGGATAAGTTATATACACAAGATATATGTACACAAACCAAACTTAGGTAACTAATAGCAAGAAAAGTAATGCAAACAGTGTAGAATTACAGTAGATTGAAATAGGAGCACATAGGTAAAGGGGCTACAAAAACCATATACTCCAAAAGTGGAATGCGAACCATGAATGGACCCCAAACCTATGTGAGCTTGTAGAGGGTCGCTGGGACTGTAAGAAAACAGTGAGGGTTAGAAAAATAGCCCACCCCAGGACCCTGAAAGGTAGGTGTAAAGTGCACCTACTACCCCCAGAGAGCACAGAAGTCGTGATAGGGGGATTCTTCAGGAAGAACAATCACCAGCAATGCAACAACAGTGGATTTCCGGACCTGAGTACCTGTAAGACAAGGGGACCAAGTCCAATAGTCGGGACAGTGTTGAGAGTGAGCAGGAGCCCAGGAAATGCCAGCTGAGGGTCCAAGGAAGCTGCCACTGGATGGAAAAAGCTTGGAGTTCTGCAAGAAAGAAGAAAGCTAGGGACTTCTCCTTTGGAAGACGGATGTCCCATGTTACGATGAAGCTTACAGAGGTGTTCCCATGCAGAAAGACCACAAGCAAGCCTTGCTAGCTTCAAGGGTCGCGGTGGAGGTTTTCGGGTGCTGCTGTGGCCCAGGAGGGACCAGGATGTTGCCACTTGGATGAGGAGACAGAGGGGATGCCCAGCAACTCAGCGAGCCCTCACAGAAGTAGGCAGCACCCAAAGAAGTACCTGAACAGGCACTTGGAAGAAGAATGAACTGGAGTCCATGCGAACTCACAAAAGGGAGTCCCACGACACCGGAGGACAACTCAGAAGGTTGTGCACTGCAGGAAGGAGTGTCAGGGACCCAGGCTTGGCTGTGCATAAAGGAAATCCTGGAAGAGTGCACAGGAGCCAGAGCAGCTGCAAATCACGCGGTACCCAGCAATGCAATCTAGTGTGGGGAGGCAAGGGCTTACCTCCACCAAACTTGTACTGAAGAGTCACTGGACTGTGGGAGTCACTTGGACAGAGTTGCTGAGTTCCAGGGACCACGCTGGTCAGGATGAGAGGGGACCCAGAGGTCCAGTGTTGCAGTCTTTTGGTGCCTGCATTAGCAGGGGGAAGATTCCAACAACCCACAGGAGATTTCTTCAGAGCTCCTGGTGCAGGGTGAAGGCAGGCTACCCCCAGAGCATGCACCACCTGGAAACAGTCAAAAAAGCCGGCAGGATGAGGCAATACAAGGTTGCTAGTAGTCGTCTTGCTACTTTGTGGCGGTTTAGCAGGCTTCCTGAGCAGTCAGCGGTCGATCCTTTGGTAGAAGGTGAAGAGGGAGATGCAGAGGAAATCTGGTGAGCTCTTGCATTCGTTATCTAAAGAATTCCCCAAAGCAGAGACCCTAAATAGCCAGGAAAGGAGGTTTGGCTACCAACAAAGGAGGATTGGCTACCAAGACAGGTAAGAGCCTATCAGAAGGAGTCTCTGACGTCACCTGCTGGCACTGGCCACTCAGAGAGGTCCAGTGTGCCCCCAGCACCTCTAAATCCAAGATGGCAGAGGTCTGGAAAACACTGGAGGAGCTCTGAGCACCTCTCCTGGGAGGTGCAGGTCAGGGGAGTGATCACTCCCCTTTCCTTTGTCCAGTTTCGTGCCAGAGCAGGGCTGGGGGATCCTGAGACCGGTGTAGACTGGCTTATGCAGAGATGTGCACCATCTGTGCCCATCAAACCATTTCCAGAGTCTGGGGGAGGCTACTCATCCCCAGCCTTCACACCTATTTCCAAAGGGAGAGGGTGTAACACCCTCTCTCAGAGGAAATCCTTTGTTCTGCCTTCCTGGGCCAGGGCTGCCTGGACCCCAGGAGGGCAGAAACCTGTCTGAGGGGTTGGCAGCAGCAGCAGTGGAGACCCCTGACGGGCAGTTTAGCAGTACCCGGGTACAGTGCTAGAGACCCGGGAGATCATGGAATTGTCCCCCCAATGCCAGAATGGCATTGGGGTGACAATTCCATGATCTTAGACATGTTAGATGGCCATGTTCGGAGTTACCATTGTGGCGCTATACATAGGTAGTGACCTATATATAGTGTACGCGTGTAATGGTGTCCCCGCACTCACAAAGTCCGGGGAATTTGCCCTGAACGATGTGGGGGCACCTTGGCTAGTGCCAGGGTGCCCACACACTAAGTAACTTTGCACCCAACCTTCACCAGGTGAAGGTTAGACATATAGGTGACTTATAAGTTACTTAAGTGCAGTGGTAAATGGCTGTGAAATAACGTGGACGTTATTTCACTCATGCTGCACTGGCAGGCCTGTGTAAGAATTGTCAGAGCTCCCTATGGGTGGCAAAAGAAATGCTGCAGCCCATAGGGATCTCCTGGAACCCCAATACCCTGGGTACCTCAGTACCATGTACTAGGGAATTAAATGGGTGTACCAGTATGCCAATGTGAATTGGTAAATTTAGTCACTAGCTTGTTAGTGACAAATTTGGAAAGCAGAGAGAGCATAACCACTGAGGCTCTGGTTAGCAGAGCCTCAGTGAGACAGTTAGGCATCACACAGGGAACACATACAGGGCACATACTTATGAGCATTGGGGCCCTGCCTGGCAGGGTCCCAGTGATACATAGACTAAAACAACATATATACAGTGAAATATGGGGGTAACATGCCAGGCAAGATGGTACTTTCCTACAGTGCCTAGCTGTAGATTTTGGCCTCTAGCTGAGCCAGCACCTGGGGAAACCTATCAAACCTTTGCATTTTTTAAATCTAGACACCTAGGGGAATCTAGGATGGTGTGACTTGTGGGGCTCTCACTAGGTTCTGTTGCCCAGAATCCTTTGCAGACCTCAAAATTTGGCTAAAAAAACACTTTTTCCTCACATTTTGGTGACAGAAAGTTCTGGAATCTGAGAGGAGCCACAAATTTCCATCCACCCAACGTTCCCCCAAGTATCCCGATAAAAATGGTACCTCACTTGTGAGGGTAGGCCTAGCGCCCATGACAGGAAATGCCACAAAACACAACGTGGACACACATTTTCCCAAAGAAAACAAACCTGTTTTTTGCAAAGTGTCTAGCTGTGGATTTTGGCCTCTAGCTCAGCTGGCACCTAGGGAAATCTACCAAACCTGCACATTTTTGTAAACTATACACCCAGGGGAATCCAAGATGGGGTGACTTGTGGGGCTCTCACCAGGTTCTGTTACCCAGAATCCTTTGCAAACCTCAAAATTTGGCTAAAAAAACACTTTTTCCTCATATTTCAGTGACAGAAAGTTCTGGAATATGAGAAGAGCCACAAGTTTCCTTCCACCCAGTATTCCCCCAAGTCTACCAATAAAAATGGTACCTCACTGGCGTGGGTAGGCCTAGTGCTCGTGAAAGGAAATGGCCCAAAACACTATGTGGACACATCAAAATTCTGAAATACTAAACTACCTGTTTTTGTGGGGGGGGGGCTGCGTTTCTGGTCCTGGGCTCAGCAGCATATAGCAAAACCTACCAAACCCAAACATTTCTGAAAACTAGACACCCGAGGGAATCCAGTGAGGTGTGACTTGCGTGGATCCCCCAATGTTTTCTTACACAGAATTCTCAGCAAACCTCGAATTTAGGTACAAAATCACATTTTCCCCATATCTCTGTGTGGGATCACCACACTGGGACAACTTTCCTATCACCCAACGTTCCCCTCAGTCTCCCAGTAAAAATTATACCTCACATCTGTAGGTGGGCCAAGTTCCTGTGAGAGGAAAGAGCCAAAAACATGTCGAAATTGAGCGGGAACCTCAGTGGGTCCAAAAGGGCAGTTTGAAAAAAATAAAAATAATTTACGCTGACAAGTGGGGCAGAATTTTTATCTGTATAAATGAGACAATGATGGGTGGCAGAAATTTTGTGGATTCCTGCCGATTCCGGAAGGTTCCATCATAAAAATTTTGTAAAAATGTGGGATTTCGAGCAAACTCTGAGGTTTTCAGGGCCTTGTGGGTAAAAAAATGGTGCGGGTGCATGTGAAGCACACCACCTTGGACTCAAACGGATGTTTAGTTTTCAGATGTGTCTAGGCCTTGTGGATTTTTCTACATGGCGGCGACCCAAAGTCCAAAAAGTACTGCCCTCACTATTCCAAATGGGACGATTTTGAGAGTTAGCCAAGCTCTCATGGCCCAAATGTAAAACCAAAACCTGAAATAATCAAATGTCCTCTTGCTTGCCGTGGGATAAGATGTTTTAGTGTGCGGGGGAGAGCAGAAAGACTGTTACCTCCTTCAGTTGGGCTGGGGGCATAACCATGCCCATCCTAGTTGGTAGCCACCAACACACTATTTTTTTTTAAATTCCCTGGCATCTAGTAGACGTTCTGCCCCCACCCCCCCCAGGTGTAGATCAGAGTAATTGCCCCATCTGCTCATTGGTGAGCACAACAACTTTGTCCCCATTTAGTTTGGGAGGGGATATGGCCATACCCCACCATCTTATTTTGAAAAGAAATCTTCCCTGGTCTCTGGTGGGCTTTCCACCCCCCTTGGGGGCAGAGGGGCCTTCCAAACATAGGCTGGGGGGCAGATATAACCAACAGTAATGTGCCCCCATGGGGAGCAATCCTTGCCCAAGGGGCTGCCCCCCAAACAAAACACACACATACACACACACACCAATCCCTAGTACCTAAGTGGTTTCTGCCCGGCCTAATAGAAACAGGCAGAAATGGCCTAAAAACAATTTCCCGCCCCTTGCCTAAGGGGTAGCTCACCTTATCAATGTAAATAAAATAAAAAATCCCCGGTGTCTAGTGGCTTCTGACCCCCCAGGGGCAGATCGGCCAAATTAATGTAGGCCAATCTGCCCCCAGGGGGTGCAGAAAAGGCCTAGTAAAAAAATTGCCCCAGGGGAGTGACCTTTGCCTAAGGGGTCACTCCCCTTATCAATATAAATGTAAAAAACAATACCTGGTGTCCAGTAGCTTCTGCCCCCCCAGGGGGCAGATCGGTCTAATTAATATAGGCCGATCTTCCCCAGGGAGGGCCGAACAGCCCTAATAAAAAAACTGCCCCCAGGGAGCGACCCTTGTCTGAGGGGTTGCCCCCCCCTTAGCAATATAAATAAAATAAATAAAAAATCCCTGGTGTCTAGTGGTTTCTGCCCCCGGTGGCAGATCGGCCAAATTAATGTAACGCCCATGTGCCCCCAAGGGGGTCAGAAAAGGCCTTTTAAAAAAAAGAACCCCCTGGGAGCGACCCTTGCCTAAGGGGTTGCTCCCCTTATCAATATATATAAAAAAAACAACCTGGTGCCTAATAACTTCTGTCCCCCCTGGGGGCAGATCGGCCTAATTATTATAGGCCGATCTGCCCCCAGGGGGCAGAAATAGCCTTAAATAAAATGCCCCCCCCTTGGGGAGCAGCCCTTGCCCCAGTAGCAAATGTGCTAATATAACTACACTGGCTCCCTGTAAAGAAGCATGTGGTGTTTAAGGCACTTTGCATAGCCCACAAAGCTCTTTATAGCACTAGACCTAGCTATCTTTCGAGGAAAACTAAGTGGTACTCACCAAACCAAAACTTGAGATCCACAGCATCCTTTTTCATGCTGACTACCAGGATAAATTGAGCCTACTGGAGAGGACATGAGTTTGTCTACACTGTCAGACAGCTATGAAATAAAATGCCATTTCATTTTAGAAATTAACCACGTCTACTCAACTTTCACAAGCTGTGGAAATCCTGGCTGTTTACTCAACCCATCTATTGGCTGTGGCTCCAAGTCAGAGTGTTTTGAAGTATGTCTAGATCTCTTGTGCCAAGACACTCGCAGGTATTTGCGCACTTTAGAAATTCTGTTTCATTCATTCATTGAAATGGTGCCAAATGAATACATATTTTATATACTGGAAGACAAGATCGTTTGTTTCTACAATTTAGAATGCATTACTCTCTCTTGTCAGGCAACATTCTCAGGCTTCAATCACTATTTTTGTTCATGGTGTCCAAAATGTAGAGATTGGTACGTCTGTGCCCAACTGAATTTGAAGCAGGGGAGGACGCACAGACTTAGTTGCATGACATATAGCAGGAGTTGAGAAATGAAGCGTCTGTGCTTTCAAAGTAAGTTTATTCCTATAAATATGCAGGACAGCTTACAAAGAACGACCACCACCGACACCGTCCCAACCGCTCTCCGGCCCCGTTCTCTTATGTCGAGTCTCGTGCAGGAATTCCAGAATGCATGGAAGACTCGCACAGAGGACTCGACATAAGAACCCAACACATCCTCCCCCATAACACATGAAAATTTTACCAAACTAAAATCAAAGCTAAACACAAAAAAAAAACATTACAACAACTATTCTAAAGCACAAAATCACAAAATCTTCTGGGAAGCATCCTGTTTCTAGACGAAGCCATTCTCCTCACGTTGTTCTTCTTTTACTCTTCCTTGGAGGGGTCCACCGACTCCTTGTCCAACACTTTCACATCACGAAGAGAATTATTTCCCAGAATGTCCTTCATTTCTTGCTCCACCTTGGTGGACTCATCCCATGTCCTGTTCTATAATTCCACCTCGCGAGCCAAGGACAACCTCTCCTTGTTCCACCAATTGCCATCCTCCAACATAACAGCATTTTTGCAAATTTTGATGACTTTCCTTGGGCTCGAAAATTTAGATTCACCCTTATGAATAATACGAGCACTTTTAATATTGACATAATCACCCACCTTAACACAAACAGTCTTCCTTGGACTCCCCTTATATTTGTCCTGAGCAGTTAACCTCTTTTCACTCACCTTCTTAATCAAGCCCTTTTCAATTTCAACTTCACCCATCCATTTTCTTGTCAACTTGGTTGCAGGAACTCTTCCTCTCAATAACATAAAAGGGGACACACCCGTATCTGCATTGGGTGTAGTTCGCACCGCCCACAATAGCTTCCTCAACTCTTCCTTGCAATTCAAACCTCCAACCTTAGCCAGTTGTATGTTTTCCTTAATCACCCTGTTTAAACGTTCAACAAGACCATTACTCTTAGGATGATAAAGGGATGTTTTAACATGCTTAATTCCAAGGTGCCTCAGGAAATCCGAAAACTGGGCAGATGTGAATTGACTCCTGTTATCTGTAAGTATCTCATCGGGAATACCTTCTCTGTCAAAAACGGATTCCAAAAACTCAGTGACTTTATGAGAAGTAGGAACTTTCACCAACTTAAACTCAGGCCAATGACTATAGAAATCAATTAATACTATACCATATTCCACCTGTCCATTCAGCAAATTAACAGGACCAATCAAATCCACAGCAATCTTGCTCCAAGCTTTCACGGGTACTTCAATTGCCTCAAAAGGAGAAGGAAGAGTGACCTGGACTTGTCACTAATAGCACAGGGCAAACAATCTCTCACAAAGTGTTCCACTTCTCTGTCCAACCCCGGCCACCCAAAATTTTCCCTTAATCTCCTCTTCATGGCCCGCATACCAATGTGACCTTCGTGTTCCAATGTTAATATTTTATACCTCAATCCCACAGGAACAACCATAGTTCCCGTACGCATCAACATATTATTCACAACAGACACTCCTCAAAAATGTGTTTGTACCCTTCACAATGTATAGATTTGCAAACCGACCATCCTTGTGATATGCCTCCCATAACTTCCTTCATTTGTTCATCCCTATCACATGCTTCCCTCCATTCATCTTCAGTCACCGCACCTTCCAATTGACATTGCAATGAGCATACTGGAACATCATCTTCATCTGTCTCTTCCTTACCAAGTACGCCAGTATGAGGAAGACGGGAAAGGCAATCAGCTAGAACATTCTTTGCACCTGGCACATATTCCACATGAAAGTCGTACATTTGCAATCTATACTGCCACTTGGCTATTCTAGGAGTGGCGCGGTGCGCACCTGAAGTGGAAAATAATTGCACAAAAGGTTTATGGTCCATCCTGACAGTAAATTGCACACCCCACAGATAAGGCTTGAAATGGACAATTCCCCACCAACACGCGAGAGCCTCTCTTTCTATTGTCGAATATGTAGCTTCCGCACCTCTTAGACTGCGTGAGGCAAAAGCAATCACTTCATCCTTGCCATTCCTCCGCTGTAACAATACCGCTCCCAAACCCAGTTGACTAGCATCAGTCATGATTAAAATTTCATCTTTGGTGTCGAAGGCCTTCAACGGAACGGCCAAAACAACTTCTTTTTTGATAGCTGCAAATTTCTGCTCACATTCATGACACCAGTCAAATTTAACATTTTTTTTAAGAGAGACCTGATATTATGTGTTTTACTGGCACAATTGGGAATGAATCTGGCGTAAAACTCAATGAGACCCATAAAGGATCTAATTTGATTCTTATTACAGGGAGATTGGAAATCTTCAATAGCTTTGACCAAACTCTCCTTTGGTTCCACCCCTCGTTCTGATATTTTATAACCTAGGTAGTCAATTGATGACGTACTAAACTTATATTTGTCTGCACTGAGAACAATCCCTCTCTCACCCAACATCGATAATACTTGTCTCTTCCTTTCATCATGCTGATCTTGATCCTTGCCAAAGACTAGAATGTCATCTTGGAAGGCCATAACACCATCCATATTTCCGAATAAACTATCTACCACTCTTTGAAACACTGCGGAAGCGGAAGCTAATCCAAATGGCATGCGTCTAAATTGAAACAACCCTTCAGGCATAATAAAGGCTGTCAAGTGCCTTGACTCGGGATGCAAATTGATTTGATGGTATGCTGATGTCATGTCTAATAAACTGAACAAGCAAGCTTTACCAAGTGTAGATAGCATTTCAGCAATGTTGGGCAAGGGATGACAATCCACCCAAATTTGCGCATTAAGATCGCGCAAATCCACACACATGCGAATGGATTCGTTGGCTTTACGGGCAATCACAATGGGAGCTACCCAATCAGACGCGTCCACCTTTTCAATTATGTGTTGATCACACAATCTGTCCAACTCTCTTTTCAACTCTGCTCTCAGTGCTAATGGTACTCTGCGTACCCTGTGAACCTTGGGAACAGCATTCTCCTTCCACTTAATCTTTTGCGCAAAGTTTTTAAACATACCAATACCATCCTTGAAAACATCCGGAAAAGCATCAAGCCAGATAGATCCTACAGACAACACGCGGTTGTAATTTTTGCTTAGGATTACTTGCTCGGGGTT
Organism: Pleurodeles waltl; assembly: GCF_031143425.1. Taxonomy (NCBI): domain Eukaryota; kingdom Metazoa; phylum Chordata; class Amphibia; order Caudata; family Salamandridae; genus Pleurodeles; species Pleurodeles waltl. Next base: position 539,808,315 of record NC_090437.1, read on the forward strand.
ATTGGGGTCCAATAAAATACCTAACTTCTTTTGATTCCCCCACCCCAACAAACAGTCATCATCTTTAGCTACATACACCACTCCTTTAGCTAAATTACCTTGGAAATTCAATTCAACCTCATACTCCCCCAATACTTCCACTGGTTTTCCACCATGTCCCACTGGCCTAATATGAGACTTCTGAAGCTCAATATGGTCAAAATGTTCCTTTCATACCTTCTCACTCACAAGTGTGTAGGGTGAACCTGAATCAGCCACTACAGCTATTTCATATCCATTGATTGACAATTTACAGGTAGGCCTCCTGAATTTATTAAAAAATACACAGTAGCGGCTGTCACTGCCAATTTTAGAACCACCAGAAATAGTAAGAATTTCGTCCTCCTCACTGGTAGATGGATCTAAACCACCCCTATTGTCACTATGTAACTTAAAAATCTTATCCCTTGAAATCTTATCCCTTGATCCATATTTACACACCCTTGCAAAATGCCCGATCTTAGAACACTAGGCACATCTCTTTCCTACGGCCGGACAACTGCTTACATTGCCTAAATGAGAGGAACTACCACATCTAAAGCATTCATTTTTCTTAAAGTTCTCCTTCTTAACTGATGTTTCATCTTTGACATTCACGTGAGATTTGTTAGACTTCTGTTTGATCATTGCTATTTTCTGAAAAGAATCCTTCTCACTGGCTGTGTTAATCTGTTGCATGAACATGGTAGTACTTTCAATTCTAGTTGCTATCTCTACCGCCTTTTCTAATGTTAAATTTGGAGTAGAGTTTCCTGTACCTTTTGTTATCAGTCTTCTCAACGAGTTGATCATTTCATCCTCACACGCCTTATAATCACATGAAACAGCTAACATTCTTAAAGCACCCACAAAACGCGCTACTGGTTCCCCAGGAATCTGTACTCTTTTGTAAAATGTGTGCCTTTCCATAATAACATTTTTACATGCTTTAAATCTAGAATCCAGTGACTTAATAGCAGAAGCATATTCATCAATACCTCCATCCCCTTCACCCACAGGCAAAGGAACACATACTTGGGGAATGTGTTTTAAAATTTTGTGACCTTCTGGGCCTAAACAATGACGTAACACAGCAAACTTTTTTTTGTGAGTAAAGGAGTCACCATCGAGAGCATCAAGATAAGCTTCAAAACCTTCCTTCCATGAATCCCAATCTGCCTCTGATGAGACTGGATCAGGAGAAAACACAGGAGGAGTAAGGATGGAATGCTGCATGGTAACAAGTTAGTTATAAGTTCCCACTAATATGATAGTGGTAAAGATAAAAATTGTTACTGGAGAGATGACACGCAAAAAGGGTGTACGTATCACTGTTGAAATGGTCGAAGAATTATGAAGAATATGAAAACTGCAGAAGATACGCTAGCATTAGATGAGTGTATCACCGCTGAAGAAAAGTCTTGAAAACACAGTTTAATCGTTGAGGAAAAGAAATTCCACTCCTTGCGATTTACAGGAGGAAACAAAGTGAAAGTGTTCCAGTTGCTGAGGAGACCAATTAGAAGACGCACGTGCACGAGGACGGAGCGTCACAGTTGCTAGGAAACACTTCAAACGCAGGAGCGTCCCAGTTGCTAGGAAACACTTCAAGCGCAGGGCAGTGACGCAACATGAAGCGCGCGCGTGTAGATTAACACGCGCCACCAATGTACAGCTCCTCGAAGAATCTGCCTCAAAATCAGTAGGCAGGGACACAGCAGCAACGCTGGGGTAACCAGCGCACAACCGCACCATGAAATCCGGAACCGCCAAGTCCAGAACAGGGGTCGTCCGTTCAAACTGGTGCCAGAAGAAAAACCGGCACGGCGTCGAACACAGAAGAAGCGCACGCGTGGGCGCAAACTGTCCTGCAGCTCCCTCGTCGCCAAATGAAGCGTCTGTGCTTTCAAAGTAAGTTTATTCCTATAAATATGCAGGACAGCTTACAAAGAACGACCACCACCGACACCGTCCCAACCGCTCTCCGGCACCGTTCTCTTATGTCGAGTTTCGTGCAGGAATTCCAGAATGCGTGGAAGACTCACACGGAGGACTCGACATAAGAACCCAACAAGAAACTAGGTCAGTTGCTGAATGGAGACAAACTGAACTCATTTCACAGACCCCAAGGGATTATGTGGTTCCATTCGGTCAAGTCCTAAACTTTAATGCATTGGGAAGGAGTTTCACAGGGTAATGGTTGCCACTGGTGGTCTGCCACAGATGCACACAGTTTTGTCTTGTTACTGATGCTGTGAGACAGTAGAAACGTGGATGCACAGATTTAGGGCCTGATTTTGATTTCGATGGAGGGCAATACCCCATCATAAATGTGACAAATATATTCCATCCACTATAATACAATCCCATTATATCCTATGGAGATCATAATACAGTAGACAGAATATTCGTCACACATGTGACAGAGAATTCCCTCTGCCAAGATCTAAATCAGGCCCATACTCAGTTTTGCAGGATATGACCAAAATAAACCTGCCAGGTCTGTCAGAGACGTGATCTAGTGATGTAGATGGGTTCTATCCCTTAAAGAATGTTTGAATGAGGAGAGGTAACAGAAAATTATAACTAAAAGTACCTAACCTTTACAGTACATTATAATGCATAGGTCATATTTGACACAAAACAACCTTCATAAAATGTTTGCAAACCTGCCAGATAGGTATCCAAGATGTGAGACACAGGGGACAAACCTGTTGCACATATTCTGGTCCTACCTCTTGCCAGAATCATACTGGATCCATATTCTTTTGTTCACAGAGTGTGAAAGAGACATTGATTATTTGTCACTCAAGACACTCGTACTAGGGTTAATGAGTACACCAAAGGGAAACAGTTCACCATGTAGATTTGTTAGGTCTCACCTAGCCACAGCCCAAAAGACAGCTTGTAATAGATCGGAAAAATTATAGCAACCCAAAGTACATTGAGAAGAGAGGGGAGCTCACCAACTGTACTAAGGAGGAAGGCAGGGCTTTGGTTTGCCTGCTAAAGAAATTTGGCTGGCCAGTAATGCTGACTAATTGGAATATGCTGCTGTTGAAATTTAGAAACAAATGATGAAAAGCCTCTTTAGGCATACTGCCTTGTGTTGTGTTTCTGTAGCACTGTATTCAAAATATTTTTTGTCTGGGTGTAGGGGTTAATTCAGAGGTGAAGTAAAGAGGATTATAACATGTATTGTGGATTGTGGGTGTTGATGAGGGCGAGATCCAAATGGTTGGCTGAGTGCAATATGCAATGTCTGCAACTGCATTAATGTAATTTCAGTGCTAGATTGTATTCTAGGTTAATCGACCTGACACAACTTTTAGTACAGTTTTAAAAAGATGTTGTCCTGCTATTAGGAATAGTATGCTTATTGACTCGAAATGTAAATATTGATACTTAAGGAAATACGTAAAGTTAAAAGAAGCTGTTGCTCATTTGCTCAGATTTTAGAAGATGACTAAACTATATGAATAGACTACTCTGAAAAGTTACCACCAAAGTTTTCCCAAAATAATAAAGGCCAAGTAAAGCATTAGAAATAAGCAATGCTGTATCTAGAAGTCTGTACACGCATGTAAGAGAGTAACACAGAGTTGGTGTATGCGATTATATTTTTATACAAATCTATATGGAGCAACTATTTGCCTGTTCTGAAACACATTTTAAATTTTATGGAAAATAGTTGAAATCAGAAAATAGTGCAAAACAGTGCCAGAATAATTTTCAAAAGCATTATACCTGATGTCCCAGCACCTTAGACCATATTTTGAAAACACGTCTAAAGTTGGCATCCTAGAGAAAAAGCATAAAATAAAAACTAAGGGCCCAATTCACAAAGGTAAACTTAGACATTTGGTCTAAACTTAGACCAAATGTATAAGTTTCTGTGTTTGGGAATTCACAAAGGGCGTTTACGAGTATTATATTTAGGTCCACACTATCAACGGACCTCAGCCTAGAGCGCGGACCTAAGGATACTAATCGTAAATGTCCTTTGTGAATTCCCAAAGATGTAAATTAGATGTTTGGTCTAGGTTTACCTTCGTGAGTCGGGCCCATCAAGAATGCATGCAAGGAACTTTCTATGTTAGGGGGAACCTGGGGAACTGATGAAATGAAACAATCAAGAACTCATGTTGTACCATGGTTTGAGACTTCTCCAAAAGTGAGTTATTATACGAAAAGGAGATACCATTACCAACCTAATTAATACACTATGTTTATCTCTCAAATCAGTTCTTCTGAAACTATGCTTGACATGTGGTAGCTGAGGCGGAAGCAGAATGCACTTTCCCTGAGAAATGTCTGATAAATTAAAAAGGTCCTCCAGCAAGTTTAAAGTTTAATGTCAAGAAAATAGATCAACAAAATGTCCAAACAAATCTTGAAAATTAGAGACATATATGATGAGCAAAAAGCATCCACTAAAAAATTCCAATAAAGCAAACACGATTATTTTTAAGTTTTAAGGCAAAAGTCACCTAAAGTTGAACGACAAAGTCATGAATTCTTTTTGACAATAATAAAAACACACGTCAGCTGCTCCAAGCGGGTTGCACCATTTAAAGTATCTTGTTACTCAAAGACATCCAGCTGGACAAGGTCCAAATCTGAAAATGGCAAGGGACTCTCAAAGTCAGATATGCAATTGTCGAGGTTCTGCTGAAGTTGTTGGTAGCTGCTGTTGGCGGCTGAGCAATCAGAGATCTTTGACCTTCAGAGGAGACACTGATATGGGGCTACTCTGAAGGCATGAAACATTTGCATTCTGGGTGCCAATTTCAATGCACAATCGTGGCATAGATTTTGTTTTTCAAAACAGACCTCTTAAAATGGTAATTTGCTGTTGAAAATAATTAATGACCCTGACCTACTGAGAATTTTATGGAGGGTCCAAGCAAGAAACCAATGGTGTCAGACTATTGAGTGTGGATTGTCTAGAGTCCAATGGGTAATTGTCAGATAGGCCATCAGTCAAAATCTTTCCCTCACTTCAAATAGAGCAGGAGGAATTCAACTTTGTTGGAAAACATACTGTGTCAAGCTCTAAATAAGCCCCTGAGTCACATAGCCATAATATGGGAACTCTGTTCACCTAATCCTAGATGTATTAGCTCCCTTTAAAAGACACTCAGTATCAGTCCATTTTTTGACTTTGGGGTGCTTTCATTGAAATTACTTTATGTATTGTAATTGCAAGTGATAATCTAGGTAAACTATGTATTTTTATTTTCAATACATTTTCCTTTTTTATACATAAAAAACACATTTATTTCCCATCCCCAAGGCCCAAGATACAACTCAAGATGTTCAACAATTGCCTGTGAAAATAGTGTTGATCAATTACCAGACTCATAGAACCTTATAGTTCTCTGAAAGTAGTGTCACAGAATCCTTTGTAATTATGTTACCTCTATTGGCAGAAAGACAGACCTCAATTTTCATTTTGTTTTTTGGGTGTTTGTAATCTTATATTATGCAAGCTGCTCATGTTTTCTAAAGATTTTCAGTACATGTATAGAAATCAAATCTGTAAGTCAAATAGAAATTATTCACATTAGGAAAATGGCACAATGGTGGTTTGATACAGAAGTTACTATAATGTTGATTTTTGGGCACCTCTATATTAAAATGACTACAATGCTTATCTCTCTGTTGTTGCCTTTCATATAAACATCAAAAGCTTGTAACTTGTAACGGGAGTTTTTGGTGTCATGAAATATAAATGTCTGATAATTTTGGGTAGCATTGGGACATATCTTGGCAATTTGTAGTGTCTGTTTCTTCCAATAGTCATTTGAAGGTCATAGAAGTTGATCTAGACACTAATTGGTAGACTCTGGTAGTGTAACACTTTTTTTCTTCTCTAGAACCATGATTTTGCTTTTTCAAAGTGGATTATCATTGGTGAGGGTATCGTGTTTATTTCCAGGTCCACCTACCAGGCAGGATTAGAGGTTCTTGTTATGTCCTCTATCTATGACATTTCTAAGTGGTTTTGTAGTTTGGTACTGTTTGATCAATATTTATAAGTGTGAAATTATTGGAATGGTCATGATAAATGCTTGTGTTTTCTTTAGTCAGTGGAACGATCATGCAATGTGTTTGCTGACCTGTAAATATATTGATATTGTATTTCAAGGTTTTTATTCTTTTACTGTTCTATTATTTTTTTATTGTAATGTGATGGGAAATTATAAGAAAAGTACATGTATTTTTCTTGGCTAAATTGGTTGAAATGTTTAAAATGGAATATCATTTGTACGGTGAACCATAAATATCCCTCATATATTTCTCATGTATTTATTTAATTATTGTTTGACCAAATCATTTGTGTGACATCTTCTTGAATTTGAATGAAAGATAGTTGCTTTGCCTTAGTCAAAATGGTTGAAAGGGCATGCAATGCAAATGTTCACTTCTATCTTTTTCATTTAATTTCTATGTGGTTTAGTTGCTGAATGTCTGTATTTTGTCAGTGTTTGATAAATATTCATTAGTTTGTTGCCATTGGAATTGTTATAAGAACCTCTTGAATGACATTTGAATTTTAAATACACATTTTCAAATTGTCTTAACACCATTAAGGTTTGACCATTTTCATAAACAAATTAATATTGTAACCCTAATGATAAGTTTGTGCATTGTCCTTGGTCACTTAAGATGTAAGGGCATGTCATTTGACCATTTCCACTTAAATATTAATTTTTAAGATTTTCATGGTCCTCATTCCATTTGTATTTGATAATTTATTTTATAATTGCATTATTAAAGGCATGCAGATTTGTTTGTTTAGATTGTTTGTCTAATTTATTGAAGTGTAAAGGTATTTGACCTTTGTCTTAATTGACCTTTATTCTGTTCTCCTGGATTTTTTACGGAACTGTAGTGCTGTTGGAAACTTCATAGTAACTACTTGTTTGTCAAAATTGTTGTAAGGGCATGTAAGGAAATGCCTCCTTGGCATGGTTACCCCCTGACTTTTTGCCTTTGCTGATGCTATGTTTTGAATTGAAAGTGTGCTGAGGCCTGCTAACCAGGCCCCAGCACCAGTGTTCTTTCCCTAACCTGTACTTTTGATTCCACAATTGGCACACCCTGGCATCCAGGTAAGTCCCTTGTAACTGGTACCTCTGGTACCAAGGGCCCTGATGCCAAGGAAGGTCTGTAAGGGCTGCAGCATGTCTTATGCCACCCTGGAGACCCCTCACTCAGCACAGACACACTGCTTGCCAGCTTGTGTGTGCTGGTGAGAGCAAAACGAGTAAGTCGACATGGCACTCCCCTCAGGGTGCCATGCCAGCCTCTCACTGCCTATGCAGGTATAGATAAGCCACCCCTCTAGCAGGCCTTACAGCCCTAAGGCAGGGTGCACTATACCATAGGTGAGGGCACCAGTGCATGAGCACTGTGCCCCTACAGTGTCTAAACAAAACCTTAGACATTGTAAGTGCAGGGTAGCCATAAGAGTATATGGTCTGGGAGTCTGTTTTACACGAACTCCACAGCACCATAACGGCTACACTGAAAACTGGGAAGTTTGGTATCAAACTTCTCAGCACAATAAATGCACACTGATGCCAGTGTACATTTTATTGTAAAATACACCCCAGAGGGCACCTTAGAGGTGCCCCCTGAAACCTTAACCGACTATCTGTGTAGGCTGACTGGTTCCAGCAGCCTGCCACAACCGAGACATGTTGCTGGCCCCATGGGGAGAGTGCCTTTGTCACTCTGAGGCCAGTAACAAAGCCTGCACTGGGTGGAGATGCTAACACCTCCCCCAGGCAGGAGCTGTCACACCTGGCGGTGAGCCTCAAAGGCTCACCCCTTTGTGCCAGCACCGCAGGACACTCCAGCTAGTGGAGTTGCCTGCCCCCTCCGGCCACGGCCCCCACTTTTGGCGGCAAGGCCGGAGAAAATAATGAGAACAACAAGGAGGAGTCACTGGCCAGTCAGGACAGCCCCTAAGGTGTCCTGAGCTGAAGTGACTCTAACTTTTAGAAATCCTCCATCTTGCAGATGGAGGATTCCCCAATAGGATTAGGGATGTGACCCCCTCCCCTTGGGAGGAGGCACAAAGAGGGTGTACCCACCCTCAGGGCTAGTAGCCATTGGCTACTAACCCCCCAGACCTAAACACGCCCTTAAATTTAGTATTTAAGGGCTTCCCTGAACCTAGGAAAACAGATTCCTGAAACTACAAGAAGAGGACTGCTGAGCTGAAAAACCCCTGCAGAGGAAGAACAGAAGACACCAACTGCTTTGGCCCCAGACTCACCGGCCTGTCTCCTGCCTTCCAAAGAAACCTGCTCCAGCGACGCTTTCCAAGGGACCAGCGACCTCTGAATCCTCTGAGGACTGCCCTGCTTCGAGAAAGACAAGAAACTCCAGAGGACAGCAGCCGTGCTCCAAAAGAACTGCAACTTTGTTTCAAGTAGCAGATTTAAAGACCCCTGCAACTCCCCGCAAGAAGCGTGAGACTTGCAACACTGCACCCGACGACCCCGACTCGACTGGTGGAGAACCAACACCTCAGGGAGGACCCTCCGACGACTCCAAGACTGTGAGTAACCAAAGTTGTCCCCCTGAGCCCCCACAGCGACGCCTGCAGAGGGAATCCCGAGGCTTCCCCTGACCGCGACTGCCTGAACTCCATTTCCCGACGGCTGGAAAAGACCCTGCACCCGCAGCCCCCAGCACCTAAAGGAACGGAACTCCTGTGCAGGAGTGACCCCCAGGAGGCCCTCTCCCTTGCCCAGGTGGTGGCTACCCCGAGGAGCCCCCCCCTTGCCTGCCTGCAACGCTGAAGAGATCCCTTGATCTCTCATAGGAAACCATTGAAAACCCGACGTGTGTTTGCACACTGCACCCGGCCGCCCCCGCGCTGCTGAGGGTGTACTTTTTGTGCTGACTTGTGTCCCCCCCGGTGCCCTACAAAACCCCCCTGGTCTGCCCTCCGAAGACGCGGGTACTTACCTGCTGGCAGACTGGAACCGGGGCACCCCCCTTCTCTCCATTATAGCCTATGTGTTTTGGGCACCTCTTTGACCTTTGCACCTGACCGGCCCTGAGCTGCTGGTGTGATAACTTTGGGGTTGCTCTGAACCCCCAACGGTGGGCTACCTTGGACCAAAAACTGAAACATGTATGTGACTTACTTACCTGTTAAAACTAACATTACTTTACCTCCCCCAGGAACTGTGAAAATTGCACTGTCTCCACTTTTAAAACAGCTTATTGTGTTTTATGTAAAAAGTATACATGCTAATGTAATGATTCAAAGTTCCTAAAGTACTTACCTGCAATACCTTTCAAATGAGATATTACATGTAGAATTTGAACCTGTGGTTCTTAAAATAAACTAAGAAAATATATTTTTCTATAACAAAACCTATTGGCTGGATTTGTCTCTGAGTGTGTGTTCCTCATTTATTGCCTGTGTGTATGTACAACAAATGCTTAACACTACTCCTTTGATAAGCCTACTGCTCGACCACACTACCACAAAATAGAGCATTAGTATTATCTCTTTTTGCCACTATCTTACCTCTAAGGGGAACCCTTGGACTCTGTGCATGCTATTCCTTACTTTGAAATAGCACATACAGAGCCAACTTCCTACATTGGTGGATCAGCGGTGGGGTACAAGACTTTGCATTTGCTGGACTACTCAGCCAATACCTGATCACACGACAAATTCCAAAAATTGGCATTAGAAATTTATTTTTGCAATTTGAAATTTTTCTAAATTCTTAAAAGTCCTGCTAGGGCCTTGTGTTAGTCCCTGTTAGCATTTCCTTTTAGAGTTTAAAAGTTTGGTAAAAGTTTGAATTAGATCCTAGAACTAGTTTTAGTTTCTATAACAAAGTATTCCAACTTTTAGAAGCATAATGTCTAATACAGATGTGAATGTGGTGGAACTCGACACCACACCTTACCTCCATCTACAGATGAGGGAGCTAAGGTCACTCTGTAAACTAAAGAAAATAGCAATGGGCTCCAGACCTTCCAAACTACAGCTCCAGGAGCTGTTGGCAGAGTTTGAAAGAGCCAACCCCTCTGAGGATGGCAACACAGAGGATGAGTATAGTGACTTGGAGGGTGATTCCCCCCCACCAGTCCTATCTAGGGAGAACAGGGCCTCTCAAGCCCTGACTCCACAAATAATAGTCAGAGATGCTGGTTCCCTCACAGGAGGGACCAACCTCTCTGAAATCACTGAGGATAACTCCAGTGAAGAGGACATCCAGTTAGCCAGGATGGCCAAAAGATTGGCTTTGGAAAGACAGATCCTAGCCATAGAAAGGGAAAGACAAGAGATGGGCATAGGACCCATCAATGGTGGCAGCAACATACATAGGGTCAGAGATTCTCCTGACATGTTGAAAATCCCTAAAGGGATTGTAATTAAATATGAAGATGGTGATGACATCACCAAATGGTTCACAGCTTTTGAGAGGGCTTGTGTAACCAGAAAAGTGAACAAATCTCACTGGGGTGCTCTCCTTTGGGAAATGTTCACAGGAAAGTGTAGGGATAGACTCCTCACACTCTCTGGAAAAGATGCAGAATCTTATGACCTCATGAAGGGTACCCTGATTGAGGGCTTTGGATTCTCCACTGAGGAGTATAGGATTAGATTCAGGGGGGCTCAAAAATCCTCGAGCCAGACCTGGGTTGACTTTGTAGACTACTCAGTAAAAACACTAGATGGTTGGATTCAAGGCAGTGGTGTAAGTAATTATGATGGGCTGTACAATTTATTTGTGAAAGAACACCTATTAAGTAATTGTTTCAATGATAAACTGCATCAGCATCTGGTAGACCTAAGACCAATTTCTCCCCAAGAATTGGGAAAGAAGGCGGACCATTGGGTCAAGACTAGGGTGTCCAAAACTTCCACAGGGGGTGACCAAAAGAAAGGGGTCACAAAACCTCCCCAGGGGAAGGGTGGTGAGACAGCCAAAAACAAAAATAGTAAAGAGTCTTCTACAGGCCCCCAAAAACCTGCACAGGAGGGTGGGCCCAGAGCCTCTTCACAAAACAATTCTGGGTACAAGGGTAAAAACTTTGATCCCAAAAAGGCCTGGTGTCGTAGCTGTAGTCAGTCTGGACACCAAACTGGAGACAAGGCCTGTCCCAAGAAAGATACCACTTCTAACTCCAATCCAGCTAAAACTGGAATGGCCAGTCTCCAAGTGGGATCAACAGTGTGCCCAGAGCAAATCAGGTGTCACACTGAAGCTACATTAGTCTCTGAGGGTGGGGTGGATTTAGCCACACTGGCTGCCTGGCCCCCTAACATGCAAAAATACAGGCAGCAGCTCTTAAGTGTAGAGGGCCTGAGGGATACAGGTGCCAGTGTCACTATGGTGACAGAGAAACTGGTTTCCCCTGGCCAATACCTGGCTGGACAAACTTATCCAGTCACCAACGCTGACAATCAGACTAAAGTACATCCCATGGCAATGGTAACTTTAGAGTGGGGAGGGGTCAATGGCCTGAAACAGGTGGTGGTCTCCTCAAATATCCCAGTAGACTGTTTGCTTGGAAATGACCTGGAGTCCTCAGCATGGGCTGAGGTAGAACTGAAAACCCATGCAGCCATGATGGGTATCCCTGAACTGGTGTGTGTCAAGACAAGGGCACAGTGCAAGGCTCAGGGTAAAAAAGTAGAGCTGGAGTCTGGAAAAAGGGCCCAGCCTACCAAGAGGAAAGGAAAGTCAGCTGGGAAACCAGCTGCAACACAACAAGAAAACGAGAACCTCTCTTCTCAGGAAGAAGTTCTGCCCTCTGAGGGAACTGAGCCTATGGAGCTGGAACCTTATCAGGTTGAGCTCTTAGGCCCAGGGGGACCCTCAAGGGAAGAGTTGTGTAAGGGACAAGAAACCTGTCCCTCTCTTGAAGGCCTTAGGCAGCAAGCTGCTGAAGAGTCCAAAGGCAAGAAAAATAAAACACATAGGGTCTATTGGGAAGATGGACTCCTGTACACTGAGGCAAGAGATCCCAAACCTGGTGCCACTAGGAGAGTGGTAGTGCCTCAGGGTTTCAGAGAGTTTATTCTGACCTTAGCCCATGATATTCCCCTTGCTGGGCATTTGGGACAAACCAAGACGTGGGAGAGGTTAGTCAACCACTTCTACTGGCCCAAAATGTCCCAGAAGGTTAAGGAGTTTTGCCTCTCCTGCCCCACCTGTCAAGCCAGTGGTAAGACAGGTGGGCATCCAAAGCCCCCCCTCATTCCACTTCCAGTGGTGGGGGTCCCCTTTGAAAGAGTGGGTGTGGACATAGTTGGTCCACTAGAACCTCCCACAGCCTCAGGAAATATGTACATCCTAGTAGTAGTGGATCATGCTACTAGGTATCCTGAAGCTATTCCCCTTAGGTCGACTACTGCCCCTGCAGTAGCCAAGGCCCTCATTGGTATCTTTACCAGAGTGGGCTTCCCTAAGGAGGTGGTGTCTGACAGAGGTACCAACTTCATGTCAGCATACCTAAAACACATGTGGAATGAGTGTGGAGTGACTTATAAGTTCACTACACCATATCATCCACAAACTAATGGCCTTGTTGAGAGATTCAACAAGACATTAAAGGGCATGATCATGGGGCTCCCAGAGAAACTCAAAAGGAGATGGGATGTCCTCCTGCCATGTCTGCTTTTCGCTTACAGAGAGGTGCCTCAGAAGGGAGTAGGGTTCTCACCCTTTGAACTTCTGTTTGGACACCCTGTAAGGGGACCACTTGCTCTTGTTAAAGAAGGCTGGGAGAGACCTCTTCATGAGCCTAAACAGGACATATTGGACTATGTACTTGGCCTTCGCTCAAGGATGGCAGAGTACATGGAAAAGGCAAGTAAAAACCTTGAGGCCAGCCAACAACTCCAGAAGTTGTGGTATGACCAAAAGGCTGCACTGGTTGAATTTCAACCATGCAGAAAGTCTGGGTTCTGGAGCCTGTGGCTCCCAGGGCACTTCAGGACAAATGGAGTGGCCCTTACCCAGTACTAGAGAGGAAGAGTCAGGTCACCTACCTGGTGGACCTGGGCACAAGCAGGAGCCCCAAGAGGGTGATCTATGTGAACCGCCTTAAGCTCTTCCATGACAGGGCTGATGTAAATCTGTTGATGGTAACAGATGAGGACCAGGAAGCTGAGAGTGAACCTCTCCCTGATCTCCTCTCATCAGACCCTAAAGATGGCTCAGTGGATGGAGTGATCTACTCAGACACCCTCTCTAGCCAACAGCAGTCTGACTGTAGGAAGGTCCTGCAGCAGTTTGCTGAACTCTTTTCCCTAACCCCTGGTCAGACACACCTGTGTACCCATGATGTGGACACAGGGGACAGCATGCCTGTCAAAAACAAAATATTCAGACAGTCTGACCAAGTTAAGGAAAGCATCAAGGTGGAAGTCCACAAGATGCTGGAATTGGGAGTAATTGAGTACTCTGACAGCCCCTGGGCTAGCCCAGTGGTCTTAGTCCCCAAACCTCACACCAAAGAAGGAAAGAGAGAGATGAGGTTTTGTGTGGACTACAGAGGTCTTAATTCTGTCACAAAGACAGATGCCCATCCCATTCCTAGAGCTGATGAGCTGATAGACAAATTAGGGGCTGCCAAATTCTTAAGTACCTTTGACTTAGCAGCAGGGTACTGGCAAATCAAAATGGCCCCTGGAGCAAAAGAAAAGACAGCATTCTCCACACCTGATGGGCATTATCAGTTCACTGTTATGCCCTTTGGTTTAAAGAATGCCCCTGCCACCTTCCAAAGGTTGGTGAATCAAGTCCTTGCTGGGTTGGAATCCTTTAGTGCAGCTTATCTTGATGATATTGCTGTCTTCAGCTCCACCTGGCAGGATCACCTGGTCCACCTGAAGAAGGTTTTGAAGGCTCTGCAATCTGCAGGCCTCTCTATCAAGGCATCCAAATGCCAGATAGGGCAGGGAACGGTGGTTTACTTGGGACACCTTGTAGGTGGAGGCCAAGTTCAGCCACTCCAACCCAAGATCCAGACTATTCTGGACTGGGTAGCTCCAAAAACCCAGACTCAAGTCAGGGCATTCCTTGGCTTGACTGGGTACTATAGGAGATTTGTGAAGGGATATGGATCCATTGTGACAGCCCTCACAGAACTCACCTCCAAGAAAATGCCCAAGAAAGTAAACTGGACTGTAGAATGCCAACAGACCTTTTACACCCTGAAACAAGCTATGTGCACAGCACCAGTTCTAAAAGCTCCAGATTACTCCAAGCAATTCATTGTGCAAACAGATGCCTCTGAACATGGGATAGGGGCAGTTTTGTCCCAAACAAATGATGATGGCCTTGACCAGCCTGTTGCTTTCATTAGCAGGCGGTTACTCCCCAGGGAGCAGCGTTGGAGTGCCATTGAGAGGGAGGCCTTTGCTGTGGTTTGGTCCCTGAAGAAGTTGAGACCATACCTCTTTGGTACTCACTTCCTAGTTCAAACTGACCACAGACCTCTCAGATGGCTGATGCAAATGAAAGGTGAAAATCCAAAACTGTTGAGGTGGTCCATCTCCCTACAGGGAATGGACTTTATAGTGGAACACAGACCTGGGACTGCCCATGCCAATGCAGATGGCCTTTCCAGGTTCTTCCACTTAGAAAATGAAGACTCTCTTGGGAAAGGTTAGTCTCATCCTCTTTCGTTTGGGGGGGGGTTGTGTAAGGAAATGCCTCCTTGGCATGGTTACCCCCTGACTTTTTGCCTTTGCTGATGCTATGTTTTGAATTGAAAGTGTGCTGAGGCCTGCTAACCAGGCCCCAGCACCAGTGTTCTTTCCCTAACCTGTACTTTTGATTCCACAATTGGCACACCCTGGCATCCAGGTAAGTCCCTTGTAACTGGTACCTCTGGTACCAAGGGCCCTGATGCCAAGGAAGGTCTCTAAGGGCTGCAGCATGTCTTATGCCACCCTGGAGACCCCTCACTCAGCACAGACACACTGCTTGCCAGCTTGTGTGTGCTGGTGAGAGCAAAACGAGTAAGTCGACATGGCACTCCCCTCAGGGTGCCATGCCAGCCTCTCACTGCCTATGCAGGTATAAATAAGCCACCCCTCTAGCAGGCCTTACAGCCCTAAGGCAGGGTGCCCTATACCATAGGTGAGGGCACCAGTGCATGAGCACTGTGCCCCTACAGTGTCTAAACAAAACCTTAGACATTGTAAGTGCAGGGTAGCCATAAGAGTATATGGTCTGGGAGTCTGTTTTACACGAACTCCACAGCACCATAATGGCTACACTGAAAACTGGGAAGTTTGGTATCAAACTTCTCAGCACAATAAATGCACACTGATGCCAGTGTACATTTTATTGTAAAATACACCCCAGAGGGCACCTTAGAGGTTCCCCCTGAAACCTTAACCGACTATCTGTGTAGGCTGACTGGTTCCAGCAGCCTGCCACAACCGAGACATGTTGCTGGCCCCATGGGGAGAGTGCCTTTGTCACTCTGAGGCCAGTAACAAAGCCTGCACTGGGTGGAGATGCTAACACCTCCCCCAGGCAGGAGCTGTCACACCTGGCGGTGAGCCTCAAAGGCTCACCCCTTTGTGCCAGCACCGCAGGACACTCCAGCTCCCAGACCATATACTCTTATGGCTACCCTGCACTTTGCCTGCCTGCAACGCTGAAGAGATCCCTTGATCTCTCATAGGAAACCATTGAAAACCCGACGCGTGTTTGCACACTGCACCCGGCCGCCCCCGCGCTGCTGAGGGTGTACTTTTTGTGCTGACTTGTGTCCCCCCCCGGTGCCCTACAAAACCCCCCTGGTCTGCCCTCCGAAGACGCGGGTACTTACCTGCTGGCAGACTGGAACCGGGGCACCCCCCTTCTCTCCATTATAGCCTATGTGTTTTGGGCACCTCTTTGACCTTTGCACCTGACCGGCCCTGAGCTGCTGGTGTGATAACTTTGGGGTTGCTCTGAACCCCCAACGGTGGGCTACCTTGGACCAAAAACTGAAACCTGTAAGTGACTTACTTACCTATTAAAACTAACATTACTTTACCTCCCCCAGGAACTGTGAAAATTGCAGTGTCCACTTTTAAAACAGCTTATTTTGTTTTATGTAAAAAGTATACATGCTAATGTAATGATTCAAAGTTCCTAAAGTACTTACCTGCAATACCTTTCAAATGAGATATTACATGTAGAATTTGAACCTGTGGTTCTTAAAATAAACTAAGAAAATATATTTTTCTATAACAAAACCTATTGGCTGGATTTGTCTCTGAGTGTGTTTTCCTCATTTATTGCCTGTGTGTATGTACAACAAATGCTTAACACTACTCCTTTGATAAGCCTACTGCTCGACCACACTACCACAAAATAGAGCATTAGTATTATCTCTTTTTGCCACTATCTCACCTCTAAGGGGAACCCTTGGACTCTGTGCATGCTATTCCTTACTTTGAAATAGCACATACAGAGCCAACTTCCTACAGGGCATGCAAGACCCTTTACTGTACAGTGAAGGCACTGTATTATAAAAAGATTGAAATCTGCTTTTTTACAGATGAAGCATTAATATCAATAAAAAGCTCTACCAGTTGCCTTTGTAGAAAGCAGGCTAGTATTATAATGGTGTCCAGGAGTGCAGTTGTTACACAAAAACATAGGCTCTGTAGCAAGAGGCTATCATTCTCTCCACAGAAATGTTGTTGGGTCTATGCAGGCATGTAATGTTACCTTTTTACTAAGTAAAAGTACAAATTACATTATTAAACAGGTCTGGACTCCAATTTCATACACCTGTCCACCCTAAAAGGTATACCCATATACATATTGTTCCCTTATTGAAATTATATGTGACATATAGGATCATTATTCAGTTTTGTAATTCGAGACTCCATGTAATAAAACAGAAAATTGTTCTGTAAACAATGTTTCTTGGAGTTAAAAGTACATTACACATTGAGAACATAAGAATGCCTAATTTTTTGTTTAACAGATTAGAATTTTAGGTATGTTCAGGATGCAGGCCTGCCATCATTCCGTGCAGGTTCCTGCATTAGGCCACAACAAACTCTGTCCAGAAGACTTGAGTCTATACCTGCATATCAGTTTGTCCTGTTACAGGAAAAGAATATATGTCACTCCTTAGAGTGGGCTAGACATTAAGGCAGAGCAGCCAAACAATGACAATGTCCACTTTCTCACAACTGGCCTTGAGACAATGGGTCAGAGCCCACCTTGTACTATGTTATATGCTTTGAAATGTTAACCAGTGAGTACAAATAACACTGAAGTAAATTTAGGCTACAGCACAGGATAATTTAAGGGTCTATTTAAACATGCCTCTACCTCAGGCTTGCTGTGTTCCATGATTTATTACTTGATTTTAGGAAGGTCCCTTTAGGAACATTTAGAGCTTTTGAATGTCATCAGTTTAAAATGCAATGTTTGCCTGAAACTGCAGATGTCTGTCTATGTTTTAAGAATTAAGGTGGTCATTATGACATTGGCGGTAAATGCTGCTTACTGCTGCTGTGACGGCTGCCAACATACCATCACGGAGGCAAACATCCATTCGCTATATTATGACACCCACACACATGAAACCGACAGAATACTGCCACAAACACAAATCCTCCAGACCAAAGGTTAGTGGTAAAGTGTCGGTACAAACACCAATACCGTTACGTCAACAAAACAACGTCCAGCACATTAAGACCTACAGATCACCACAGTGGAAATTCAATGGTGGTAAACCATTGGCGGTACACACGGGCGCGGTCAGAATGGTCATCCAAATACAAAACAACACAACATTGGCCAAAACTAAAATCACACACCTGACACTCATACAACCACCCACCCACAGCACTATAAAACACACACCCACTTTGCACACAACCCTTTACCATCACAAAAAGACTGCAATAGCTAGCCACGCAAATCACAGAGGCAACTACACACATGCCACAAACACTTAGGGGGTTATTCTAACTTTGGAGGAGGTGTTAATCCGTCCCAAAAGTGACGGAAAAGTGACGGATTTACCACCAGCCGTATTACGAGTCCATTATATCCTATGGAACTCGTAATACGGCTGGTGGTATATCCGTCACTTTACCGTCACTTTTGGGACGGATTAACACTCCTCCAAAGTTAGAATAACCCCCTTATACATCCGTTGCGCACTCCACATCCCACACCACACCACATTACTCAAGACCCTCTGCACAACACACACCACACAACACCCATGCCCCCACTAAAGCACCCCCGTTTCACTGATGAGAAGTTGCGGGTCAAGGTGGAGCAAATAGTCAGGGTAGAGCCACAGCTCTTCGGAGCATAGGTACACCAAATATCCATCGCAAGGAAGATGGAGCTATGGTGGCGAATCATGGACCGGGTAAACGCCGTGGGACAGCATCCAAGTACACAGGACGACATCAGGAAGAAGTGGCACGACCTATGTGGGAAGGTATGTTCCATGGCAAAAATGCACCAGTTCACCATCCATAGGATTGGCGGTGGACTCCCACATCATCCCCCACAGCTGACAGCATGGGAGGAGCAAGTCATGGCAATCCTGCATCCTGAGGGACTCACTAGAGTTGCCAGAGGACTGGACACTGCTGAGTCAAAATTGACTACTTATCAACCCCATACCTGCATGCCATCTCACCCCCTCACCCTGACTCCCATCACTCCACCCCATGCCACACAGTGCACCTACACATGTGACTAACCCCAACGCCAACCCCAACATGCCATACCAATGCATGTACAGCCCTCCCAGCCCTGCATGTACACCCACCACAACTGAATGCACAGCATGGAGAACTAACAAACCCACACTACATCACCATACAAACAAAGGTGGCAGGGCAACAGCAATGGTATAGGGGGAGCTAGGGATGCACACTATGGGGGTCATTCCGACCCCGGCGGTCAAGGACCGCCGGGGCCGGGGATGCAGGAGCACCGCCAACAGGCTGGCGGTGCTCCTCAGGACATTCTGACCGCGGCGGTTCAGCCGCGGTCAGAACAGGAAAACCGGCGGTCCCCCGCCGGTTTTCCGCTGTCCTGCAGAATCCTCCATGGGATTCTGACACCCCATACCGGTATGGCCCCCTGGGGGCCCCTGCAGTGCCCATGCCAATGGCATGGGCACTGCAGGGGCCCCCGTAAGAGGGCCCCACTTTGTATTTCAGTGTCTGCTTTGCAGACACTGAAATACGCGACGGGTGCCACTGCACCCGTCGCACATACCCACTCCGCCGGCTCCATTCGGAGCCGGCTTCCTCGTGGGGAGGGGTTTCCCGCTGGGCTGGCGGGCGGCCTTCTGGAGGTCGCCCGCCAGCCCAGTGGGAAAGCCAGAATGGCCTCCGCGGTCTTTCGACCGCGGAGCAGCCATATGGCGGCTCCCGCCGCCCGCGGGGGTCAGAATGACCCCCTATGTCACAGATATGAAGCATAATCCATCACTCCATCCCCACAGGTGCCCCAGACAATCCCAGCGGCAAGGAGGTGCCATGACTATCCAGTCCCCCAACTGAAGATGCCCCCAATGATGACAGTAACTCTGGACTACTGGATCTGGATGACCAACCTGGCCCATCTAGGACCACTAGTGAGTCGGCCATTCCAGGCCACTCTCAGTCCACCACAGAGCCTCCCCATCAGTATCCAACAACACAGCACCCGCTCAACGTCCCCACACCTCTGTCCCCAGGACACGTCAATCAGCAGTGTGTCCACCTGTACAGGGACCCCAGTCCACACCTCACAGCCAAGACAATCAGGGTCCTGGGTTCAGTGGCAGTGGGCACATCGTTCAGGGGACACAGGCACAGGGACCCTCAGAAGACAGCGATGCGCCAGGGGGAGGACAGAACAGGAAACCGACTCTCCAGGAGGCACTCACTAATGTCCTGGGGGCTTACCAACAGTTCCAGGACAAGATGGGCCAGATTCTGAACAACATGCAGGAGAACCAGCGGCTGCAGGAGGTATACCATCAGGAGATCCGGAAAGATTTGCAGGCCCTCATTACCACCATGGTCTCCATAGCTGGGGTGCTGGATGATATGGCCAACATCATGAGGGAATATACAGCACACCAACGGGCCCCTTCCACTAGCCAGTCAACTGAGCAGCCTACCACATCTCCTGTAGCTAGTAGACAGGAGGCCCTGCAACAGGACCCAGAGGCAGCCAGCACGCCCCCCTGCAGAAGGTAAACCACCCTGCAAACTGCCCCTGCGACCCAGACAGATGCCAGAGACATTGCCAAGACCACCACCAGGAAATGAGTCCCTCTTGAATGCCCCCCTTGTGTTTGACTCTGTTACCTACTCAACTTTGAACTGCCATTGCTCCACTTCCCATGGTCAACTGGACACTGGACCTGTGCTACAAACAGACTGGACCAGTACCCTGGTCTTTCCTCTACCATCACCCCATTCCATTGAATCATTCTTTCTATATATTTCACCACAATAAACACCCTTGAACTCAACTTGAATGATAGTGCTTTATGTGATGAAAATGTGCAATTATGTTTGCAGTTACATCTTGTGCAATTGACTTGAACTTTATGATAGCATACATATAATAAGCTGTAGCCATCTGTAGTGATCGCATCAGTACACAGTTGAAATAACACTAACATCTGCAAATTGAGAAGGCATAGGTGGCAGTCAGTTGAGATGCAAAGGAAGTGATTGCCATCCTGCTAACGCCACACTGAAAACATATTTAATTAGGGGAATGGTCAGTTCCACTTTCTCACCTGTGTGTCATTGGAAGTACCGCCATATTACTGATGCTCTGTTGTCCATATCCTCATCCTCTGCCTCCTCATCCTCACTGTCCTCATGGTCCACTGGTGCCACAGGGGCATTTCCAATCTCCTTCTCCTGCAGATAAGGTGCATGTTGTCTGAGGGTCAGGTTGTGCAACATGCAGCATACTACAGCTATCTGGCAGACCTTCTCAGGGGAATAGCACAGGGATGCACCTGGCAGAAGGAGGCATGTGAACCTGGCCTATAGGAGACCGAAGATACGCTCTATGAGTCTCCTGATTCACCCATGTGCATCATTATACCGATTCTCAGCCCCTGTCCTGGCATTCCTCACAGGGGTCAGGCGCCATGACAGGTTTGGGTAGTCAGAGTCTTCTGCAAGAATTGAGGGACAAACATTAGCCTTACACAATGGTATGGGAGAATACTCCATAAGGCATACAATGACATGTCTTGGGTGGGGACTCAGGCTCACCTATCAGCCACACCCTGTGCCTCTGTTACTTTGCCATCACATTTGGGATGCTGCTATTCCTAAGGGGAAAGGCGTCATGCACTGACCCAGGATACCTGATAGTGACATTGGAGATTTACTGGTCAGCAAGGCACACCATTTGCACATTGAGTGAGTGGAGACTCTTACGATTCCGTAACACCTGTTTATTGTGCTGGGGGGGAATGCAATATGTGTTCTGTCAATTGCCCCAATATTATCAGGAATGTGTCCCATTGCATAGAATCCAGCATTCACAGTGGCCAAATCTTCCACTTGGGGGAAAGCAATGTAGCTGCACATCTGTTTGAGCAAGACAGACAAAACCCTTGCCAGCACAATTGAGAACATTGGCTATGACATTCCTGCTGCCAAGCCCACTGTTACATGGAAAGAACCAGTTGCCAGGAAATGGAGCACTAATAGAACTTGCATCTTGGATCCCAGTGGGATGACGGATAGCTGATAGCAGAACTGGCTCCAATTTAGTACACAGCTCTGTGATTGTGGCCCTGACCAGCCTATAGGTCAGTATTATATGCCTCTCCTCCATTGTAGCCAAGTCCACAAGGGGTCTGTACACAGGAGCTTGCCTCCTCCTCCTATTCTTCCACAGTGGTAGGTACCTAAGGGACACAAGAGTTTGAAGGGTGCCAGAAACTGAACAATGGAACCACCACCCCAATGCTACTGGGCATGTATGTAATCAGACTATGTGAATGACAATGTATGTACAATTCACAGCAATGACACAGTTTCAAATTTCTGATTGTTGTCCACAACTATGAAATGGCAACTTCCTGTCCTGTAAGTATAGACAGGTGGAAGTGATGTAACTCCAATGACGTTGGGCATCATCGGTGGAAGACGGTCTTGCACTGCTGTGCTATTCCTCATTGTCTAACATGGGGCTCTATGGAGTACAGCATCCAATGTGAATCACCGGTGATGGTGACGGTGTACACCACCGCGGACGTGACTGCCATTTTCTATCTAGAACCTCACTTGATTCCTGACTTTCCATAGAACAACACCTACACTGTGTGTGCTGCTGTGACCTATGTCTGGATCCTGCCATGTCCAGTGTGACAGAGGAAAGGGCCCCTGCATTCACTTTGTAGGAGTTAGAGCGCCTGGTGGATGGGGTCCTACCCCTGTATGGACAGCTGTTTGGGCCTCCATACCAACAGGTGAGTACACCATTGGGACGAGGCATGCAACAAGGTGTGGGGTAAGTCTGGTGGTAGTGTACATGCAGGGCTCCGGCTGATGTGTGTGCCAATGGAGATGGAGATGTAGTTTGTGGGCCATATGTGTGACAGGCTGGATTGTCTGGTTTATGGTGACCTCCTGTCTGTATTACCTCTGCAGGTCAGCTCCCATCAGAAGAAATGATTGTGGCATGCCATCATCAAGGATGTGCGGACCCTGGGGGTCTATGTCAGGCAGAGCACCCACTGCAGGAAAAGGTGGGAGGACCTGAGACGCTGGGGCCGGAAGACCGCAGAGGCCCAGCTGGGGATGGCCTCCCAGTGAGGGTGGGGTGCCCATCGGAACTTGACCCCCCTGATGGCCCACATACTGGCAGTGGACTACCCAGAGCTGGATGGGCGCTTGAAGGCAGCACAGCAGCCACACAGGGTGAGTACAGTGAGCATGACCACCATTGTTTATGGCTGGCATGGGATCCAGATGGTGGGTTTCAGTAAGTAGGTGCCCCTTAATGACAGCTCAAACATTGCTGCATGGTCCAGCACAAGGTAAATTAGTGAATAGAGTCATCTTGTATTCCAGACAGGTGGCAATCCAGGTCAGACAAGCCTTAGTGGGTCCCAGGAGGGGTGCAGATGCTGATGGTTGTCTCTCATTTTGCTGTGGTACCTAGCCAATGGAATGCAAATGCAATGCATAGTGCCCATTCTTGGCACCTGTGTGTGATGGTAATGTGTATGCCATCTGTGGTGTTGATGCTGTAATTGACCCAGTGCTCCCTTTCTCTCTCCCCCCTATTTTCTTCTGTCATCCTGGCCATGTGTGCATTAGCATCATCTGGAGTAGGAGCAGGGACGCCGGCGATTGAGGGAGCTGCACCCTACAGGACCCAGGAGTCCACCGACACTGAGGGGACCAGTGGGACGGAGGGTGAGGGGAGCATCACCGCAGGCAAAGGAGGATGCAACACTGACTCTGATACCTCCTCCGATGGAAGCTCCCTGGTGGTGGCTGAAACCACCCTAGCTACAGGTACAGCCACCACCCCCCATACCAGCACTGCCCTCCCAGTAGGCCCCCACCGAGTTGACCGTGCCTGCTCACCCAGGAGGGCGGGCATCTCCTTCACCCCGGGCACCTCAGTCCCTCCTCCAGTCAGCCCTGCTGGCCCAAGTGAGGAGGCTATTGACCTCTTGAAATCCATCTCTGTAGGGCAACAGACAAGCATGCACACAAAACATCAAACAAGAGTAGCACAGTCAAACACAGGCAGCACACTTCAGGTCAAAAGCACTCACACAAACAACAGACAGTTGCACACACAACCACATCCACTGCCTCCACTGTCTCCCCCTCCTCCTCCCTCTCCTCCTTAACCACAGTCACATCCGCACACTCACACTTGCATGCACTGCATCAACAGCCACCATCACCACATACACCTCACTTGCAGACACCTCCACAACATCCATCCACGCATCCCCTTTGTCCTCTCCCACCCTGTCTGCCCCCTGCTAAGAGACACAAATGCACGCACTCAGACTCCCAACAGCCATCCAACTCACACATGCACATTGTCCATGTAACTGCAGCCAAGTCCGGCAGACATATACCTCCGACAACCACTCCCTCAACCTTCACTCCCATCCCTCCTCCCACATCCTACCCCAGCATACCTAAGAAGTTTTTCCTTGCCCGACTTTACCTCTTCCCTCCCCCCACCACCTCCCTTCCTGTCCGTAAGAGCAGGGTCCCAACGACCCAGCACAGCATCTCAGCCAAACAGTCTGCCACTTTTTCCATCAAATCCTCAGCTGCTGACACAAAGGTGCCTCAGAGTGTGACAGCTGCCACTCCTACTGTGAGCACACCTCCTTCTCATAAATGGAGAACTAGGGTGGTGAAAACCAAGTGACAGGAGATGGGGACAGTGGAAGCACCTCTTAGTCCTGGAGGCACGAAAGGGAAAGTTCCCACTCCACACCCCAAGAAAGGGAAGGAACTCACTCCACCACCCAAGAAAGTGAACGTTCCTACTCCACCAGCAAAGAGAGGCAGGAAGTGCCCTCCACCAGCAGTGGGCAAGGAGCCCTCACCTCCAGCAGAGGCAGCCAGGGTAACACCTCCATCAGCAGTGAGCAAGGATCCCTCACCTCCAGCAGAGAAAGCAAGGGTGACACCTCCGCCAGCAGTGAGCAAGGAGCCCTCACCTCCAGCAGAGGCAGCCAGGGTAACACCTCCACCAGCAGAGAACAAGGAGCCCTCACCTCCAGCAGAGGCAGCCAGGGTAACACCTCCACCAGCAGAGAGCAAGGAGCCCTCACCTCCAGCAGAGGCAGCAAGGGTAACACCTCCACCAGCAGAGAGCAAGGAGCCCTCACCTCCAGCAGAGGGCATGTAGGCCACCCACCATGAAGAATTGGGCATGGAGCCCCCGCCAGAACCAGTGGGTAAGTTCCTCACTTCAGAGACTGTGGCCTTGCACTCCCTACCAGGGACAATTGAGCATGGAGCCCCCTCCAGAACCAGTGGGCATGTTCCCCACTTCAGTGACTGTGGCCCTGTACTCCCCACCAGGGACAATTGGGCATGGAGCCCCCTCCAGAACAAGTGGGCAAGTTTCCCACTTCAGTGACTATGGCCTTGCACTCCCCAGCAAAGACAATTGGGCATGGAGCCCCCTTCGGAACCAGTGGGCATGTTCCCCACTTCAGTGACTGTGGCATTGCACTCCCCAGCAAAGACCAATGGGCATGGAGCCCCACTCAGAATCAGTGGGCATGTTCCCCACTTCAGCTGAGGTGCCCCCCCACCCCCACCCACTTCCTCCTTCCCCCTGAAGTACCTGCCCATTTCCAACATGATGCCCCTGCACAGTGGAGTCCGGATAGTCAGGAGTCAAGTTGTGCATTGGACTGTGCCCTGTGGCCATGTGGGCCTTTTGGACTGGCCATTGGCCCTTTCTGAACATTGACAGATGCTTTTGTTTTCGCATGGACAACAATGTGGCAGTTGGCATCAAATTACAGTGTTTGCTGATTCTCATTGTTGTTCTTGTTTTATTATAACATGTGTCCTGTTACATCGGTTTAACTCTACAGCTCGTTGTGTGTATCATGTGTGTGTGTGTATGGTGTGTGTTGTGTGTGTGTGTGTGTCACTCTCCTTTTCCTCCCTCCCTTGTGTGCTAGTTGGCTGTACTCACCGTCATTGTCTTCGTCAGCGTTGGTATTCCAGATGGAGCATGGCGTAGAAGAGCATCGGGAAGACATGAAGTTCCCGTTCCATTACGGTGGCAGAGTCCTCAGTGTACCTGTTGGTGAGTCTTTTGTTTTCTGTGTTCTGTTTCCGCCAGCCTTTTGATGGTATTGGTACCACCCCAGAAATCCTGGTGGTTTGCTGTGTCATAATATGGTGGGCGGTACCTTGTTTTCCGTCTGGCTGTTGTTGGCTCCCGATGTGGTCAGTGGTATTAAAGCGCTGGTACATTTGCTGTCTGTGGGAGGATTCGCTGCCATGGTCATAATTTGGCGGTAATTACGGCCAGCCTGTTGGCGGTATTACCACCATTTAACAGTCACGGCCAAATGTCATAACAAGGGCCTATTTGTCTTTGAGGGGGGGCAATGCGCTAATATTCAAAATGTGTTTTATGCATTGTGCTTTTCTTTTGTGGTATGTTCTCACTAGAGCATATTTAAAGAAAGAACACAAAGTGCAATGTGGAACAGTTCAACTTTTTAATGATAGTATTTAATAATGACAATGCTCAGTTTCAAAACCAGGCGATGCTTGCATGTTGGATGGCTCTCTAAGGGGTATTGACTGGTGTGCTGGTTCATGCTCTAAGAGAAGCACTGTCTTTGTTACCTTAGGGCACAGGTTATAGTTACTTGAGATAACAGGTGAATTTCTATGGTTTTGTATATTTAAAATGTTATCCTAACTATAACATCCCTGTGACCTTTGGGTTTTGTAACTGATATTCTATTTTTTTTATTTTTTACATTAAGTAATTTTCATTATTATACATTAATCCAACCACCGCCGCACATAGCCTTCAGCTGTGTGCAACAGTGGTTGGCTGCTGGGCCTGTAGCCAGACCCTGTGGCCAACCCCCCATAACCACACAGCATTGCACTATGCACGTCGTTCAGCCAATCGCACTTTTGAGGGAAAAAATAATTTGGTGTTCCATCACTAGGAATGTTTAACAGTCAAAACACTAGAAAATAAACATACACACTGTCATGAGATTCTAGGATTTCAACCTTCAACCTACTAACAGTATAAGAGCTTTACAATTAGGCCAGAAGTGACTCTTCTCTGCTGTGCCTCAAAACATAAGTATGACATTGTTACCAAACATCTTACTAATCTGACTAAAGTCATTGCATCGAGACACCATTGCAATGACAATCTCCTTCTCTTTCTTTTCCATGAAAGAAAGAGAGAGAGAGACTGACAGGACTGCAAGGGGAGCCTCAAGGCCTTTGTGGTCCTAGCCGCCTTACCACATCCTGCAGGAGCTGACATTGCTCACACAAGCAGGGAGCTGCTTTAACTAGCAGCGCCCTGCTTTTGGAAGAAATGTTTTAATCTGAAAAGATGAAAATGTCACCTTCTGCAAGTGAGAGTTTTTTGACAGCTCTCACTTGTAGAAAGTAAACTGTTTACTCTGATAGGGCAAAAGCTGTTAAAACTTCTGCCAAGTCTACGAGAACAGCTATGTCCCGGGGTGGGCTCCCCAGGACATTGCAGGAGCCAGTCCTGGGGTATGGTGATCCCCAGGGCCATTATTGGCTCCACGGGGGGCATGCGCCCCCCCCCTTTTAATTTGTATTGCCCCGGGGAAGTGGTGGTCCCCGGGGCTGGGGGGCTGAAACAAACCCCCCTCATTATTGTATTTTTGCCTCAGGGTGGTGGTGGTCCCCAGGGCTGTGCAGCCTGGTTTGCAGGGGGGCAAGCAGCTGCTGTGTGCCAGGGTACCCTCATTGACAACCATCCCTCCTTCAATAAAGATACGTTCTTCAATCTTGTAGATGAATTAGAAAATTCTCCATGAACTCCGACAGGGGAAAACAAGGTTTGAGTGGCTCTAACACATCAAAATACCTCTTTTTAATGACAAAAAGAAAATAATGTGTTTGTGTAGATGATAAATATCCAGAATCCACCTCTAAAAGGCTCATCCAAGAATACATGAAAAGAGTGTAAAAGAAGTTAAGAAGGGGGTGGAAACACCCTCAGGCAGTTTTAAATGAGTCTGGAGTTTTCTGAGCCCAAAGACAAACTTATCTGATACCATTAAAGACACTCATTATTGGATGAATGGCATGGATATGTCACTAGCTGACATTGCTGAAGGTTATTAAAGAAAAGCATTCAGAGTCAGACTTAACAACAGAACGTACCAATATTGTAAAACATATGCAGAAATAATACCTCAATTCTAACCTTTCAAAATAGAGTTTAAAACAAAAAATGATTTCCCCCTTCCCAGCATGAGTGTACTAAATCAGAAAATTGTCTCTGTTTTGACATTCCATCAAAGTATGTTACAGCAATCTTCTGAAGTCTCATAATACTTACACTACCAGCCGCTGGTGTCTCCTCAATGCAGACACCTACACAAGAGCTTGCACTATCCAAAATCATCAAGGAATACAAGAACACATCAAAGAATGATGTTGACAATTTCAGTACTGTACGCCAAAATATTAAATAGTGAAGCCCTTGACTTTGTTAGTTTATTTCTCACAAAGCTACCTGGTTCATTGAGTTTTCAGGTTTTTGTTTTACAATGGCATTATCAACAGTTTATTGTTATTGTGTGTTAAAATGTTTTTGTGTTTTCATTGCATACATTAACCCTTTAGGTGTGTGTGCCATCCAATGGCTATCACCCGCATACCCCCCCACTGGATCTGCCTGCCATTGGCTGACACTGGGGAGGATTAGAAAAAGCTCAATCTTGCTTTGCACCAGCAGTTTTCCCATTTTATTCAAGAGGTTTGGGCTTCTTGGGAGCAGACATTACATAAAAAAGTGAAAGTAGAATGAGCTGAAGGGCTCGTTTCACTTTCATTGAATCAGTGCTTGAGAGAGGACTCAGCCCCCAAGCACTGATTCTTATGGGAAGGTATCATTGGAAAGGAGAAAATCTCAATTTCTAAAAGTGGGGCTGCTGCCCAGTGGATCCCTGCTTGGGGATCGACACAGGAGAGCAGTCCCCAAGCAGGGATCCAAACACTAGGCACTAGGCTAAAGGGGGAGCAGCCCCTTGGGTAGGGACCTGTGCTCACCTTCATTATTTTTATATTTATGTCTTTTTCACCCCTCCGTCATTCTGTTCCCCCTGGGGCAGATAGGGCAATTGCCCATGATCTGCCCCTCCAAGGGAGTAGAAAGCACACTAGACATGAGGGATTGTTTTTACCCATATAAATATATGGCCATCAGGCCATGGCCATGCCCCCACCCCTAAATATATGTAACAATCTTTCCGCCTCGCCATGAGATAGATGTGGCATTTTCCCCTGATCTGCCTCCCAGGGGCTTCTTGGGAGCAGACATTACATACAAAAGTGAAGTAGAATGAGCTGAAATATCGGGGTGGGGTTGCCAATAGGCCATGATCATGTCACAGCCCTAAATTCATGGAACAGTATTTCTGCCCCCTGGGGGCAGATGTGGCAATTGCCCCATACTTGTCCCTCGGGGCAGAAAGCGCACTAGATACAAAGGATTTTTTTCCCTTATAAAATTATAAGGGTGGGGCTGCCCACCAGGGCATGCTTAGCCCCCAACCTAAATACATTGAACAGTCTTTCTGTTCCCCCTGGGGCCGATGGGGCAATTGCCCATGGTCTGCCCCTCCAAGGGAGTAGAAAGCTCACTCAACATTAGTCTTTTTTTTTACCCATATACAAATATGGCCAACAGGCCATGGTCATGCTCCCACCCCTTAATATATGTAACAATCTTTCTGCCTCTCCAGGGGGCAGATGTGACATTTTTCCCTGATCTGCTTTCCAGGGGGGCAGAAAGTCCACTAGAAGCCAGGATTTTATTTTCTCAAATATAAGGGTAGGAGCTGTCCAGCATGAGCATGTTTATGCCCTCACCAACCCAAATAAATGAGGCAGCAGTCTTCCTGGTGCCCTGGAGGCAAATGGGGTAATTATCCCTAATCTGCATTTCCAGGGGGATTAGAAAGCACACTGTACAGAGGAAATATGGGCAAAAGCAATCCCCATGCCAGGGCTCCTATTGACCTTGGTTTAATCTGTTTCTGTCACAAGCACTAGGCTCAGCCGCACAAGTGGGGCAGTGTTTTTAGTGGCGCTAGTGGGGTAATGCTATGTGGTAGGAACTTTGTGGATTCCTGTGGATTCTAGAAGTTTCCCTCACAGAAATGTGAGGAAAACTTGTGATCTCAGGCAAATATTTGAGGTTTGCAGGGCCATGTGCATTAAAAAAACCCTCATGGAATCCACAAAAATCAACCCATCCTGGATTGCCTTAGATGTCTGTTAATTAAAATATACAGGTTTGCTAGGTTTCCCTAGGTGCTGGCTGAGCTTGGGACCAAAATCCACAGCTACCAACTTCTCGAAAAACGGCTCAGTTTTAAGTGGAAAGATGTCATGTATTCATGTTGCATTTTAGGGAGTTTCCTGTTGCAGTCACTAGGCCTACCCACAGAAGTGAAGTGCCATTTTCATTTGAACACTGAGGTGGTAGGAGGTGTGTGGGTGTTCACATATTCCAGAACTTTCCATCTATGAAATATGAGGAAAATGTGTTTTTCAAGTAAATGTTTGAGGTTTGCAAGTGATCCTGGGTGAAATAACCTGGTGAGAGCCATGCAAGTCACCCCATCCTGGATTGCCCTAGGTGTCTAGTTTTAAAAAATACACAAGTTTTCTGGGTTTCCCTAGATGTTGGCACAGCTAAGGGAAAAAATCCACAGCTACCCACTTTGCAAACAAAGGGTCAGTTTTGAGTGAAAAAATGTGATGTATCTATGTTGTGTTTTGGGACGTTTCCTGCCACAGGAACTAGTGAGGTACCATTTTTAGCCCAGTGCTGGGTGAAAGGAGGTTTATGCCTCCCTATAGATTCCAGAGCTTTCCATCACTGAAATGTAAGAAAAATGTATTTTTTTAATCAAAGTTTAGGTTTGTAAGAGATTCTGGCAAAAACAACCTGTTAAGAGCCATGTAAGTCACCCCATCCATGATTTCCCTAGGCGTCTAGCTTTAAAAAATGACAGGTTTGCTCAGTTTCTCAGGTGCCAGATGAACTACAGGCCAAAATCCACAGCTACCCACATTGAGAAAAACGGGTCAGTTTTGAGAGGAAAAAATTTGATGCATCCATGTTGCATTTTGGGCCACTTCCTGTTGCAGGCACTAGGCCTTCCCACAAAAACGAGTTAACATTTTTATTGGAGGACATAGGGGTAGTCTGAGTGGACAGATGTTGGTGACTCCCACTGATTCCAGAACTTTCCATCATTGAAATGCATGGTAACTGTGTTTTTTTAGTAAAAGGTGGAAGCTCAAAAGGGATTCTGGGTGAAACAACCTGGTGAGAGGCATGCAAGTCACCCCACTCTGAATTTCTCTAAATGTCTAGTTTTCAAAAATGTACAGGTCTGCACAATTTCTCTAGATGCAGGCTGAGCTAGGGCCCAAAATCCACAGCTGCCCACTTAGCAAAAAATGGGCAGTTTTGAGTACGAAAATGTGCTCTATCCATGTTGTGTTTTGGGCCATTTCATGTCGCGAACACTAGACCTATCTACACAAGTGCTCAGTGTTTATCTGAAGACATGAGAGAGAATTGAATAGTCAGCATATTTGTTACTATCAACTGTACTTTTCTGCATTTGTGCCTTCCAAATGTAAGCAAGTGTGTAAGAACAAAGGCATTTTGAAAAATCCCTTCTAAATCAAATGCTCCTATGGGTAACCACAAATTCATAGATGCACAAATAACCATTACTCCTAAACTCCATATCTTATGCCCATTCCAGAAGTACATAGGTAATCTTGATACCTATTTTTCACTCTAAGGGCCAGATTTAAGAAAAGTGACACTGCACCCAGGGCAGCATCACATTTCTTGCACCCCTTAGTGCCCCCTAATGCCACCATATGTGCACCTTATTGAATATATGGCACACCATGGTGGTAATTAGGGATCTAGAGTCAACATTTTTTATGCTAGTTTGGAGCTTTCCAGGATTGGTATAAAAAAATGCACACTAATCTTGCAAAGCCCATTGTAGACAATGGTGTGCCTCCTTTCAACGCCTGCTCCGAGCAGGCATTAAAAGTGTAAAAATAAAGATGCAAAGAAAAATCATTTTTTTCAGCCCCCCGATGGGGGAACGCCCCCTTTGCATACCTTAAATCTGGCGCATATATAATGTAGCGCAAAGGGTTACAAAGTGGTGCAATGTATGCATTGCGCTACTTTGTAAAAGTGCCCAAGGGAAAAGGCCACCATAGCGCTGCCTTAGCATGAAAAAAATTATGCTACTGCGGCGCTAAAGTGACACTAAACCCTCTTAAATAAGGTCCTAAATATTTTTCCATATGAATTGATCTATACTCACTACTCTGTATATTTTCTCAACCAAAAAGATCTAGCGAATGTAATGGCACATTGCTTTTGTAAATTAGTCATTGTGACTAAAAGTTACAGAGGAAAACTTTGTCGCAACAGACTGTTTGTTCCCACTTGTTTTCAATATTTCTTTATTTCATAACTTAGGGCCTGACTTAGAGTTTTGCAGATGGGTGACCAATATCTCGTCCACTGTATTACGATGTCCATAGGATATAATAGACTCGTAATAAGGCGGACGGGATGTCTGTCATGTTTGTGATGGAGTAACCCCATCTGCCAAACTCTAAATCAGGCCCTTAGTTTGTTTGGTAAAACTTTGAGAGATCTACATATATAATCCCTTGCTGAATCTGAGATTTTGTCCACTTTTCAGGAATATGTAGCTGTCCTGGATCACCAGTAGATTTAGTCTGGATTCCACCACAACCTGGAAGTAAGTTGAAAGCTCATAAATAGGAAAAATGGAATACCGATTTTAAAAAAATACAAAATCATTGTAAAAAGTTACTTTCAGCTCTGCATGTTCCTGAAAGCTCTGCATATAGTGACTTTAGCACAGAGAACCATTTGTTGATGCCATTTGTATGAAAAAACTGACATTTTTATCCAGAGCACATTTTTCCTATTTTTTTACAAAAACCTACATTTTTTTGCTATTTTCTTGGTCCTTACCAGGGCAATCCACAAACCCTAGAATCCCCAGGATGTTGGAAAAAAAGACACAAATTTTGCATGGATATCTAATGTGGACAAAAAGTTATGGAGGCCTACGCATGAACTAACCCAAATAGCCAAAAAAGGGCTTGGGATGTGGGGTTGCAGGCCTGGCACGTAAGGGTTTAAATATCTTGGTGTTATTCTTATATTAACACAAACGTACAGAAACTAACAACAAATGAAAATATTATAATTTAATAAATTAATTCTTAAATTAAAGTTTTTTGCCTTTAATACTTGTGACTATTCACCTTTTCTGAGTGCAAAATTACTAAAAAATGTGAACTTACCTGTCCTCACTCCCGGAATTCAGGGGGTGGGGTGGAGCCTAATTTATGAATATACAGTTACTACTTTAACTTTCATATCTAGGGGAAAAGATAACCCTATGGTAAAAGTAGAGGTAACATTTTAATTGCTTATTAAAGTTTTATACACATATGTTTGTGTTCTTTATTAATGGCAATTGTATATTTTTATCATTTATTATTTTGTT
The DNA here is from genome assembly GCF_031143425.1 of Pleurodeles waltl. Taxonomy (NCBI): domain Eukaryota; kingdom Metazoa; phylum Chordata; class Amphibia; order Caudata; family Salamandridae; genus Pleurodeles; species Pleurodeles waltl. The sequence goes on from NC_090437.1 coordinate 539,841,699, forward strand.
AACATTATCTATTAATTATAAAAATTGTCCAGCACTATGAACTTACTTTTAAATAAAAAATGTAATTACATTGAATACTTTAACATACATTACATTTAAATTTGATTTTCTGAGGTTTTAATTCCACCTAAGGTAAGAAAATATATATGTTTATTGCAAGTCCCTGCTTCCTTGATTTTCTTTCAGAGAGTGTTGCAGTATCAGTGAGGGGACAGATATTGGACCTGACATCCTTAGTCTGGTTTTCCCCTACCTTTTTGTTTTCTAGCTCATGATTCTGCTGATTTTGTTTATGCTGGCTTTGGGACTCTGAACACTTTACCATTGCTAACCAGTGCTAATGTGTTGGTGCTCTCTCCTTTAAACATGGTAACATTGGCTGACACCAAATTGACATATTGAATTTTCTCATAAATTTCTAGTAAAGTGGTACTATATATTCCCAGGGCCTGTAAATTGAATGCTACTAGTGGGCTTGCAGTACTGAGTGTGCCACCCACTTAAGTAGGCTTTTAAAAATGTCAAAGGCATGCCATTGCAGCATGTCTGTACAGTTTAAACTGCCATTCCAACATGGCAAAATAAACCTGTTGACAGGCCTAAACCTTCGTTTTTAATACATATTAGTCACTGCTAGGCCCTAAAGAGCCCATACGCCAAGGGTGTATTTAAACAGTTGGGCATACAGTTTTTAATTGTGTATATGTCATGGTAGTAAATAAACTTTACATTTGTTTTTCACTACTGCAAGGCCTACATCTCCCACAAGATACCATTGGGCTTCCTTATTATATTTAATAAGTGATACCTTTCAGTTGGAAGCAGGTAGACATATTGAGTTTAGTGCTTAATGGACTGTAATTTAAAGTCCTCTTTAAAGGTAAAGTGGGATTTTTAGTTGAAATCCCAAAAAGTTGGCAATTCCGTGTCCTAGCCAGATAGTGCCTGCAGCCTGTCCTTGGGTCACATGAAAAAATTTAGCTGGCACTTGCACTTTTTGGATTGTTCCCACACAGTGAGACAAAGGGAAGATGAGTGTTGGCAGGAAGGGCCACTCTGACTTGTCTAGGAGGAGGAGCTGTCACCTGCCACTTTAGCACATCACAAAGGCCCTCCCTGAACACACTCACAAGGGGTTTGCCACTATACTTATGTGTCACTGGACAAACTGGGGCTAGGACAGGGAGGAAGAGGATACCTGATACCTCAAGGGGGTGGAAACCTTCAGAACCTTCTCCCACTTGAAAGTGAGTACCATGTATAAATGATGGACCCTCAGACCAAACAATTCAGTACACATCTTGACCTGCTTGTGGAAGACCCAGAGGAAGAACTGCTGTGCTGCTTTTCTGTAGGAAGGACTGCCAATTCGCTGCCCAGCTAAGCTGTCCAGCTGCCCTGCTGCCATCCTGGCTGAGTGAGAAGGACTGGAGCTGCATCTTGAACCCAAGACTAGCAGAGTGACTCCAAGGGCTAGTTGGCTGGTCTCCTGACTAAAGCCTCATGGACAGAAGGCTCCCACACCTTGAACCCAGCACCTGGACTCTGCTTGCTATGAGCCTTGCCCTCAAAAGTGGTGCCTCCCCTGTCCTGGACCCTCAACTGAGGCAGAGCGACGCATCGCCTCACAAGACTATGCAATATAACTGCTTTGTGATGCATTCCAGACACAGGATGTTGCATTGCAGTATAAAAGCTGGATACACAACTGAACAACACATTTCCACACAAGGACATTGCACTGCCAATTGCAGCTCCCCAGAACCTCTGCTGCGTGAAGCATTTACATGCAAGGACCTCACCTGCTGTACAACACATCCTCAAAAGTGGAACTCTGCATCTTTTTGCAAGCAAGATTTCAGGTGCTTAATTCAACAGGCTTAACTGGATTCTTGTAGACAGCCTGCACTCCATTGTGGTAAGCCTGAATTTGTGACTTTATCCTGGTCTAATGCAAACAGATAACTACAGCTGATGCTTTGTGCTATTTTCACTTAAATCTTTAAAATTGCATATCTGATTAGATTTTTGTTGTTTTGTGTTTCAAATAATTATTTTCATTTTGATTTTTATTAAATTAATGTGAGGATTTTCTTCAGTTGTGTTTTCATTTCATCACTGTTTGAAGTGCTGCATAGTACTTTATACATTGCCTCTAAGTTAAGCCTGACTGCTTTTGTTCCAAGCTACCCGAGGGTTCAGCACAGATTAACTTGGGGGTTTGCAGTTACTTCCTCCTGATAGAGATTGTGGTCAGTGTTTGAGCAGGGGTTTGCCCCCCTCAACCAGTAACCCAATATCCAACATCAGGGGATGTGCTGGACTAACTCCAGCTCTGAGCTGGTCAACAGTTTTTAGTCCTTTTTAGATGTAATACCTATAGATGGCCAGTTTATGAACAGGAATGAGCTTACTCTATTGTGGGTGGATGCCCCTTCATAATCACATTCCTGATCCTCCCTTACACCTTTCTTAAAGCCTTTCCATTAGTAACAACTGTAGTAACTGTATTCACATTTTCCAGCCACTTCTCTCTGTCCCTCTAACATTTCCTACTAAAATATGCTTACAGACACATAGATGGCTGCATTTGGCATGTAGGTCTCTGCACCTAAAAGGTAGGAGAGGCAGAGCCGTAGACCTCCACACATAGGTTTGAGAACGCTCTTGAACATTTTGCAGCATGTTATTAGTTCAATTGTAGCACTACTAAACACTCCACAAAATGCAGTTTGTGCAAAGGCTCCCAAACCGAGATACATTGCCATGGTCCCTGAGCTACACAGACTGTTATTGTGAAGCAATATTAAAATTGCATTGTCATGACTTCCTCTTTCATTGGAATATGAGTCAGTATCTGAAGAATGGCCAACAAAGAAATCTCTTCAATTTCACTATCCCTGATCATCTTCTTTAGATGCAGTGTTTGAATCAGAACCTGCTTCAGATCTCTTCACAATTAACGGCCACATTTACAACCCACAAGTGGCACACTGCAACACTAGATCTTCCTTTTTTTTTTATGCTCCTATGGCGCAGTGTGCTCGTACATATTTACAAGGCCACACCAAGCCACCTTGCATGAATTTTCATGGTCTCCTAAATGTGGCCCACCTTCATGCATTACTCTGCATGAAAGGGGCATTCTATGGGTGCTGCTGAGCGAGCTCCCACACAACACCCATGGAATCTGATGCATTCACAGATTTACAAGGTTGGGAATGCATCTGGTTCCTATGCCACCTCAGGGGTGGTGTTTAAGGTGTGCAAAGGGGAGAAATAACATAATTTCTTCCCGTTCTTTCCTCTTTCTTTGTGTGCATTCTGCAGCACACATAGAAAGAGCAAAATGCCAATAATGGTTGTGTATGTGCAAGAAGATTCCTGAACATAAGCAATCATCCCTGTGAGGCAGACACCCTTGCACCATGGTACAAGGGTGCCTGCTTTGGCACTAGGCAGCAGTTTGTGTGCCAGCGCAGGGGAAAGTACAGGGATGCATTATATTTCTGTAAATATGTTGCATCCCTGCACTTTCAAAATAATGCAGCATGCAGCAAGCTGTCTTGAGGTGCCACGCTGAGTCATTGTCTTTGAAAATGACCCAGTGCATTATGGCAAGAACAAAAGCCATCCGATACAACCCCATCACCTGTTAGTTTCTAAAGCTTCCTTTCTAAAAATATGTATGCTCTCTACAACAAAGCAATCCCGCAATAAATGCAATAGGAATACTGTGTCTGTAACATGGTTTGATAATGAAATTGAAATGCATTGATCAGCAAGTCAAAGTGTAATGGAAAATGCAAAAACAAGTGACTCAAATAAAAACTATATAAACAATATTTTATTCTCTGAAATGATCAAACAAGTAGGATATAAAAGCATGAACAATGTAGCACACACAGTAATACAAGCTTAAATGTAACACCTATCTGTAATTGTTTAACACTTTATTTATTGGATTGGGGTATGGTGAAATTGCCATCACCAGGGACGTAAATAATTAAATAATTTGTATATGACCCTTGGTATTGTTAGCCATAGCATTGGGGCAACACATTCAAAGAACCATTTCCAAATGTCTGTTATGTAATCCATATTGGGGATTATGGTCCCCTATGTAACGAACAAACAACGTTTTCTGAAGAGGAACTGCTGGAAAGGGGACACTTGTCACTTTCTAACATATTTGTACCTGCCTAAGGGTGCGAGAGAATGCCAACAGAAGCATGATGCAATTATCCGTTAGGTGAATCACATCAGTTCAGTACAAGGTATTCTACTTCATAGTTCGGAGTTTAAAAAAAATATATTAAATATAAAAATGCAAAAAAGTATATATGTGTTTAGTATAAGATAGTATGTGCTTAGGTTAGTATATGTTGTTCTCCATGTGCCAAGTCTTATAAGGGGGGTGGGGGTTAATGTTTAGATATTTAGTTAAATGTGATAAGTAAGATTAGCTTAGGTTAGTTAGGGCCAGTTGTGGGTAATGTGTAGTTAGGATAGGTTAGGTTAGGTAAGGTGTTTCCCCTGCTTTTAGCTTCTGTTTTTACTGTTTAATACATTTTTAGGTAACCCTTTACAGTATGTGTCACAAGCTTGGGGATCAGGGCCTTGGCATGAGTGAACAGTGTCTCTTTAGTATTAGCTTTTGTATCCCATGCTGCAACCAAATCCCAACTGAGCTGTTACATTGGCAGCTACACCAAAGCTACTTTGCTAAGAATATGCCACCCTTTGCACCCACCACTCATTGTTACTATGGATCCCAAAGTGTGGTTAATTTTTGATGTATGTTTTCAATGTCACATACTTTGCTACCATAATTGGTATTGAGGACACTGTGTTAAGTCTGCCTGCAGCCTCATATCCAAGTGAATCCTTATAAGGTGAGTGGTAGTATGCTCTCATATAGTGTGGCATACATAACTCACACCTATCTTTTGTTACAATGTTCACCCCAGTTACATATTTGTACGTAACCTCATACACATCCATTTATGCAGTATGGTGTCTGTTAGGTAATAATAATTTTATATTTAATTTGTGGCTTAGACATCCCTCGAGGAAGCGTTATTCTGCCCAACACAGCATTATGGTGTATTCTATTTTCCTCAGAATTAAGCCTCAGGAAGGGCAGATGATGGTACAATCCAGACCACTGTGCATAGTTATCAGCCAACATTCTTTCAGGTCAGGTGTATTGACAATCTACAATCATTGACCTGAGGTAAACATCACTGATCGCCCTCCCGGTTGATGTGTCACAATACACAGAGACAAAGTTGTTGCGTAAGTGCTATTTATTTGAAAGTGCTGTAGTGCTATGTGTACATTGTCCTTGATTGTTAGTCCATTAGTGTGACACCTTCCATTGTGATCCTACAAAAGTGCAAAAGGACATGTCATTGGACATGCTGGGGTGAAATGTCGAACAGTGCAGAGGGACAGGATTTGCCAATGAGTTAGTGAGAGACAATCACAGGGCAAGGTGACAAGATAAACAGTGGGCTGAAGAACAATGCTTGAGTACAGTTGTTGCACGACTGGCATGTTACAAAGCACAAGACCTTGGCAATAGGTGCATTGTGTCAGGGACTAGTGCTACCGGGTACTCTTACTGGTGACGGTGATCTGTTCCACGTCTTCATCTTCTGATGAACATGTGTTGTCTCCTCTGGCCTTGGTGGTGGTGGTTGTGAAGGGGCAACACACACCTCAGTGTTTGAAGACGTGGAGTCAGACATCCCGGTAGCTGCCAACTGTGGGGCTATCAAGGGCAGTACTGCAGCAAGGAGGAGCTGCTGGTTCTTAAGTATAGCAGCCACATCACTGTGGTAGGCAGCCAGGTCAGCCCTGAGGGGTTCAATATTGCATTTGTGCACGCATTGGCAGGATTGTTGTTGTAGGTGTTGTGTCAACTCTCTTACAGCTGTGCTGATTTCCTTCAATCATTTTTCAAGTTCCTGCAAGATTGATGTTCGCCCTTGCATGGCTGCTGCCTGTTCTGCAGTTGACATCATGCATGAGCGCACCCCCTCTAGGCTGGCTGCCATATTTTCCATCCTCACCCTCTCCTCTTTGGCCAGCTCCCGCTGGACTCCAACTACAGTTCTCTCAAAGCTGGTGCCAGTGTCGTCAGAGTCATCAGCTGTGTTGGAGCTTCCAGGTCGTACAATTGGGGCGGTGGGTGGGTCCTCTGTGATGGCTGCTAGTTCTGTGCTCCTCCTTGTGACTGAAGGTGGGGTCTGGAGGGTTCCAAGGACATCTTGGAGGGTCTGCTGGCTGATGTTTGTCAGCGCGTCATCCATGTCAACAGTTTAGTCCTGGACAGGCATATCCGGAGGAAAGCCATCGTCCTCTGTATTGAGATATGGTACAATTAGTGTGTCTGTGTTCTGGGATTTGTAATGTGACGTGCCTGCCTTCATGTTAGTTTCACATTGTGATCTCGGTTCCTGTTCATTTTTTCTGTCTATAATATAAGCATTCCCCAATAGCCTATGCCCCACCTGCATGTCACATGTTTTGTGGTCAGTTTGGGGACTTGTCAGCATCACATCCTCTAGATGTTGGTTCTGGCCAAAATGGGAAGTGCCACCTTCTTGTTCTACTCAACCCTCTGTCCACACTTCCATTCTCATGGTGAGGCCTTTCACTGGCTGTGGGTGTTCTGATGGCACTTGCACCACACTCAACATTCTGGAACTGACCCAGTATCTGATATTTCACATCCACCTATATGTTGCTGAGACCTCGCATATACTATGTGTTGCATTTGCATTGCAAGATACGGATGTCAGCATTGGTAGTGTTTACTGCTGATGTTGCAAAATGTGTGCTGCATTGCATTGCACTGATGGTCCTAGCAGTGTTCTATTTCCTCATCTGACTGTGCTGGTGTATTTCTGTAGCCAGTTACATATGTTTTCCCCAATCAATGCTTTTGTCTGGGCAGTATGACATTTGGGCGGTCATTACAACATTGGCAGTAAAAGCCACTTACCGCCGCGCAGAAGACCGCCAACACACCACCGCGCCCGCGGAAGTCTGCCACAGCCATTATGACCCACAGCACGGAATCCGGCAATATTCAGACACCCACACAAATACGCCACACCAAAGGTCAGTGATAAACTGGCGAAAACAAAACCTCCACCGTCACGCCAACAGAAATACGCCCACACTATCACGACCCACGAATCCATGCAGCGCTCTTTCAACCGCGATATTCCATTGGCGGTACACACCACCGCGCTCAAAATACACACCCATTTACAAAACACAGCCACATTGGACAATTCGAAATACACACACCTGATACACATACACACACCACTCCCACACACCCAATACAATATAAAACACACACCTACATCACCCACAAACCCCTACGACCACAATTGAGAAAGAAGCACAGAGAGTGACACCACCATCAACAATACTAGCATCCACAGACACACAACACCATCACCCACTTAACTTCCACGCACCTCACACAACACCCCACTACATATCAGCACACTTATCACCACACACACCACCCCACACATCACCCACACCACCCCATGTAACGGCAAAGACACCCCAGGTTCTCGGAGGAGGAGCTCAGGGTCATGGTGGAGGAAATCGTCCGGGTAGAGCCACAGCTATTCGGATCACAGGTGCAGCACACCTCCATTGCTAGGAAGATGGAGCTATGGTGAAGAATAGTGGACAGGGTCAACGCAGTGGGACAGCACCTAAGAAATCGGGATGACATCAGGAAGAGGTGGAACGACCTACGGGGGAAGGTGCAATCTGTGGTCTCAAGACACCACCTTACGGTTCAGCTGACTGGCGGCGGACCCCCACCTCCTCCCCCACAACTAACAACATGGGAATGAGCAGGTCTTGGCCTCTCCCCCACAACTAACAACATGGGAATGAGCAGGTCTTGGCGATTCTGCATCCTGAGGGCCTCACAGGACTAGATGGAGGAATGGACTCTGGTAAGTCAAATCTTAACTATTACATCCTCCACCCTACCTGCATGCCATCACATACCCCCACCCTCACCCTCAACCCCATCACTCCTACTCCTCACAAATGTTCCACTATCACAATTCACACATTCCAACACCAAGCCCTGCATGCAACAACAAAGCATGGACACCCATCACTAAAGCATGCCCACTGCACATACCCATACACCCCCCTAAACCATCATCACACAAGGTCCTAGACAGGAATGCAAGCACTGGGGTACACGGTCACCCACCCATTGCACACCATGGCACACACAGATGTACTAAACATCCTTTTATACCCCTGCAGGACCCCTACCCAACGTCACAAGACAGGAGGGTCCACTCATGTCCACACCTCCAACAGAAGAGGCCCACATTGATGACAGCACCTCTGTCCAACTGGATCTAGATGACCAGCCCGGCCCATCGGGGACCTCGGGACAGTCGGTTCCCATCACACAGTCACAGGCCACTACAGAGCTTCCCCCTCTGGAAACACCAGCACAGCACCCACCCAGCGGGCCCATACCTCCGTCCCCAGGACACGTCAATCAGCAGTGTGTCCACCACTACAGGGAACCCAGGCTAACCCATCACCCCAACAACAACAGGGACCTGCGGGCAGTGGCAGTGGGCACACGGTCCAGGAGATGGAGTCCCAGGAACACAGGGGAACTGGGAGGACTGCTGTGCGACAGGGGGCGGACAGGTCAAGGGAACACACTCTCCACGAGGCCCTCTCCAACATCATGGGAGCCTACCTCCACTCCCAGGAGACGATGGCAACGGTACTGGCCAAGTTTCAGGAGACCCAGCGACTGCAGAAGGAACAGTATTTGGGCTTCAGGGAGGAACTCAGAGCCATCAATTCCACCCTGGGCACCATCGTAGGGGTGCTGAAGGAAGTACTCAACACCGGGAGGGACACTGTGGCACAACAAGGGGCCCCTGACACTAGCCTGGACGATGAACTGCCCACCACCTCCGCCGGCGCTAGTGGATAGGAGGCACCGCCACAGGACCACCACACCAGCACCCCACCCCCTGCAGAGGGAGAACCACTCCGCAAATGGTCTCTGAGATCCAGGACAAAGACAGAGAACGATGCCAAGACCCCGGCCAAGAAATGAGACCACCCTGAATCTCATCCTACTGTCCCACTTTTTCACCCTGTCCATCCTTAAACTGCCCCAGCTCCACTTCCTATGCCCATTTGGGCAATGCACCTGTGAGACTAATAGATTGGACTCTGCCATGGACATTCCTCCACCATCACCCCTCACCATTTTGCTACCCCCGACAATATTTTGCACTTAAATAAACACCCTTGAAGCACAAAACACTCTGGAGTCAGTCTGTGATTTCAGAATAGTGTATTAGCAATTACAGTGTCAAAAAGCTCTTTCATTTGTAATGTCAACATACCTATGTCACACAGCTCTAGTCCAATGAGGAATCAAAGCAGATGTCACACTGTGGGACCCACATCTGTGAAATCGTAAGGGAAAATGACAACTCAGTGACCATACACTGGGTGAAAACGACAGACAGTAGAGAGGTAGCAGTGTTAAAGTACATGTAGTAGGCAGGTTTGTATTCTTACCTGTGTCTCACTGGAAATATTGCTGGATCACTGAGTCCCTGTTGTCCATGTCTTCTTCTTCTGCTTCCTCGTCTTCACTGTCCAGAGGCTCCACAGCCTCCACAGCTGCAACAACACCGCGATCTGGACCATCCTCCTGCAGAAAAGGCACCTGTCGTCACAAAGCTAAGTTGTGAAGCATACAGCAGGCCATGATGATCTGGCACACCTTCTTTGGTGAGTAGAATAGGGATCCACCTGTCATATGGAGGCGCCTGAACCTGGCCTTCAGGAGGCCGAAAGGTCCGCTCGATTATCTGCTGTGTTCGCCCATAGGCCTCATTGTAGCGTTCCTCTGCCCTTGTCCCTGGATTCCTCACTGGGGTCAGTAGCCATGACAGGTTGGGGTAACCAGAGTCACCTGCAAATGGCGAGGGACAACTGTTAGACACACACTAACCTGTAGGGATAACCCCTGACCCAGACAACCATTCCCACTGTCTTGCTTCCAGGTGCTCACCTAATAGCCACACACAGTGCCTCTGGAGTTGACCCATCACATAAGGGATGCTGCTATTCCGCAGGATGTATGTGTCATGCACTGAGCCAGGGAACGTGGCATTAACATGGGAGATGTATTGGTCAGCCAAACATACCATCTGTACATTAATCGAATGATAAATCTTCTGGTTTCTGTACACCTGTTCACTCCTGCGGGGGGACCAAAGCCACATGGGTCCTATCAATGGCACCTATGATGTTGGGGATATGTCCCGCATAGAAGTCTCCTTTCACTGTAGGCAAATCCTCCACCTGAGGGAAAACAATGTAGCTCCGTATGTGTTTCAGCAGGGCAGACAACACTCTGGACAACATGTTGGAAAACATAGGCTGGGACATCCCTGATGCTATTGCCACTGTTGTTTGAAATGACCCACTTGCAAGGAAATGGAGAACTGACAGCACCTGCACTTGAGGGGGATTCCTGTGGGATGGTGGATAGCTGTCATCAGGTCTGGCTCCAGCTGGGTGCACAGTTCATGGATTGTGGCACGGTCAAGCCTGTATGTGATGATCACATGTCTTTCCTCCATTGTCGACAGGTCCACCAGCGGTCGGTACACCGGAGGATGCCGCCATCTCCTCACATGTCCCAGCGGACGGTGCTTATGAAGGACAACAGCGACACAGAGTCAACCAACTCAGAGGTACGTACCCACAGCTTACACTGCACACAAATCATAATCCAAAAAGTGGCCTGTATGTGTGTTGAGTCTAGGCCTAGGTATGTGTGACGCAGTTAAAAATGAAGCCATGTGGGCCGCTGAAATGGTGCTGCCTGACCTCTAAAGTGGGACAATGGGATGTGAGGTAACTGCGCTGGCGTTGTACACCGTCGCGGTAGGCCGTGGCGCAATGCTGCATTGGTTAACATTGGACCCTATGGGTCCCATGAGCCGATGACGATGTACGCCAGTGGTGACGGTACGCACCGCCGTGGACGTGACCACCATTTTCTATCTGTTCACTCACTCGATACCTGATCTTCGACAGGAGAGGACCTACACTTCAAGTGCTCCTGTGACCTTGGTGTGGAAGAGAGAATGGCTCGAGTGTCTAGGGAAAGGGCCCCTGCATTCACATCGGAGGAGTTGGAGAAACTCGTGGACGGGGTCCGCCCCCAGTACACGCTACTCTGCGGTCCTCCAGACAAACAGGTAGGTACACTGGGAGCATGCTGTATGGGCTATGCCTGTGTGTAGTGGGGTGGATGTAAGAAGGGGGGGATATTGCGGCATGCATGAAACAACGGTGAGTGCATGTGCCACATGGCAAGGGTAGGGATGGGGGCCAATGACTGTGACGGTGCAGTTGGTAATAAGTTTCTCTTCCTCCTGTACAATTCATGTAAGTCAGCGCCCACCAGAAAAAATATATTTGGCGTTCCATCGCCAAGGACGTCCGGATCCTGGGTGTCTACCACAGACAGAGCACCCACTGCCGGAAAAGATGGGAGGACATTCGCCGCTGGAGCAAGAAGACGGCGGAGGCTCAGCTGAGGATGGCCTCCCAACGTGGGAGGGGTGCCCGTCGTGACATGACCCCCCTGATGTTCAGGATCCTGGCGGTGGCGTACCCAGAGTTGGATGGGCGCTTGAGGGCATCACAGCAGCCACAAGGGGGTGAGTACACTCTCATCCTGCTGATTTTGCATGCAGTGGAGGGGTCTGGGTGGGGGAGGTGGGCTGTGGGTTTCCCTGGGCCAGGGCGAGTTTCGTAGGCAAGGTCCCTCCATAAGGCAGGCCATGTGGCACCCCACCCCAACTCTGTAGAGTGCCATCTACACCTAGTCATGCCCCTGTGTCATCAATGTGTGCAGATGTTGTCCATAACCTAGTAGGCCATTTCCCAGGGATTGAACAGTGGAGCCCAAGAGCGCGGTGTAGTGCAGGGGGCTTCTGTGTCTGTCGTGTCCACCAACGGTAGCGGTAATGCATGCACTCAACATGTCTTTCTTCTGTCGTCCCCCCCTTTTTGTGGTCTCCCTGTTCTTGTGTGCATTAGCATCATCAGGCGGAGGAGTGGTGGCATCGGAGCAGGAGGGGGCTGCATCCCACATGGCCCTGGAGGGCGACACTACGGAGTCTGAATTTACCAGTGGGACGGAGGGCGAGGGGAGCTCCACGGTGGGGACAGGAGCTGAGACCAGCGATACGGACTCCTCCTCTGATGGGAGCTCCCTTGCGGTGGCAGGACCCTCTGTGCCCACCGCATCTACAGGTACAGCCACCATTCCCCCTACCAGCACCGCCCTCCCAGCAGCCCCTCAGCTTTTGCCCTGTGCCCGCTCACCAAGGAGGGTGGGCATCACCTTTGCCCCAGGCACCTCAGGCCCTGCCACAGTCACCCCTGCTGCCCTCAGTGAGGGGGCCATTGACCTCCTCAGGTCCTTCACTGTTGAGCAGTCTACCATTTTGAATGCCATCAAGGGTGTAGAGAGGCAGTTGCAACAAACCAATGCATACCTGGAGGGCATTCACTCTGGTCAGGCAGCCCTTTAGTGAGCGTTTCAGACTCTGGCCTCAGCACTGATGGCAGCCATTGTCCCTGTCTCTAGCCTCCCCCCTCCAACTTCCTCCACCCAGACACACACCCCTGTACCTCAGCCTATCCCAAGCACACCATCAGACCAGCATGCACAAACGTCAGCACACAAGGGAAGCTCAGGCAAACATAAGCACCACACATCTTACAGCACTCACGCAAGCATCAGACCCATGCAGAGTTTCGTAGGCAAGGTCCCTCCATAAGGCAGGCCGTGTGGCACCCCACCCCAACTCTGTAGAGTGCCATCTACACCTAGTCATGCCCCTGTGTCATCAATGTGTGCAGATGTTGTCCATAACCTAGTAGGCCATTTCCCAGGGATTGAACAGTGGAGCCCAAGAGCGCGGTGTAGTGCAGGGGGCTTCTGTGTCTGTCGTGTCCACCAACGGTAGCGGTAATGCATGCACTCAACATGTCTTTCTTCTGTCATCCCCCCCTTTTTGTGGTCTCCCTGTTCTTGTGTGCATTAGCATCATCAGTTGGAGGAGCAGTGGCACTGCAGCACGAGGGGGCTGCATCTCACGGACTCGGACTTCACCAGTGGGACGGAGGGTGAGGGGAGCTCCACGACGGGGACAGGAGCTGAGACCAGCGACACAGACTCGTCCTCTGAAGGGAGCTCCCTTGTGGTGGTGGCAACATCTGTGCCCCCCCATCTACAGGTACAGCCGCCACCCCCCCTATCAGCACCGCCCTCCCAGCAGCCCCTCAGCCTTTGCCCTGTGCCCGCTCACCCAGGAGGGTGGGCATCACTTTCGCACCAGGCACCTCAGGCCCTGCCCCAGTCACCCCTGCTGCCCTCAGTGAGGAGGCCATTGACCTCCTCAGGTCCCTCACTGTTGGGCAGTCCACCATTTTGAATGCCATCCAGGGTGTAGAAAGGCAGTTGCAACAAACAAATGCATTCCTGGAGGGCATGCATTCTGGTCAGGCGGCCCTTCAGCGAACTTTTCAGACTCTGGCCTCAGCACTGATGGCAGCCATTGTCCCTGTCTCTAGCCTCCCCCCTCCAACTTCCTCCACCCAGATCCTATCCCCTGTACCCCAGCCTATCACAAGCACACCTACAGACCAGCATGCACACACGTCAACACTGAAGGGAAGCTCTGGCAAACATAAGCACCACACATCCCACAGGCACTCACGCAAGCATCACACACATGCAAACACACCAACATCCACTGCCTCCACTGTGTCCCCCTCCTCCTCATCTCCCTCCCCCCTCCCAGTCTCGTCTCCACTCACACCTGCATGCACTACATCTACAGCCAGTACTGCCATCACCAGCACACCCACCACCACACCCCGCTCACGTGCAGTCACCACCCCCACTACCATTCACATGTCCCCTGTGTCCTCTCCCAGTGTGTCTGTGACGCCACCTCCCAAGATACACAAACGCAGGCACACACCCACCCAACAGCCATCCACCTCACGACAGCCTCCAGCCCAGGCACCTTCACTCAAAGTCAGCAAATGAACACCTCCTACAACCACAACCTCTTCCTCCACTCCCACACCTCCTCCACCCCATCCGTCTGCTAGGGCCAGACTCTCCAGGTCCCAACCTGGCACCTCAGCCACAACATCTCCGGGACCAGTGGTGCCTGTAGTCACCGGATTCTGGAGTGCACCGGCTCTGCCAGTCACCGGATTCTGCAGTGTGGCACGGAGCCACAGCATGGACAGTCCCGACCTGTGAAACATCAAAAGTTGGCCAGTGCCCGGTGGGAGAGGGGGAAGACTACAGCCACCAAATCCGCTCCCAGGGGTCCCAGTGGGAGTGTGGAGTCTGCTGTGACACCTTCCAAGGTGGGGAAGGGCCACAAGAAACCAGGAAAGTCTGGGAAGAGCAGCATGGCGGAGGAGACCGTCCTCATCCCCGCTGCCCAGGAGGCCACCGCCATCATCCCCGCTGCCCAGGAGGCCACCGCCAGCTTCCCCGCTGCCCAGAGGCCACTGCCATCATCCCTGCTGCCCAAGAGGCCACCGCCGTCATCCCCGCTGGGACAGCGAGGACCGCCAGCACAAGCCCCGCTGGGACAGTGAGGACCGCTAGCACAAGCCTCGCTGGGCTGGAGAGGACTGCCAGCACAATCCCCGCTGGGCTAGAGAGGACCGCCAGCACAAGCCCCGCTGGGACAGAGAGGACCCCCAGCACAAGCCCTGCTGGGACAGAGATGACCGCCGACAGAGAGGACCACCAGCACAAGCCCCGCTGGGCTAGAGAGGACCGCCAGCACAAGCCCCACTGGGACAGAGAGGACCGTCAGCACAAGCCCAGCTGGGACAGAGAGCAGCTGAGTCACTGCAAAGGAGCCTGCCGCCTCAAGCACCGCTGAACAGGGCACCGCCGCTCCAAGCACCGCTGAACAGGGCACCGCCGCTCCAAGCACCGCTGAACAGGGCACCGCCGCCTCAAGCACCGCTGAACAGGGCACCGCCACCTCAAGCACCGCTGAACAGGGCACCGCCACCTCAAGCACTGCTGAACAGGGCACCGCCGCCTCAAGCACTGCTGAACAGGGCACCGCCGCCTCAAGCACCGCTGGCCCATGAGCGCCAAGGGCACTGACGCTACTGAGTCCGTCACGAGCAGGATGAAGCACTCTGGGCACCATGCCCCCTCCAGAACCAGTGGAGAGATACATCCACTACCTCTGTCCTTAGCAGGATGAAGCCCTCTGGGCACCATGCCCCCTCCAGAACCAGTGGAGACTGTCATCCACTTGAGAGACTGTGGCTTTGCACTCCCCAGGATGCAGCAGTGGGCAACCCACCCACTGTATAGACTTGAGAGACTGTGGCTTTGCACTCCCCAGGATGCAGCAGTGGACAACCCAGCCACTGTAGAGACTTGAGAGACTGTGGATTTGCACTCCCCAGGATTGAACAGTGGGCAACCCACCCACTGTAGAGACTTGAGAGACTGTGGCTTTGAACTCCCTAGGATTGAACAGTGGGCAACCCACCCAGTGTAGAGACTTGAGAGACTGTGGCTTTGCACTGCCCAGGATTGAACAGTGGGCAACCCACCCACTGTAGAGCCTTGAGAGACTGTGGCTTTGCACTCCCCAGGATTGAACAGTGGGCATGTGGCCCTCTCGTAGATTTGGCGTCGTGCACTAAACCGGCTGTGGTGCCTCTCCTTTCCCTCCCCCTGAGGTGCCTGTTTTCTTGCTCTTTGATGCCCCTGCAGTGTTCTCTCCGTCATGGTCGGGGATCTTGTGTGGGCCTCGCCCATACCGTGTGGACCCAGTGTTCCACGGACTTCATTGGAGCACTACCTGGACTACTAAGCTTGGTGTATATTTTGTTTATGGTGTATATATATATATATTTTTTTTTTTTTGGATACTTGATTTTAATATATTACAATGGTTACACTAATTTCCTTTTGTCTTTGCATTCTTTCGGGGGGGTTGGTGGTTGTAACTATATTGTATATGTTGGAAAATGGGTTATTGGTAAGGGCAGGTAGGTACCTACACCTAGCAACAAGCCACCAACCTCCACTTAGGTCCAGTTAGGTCTCAGTAAATTAACCCCAGCTCAACCCTTGGTAGCTTGGCAACGAGCGTCAAGGCTTAACTTAGGAGACAGTGTGTAAAGCATTCAAATATCACAAAACAGTAATTAAATAAAACACAGGAAACAGTTTAAAAGTCCAAAACCAATTTAAAAAAAATATTTTATATTTTTATCTTTAAAATGACACAAAAACGAATAAAATCGGATAAAGGGAACCGGAGATATGAATTTTTAAAGAATTATTATTTTTCTAGTGCTTAGAAACAAAAAGCGCCAATCGGGTCATCTGGTTGCACCTCGACCGGGGCAAAGTCAAAGTTTCAGGCCGACCGCGATGGAGCCCTGCTCGGCTACAGGTCGCGGGAGGCCTCGGTTAAAAAGTTACCTTCTGACTTAGGGGGTCATTCTGAGATTGGCTGGCGGCGGGCGCCGCCAGCCAAACAGGACCCGCCAGAATACCGCTGCGCGGTCAAAAGACCGCTGCGGTTATTCTGAGTTTCCTGCTGGGCGGGCAGGTGACCGCCAGAAGGCCGCCCGCCCGCCCAGCGGGAAACCCCTTCCCACGAGGAAGCCGGCTCCGAATGGAGCCGGCGGAGTGGGAAGAGTGCGACGGGTGCAGTTGCACCCGTCGCAATTTTCAGTGTCTGCTATGCAGACACTGAAAATCTTAGTGGGGCCCTGTTAGGGGGCCCCTGCAGTGCCCATGCCAGTGCATTGGCCATGGCACTGCAGGGGCCCCCAGGGGCTCCGCGACACCCGTTACCGCCAGCCAGGTTCTGGCGGTCAAGACCGCCAGAGCCAGGCTGGCGGTAAGGGGGTCAGGGAAACCGGCGGGACACCGCCGTTTTTCCGTTTCTGACCGCGGCTGTACCGCCGCGGTCAGAATGCCCATGGGAGCACCGGCAGCCTGTTGGCGGTGCTCCCGCGGTCGTTGGCCCTGGCGGTCATGGCAACCCCCTTAGTCTTTATTTTGAAGATTTTCTTCACCGGGACGAACCTGCCAGTCCAATCCGACCTCCTGGAGCCCTTCTCCGGATACGCGATGCTGGATTCCTCGGTGGAGATTTTTACCTTCGGACTTAGTCGTTTTTTCGAGGTGAAAATCCTTCGACCGGGGTAAACCTGGATCTTGATCCGACGTCCATGGAGCCCTTCTCGGATACGATGGCTGGAAGGTCCCGGTCAACTTTTTACCTTCGGACTTAGTCTCTTTTTCAGAGATTTTTCTTTACCGGGACGAACCACCAAATCAGGCCGGGTCGCGGTTGAGGCAAGCCGGCTAGAATTGCCGCGGCGGGTCGGTCCCTCTATTGAGCTTTTTTTACAAAAATTCTCAAATCTTCTCCAAACTTCTGGGGCTTCACCCAGATGTCCTTTTAAGGTTCTTTTGGGGTCCACAGCTCACCCCAAGGGTCCAGAAGTTCTGTGATGGTCCTTGGGGGGTGCGGACTACAACTCCCAGAATGCTCCTGGCGCAAACTCCTTTTTGGCCACTGGACAGTGGTCACCTGGTCACTTTCTTCAGGAGTTGGTGCAGGGGACTCTGGTTAGCAATTTTTCACCTGTAGCAAACAGGGAGTCCCTCCTTGAACCAGTTGAAGCCAGGCAAAGTCCTTCTTGTGGTGAAGCCCAAGTGTGCAGCTGGTGCAGTCCTTCTGAGTGCAGGTTCCAGGTGCAGGCCAGGGGTCCAGCAGGGCAGTCCTTCTTCTCCTTTAGTTCTTTCTTGTTGAAATCTTGGGGATCTGAGGTGTGGGTGCAGGTCTGCCAGTTTTATCCTTGCTCCTGGGTGAAAAGCAGGGGGGTCCTGGTTCTCCAATCAGGTACAGGGTCGTTCCCCTGTGATGACCACTTCCTGGGAAGTGTGGCAAAAATCCATCCCAGATGGCAACATTCTCTAAAAATCCATCATGGCTGAATCTGATTTTTGGAGGTTACATCTGGCTGAGCCCACCCACTGGTGTGGCTAAAAATCATAAACACACCCCTCTCCTGCCCTCTCCTAATCTAATCAAGGGGGCACCTAGTTGTCTGGGGTTGCAGGATGTGGGGGTGTTGCTGGGTGCTCCAAATGTCCTTCTCTGCCTTTGAAGACCATTTTGGCAGCCCTCCCCCTTCCTGCCTCACCATCTGCTGAGGGGAGATTCTCTCCAACAGGCACATTCCTTTGTGTGAAGCCAGGCCACTTCACACCTCATCAAGGCAGCTTGGCTAAGCTGCTGCAGGCTGGCCAATCAGAGCACAGCAGCAAAAACAATGCAGGGCTGAAATTGGCAACTTTTTAGGTAAAGTCTAAAACTTTTTACCTGAACAAGTTATATTAAATCCAACAACTGGAAGTTGTGGGATTTATTACAACAATTAATTTGATACCAAATTCTTGGTATGCAACATTTAAGGAGACTTTAACATTTAAAATAAAGTCTCCCCATTCTAGCCTATGAAGGCCATTTACTACAATGAGGGAAAAACGAATTTGGCTGTTTTTACCTCACCAGGGCTTATAAAACTATTTTTATAAAGTCCCTGCTTATAGTTACATGGCACCCAGCCCAAGGGGCACATAGGGCACACCTTAGGGGTGATGTATATGTAATAATAAGGTAGTTTAAGGCTTTGGAACTACTTCTAATTCCAAAGTCGAATTTGCAGATAACTTTAATTTAAAAGCAGCCAGCAAGGCAGGCCTGCCTTTAAAATGACACTGGGCACCTCAGCAGTGCACCTATGGGTGCACTACCTATGCTGTGGTCCCTAAACCTACATGCCCTACCATATACTAGGGACTTATAGGTAGGTTAACTTAGCCAATTATAATTAGCCTAATTTGCATATTGATTTTACACAGAGCACAGGCCCTGGGACTGGTTAGCAGTACCCAGGGCACCATCAGAGTCAGGAAAACACCAGCAAAAAGTGGAAAATGGGGGCAAAAAGTTAGGGGGCCTCTGCAATCAGCCCTGTTTTCTCACAGTATAAATATGTATTAGTGTGTTTGTGTTGTAGTGGGTGCGGGTGTGGGTTGGTGTGTTGTGTATTGAGTGTGTGTGTGTCTGTTTTTTCCCTCCACCCTCCGCTGTGTCTTAGGTGCAGTACTCACCGTGGTCTTCACTGCTGTCGTTCGTGCTCCTGGTAGAGGAGCAGGAAGACTATCGCAGGGAGACTTTGGAGTTCCGGCTCCATGGTGTCCTAGTTCCTCGTGGGGTGTGTAGAGGTGAGCGTTTTCCCTTCGAAGTCCTGTTTCTGCCGTGTTTTTATCTGCGGTGAATCCGCCCCGGAAAAGGTGTTGGATTGGTAGGTTGTGATACTGTGGGTGGTACTTTGTCCTCCGTCTGTCTGTTGGCGGTGACCGCCAAGCTGTTTGTCTGTACCGCGGTGGCGGTCGGAGTGTGAAAGTGGCTGTTTTTGTTGGCGGTTTCCGCCACGGTCGTAATTCAATTTTTTTTTGCGTCGGCCTGGTGGCGGTCTTACCGCGCTTTAACTCCGACCGCCAGGGTTGTAATGACCACCTTGGTATGTTGCATGGTGTCATTAGAGCTATTGTGACCCAGGCATAGGGTGGATGCTGAGATATGCAGCATGGGTATGACATTCATGCTGTGTACCTCATAATGTTTATGACAATGGCTGGTGTTTGTAGCAACTATGGACAATAACATTTGACAGGATTGGAACATTTGTATTGATTTCAGGAGATTGATAACGTTGTCATCCTGAACCCTCTTCAATTTGGGTGTGTTTGATTCATGGGGACGTTACTGCCATTAGCTACTTGACCTGCACCCACAGCAGAGGTGGTAGTGGCAACTGTTGCCAATGTTAAATTCCACTTGCGGATATGGTCTGAGGTTGTTAATCGGGCCCTACTTCATGTAGGGAGAATACTGTCTGACGTGTGACAGCATGCCAGTTTTACGTTGTACCCTACCCTCCTGGCCTGGCTTTACCTTTCCAACATCCTTGGCATGGCAGCATACCCCCATGCAAAGGTTGTTGGTGTAGGGTAGTACTGTGCGCCAGGTTTCCTCTGAACTGGTCATGCCCCCGTACCGTGCCCCTTTGCCCATGCCACTCCCTGAATATCATGACTTACATGCATTGTGTAGTAGGTATGCCCCCCCCCTTCCCGTTTGCAGTTAACAATCAGGCATTTTAGTTCCCCATGCGACTTACCCTGCATCTGTGTTGTCTGCTGGTAGTCTGTGCTGTCCTGTCCTTGAATCCCTGTGACGATCTCCTCAGGGATGACGGCTGCCACCATCTCCTCCATGTGGTCCAGGGCCTCCTGCGGTGCTGGACTCAAACCTCCAGTCTGCAGTGCTGCCTTCCTGTTCCTGGCCATCTTTTCCTTGGTCCTGCGCTTGCAGTCATGCCAGCGTTTCTTGCACTCGATGACTGCTCTCCGTACTTCTGCCACACTGTTGATCTTGTCAACAATTTGTTGCTATATTGCCTCTCTCCTACTGATTGGCAACTTTGAGGAGACAAACAGTTGGTTCTGGTGTTCCGTCACCTCTTTCACCAGAATTTCCTGCTCCTCTGCACTGAAGCAACACTATCTTTTATTTTTCTCTCTGCCCTGGGCCTTGTGTGGGTCCTCCTGGATGGTTCCTTGTCTGTTGTCATCTTCCTGGGGTCTGTGCAAGCATCTGGGATCTATTTTGCCTCCACTTAGCACATTTTGCTGTGTTTGCGCCGCTTTTTGACACAAGTGCGTCAAAAAACGGCATGTTTGCGACGTCGTAAACCAGCTCACAGCCATTTACGCCACATTAACGTTGTTTTTCTTTACGACGTGATGCTTTGGTTTGAGTAAAAAAAATGACTCACACTTGTGGTTTGCGCTGCCGTGCGACAAAGTATAAATTTGACGCCCTAACGGCACAAAGAAATGGCGTTAGCCGGCGGTAAAATTTTTGACGCAAAACTGCTTTGGCGCAGTTTTGCGTAAAAAAGTATAAATATGATCCTTAGCCTCTCAGCAAAGGGTGGATGAGCCCATGATCCGTAAGGGCAGTATACAGGCCATCCCCACCTGTGCCTCCAAATGCCCAAGCTTCATATCCGTGGATTCCTCTGGCATGTGCCCCGTATATTTTAATTCTGAAAAATATACCTAGATTAGATTTGTCTTATCCTGAGTCTCATCCCTCATTGTTAAACAAGGTAATGTGTTGGGTTGGGAAGCATTCAGGCTGGATATCAGATCTCTCCAGAGAAATTCTGACTGTGAGAAGGGTACCATGGATTGGTTTATCCAGTAAAGCTTAATCAGGGGATTGCATCATTATTAATTTTAGGAACTCTCAGCTAGTCAACGCTTTGCACTACAATTTTTTAACACCAACATTAGATTTAGGATCTACCAAGGTGCAACGACTGACATATTTCAATAGCATTTGCCCTCAGGCCCAGCCACCTTGTTTTACCAAGCTAGACAATCAGAAACCTTGTTGTCTCCTTACGTCCAAGTCTCCTGATGGCCCCCTGCCTTTATCCAATAGCTTTCAGCCTTGGATTCTTTTGGAGGAATCAGACTGATCACCAGTCACTGGAAGTGTCCCATGTGGAGACCCGGAGACAGATATGGCACATTTACTCAACCTGCAGTCCCCCGGAACATCAAATGCATCTGCTGTTGCAATTACAGGGATCATCCAATGCAATGTAAGAGGATTAAAGTCCAAACTGGACAATTCAGACTGGCTAAAGCTTGTGGGCCAATTTTAATATGTTTGCTGTCAAGAGACTTGGCTCATAGACCCCCCTCATATTAATGGTTTTACCACCTATTGTGTTCCTGCAATTAAGCCTCCCTTGGGAAGGGCCAAGGGGGGCTTGGTCACATTCATATATGTACTTTCAAAAGGGGTAGATGTACTTGACATGGATATAACACCAAATTACTTGGTTCTTCTTCTCAAACTAACTGAGCCGCATGATGTGTTACTGATTAACTACTGTAACAACATCTTTGATTTGTCAGACACTAGCCTGATTGACAGTCTTGAGACTAGGGTGCATAAGGCATTGAATGGAAGCAAAAAGGACCTTATGCTAATTTGGGCTGGAGATTTTAATGCCCACCTATGTGAACACAAATCTTTAGATTGTGGTGTGTTCTCTGATGAATACGATCACCCTATGCAGCATATCAAACATTCCCTTTATGGGAATGTGCTCAATCGAATGATGGCTGCCAATTCTTTGTTTTTTCCAACTCCAGAGGCTAAGGGAGTCCCTACGTTTATGGGGGGAAGTGCTCACTCTACAATTGACTTTATTGTTTATTCTAAACACCTTATCTCCTTTGTTGGGAAATCCAGCATGATGTCAACTTGTATGAGTGACCAAAACCCCCTAATTCTAGAAACTAGAATGGGTCTGGAGAAGGATTCTGACCTGGAGGCACAGCAGCCAGTGTTGAGGCTTAATGGCCGGAAAGGACTGACAATTAAGTGGGAAAAAATTGACAAATACAGCTTTCATAGCGATTTGATGATGAGTAAGAAGAAAGAGGTCATGATCTCATTGGGGGAACACACCCCTGAGTACAACATTATTGAGGCATTTTCTGCCTTGACAAGTTATGTGGTAGGCGAGCTTCAGCGTCCAAGTATTAATAAAGATAGAGGCCTTCGTTGGTTTAATCATACATGCACGTCTGCCCTCAAAGATCTAAAGAAGACAATTAGCTCTGTCCCACGCAATCAACACACTATTAAAGTAGCAAGAAGGACATATAAGGCCACTCTTGCTGCCAGGAAGAAGGAATTGAGGGAGAATGCCTGGGCCCAGCTTATTGAAGCAAGCAATAGTAAAGACATGAAGGCTTTCTGGCAAGTGGTCGACTCTGCCCCACTGAATTACAAGGATAAAACCATAATAGATACGGTCATCCCAGCTCCAGTTTGGGTGGAACACTTTTCCAATTTTTTAAAATAGAGAATAATGCCCCCCATAAAGAAATGAATGGCCCCATGGTGGGGAGAAATGTCTCTCTAGGCACAGCTTTTTGCAATTCAACAGAAGTATCTGATGTAATACAGGCTATCCAAGATTGCCCTTCTGACAAAACACCTGGCCCGGACAGAATTTGATTATAATGCCTATTTTTAAGAAGGGGGACAGGGCTGCCCCACAATGTTATCACCCAATCTCCCTCTTAGATAGTTTGTTTAAGATTTTAGGCAGAGCGGTATTAAACAAATTGGAAAAATGGGCCATGGAGACCAATTGTTAATCAAAGGTACAATATGGGTTTCTACCAGGGTTGGGCACAGTTAAACAGACTCTTAACCTGACTCTGATAGTACAAAAATATACCAAGGCAAACCAAGTCTGTGTACACTTAGTCTTCATGGATCTGTCCTGTGCCTTTGAAACAGTTGACCAGATCCAAACTGTGGACTGTTATGTCAAACATGGGGGTGGATAAAGACATAAGCAGTCATTATGAACATGGAGGTCTGGACCGCCACACCAGCGGTGGTGGTCATTACCGCCAATGGAATGGCGGTCCAGACCGCCATATTCTGAACACAGTAGTGAACTGGCTGCAAAGCACCCAGTTCACTACCACCTACCGCCAGGCCAGAATCGACTGCCGGGCCAACTGTAGGCACATTTGACCTGACAGTGGAGGCCAGACCAGCGGTGGGATTATGATCCCATTTCCACAAGGGATTTCCTGGAGACAGGAATACTCATTCGTGTCACCTGTGTGTTACATGCCACAGCCCCCCTTGTCACTACAGCCACCCACCATCAAGCCCCTAGGTCCGCCCCACCCCCGAAGCCTACAACCCCAAAACCCCATGTAGGCCCACCAGCTCGACCCACACCATCCCCCACCCCCACCCCTACATACAGGTCCCCTCAAACCCCAATGCCCACATCCTCATGCCCCCATTCACCTACATGCACATATGCATACATATACTCAGAGACACATCCCCCCACACATACATTCATGCACACACCCATGCACTCGCACACTCACACACACACACACACACACCCCTTCCATCTCGGGCAGCACTTACCTCATCCTTCACGTTGCTCCGGGAGGGAACGGGCTCCGTGGATGCTGCTTCACTGGCATCTTACACCGCCAAGCCTATAACTGCGTCATAATTGGTGTGGCGGTGTCTGGAATGACGTGGCTGTGAGGGTGGGGCAGCATCCACCCCCACTGTCGACCGCCAGCATGGCGCCTGGCGTCCCTCAATGCCATCAATGGTGGTGAGGCTCCAGGCATCATAATTTGGTGGGATGCCGACTGCCGCCACTGGCGGTCTTCCGTTGACCGCCGGCATGGTTGGTGGCGGGGCATCCCTCCATGATCATAATGAGGGCCATAATCTCTTTACTCAGTAGGCTTCATGCCTGTACTTCTGCACGGGTCTACTTCATTCAGGAGGGCAATCTTATGGAAGAATTTTCTTCCTTACAGGGGGTCAGACAGGGTTGTGTGTTGGCCCCCTTTCTTTCCCTTCTTTATATAAATGGCTTGGAAGATTTTTTATGTAATATGGGGAAGGATTTGTACTTATTAACTCCCAGTCAATTCCATTTCTGCTCTATGTGGATGATGCTGTGTTTATTTCAAGGACAGCAAATGGCCTTCTATCTTTATGAAATGCTTTTAATATGTTTATGAGAATCCTTGGTCTCAAAATTAACAGACCAAAGACATTTGTGATGAAGAGTGGCCCAAAGTTATCAAAAAGCAAACAAATTATTCTGGAAGGTGTAGAAATACTTAAGGTCCCTAATTTCAATTATCTGGGGTCCCAATTGATGTTGATTTTAATTGGAAATTTTGAATTAGTGTTCGTGTCTTGCAATTTCAAAGAGACATAGATGCTCTTTTTAGATTTTAGAAGAAGCTGGGGCATAAACCAGTGAAGGAAATGCTGACTGTTTTTAAAAGTAAATGTTCTTCTATTGCATCGTTCGGAGCTGGGGTGTGGGTCTACACTGACTGTACAAGTCTTCAGGTAGTTGAAAACAAGTTCTTAAGAAGGATGTTAGCAGTCCACAATCTATCCCAGCATTGTTCTGTCATGATGAGGTAGGCCTGAGGGGCATTGCCGAACATATAAGATTGCAACCCATATTGCTTCGGCTAAAAGTCTGGCTAAACCCTGAAGCCCATCTGTGTACATGAGTGATTATGGACTGTTTGTCACTGACTCGGTTGATGGATATACCTTGGCTTTGAAATGTCAATTCCACACTCTCTCAACTTGGGGCAGGGGAATATTTCCGGGCCCCGACTCCTTAGTGGGGTGGGCTAAGGAGAGGATCAAGGAGCTATATTGGCATTCTATTTAAGACTTGAACTTAATAAACAACACCATCAGGTGGTCTGGGGAGGCTGCTGTTACAGCCATCATGTCCCATGTTATACCTTAAGACTATTACCTCTGAGCGGAATACGTTTTTACTTACTATACTACGCCTGAAGACTATACACTATTTATTAGCATTTCCCACTCAAGGCACCTGGTTTATGAAACTTCTGCCATGTTATTGTGATGGTAATTAGCCCCAAAGCACTTTGCAAAGTGGGAGTATGTGCCTAACGACAAACCTCATGATTGTATATATATTATATATATATTCACTTGAAAAACCAAAGGTTACAGGGATTTTATAGTTAGGTTCTGAATTTTCTTGCACAAAATTCAGAGAAATGTAGCAGTTAGAATTATTAGAGAGTTTTTTCTTCAACAATCTTACTTCTAATTTTTCATTGATATTTTTATTGATGGCCAACCCCCCTAACCATACAAGCTTTAAAAAAGCTTCAAATTACCTTTTGCCGTGTGTGGCAGGAGTTGGATGCAGAGTCTGTCTCTCTGGGTGTGAGAATAGGTGTGAGAGGGTTTCTCTGGGTGCAAGACTGGATGTGGGAGTGTCTATCTGGGTGTGAGAGCGGATGTGGGAAGGTCTATGTGGATATGAGAGTAGGTGCGACAAAGTCTGTCTGGGAGTGAGAGCAGGTGTAAGAGGTTGTCTCCAGACATGACAGTGGGTGTGAGGGTGTCTCTGTGAGTGGGTGTGTAAGTGTCTGTGTGGTCTGTGAGTGTATGTGTGAGTCTGAGTGGGTATGTGAGTGGCTGCACGAATATTTAAGTGGGCCTGTGAGTGGGTGCATAAGTGTCTAAGTAGGTCTGTGAGTGACTGCTTGAGTTTGAGTGGGTCTGTGAGAGGGTGCATGAGTGTTTGAGTGGGCTTGTGAGTACGCGTATGAGTCTCTGAGTAGGTCTGTGAGTGGGTGTATGAGTCTTTGAGTGGGTCTGTGAGTTGGTGTGCGGGTCTATGAGTGGGTCTGTGAGTAGATGCGTGAGTGTGTAAGTAGGTCTGTTAGTGGGTGGGTGAGTGTCAGAGTGGGTCTGTGAGTGGGTGAGTGAGTCTGTGAGTGGGTCTGTGAGTGGGTGAATTAGTGTCTCAATGAATGTCTCAGGGCATCTGTGAGTGGGTGTGTGAGTGTCTGTGTGGGTGTGTCAATAGCTGTGTGGTTAACTCTGCCACAGAAGAACCTCACCTGCCCTTATATCCAACAAGAGCACACTGCTTTGCATGACATATCTACCCAAGTGGAGTTATTTCTACCAACTTGGGTAAATGTAGTGTATGTGCTCTACACTACGCTGTGTAATGGTGCACAAGGAAATGTCACCAGTGACCTTGTGTGCACTCTGGCAACATGGTAGTTCCTGTTGCCTGTTTCTGTAGAATTCTGTGATAATATTAATCGTCCTGTAGCGAGGCCAAAAAACTACAAAGACGCAAATAACTACCAACCCAGAGTCCTCCCTCTTATCCATTGAAGTAAGGGCTTCTTTGGTTTATAAAGATGCCCTCATATTCCTCACCATCAAGAATGTGGCATAAAAATCAGTGGGAAATACACTGGGGACCCTCTGGAGTGTTTTTGTAGTCTTGTGGGCCTCTCAACTGGAGGATTCATGTTATCGCCAAATTCTGGAGAAAGACACACAAGGAAAGCTTGCTGGAAGTGGACTTGTGTTTGCTCTGTCTTGGCGGGAGCTGTCAAAGCTCCCACCACAACAGAGCAAACAGTTATGTCCCGAGGGTGGGCACCCTGGGACATAGGAGCCAGCACTCGGGGTGGTGGGCCCATGGGCCATTATTGGCTCCCCAAGGGGGGATGTGCAGTCCTGGGGTGGTGGTGGTCCCCGGGGCTGGGGGTCTGTGATGGTCCATCTTCATCATTTTCATTCAGCCCTGGGGATGTGGTGGTCCCCCTGATATGTGGGGGGACCATGCAGCGCCCCCTGCATAAACTTAATATTCAACTCCAGGGAGGTGGGTGGTGGGGGAGGATATATGTGCTTCCCCCTTAAATCAACTGTTTTGCCCCATGAAGGAGGTGGTCCCCAGGGCACAGGGTCTGTGCAGCCCCTACACACTTATTAAATAAGGCTCTGGGGAGGTAATGGTATCCTTGCCCCAAAGAGCCTTAGGAGGGGGGCCCTGTGCACTCCCTCCCTTTTTTTAATAAAATACCCCCAGCACCTGGTCCACTGCGTGGCTCTATTCAAAACAAGTGCAGAAGCCCATCCTTGGTTTTTTTTTTTCTTTTTTACTGCAAATTTTTTGTGACAAAATATTTTTTAGAAAGTGCTTTTTTTGTCTTGCCGGAAACCCTCTGGGACCCCAGCAACAGAGATAAGAGGTCAGGGTGTCTCTTCCTTGGTCCGTTTTTTTCTTTTCTTTTTTTCAGGGACTCGGCTGAAGACGAGTCCCAAAATATCTGCCAACACTTCCTGGTTGAAGTGTTGGTAGTCAATCAGAGCTCTGCTGATCTCTGTATGAGCTTGTTATTATTCACGAAGCCTTTGCACCTCTAGCTATCTATATTTCTTTTTCTCTTAAAATTTCAAAAACTACTGTACGTATTTCCACCAGACAACAAAAATGCTTCTTTCTGGATCAAAGGCTGCCTTTCTGCCAACTACTAAAACATTTTAATCAAAATTAAAAATGTTTTTCTAAACAGTAAAGTGATTTTAACAATGCATTCATTTTATATTACATTTACATATGTGTACATTATTATATTCTATTTGAATTTTTAAAATTGTATTAAATAATTAGTATTTCTTTGAGATATCTGTTAAAAATTATTTAGGAATATTCTATGTTTTATATTAAACTCAGAAATTTATTGCTTTATTACATATTTGTGTAAAGATGCATTTAACATTATGCCTCAGCTATGTTTTGCAAACGACTGCGTGGAAAAAATCATGCATTATTCCAAAATGCGATTTCTCATGAGTAGTGTACAAAACAGAAACACAGGGGGAATGGGAAAACTCTTTCCTTTTCCCTGGTGTGCCTCTTCCACCTTAATCCATCTCACCATGAACAAGTCCTGTTTAAACATACACTGGAAATAAAATGGCTTTCAGCATGCCTCTGAGCCATATCATGGCATCGGCATGCTTGTCATGATTCTCAGAGGGAAGGGTCAGGGTCTCAGCAAAATAACTCCTGCTTCCATCCCTGGTGGGCTCATGCAGCAAGGGCCTTTGGGGAACCACCAGTGCTTCCTCTGCGGCTGAGTGCTAGGATGTTCTGGACACGTCCTTAGCACTGGCAAGGCTCTAGCTAAGTTAAACTTGAGAAATTAAGATTTGTAATATTTAATTACCATTTTTGCCCAAAATGTTGTCCTTACTTTCACCAAGTGTCAGTTTTCCACACATTTGTTAAACAAAGCATGGAAATTTTAAATCACATAGCACTGACGTTTCCCACCATGCATTAAAAATAATCAATGTAGCATTAATCAACACAAATCTTGCACCATGTAAGTAGTAAAATTCAAGAAAATCCAAAGCTGTGCAATTTAGTAAATACTTCTCAGAATATTGTGCTGGGCTCACATACAAAAGTGTGAGTAAAAAGTAGGCTTTCATATGATGCAAAAGCTTAGTAAATCTGGACCTTAGTTCTTACTAACATCGAAGTATTATACTAAACTAGAAGTATCATACTGAATTGCAAACATGCATACTGCTCTCCTCTCTCTTCCGAAGGAAAAATAAAAAGGACTGTTTCTTCCAACTCTGGACTGCTGCTTTGCTGCTTTAGAATATCACATACGTATTGTTTTTATTCAAGGCTCAGGGTGTGCAGTCTGTCAGACAGGCTGCAAACAATCTGTAATTAGCAAGTAATGTCTATGTGTAATAGTGTATATATATATAAATGTTTAAATATATACTGTTGGTCACCAGGAGATAGTTAGTACCTAGTTTCCATAGGATAAGTGTTTTTTGTTTTAGGAATAAGTTTGGCACCATTTGAGGAATCTTCACAAACATTTCAAAACTAGCATGACAGTCAGTTTAGCTGCTGTCTTAAAAGTCTTGGGGTGATTCGGCTAGCAGGGCTAAATAAAGGGAGTCCCAAAACATATTCTCCCCATGGAAATTCCCAATGGGATTTTGAACACACCTATAGCCTAAACTGCTGGACGGAATTGAACCAATTTTCGCAGAAAGCTGGCTTTTGGTCCAGAAAGTGTGCTTTTTGTGATTTGGTGTTAATCCGTTCATTAGTTTTAGAGATAATAAAGGAAAAAATAAATATAGATATATAGGCATGTGGAGGCTCTGCAGATCCCAGAGTCTCGTGCTGCGATCTGATTGGCTGCCAAGACTTCATCCAGGAAAGGTTGGAAGCCATTTGAAGCAAAGTGTCTGAAAAAACCTAAAAAAAAAAGAAAAGGGTGCAGAATAGGAATACCCTGACCCCTTAGCCTTGGTGTTGGGGTTCCCCTGGGCACCGCCAGGGAAAAAACAATTTTTTTTAAAAAAACATTTAAGTGAAATTTGTGTAGGATCTGCAAATCTGATGAACATTTTTAAAAAGTGAGCATGTTCTCCCGTGCTTATTTCCAGTATATGCCCTGGGTGGGCCAGGTCTCAGGGGCATGTGCAAATATTAAAACTAAAATTAGGGGGGGCAGATAGGGACCACCACCGCCCCTGTGATCACTCAATGTTATGGACGGGGGCTGCGCGGACCAACTCCTGTGGCTCTTTGAGCCTTGGGGACCACAAACTCCCCAGGGCTTCATTAAAAAGGAGGATGGGGGCCTTGCCCCTCCCCTGGGGCTTTGATATGCCTCAGGGACAACCACCTTCCTGGGGTCAAATGCATCATTTGAACGAGGGGGTGCACCGCCCTCCCGGCTATATATATATATATATATATATATATATATATATATAGGCCCAGGGACCACAACTTCCCCGGGACTGATCTGTGAAACTTAAAGGACCGGACCTCAAGGCCCCCCTCCTGCAGCCATTATTAGTTCTTCAATGAGGTGTTAACACGGCGTTGTGACGGAGTCGTTCCCAACAAGCCGACACAAGTGGCGCTGGACACGGAGTCGCGTAGACCATTAAGTACAGTACCTTTGGTGAAGAGTGAAAACAAGTCGATGCGCAAAGTCGGGGATCGTGTCATCTGTGCGAAACGTGGAATCCACGCACTTCGAGCGGCGTTAGTCACGACGTGGTGCAGCGACTTCCACGGAGTCACAGACTTTAGCGGGCTGCAGCGGCATCGGACCTGCGAAGATCGTCACGTTCCAGCGAAGGTCACGCATCGGGTGCAGGTGGCGTACCGGATTCAGCAGCGGGTCGGTCCGAAGTCGTCCAAAGTCGATTTCCTTGGATTTCCACCGGCTTTCCTTTCAAAGGCCCAGGGACTGGATAGGGCACTACTTGTCAGAGCAGGAGTCTCTCCAGAGACTCCAGGTGCTGGCAGAGAGAAGTCTTCGCTGTCCCTGAGACGTCAAACAACAGGAGGCAAGCTCTAAATCAAGCCCTTGGAGATTTCTTTACAAGATGGAAGGCACACAAAGTCCAGTCTTTGCCCTCTTACTCTGGCAGAAGCAGCAACTGCAGGAAGACTCCACAAAGTACAGTCACAGGCAGGGCAGCACTTCTCCTCAGCTCTTCAGATCTTCTCCAGGCAGAGGTTCCTCTTGTTTCCAGAAGTGTTCTAAAGTCTGTGGTTTTGGGTGCCCTTCTTATACCCAATTTCTCCTTTGAACTAGGCCTACTTTAAAGTTAAGTCACTTTTGAATGTGAAATCCTGCCCTTCGCAGGCCAGGCCCCAGACGCTCACCAGGGGTTCGGAGACGGCATTCTGTGAGGACAGACACATCCCTTTCAGGTGTAAGGGACCGTGCCTCCCCTCCCTCCTAGCACAGATGGCTCATCAGGAAATGCTGACTACACCCCAGCTCCCTTTGTGTCACTGTCTACTGTGAGGTGCAACCAGCCCAACTGTCAAACTGACTCAGACAGGGAATCCACAAACAGGCAGAGTCACAGTAAGGGTATAAGCAAGAAAATGCTCACTTTCTAAAAGTGGCATTTTCAAACACACAATCTCAAAATCAACTTTACTAAAAAGATGTATTTTTAAATTTTGAGCTCAGAGACCCCAAACTCCACATGTTCATCCGCTCCCAAAGGGAATCTACACTTTAATCAGATTTAAAGGTAGCCCCCATGTTAACCTATGAGAGGGACAGGCCTTGCAACAGTGAAAAACGAATTTAGCAATAATTCACTGTCAGGACATATAAAACACATGTCCTACCTTAACCATACACTGCATCCTGCCCTTGGGGCTACCTAGGGCCTAACTTAGGGGTGCCTTACATGTAAGAAAAGGGATGGGTTGGGCCTGGCAAGTGGGTACACTTACCAAGTCGAATTTACAGTTAAAACTGCACACACAGATACTGCAATGGCAGGTCTGAGACATGATTACAGAGCTACTTATGTGGGTGGCACAACCAGTGCTGAAGGCCCACTAGTAGCATTTGATTTACAGGCCCTGGCACCTCTAGTGCACTTTACTAGGGACTTACTAGTAAATCAAATATGCCAATCATGGATAAACCAATTACATACAATTTACACAGAGCATATGCACTTTAACACTGGTTAGCAGCAAGTGCTTAGAGTTCAAAAGCCAACAGCAACAGGTCAGGAAAAATAGGAGGCAGGAGGCAAGAAGATTGGGGATGACCCTGCATAAGCAAAAAAGTCCAACACCCACTATACACAGCCAATGGCCCTGTGCAGAGGTGGTTATATTAACGTAATTTTAAAATAAACATAGAAATTCACTGAAAAAACATAGGTTACCAGGAGTTTATAGTTAGGCTCACTGCTAATTACCCCATATATAACATCACTCATGATATCTTTTATATAATCATTAATCATATCAATTTAACATTTGCAGTAAAATTATTAATGAGACAACTGAGCATGGCAGGGGCGCAAGTTATGGTTACCTTAGGGCACAAGTTATAGTTACATGAAATAGCTATAACTGCTGAATTTCAGTGGCTTTGTACCTTTGAAATGTGAGCCTAACTATAACGTCCCTGTAATCCTTGTTTTTTTTGACTGAATAAATATATGCATATAAATATATATGTATTGTCTATGCAACAGTAGGAAAAGTGTTGGACTTCGGAGAGACAATGTTTACTATTCCAACTCCAGTCAGTGCAACAGTAGGGAAGGTGCTGAACTTCAGAGGGGTAAAATTTACTATTCCCACTCCGGACTGCAGTCTTACAATGCAAAGCGTAGACACAGAGCCTGGTTAATGCAGTGTTGTCTAAGAGCAGGCTGTACCAATCTTCGTTTTGGGGGAGTCGCTTTTCAGAGAATTTTTGCTGTACACCAATATCAATGGAATCATCAGAAGGCCAAGCTGTTGAACATTCACTTAGCTCCTCATGCAATCTCGTGGGATGGTTATGATCCTGACCAACTTCCCTATGGGCTCTGTGTGGCAGCATAGTGTGGGAACAAGGGCAAAATGGTAGTAGTGGGAGTCTGAGAGTAAAAACATATGTTCAACCGAATAAGGTGATTAAGTGTTCTGGGACCCTTCAGCAGTGCTGGAAAATTAACAGAATGTGCTAGTCTAACCCAAAACACACCACACTTGGCAGTGATGCCTCTTGCACTGTTGGATCGATGGTTTAGCACGTGTTTCTCTTTCACACCTCTTGCCCGTATTCCTTGAGGTGTCTATTTTACTGTCTTTGCATAACAATTGTGTTTCCTTCTGATCAATGCTCACGTGCACACCTACAGTTGGGATACCAGACCCTTCAGCTTGGCTCAGGTGAGTGTACCAATCACGCTCTTTGGTGGCCCGGCTCTCTTCCTCTGGTTTGCAAGCACCTGAATATAGATTTGGCAGAAACTGCAAATGCTGTAGTCTGCAGGGGGGAACTAAAAAAAATACAACTTTGTTTAATTGCAACTTGCAGAGTTTCTGTGTCCTTTACAAGGAAAATAATAACTGCCATGCTGTTTAGTGAAGCTAATACGGGCTGACGATTTTTCTGAGAGCTCCTTGGGTCACCCAGATCTGATGTTCCACAGGACTCAGGTACTCCCAGGTTAGCTCGTACAAAAAGTTATTCGTGCGGGGCAAACAGTAGACCTTATGCAATTAATTGTATGCATACATAATTAATTGCAGTAATGTAATTTGTCATTTCATTTCAAAATGCAGAAAATGGACTGCTCACAATCCGTCGGGAGTCCAGCGCTTGCCCTTTTGCATGTTTTATGCAAGTATAGCTGGGAGTTTTGATGAACTAATAGCGAGAATGCGCTAGTGTGCTAAAAGAACAAATTGGCATGATTTGGAGCCTGCAACCAGAGATGTCCATTGCCCTGCTCAGGTAACCCTGTAAACTAGATCCCTGAGCATACATTGTGGAGGCTTCCTCAGAGACAGACCTGTGCCATTACTTGTGCAGAACTGCCTACCGCTGTTGTAATTGTTGACGTAGTCTTGGGGTTCTCTGTTCCTTGTAACAGTTCCCTTGTTGCGCATGTACATGGATGGTAACCTGCACCCTTGAAAACCTGTTGCTACTTAGTAGCCTATGAGGGAAAATTACTGTAGCCTAGCTTGTGTTATTTAGGCTGACAGTGACTTAAAAAGAAATACACTTAAAAGGCATCCCGTTTGAAGTCATTTTTAGCACAGATCCAAATGCTTGCCATTTTTTTGATAATACTAAATCGATTGAACAGGAAAATGTAACTCTTTTTCAACACATTTTAAACACTTTAAAACACATTTTCCGGATGTGGGAAATCACACTCTGCTATCAAAAGCTGGTGGGTGGCACAAGTACAAAAAACCCACACAAAATGACTGTGCTTATTATAAAAAGTTACTCTGAGCTGGAAAATTGAATTGTACTGCAATTGAAGGAATGCGGTTGTTCTGTTCTCGTATCCGAGTGGCCGCCTCTCCATCACATCAGACTTGCTGAAAAGAAGCACGTTTGTCTCGTGGCTTTTTAAGTTCGTGCACGGTATTTTGAAGTGGAGCTTCTTTCAAGGCCCCCTGCCTGTCATTGCTGTTGAGCAGGGTAATTGAGCACTTCTTTCAGTACAGCTTCTACCTGAGGGCAGCTGTTGAGCTAAAAAGCACCTGCAGGGAGGGTCACCTGGAGATCCTTGACAGCGATGAGTTCGCTGTCCAGAAATGGAGTCACAGCTGTGTTCCATACCTACCGAGTTGGTAAAGCGCCAAAGTAGTGATGAGTTCAGCGTGCAGTACATTTGGTAGTCTGTCTTTTGAACAGTGATGTTATATTAATATTTCTACCAAGGAGTGGATGTGTTGTATATTTCACAATGGGCCCAATCGAGGCAGAACTGGGAAAACATAAAAGCCAGATTTATTAAGCCCTTGTTTTGTAGATGTATCACACAAGGAGACACAAGACAACGCAAAGGCTTAAGTGAGATTTACTAAGCCACAAAAAGCCATCTTGCATAGTTCTGTGTGGCATACTAAATCCACAGCAACCTAAGCTAGCTGAAATCACTGCTTTGTGTTGCATTGGGAAGGTGTTACATGGGTGGAGCATTGGCGTTCCCACACATCAACCCACTGATTATTACGCAAACTCAGATTTACTAACGGTAGTATACTTGAAATTGACCTCAAAATGGTATGCCTTCCCAACAGATGTTTTAAAAGGAGTAATATCTTCATTTCTGTACTTTATTTTCTCTTTCTAAGTGTGCTGCATTTTGGATTGTTTTTGGTGCAGAAAGACGTGTCTTCCTGCACAAAAACAAACTTCCCTGTAATGCAGGCACCCTTGCACCGGTGCAGGGAGAAAAGTGTTGTGCACCGTCCTTTTCAAAACGCAGGAATGTACTGTATTTACTAGAACACGGCACACCCCTGTGTTTCCCTCTGTGCCAGCACTACATTTTCTGCCATGCGCCAATGCAGCAGCCTTTGCACCATAGTGCAAAGATGGCTGCGTTGAAGGAGAGATTGTTTTTGTGCAGGAAAGAACACCTTCCTGCACAAAACCAATCTTAAATGGCGATTTGCTCTTTCTATGTGTGCTGCAGAAGGCAGCACAAATGGAAAGAGCAAAAATAAAAGGAGAAATCAAAGCATTTCTCCTTGTTGCTTCATGCTAGTGCCACCCATGGGTTAGCATTAGATTTAGGAGTAGCCTCTGGTTTACGAAAACCCGTAAATCTGAGGCAGCATCAAAATGCAATGGTGTAGGAAAGTACATCTTGCCTGGCATGTTACCCCCATATTTCACTGTATATATGTTGTTTTAGAGTATGTGTCACTGGGACCCTGCCAGCCAGGGCCCCAGTGCTCATAAGTGTGCCCTGTATGTGTTCCCTGTGTGATGACTAACTGTCTCACTGAGGCTCTGCTAACCAGAACCTCAGTGGGTATGCTCTCTCTGCTTTCTAAATTGTCACTAAACAGGCTAGTGACCAATTTCACCAATTCACATTGGCATACTGGAACACCCTTATAATTCCCTAGTATATGGTACTGAGGTACCCAGGTTATTGGGGTTCCAGGAGATCCCTATGGGCTGCAGCATTTCTTTTGCCACCCATAGGGAGATCTGACAATTCTTACACAGGCCTGCCAGTGCAGCCTGAGTGAAATAATGTCCACGTTATTTCACAGCCATTTACCACTGCACTTAAGTAACTTATAAGTCACCTATATGTCTAACCTTCACCTGGTGAAGGTTGGGTGCAAAGTTACTTAGTGTGTGGGCACCCTGACACTAGCCAAGGTGCCCGCACATCGTTCAGGGCGAATTCCCCGGACTTTGTGAGTGCGGGGACACCATTACATGCGTGCACTGTACATAGGTCTCTACCTAGGTACAGCGTCACAATGGTAACTCCGAACATGGCCATGTAACATGTCTAGGATCATGGAATTGTCACCCCATTGCCAGAATGGCATTGGGGTGACAATTCCATGATCCCGAGTCTCTAGCACAGACCCGGGTACTGCCAAACTACCTTTCCCGGGATTTCACTGCAGCTGCTGCCAACCCCTCAGACAGGTTTCTGCCCTCCTGGGGTCCAGCCAGGCCTGTCCTGGAAGGCAGAACAAAGGACTTCCTCAGAGAGAGGGTGTTACACCCTCTGCCATTGGAAAAAGGTGTCAGGGCTGGGGAGGAGTAGCCTCCCCCAGCCTCTGGAAATGCTTTGGTGGGCACAGATGGTGCCCATCTCTGCATAAGCCAGTCTACGCCGGTTCAGGGATCCCCCAGCCCTACTCTGGCGTGAAACTGGACAAAGGAAAGGGGAGTGACCACTCCCCTGACCTGCACCTCCCAGGGGAGGTGCCCAGAGCTCCTCCAGCGTGCCCCAGACCTCTGCCATCTTGGATTCAGAGGTGTGCTGACACACTGGACTGCTCTGAGTGGCCAGGGCCAGCAAGTGACGTCAGAGACTCCTTCTGATAGGCTCTTACCTGTGTTACTAGCCTATCCTCCTTCCTAGGTAGCCAAACCTCCTTTCCTGGCTATTTAGGGTCTCTGCTTTGGGGAATTCTGCAGATAACGAATGCAAGTGCTCATCATAGTTCTTCTGCATCTCTCTCTTCACCTTCTGCCAAAGGGTCGACCGCTGACTGCTCAGGACGTCTGCAAAACCGCAACAAAGTAGCAAAGACGACTACTGCAACCTTGTATCGCTGATCCTGCCACCTTCTCGACTGTTTCCTGGTGGTGCATGCTCTGGGGGTAGCCTGCCTCCTCTCTGCACCAGGAGCTCTGAAGAAATCTCCTGTGGGACGACGGAATCCTCCCCGTGCAAACCGCAGGCAACAAAAGACTGCATCATCGGTCCTCTGGGTCCCCTCTCAGTACGACGAGCGTGGTCCCTGGAACTCAGCAACTCTGTCCAAGTGACTCCCACAGTCTAGTGACTCTTCAGTCCAAGTTTGGTGGAGGTAAGTCCTTGCCTCCCCACGCTAGACTGCATTGCTGGGTATCGCGTGATTTGCAGCTGCTCCGGCTCCTGTGCACTCTTCCAGGATTTCCTTTGTGCACAGCCAAGCCTGGGTCCCCAGCACTCTAACCTGCAGTGCACAACCTTCTGAGTTGTCCTCCGGTGTCGTGGGACTCCCCTTTGTGACTTTGTGTGGACTCCGGTTCACTCCTCTTCTAAGTGCCTGTACCAGTACTTCTGCATGTGCTGCCTGCTTCTGTGAGGGCTCCCTCACTTGCTGGGCGCCCCCTCTGTCTCTTCATCCAA
Organism: Pleurodeles waltl; assembly: GCF_031143425.1. Taxonomy (NCBI): domain Eukaryota; kingdom Metazoa; phylum Chordata; class Amphibia; order Caudata; family Salamandridae; genus Pleurodeles; species Pleurodeles waltl. Next base: position 539,879,603 of record NC_090437.1, read on the forward strand.
GTGGCGACATCCTGGTCCCTCCTGGGCCACAGCAGCATCCAAAAACCGTAACCGTGACCCTTGCAGCTAGCAAGGCTTGTTTGCGGTCTTTCTGCATGGGAACACCCCTGCAAGCTTTTACACAACGTGGGACATCCATCCTCCAAAGGGGAAGTTCCTAGTCCTCTTCGTTCTTGCAGAATCCACAGCTTCTACCATCTGGTGGCAGCTTCTTTGCACCCTCAGCTGGCATTTCCTGGGCATCTGCCCTCTCTCGACATTGTCACGACTCTTGGACTTGGTCCCCTTGTTCCACAGGTACTCAGGTCCGGAAATCCACTTTGGTTGCATTGCTGGTGTTGGTCTTCCTTGCAGAATTCCCCTATCACGACTTCTGTGCTCTCTGGGGAATATAGGTGCACTTTACACCTACTTTTCAGGGTCTTGGGATAGGCTATTTTTCTAACTCTCACTGTTTTCTTACAGTCCCAGCGACCCTCTACAAGCTCACATAGGTTTGGGGTCCATTTGTGGTTCGCATTCCACTTTTGGAGTATATAGTTTGTGTTGCCCCTATACCTATGTGCTCCTATTGCAATCTACTGTAACTTTACATTGCTTGCATTACTTCCTCTTCATCTGTGTTCTTCTTCTTTTCTCTTCTTCCTCACCGCGTTCCCTTCCTGCTTTGCTGTTCATCTGTGTTCTTCTTTTCTCCTCTGCACCCCGTCCTGCGTGTTCTTTTCTTCTTCTGTACTCTTCTCTGCGTGTTCCTTTTCTTCCTCTGTGGCCTTCTCCTCATCTTCTGGGCGCTTCCCTCCTCTGCTTCTCTGGTCTCTCCTCTTCTGCTTGACTCTTCTCTCCTCTTCTTCTTGACTCTTCTCTCCTCTTCTGCTTGACTCTTCTCTTCTTCTTGACTCTTTTTCTTGACTCTTCTCTCCTCTTCTTCTTGACTCTTCTCTCCTCTTCTGCTTGACTCTTCTCTCCTCTTCTTCTCTCCTCTTCTCTCCTCTTTTGCTTGACTCTTCTCTCCTCTTCTTCTTGACTCTTCTTCTTGACTCTTCTCTCTACTCTCTTGACTCTTCTCTCTTGACTCTTCTCTCTCCTCCTCTTCTGTTCTTCCTGACTCCTCTCCTCCTCTGTAATCCCCCCTTCCCCATCTTTTCTCCCTTCTCCCCCCTCCTCCCTCTTATGGCGGCCGCTGCGCGGCAGAGTCAGCGACCCTTGACCCTAGGGTAGGTCGCTCCCCCTGCCGCTGCAGCTCCACCAGCCCAGGCTCCTGACACCTCCCAGCAAGACCTGCTAAAACCGTAAGTACCCCCCCCACCCAGCCCCTCGCCCAGCCCCGCCCAGCCCCGCACTACTCACCTCTCTTTCCCTGAAATTTTGTCTTCTGCCCTCTCCTCCAACCTTTCTCCACACCTCTGCTGTCCATTTCCCTTTGCTTTCTGCTCCTTCTTCTGGTAGCCATCTTCCTCCGTTCTCTGCTCCTCTTCTGCAGCCCACTTGCTGCGTGTTCTGCTCTTCCTCTGTGCCCCGCTCCTCTTCCTCACCGCGTTCTCTTTCTGCTTTGCTCTTCATCTGTGTTCTTCTTTTCTCCTCTGCACCCCGTCCTGCGTGTTCTTTCTTCATCTGTGTTCTTCTTCTTTTCTCCTCTTCCTCACCTCGTTCTCTTCCTGCTTTGCTCTTCATCTGTGTTCTTCTTTTCTCCTCTGCACCCCGTCCTGCGTGTTCTTTCTAAATCTGTGTTCTTCTTTTCTCCTCTGCACCCCATCCTGCGTGTTCTTTCTTCATCTGTGTTCTTCTTCTTTTCTCCTCTTCCTCACCGCGTTCTCTTTCTGCTTTGCTCTTCATCTGTGTTCTTCTTTTCTCCTCTGCACCCCGTCCTGCGTGTTCTTTCTTCATCTGTGTTCTTCTTCTTTTCTCGTCTTCCTCACCGCGTTCTCTTCCTGCTTTGCTCTTCATCTGTGTTCTTCTTTTCACCCCTGCACCCCGTCCTGCGTGTTCTTTCTTCATCTGTGTTCTTCTTTTCTCCTCTTCCTCACCGCGTTCTCTTCCTGCTTTGCTCTTCATCTGTGTTCTTCTTTTCTCCTCTGCACCCCGTCCTGCGTGTTCTTTTCTCATCTGTGTTTTCTTCTTTTCTCCTCTTCCTCACCGCGTTCTCTTCCTGCTTTGCTCTTCATCTGTGTTCTTCTTTTCTCCTCTGCACCCCGTCCTGCGTGTTCTTTCTTCATCTGTGTTCTTCTTCTTTTCTCCTCTTCCTCACCGCGTTCTCTTCCTGCTTTGCTCTTCATCTGTGTTCTTCTTTTCTCCTCTGCACCACGTCCTGCGTGCTCTTTCTTTATCTGTGTTCTTCTTCTTTTCTCCTCTTCCTCACCGCGTTCTCTTCCGGCTTTGCTCTTCATCTGTCTTCTTCTTTTCTCCTCTGCACCCCGTCCTTCGTGTTCTTTTCTTCTTCTGTACTCTTCTCTGCATGTTCCTTTTCTTCCTCTGTGGCCTTCTCCTCATCTTCTGGACGCTTCCCTCCTCTGCTTCTCTGGTCTCTCCTCTTCTGCTTGACTCTTCTCTCCTCTTCTTCTTGACTCTTCTCTTCTGCTTGACTCTTCTCTCCTCTTCTTCTTGACTCTTCTCTCCTCTTCTTCTTGACTCTTCTCTCCTCTTCTGCTTGACTCTTCTCTCCTCTTCTTCTTGACTCTTCCTCTTGACTCTTCTCTCCTCTTCTTCTTGACTCTTCTCTCCTCTTCTGCTTGACTCTTCTCTCCTCTTCTTCTTGACTCTTCTCTCCTCTTCTGCTTGACTCTTCTCTCCTCTTCTTCTCTCCTCTTCTTCTTGACTCTTCTCTCTACTCTCTTGACTCTTCTCTCTTGACTCTTCTCTCTCCTCCTCTTCTGTTCTTCCTGACTCCTCTCCTCCTCTGTAATCCCCCTTCCCTATCTTTTCTCCCTTCCCCTCTACCTGAACCCCCCACCCTCCGCTTTCCCGCCACCACCTCCTGCTCGGCCCCACCTCCCCCTGCTCCCATTCGTCACCCCCCTCCTGCCTCCAACCCCCAGCTGACCCCTCCTCCCCCCTCCTCCCTCTTATGGCAGGCGCTGTGCGCCAGAAGCTGAAGGACTTTGTGTGCATAATAACTTTTGATCCAGTTGGGGAGGGATGTAGTGTTCCGTGATGGTCTAGTTGTATCGCGGACTTCATCTCCCCGCACGCCCTTGCCTCGCCGGACTACATCCTCCTCGGTGACCTCAACTTCCAGCTGGAACAGAACAACGACCCCACCACCACCGCCCTGCTCGCCAACCTCGCCAACCTCGGTCTCAAGCAACTGGTGAACACCCCCACCCACATCGCCGGACACACGCTCAACCCCATCTTCTCCGCCAGCAACCTCGTATCCTTCAGCCACTCCTCCGTAATACACTGGACCAACCACAGATGTGTCCACTTCACCTTCAGACTCAAGACTCTCCACCTCCGCACACAACCCATCCCACGCAGACATTGGAACAAAATTCCCACGGAACAGCTTCTCTCCACTCTTAGCGACAACCAACCCACCTTCTCCAACGACGCAGCCCTCAGCCTCACGCATTTGATCACCAACTGCGGGGACAACCTCGCACCCCTCAGACGCCTCCCAAGACAGACCAGCACCAGGAAACCTCAATGGTTCACAGACACCCTCAAGGAATCCAAAAAAAACTGCCGTAACCTCGAGAAAGCCTGGCGCAAGGACCACACTGCAGAAAACGTCTGCCCTTAAAAAACCCCACCCGCGAACACCACCAACTGATCCGCGCCACCAAAAGAACTTCCTTCACAGACAGACTGGACAAGAACACTCACAACAGCAAAGAACTCTTCAACATTGTCAAAGAGCTCTCCAATCCTAACGCCAACTCTAACGTCATCACGCCCTCACAAGACCTGTGCAACTCCCTCGCCACCTTCTTCCATCGTAAGATCACCAACCTACACGACAGCTTCGGACACCAGACCTAGCCAACCACCACAGAACCTACAACCCCAGCCATCACCCTCAACGCCTGGACTCACATCAGCACGGAGGAGACCAAAACTACCATGAACTCCATCCACTCCGGTGCCCCCTCGAACCCCGGCCCACACTTCATCTTCAACAAAGCCGACGACATCATCGCCCCGCATCTCCAGACCATCATCAACAGCCGTCTGAAACTGAACTCAGAAAAAACGGAAGTCCTCATCCTCGGAAACACCCGGTCCACCTGGGACGACTCTTGGTGGCCCATGGCCCTAGGCACCGCACCAACCCCCTCAGACCACGCATGCAACCTCGGATTCATCCTGGACCCGCTTCTCACCATGACCAAACAAGTCAACGCCGTTTCATCTTCCTGCTTTCTCACCCTCCGCCTTGAGACTCAGAAAGACTGTGACCCACGCCCTCGTCACGAGCCGCCTGGACTACGGAAACACCCTATACGATAGAACCACCGCTAAACTCCAGAAACGTCTGCAGCAAATACAAAACGCCTCCGCCCGCCTCGTCCTCAACATACCATGCAACAGCCACATCTCCGCCCACCTGAGACACCTCCACTGGCTTCCTGTCAACAAAAGGATCACCTTCCGGCTCCTCACCCACGCACACAAAGCCCTCCACAACAAGGGACCCGAATACCTCAACCGTCGCCTCAGTTTCTAAACGCCCACCCGTCAACTTCGCTCCGCCAACCTCGCACTCGCCGCTGTCCCTCGCATCTGCCGCACCATGGCAGGTGGTAAATCCTTCTCCTACCTGGCGGCCAAGACATGGAATTCCCTCCCCACCAACCTCAGGACCACCCAGGGCCACCTTTCATTCCGGAGGCGGCTCAAGACCTGGCTCTTCGAGCAGCAGTAACCCCCTCCCCCTAGCGCCTTGAGACCCTCACGGGTGAGTAGCGCGCTTTAGAAATGTTTTTTGATATTTTTGGTATTGTGTACATATATCTTGTGTATATTTGGCATCCTCATACTGAGGGTACTCACTGAGATACTTTTGGCATATTGTCATAAAAATAAAGTACCTTTATTTTTAGTATATCTGTGTATTGTGTTTTCTTATGATATGGTGCATATGACACCAGTGGTATAGCAGGAGCTTTGCATGTCTCCTAGCTCAGCCTAAGCTGCTCTGCTATAGCTACCTTCTATCAGCCTAAGCTGCTAGAAACACCTATTCTACACTAATAAGGGATAACTGGACCTGGCACAGAGTGTAAGTACCCCTTGGTACCCACTACAAGCCAGGGCAGCCTCCTACAAATGGGTGTTGCTGCGGCATGCCCACCGCAACACCCATTGCATGCCCCTTCCATGCAAAGTGCTGCATGTGAAGGAGCTGGCTAAACACCACCTTGTAAATACAGCACAGGGCAGGGCATCACATAAAAGTGACTCTCCAATGGCAATTAGGTATTTTAAATCTGGCCCTTAGTTTCATTTGGAGTTTGGGATAAGACATGTACATTTTCCCTAAACAACACTGTGTTTCGGGAGCTATGTCTTTGATTTTGTGTTTGCACTAAGTGTGGGCACTGGGCATCACCCTTGAATCAGTCATTTCACAACAGTTGCAGTGAGGCTACAAACTTTAGAAAGAGCAGATCCTTTCAAGGGCAGGTGGATTTCTTTTTCAGGAAGTTTGATACATTGTATTGTATACAGCTGGGAACTGCCTGTATATGTCTTAGAGGGGCGTTAGGGCAAGCTCCGTGACAGTTTAGAGGTAAAATAGACATGATTGCATGTACACAGGAAGCTTGGGTCGGCCTGCAGGCTGGGTTATTGAATGCTCGACTCCCTGAAACAGCTGATTATCCATTCCCCACTGCACTCCATAATGTGAAAAAGAGAAGCTACTCAGAGGGTATTGTGGTGGGGTATGACAGAGATGAGTCATATTTTCCCTGATGGGCGCTTCTACAGCTATTGACTACCAGCATGGGCAAATCACTGGACACATTAGACCTGTTAATTTTTTTCACATATGTGCGAAGCTCCGATACTCCTTCAAAGATATCCTGAATGCTTCAGTTCAGTGTAAGATTTCTACCTTCCTTCTCATAGCATCTTCTCCTAACCACCTTTTCTCTTACCTCTAAGCCTCTGCGCAAACTGAGATGCCCCTGAGGATGCAGGGCTTCAAAGGGAAAGCGCTCACCTCTACACACCCCACGAGGAACCAGGACGCCATGGAACCGGAACTTCAGATTCTGCCAGCCTTTATCTTCCTGCTCCTCTACCAGGAGCACGAACGTCGGCGGCGAAGATCACGGTGAATACTGCACCTACGACACAGGGGAGGGGGGATGGAAAAAACAGTGACACACACACGCAATATGCAACACCCCCACCCCCACCCTCACCCAATACAACACACACACAAATACAGCATGACATATTACAGTTACACCCCCGAACCACCCCTGGAAGAATGCAAGGACAAAAGGAAATGAGTCAAATAATTGTGATATCTTCAATTACATAAATCAACAAGCATTTACAATACAACGGGTCTCGCGTTTCTCATGTTAGAGCAGATCGCGTTGTAAACTCCTAACCCGACTTTTCACCTATCGGGCAAAAGTGCATTTATGTACATAACCCGAAAAAGTTACATTAACTATGTAAAGCGCTCGACTTCTGCCAAGCGAGATCGCGCTCGTAAATTAGAGAAAAAGAAGTCCATGAGCCCGATGGAAAACAGCGAGCCTCGCATGTTTTCTGTACTTGGTCGCTGCGCTCGAGGAGGGCTAGCTACCGGAAAAGGCATGACGTATGCGTGCCTTCGACTAATGAAAGCAAGCAGATTTTATTAGGCAAGCCCACAAACCAATAATAAACACTGACGTGAAGTTGACAGGGCTCCGAGCCCTTTTCTAAATACTAAAGCGTCTTGCTGCGATACGCATCCGCGAGCGCATGCAACGCAGGCTCGACCGTAAAAATATTTACATATATACATTTATACTATATACAATTATATACACCACGAACACAAGTCCAAGGGATTCCACCATCATAGTCCGTGGATCACTGGGCCCAAAAGGCATGGACGAGCCCCACACTCAATACCCGAAGAAGACGGAGAGAACACTGCTGGGGCATCAGATAGAAATAAAACAGGCACCTCAGGGGGAAGGGAAGTGGGGGGGCACCTCAGCCGCATGAGTGCATGACACCAGATCCACGAGGAGACTCCATGCTCACTGTTCAATCCTGGGGAGTACAAAGCCACAGTCTCTCAAGTCTCTACAGTGGGTGGGTTACCCACTGTCCAATCCTGGGGAGTGCAAAGCCACAGTCTCTCAAGTCTATCCAGTGGGTGGGTTGCCCACTGTCCAATCCTGGGGAGTGCAAAGCCACAGTCTCTCAAGTCTCTCCAGTGGGTGGGTTGCCCACTGTTCAATCCTGAGGAGTGCAAAGCCACGGTCTCTCAAGTCTCACAATTGGGTGGGTTGCCCACTGCTTTATCCAGGGGAGTGCAAAGCCACAGTCTCTCAAGTGGATAACAGTCTCCACTGGTTTCTGGAGGGGGCTTTGTGCCAAGAGTGCTTCATCATGCCAAGGACTGAGGTAGTGGATGCCTTTCTCCACTGGTTCCGGAGGGGGCTTTGTGTCCAGAGTGCTTCATCCTGCCAAGGACTGAGGTAGTGGATGTGAATCCCCACTGGTTCTGGAGGGGGCTTTGTGCCCAGAGTGCTTCATCCTGCCAAGGACTGAGGTAGTGGATGCCTTTCTCCACTGGTTCTGGAGGGGGCTTTGTGCCCAGAGTGCTTTATCCTGCCAAGGACTGAGGTAATGGGTGCCTTTCTCCACTGGTCCTGGAGGGGGTTTTGTGCCCAGAGTGTTTCATCCTGCCAAGGACTGAGGTAGTGGATGTGAATCTCCACTGGTTCTGGAGGGGGCTTTGTGCCCAGAGTGCTTCATCCTGCCCGGGGCGGCCTCAGTAGCGTCGGAATCATTGGCGCTCACTGGCCTGAGGTGCTGCTGGCGGCGGTGTCCTGGGCAGCGGTTCTGCTGGTGGCGGTCTTGTCCTGAGCAGCGGGCCTGGTGGCGGTCTTTTCCTGGGCAGCGGGGCTGCTGATGGCGGTCTTCTCCTGGGCAGCGAGGCTGCTGGGGGTCCTCTCCTAGGCAGCGGGGCTGCTGCTGGCGGTCTTGTCCTGAGCAGCGGGGCTGCTGGCGGTCTTCTCCTGGGCAGCGGGCTGCTGGTGGCGGTCCTCTCCTGGGCAGCGGGGCTGCTGGTGGTGGTCTTGTCCTGGGCAGCGGGCCTGTTGGTGGCAGTCTTGTCCTGGGCAGCAGGGCTGCTGGCGGTCTTGTCCGCTGTGCTGCTCTTCCCAGACTTGCCGGTTTTACTGTGCCCCTTCCCCACCTTGGATGGTGTCGCAGCAGTCTCCACACTCCCAACTGTACCCCTGGGAGCGGCTTTGGTGGCTGATTTCTTTCCCCTCTCCCGCCGGGCACTGGCCATCTTTTGATGCTTGACAGGTGTGGGACTGTCCGTACTCTGGCTCCTTGCCACACTGGCAGCCCTGCTGCCTGGTGCACTCCATAATCTGGTGACTACTGGCACCACTGGTCCCGCCGATGTTGTTGCTGAGGTGCTAGGTTGGAACCTGGAGAGTCGGGCCCTAGGAGACGGAAGGGGTGGGGAAGGTGAGGGAAAGAGGTCAAGGTTGGCCAGGAAAAGTTTCTTAGGAACACTGGGAAAGGTAGCTGGAGGGGGTTTGGGAGTGGAGGAAGAGGTAGTGGTTGTAGGAGGTGTACGTTTGCTGAATTTGGGGGAAGGTGCATGGGCTGGAGGCTGTCATGAGGTGGATGGCTGTTGGGTGGGTGTGTGGCTGCGTTTTTGTACCTTGGGAGGTGGCCTCACAGATAGACTGGGAGAGGACACAGGGGACGTGTGAATGGTGGTGGGGGTTGTGACTGCACGTGAGCAGGGTGGTGGGTGTGCTGGTGATGGACGTAGTGGCTGAGGATGTAGTGCATGCAGGTGTGAGTGGAGACGAGACAGGGAGGGAGGAGGGAGACGAGGAGGAGGGGGACACAGTGGAGGCAGTGGATGTTGGTGTGTCTGCATGGGTCTGATGCTTGCGTGAGTGCTGTAAGATGTGTGGTGCTTATGTTTGCCTGAGCTTCCCTTGTGTGCTGACGTTTGTGCATGCTGGTCTGATGGTGTGCTTGGGATAGGCTGAGGTACAGGGGTGTGTGTCTGGGTGGAGGAAGTTGGAGGGGGGAGGCTAGAGACAGGGACAATGGCTGCCATCAGTGCTGAGGCCAGAGTCTGAAACGCTCACTAAAGGGCTGCCTGACCAGAGTGAATGCCCTCCAGGTATGCATTGGTTTGTTGCAACTGCCTCTCTACACCCTTGATGGCATTCAAAATGGTAGACTGCCCAACAGTGAAGGACCTGAGGAGGTCAATGGCCCCCTCACTGAGGGCAGCAGGGGTGACTGTGGCAGGGCCTGAGGTGCCTGGGGCAAAGGTGATGCCCACCCTCCTTGGTGAGCGGGCACAGGGCAAAAGCTGAGGGGCTGCTGGGAGGGCGGTGCTGGTAGGGGGAATGGTGGCTGTAGATGCGGTGGGCACAGAGGGCCCTGCCACCGCAAGGGAGCTCCCATCAGAGGAGGAGTCCGTATCGCTGGTCTCAGCTCCTGTCCCCACCGTGGAGCTCCCCTCGCCCTCCGTCCCACTGGTAAATTCAGACTCCGTAGTGTCGCCCTCCAGGGCCATGTGGGATGCAGCCCCCTCCTGCTCCGATGCCACCACTCCTCCGCCTGATGATGCTAATGCACACAAGAACAGGGAGACCACAAAAAGGGGGGGGAGACAGAAGAAAGACATGTTGAGTGCATGCAATACTCCTACCATTGACGGACATGACAGACACAGAAGCCCCCTGCACTACGCTGCGCACTTGGAGCCCACTATTCAATCCCAGGGACATGGGTTACAAGGCTATAGCCAATTTCTGCACACATGGATGTCACAGGAGCCTGACTAGGTGTAGTTGGCACTGTACACAGGTGGGGTGAGGTGCCACAGGGCATGCCTTAAGTAGGGTTGTTGCCTACTAAACTCGCCCTGGCCTAGGGAAACCCACGGCCCACCTCCCCAACCCAGACACCGACACTGCGCGCTGAATCAGCAGAATGAGAGTGTACTCACCCCCTTGTTGCTGCTGTGATGCCATCAAGCGCCCATCCAACTCCGGGTACGCCACAGCCAGGATCCTCAACATCAGGGGGGTCATGGTGCGACGGGCACCTCTCCCACGTTGGGAGGCCATCCCCAGCTGGGCCTCCGCCGTCTTCTTGCTCCAGCGGCAAATGTCCTCCTATCTTTTCCGGCAGTGGGTGCTCCGTCTGTGGTAGACCCCCAGGGTCTGGACTTCCTTGGTGATGGCGCACCAAATGTCCTTCTTCTGGTGGGCGCTGACCTACAGGAATAGTGCAGGGGAAAAGGAGAAGATATTACTGTCCGCACCGTCACAGTCATTGGCCCGCACCCCTACCCTTGCAACGACGCACATGCACTCACCATCTTTTCATGCACGCCTCATTCTCACCCCCCCATCTTTCATCCACCCCACCCCACAAAGGCATTGCCCATACAGCATGCTCACAGTGTACTTACCTGTTTGTCTGGAGGACCGTAGAGTGTCGTGTACTGGGGGAGGACCCCATTCACGACTTTCTCCAACTCCGCCGTGCTGAAGGCAGGGCCCTTTCCCCAGACACATGAGCCATTGTCTCTTCCAGACTGAGGTCACAGCAGCACTTGCAGTGTAGGTCTTCTCCTCTCGAAGATCAGGTATCAAGTGTTTGAACAGAGAGGAAATGGCAGTCACGTCCACGGTGGTGCGTACCTTCACCACCGGTGTACATCGTCAGTGGCTTCTTGGACCCATAGGGTCCAATGTTAACCAATGCAGGATTGCGCCGTGGTCTTCGACCGCCTACCGTGACGGTGTACAATGCCAGCCCAGTTACCTCATATCCCCTTGTCCCACTTCACAGCTCAGGCAGCCGCCATTTAAGGGCCCACATGGCATTAATTTGGACTGCGTCACACATATCTAGGCCTTGCCTAAACACTCATACAGGCAATTTTCGAATTGCTAATATTTTCAGATTAAGCTGTGTTTACGTACCTCAGAGTTGGTTTACTCTCTGCTCGCTGTTCTCTTCCATAGGCACCGTCCGCTGGGGCATGTGAGGAGATGGCTGCATCCTCCAGTGTACAGACCGCTGGTGGACCTGTCGACAATGAAGGAAAGACATGTGATCATCACCTGCAGGCTTGATCGTGCCACAATCCAGGAACTGTGTGCCCAGTTGGAGCCAGACCTGATGTCAGCTATCCGCCATCCCACAGGAATCGCCCCTCAAGTGCAGGTGCTGTCAGTACTCCATTTCCTAGCAAGTGGGTCTTTTCAAACTACAGTGCCCATAGCATCAGGGATGTCGCAGCCTATGTTTTCCAACGTGTTGTCCAGAGTGTTGTCTGCCCTGCTGAAACACATGCGGAGCTACATCGTTTTCCCTCAGGTGGAGGATTTCCCTACAGTGAAAGGTGATTTCTATGCCCTAGGACATATCCCCAACATCATAGGTGCCACTGATGGGACACATGTGGCCTTGGTCCCCCCGCAGGAGTGAACAGTTGTACAGAAACCGGAAGAGTTACCATTCCATGAATGTGCAGATGGTGTGTTTGGCAGACCAGTACATCTCCCATGTGAATGCTAAATTCCCTGGCTCAGTGCATGACGCTTACATCCTGCGGGATAGCAGCATCCCTTATGTGATGGGGCAACTCCAGAGGCACAGTATTTGGCTATTAGGTGAGCACATGGACCCAATACAGTGGGAATAGTTGTCTTGGTCTGTGGATGTCCCTATGAGTTCGTGTGTGTCTAACAGTTGTCCCTCGCCATTTGCAGGTGACTGGTTATCCCAACCTGTCATGGCTACTGAACCCTGTGAGGAATCCCAGGACAAGGGCAGAGGAACGCTACAATGAGGCCCATGGGCGGATTAGGAGGATTATAGAGCGGACCTTCGACCTCCTGAAGGCCAGGTTCCAGTGCCTCCATATGACAGGTGGTTCCCTATTCCACTCACCAAAGAAGGTATGCCAGATCATCGTGGCCTGCTGTACACTTCGCAATTTGGCTTTGTGACGACAGATGCCTTTTCTGCAGGAGGATGGTCCAGATGCAGGTGTTGTGGCAGCTGTGGACCCTGTGGACAGTAAAGACGAGGAAGCAGAAGAAGAGGACATCGACAACAGGAACACGGTGATCCTGCAAAACTTCCAGTGAGACACAGCTAAGGAGACAACACTGCCTGCTAAAACTGATGTAAATACACTACCTCTCTACTGTCTGTCCTTTTCACCCAGTGTATGGTCACTGAGTTGTCACTTTCCCTTACGATTTCACAGATGTGGGTCCCACTCTGTGACCTCTGCTTTGTTTCCACATGGACTAGAGCTGTGTGACATAGGTATGTGCCATTACATTTAAATGAGCATTTTGCCACTGTAATTGCTAATACACTAATTCGAAAGCACAGACAGACTCCTGATTGTTTTGTGCTTTAAGGGAGTTTATTTAAGTGCTCAATATTGGAGGGGGTTGTAAAATTGTGAGGGTTGATGGTGGAAGAATGTCCATGGCAGAGTCCAGTCAATAAGTTTCACAGGTGAATTGTCCAAAGGGGCATAGGAAGTGGAGCAGGGGCAGTTTAAGGATGGACAGGGTGACAAGGTGGGACAAAAGGATGACAATCAAGGTGGTCTCATTTCTTGGCGGCGTCTTGGCATCGTTCTCTGTCTTTGTCCTGGATCTCAGGGACCGTTTGTGGGGTAGTTCTCCCTCTGCAGGGGGTTGGGTGCTGGTGTGGTGGTCCTGTGGCGGTGCCTCCTGTCCACTAGCACCGGCGGAGGTGGTGGGCAGTTCATCGTCCAGGCTAGTATCAGGGGCCCCATGTAGTGCCACAGTGTCCCTGTTGCTCACAAGTTCCTTCAGCGCCCCTACAATGGTGCCCAGGGTGGAATTGATGGATTTGAGTTCCTCCCTGAAGCCCAAATACTGTTCCTCCTGCAGCCGCTGGGTCTCCTAAAACTTGGCCAGTACCGTTGCCATCATCTCCTGAGAATGGTGGTAGGCTCACATGGTGTTGGAGAGGGCCTCGTGGAGAGTGGGTTCCCAGGGCCTGTCCTCCCCCTGTCACACAGCAGCCCTCCCAGTTCCCCTGTGTTCCTGGGCCTCTGTCCCCTGAACCGTGTGCCCACTGCCACTGCCCCCAGGTCCCTGGTGTTGCTCGGTGGTGGGTTAGCCTGGGTTCCCTGTAGTGGTGGACACACTGCTGCTTGAAGTGCCCTGGGGACAGAGGTATGGGCCCGCTGGGTGGGTGCTGTGCTGGTGTTTCCAGAGGGGGGAAGGTCTGTAGTGGCTTGTGCCAGTGTGAGGGGAACCGACTGTCCCAAGGCTGATCATCTAGATCCAGTTGGACAGAGCTGCTGTCAACACTGTGGGCCTCTTTTGTGGGTGGAGTGGACATATCTGGACCCTCCTGTCCGGTGAAGTTGGGTAGGGGTCCTGCAGGGGTGTAAAAGCATGATTATTGCATCTGTGTGTGCCATGGTGTGCAATGGGTGGTTGACCGTGTACCCCGGTACTTGCATTCCTGTGTAGGACCTTGTGTGATGATGGTTTAGGGGGGTATATGGGTATGTGCTTTGTTGTTGCATGCAGGGCTTGGTGTTGGGATGTGTGGGTTGTGATAGTGGGACATATGTGAGGAGCTGGAGTGATGGGGGTGATGGCGAGGGTGGGGGTATGTGATGGCATGCAGGTAGGGTGGGGGATGAAATAGTAAAGATTTGTGATACCAGAGTCCATTCCTCCAGCTACTCCTGCGAGGCCCTCAGGATGCAGTATAGCCAAGACCTGCTACTCCCATGTTGTTAGTTGTGGGGGAGGAGGTGGGGGTCCGCCGCCAGTCCTCTGTACCACGATGTGGTGTCTTGAGACCACGGAACGCACCTTCCCCCATAGGTATTTCCACCTCTTCCTGATGTCATCCCTATTTCTTGGGTGCTGTCCCACTGCTTTGACCCTGTCCATGACTCTTCGCCATAGCTCCATCTTCCTAGCTACGGAGGTGTGCTGCACCTGTGATCCGAATAGCTGTGGCTCTACCCAGATGATTTCCTCCACCATGACCCTGAGCTCCTCCTCAGAGAACCTGGAGTGTCTTTGCGGTGCCATGGGGTGGTGTGGGTGATGTGTGTTGTGATGTGTGTGGTGATATTTAGAGGTGTGTTGTGTGAGGTGCCTGGATGTTATGTGGGTGATGGTGTTGACTGCCTGTGGATTCTAGTTTGTAGATGGTGGTGTCTCTCTCTGGCCTTCAGTCGCAATTGTGGTCATAGGAGTTTGTGGGTGATGTGGGTGTGTGTTTTATATTGTATTGGGTGTGTGGGAGTGGTGTGTGTATGTGTATCAGGTGCGTGTATTTTGAATTGTCCAATGTGGTAGTGTTTTGTAAGTGTGTGGGTGTATTTTGAGTGCAGCGGTGTGTTCTGTCAATAGTTTACCGCGATTGAAAGACTGCCGCGTGGATTCGTAGGTCGTGATTGTGTGGGTGTGTTCCTGTTGCCGTGACGGTGGAGGTTTTGTTATCGCCAGTTTATCACTGACCTTTGGTGTGGCGGACTTGTGTGGGTGTCTAGATTTTGGCGGATTCCGGGCTTTGGGTCATAATGACCGTGGCGGAATTCCGCATGGCGGTAAGCGGCTTTTACCGGCAATATTGTAATGACCCCCACAGTGTGTAAAATATTCAAGTATCACAAAAGAGTAAATAAAAATATTAAATATTTTTATCTTTTATTTGACACCAAAACAGATCAAATTGTATAAGGGGAACCAGAGATATGATTTTTAAAGAATTAATGTTGTCTCGCACATAGAAACAAAAAGCACCAATCTGGTCATCTGGTCTCACCTTGACCGGGGCGAAGTCAAAGTTTCTGGCTGACCGCGATGGAGCCCTGCTCAGCTACAGAAAGTGGGAGGCCTTGGACAAAAGTTTACCTTCAGACTTAGTCGTTTTCTTGAAGATTTTCTTCAGTGGAACGAAGGAACAAATCCAATCCGACCTCCCTTGATCCCTCCTCATACACACATCACAGGAGACCACAGTGAAGATTTCTACGTTCAGACTTAGACGATTTTGCGGGCCAAAAATCTTCATACCGGTAAAAGCTGAATCTTGATCCGATGTCGCTGGAGCCCTCCTCGGATACGCTGCAAGGGAAGTCCCGGTCAACTTTTTACCTTCGGACTTAGTCACTTTTAGGAGCTTTTGCTCACTGATGTCGTACAAACCTCCACAGCAAGACGATTTCAAGTTGAGGTTGTCGGATTGCCTTTCAAGGAGCCCCGGTGAAATCCTGGAAGTCCGGGGCTCCACAGCTTTTCAGCGAGACGAACCTGCAAGTCGGGCGGGGTCACGGTCGACGTAAGCCGACTTGACTCTCAATGGTGGGTCGCTCACTTTATGGAGCTTTTTTAAAAAAGTTCTCCAATCTTCTCCAAACTTCTGGATCTTCTTCCAGAAGGTCTTTGAAGGTCTTTTAGGAGTCCACAACTCACCCTAAGGTTCTAGAAGCTCTGAGTTGCCCCTTGAGGGGTAGGACTCCAACTCCCAGAATGCACATGGCTCAAACTCTAAAATGACCACTGGACAGTGGTCAGCTGGTCAGTTTCTTTAGGATTTGGTTCACGGGACTCGGGTTAGCTATTGTTCACCTGTAGCAAGCAGGGAGCCCCTTCAGGAACCAGTTGAAGCCAGGTAAAGTCATTTTTGTGTTGAAGCCCAAGTGTGCAGCTGGTGCAGACCTTCAGAGTGAGGTGACCAGGTCAGGGGTCCAGCAGGGCAGTCCTTCATCTTCTGATATCCTTTCCTGTAGGGATCAGAGGTGTGATTGCAGCTCTGCCATATTTATCCTTGCTCCTGGGATGGAAAGCAGGAGGGTCCTGGTTGTCCAATCACAGGCAGGCTCATTCCCCCTTTGATGACCACTTCCCGGGAAGTGTGGCAAAAATCAATCCGAAGGAGCAACATTCTTAAAAAACCCAACATGGCTGAAAGTGATTTTTGGAGGTTAGATCTGGCTGAGCCCACCTACTGATGTGGCTAAAAATCCTAAACACACCCCTCTCCTGCCCTCTCCCAATCTAATCAATAAGGCACCTAATTATCTGGGGTTGCAGGGAGTGGGGGAGGTCCTGAGCTCCAAATGTCCTTCCCTGCCTTTGAAGACCAGTTCGGCTGCTAAACCCCATCCTTTTTCACCATCTGCTGAGGCAGTATCTGTCTTATAGTTTGGAGGGTGACCATGGCAAAAAGGAGGAGTTTCCTACAAGTATTAATAAGCATTATGAGTGGGTTGCCTAGAAAACATAGGGGTGTAGGGTGGGGAAGTGTATTAATACCTGAGTATTATTTTCTATACATGAGTAATAACTTACACTTTATGGTTAATATTAGAAAAAATTTAAAAGCACGATTCCAACATTTTTTTTGCTTAAAAAAACAGCATTATCAAAAAGACAGCCATCCAGTATTGAAAAATGACAAACTCATTAGAAAATCATTTTTTTAAATTTAAAATTAGAGTAAAGTCTAAAAAATGTATTATTATATATTACATACTTTTACAAAGCAAGGCTCAAATTTTAACAACACTTGCTGAAAACATTGTTTAAAAATATTTTCTCAAACAATTATGTTGCTAAAAAAGTATAAAATGTCCATTCCCATGAATAATATTCGGGCATGACGAAAGCAGAAGTACTTCATAAAGTACAATGCTATGTAGAAGCAATAAAATTTGCATTCCAAGAATAGATTATGGCAGTATAAGAATGATTTAGGTACATAATTTTAGTACATTGGTGGTTAACTTTAATGTAAGGTAGAAGACGGGAGGTACAAACTTTATTTTCACATTGAAACTATGTTAAATAGGTCTTAACCCCACATTTATTTCCCATGCATGTTGCGGCAGTTTACCCACATTACAGAGTATTTGAAAAAATCAAACAAAATGTCACAGATAATTAAACAAATGCAGAGGAGATGTTAAAGACTAGGGACACAAAAAGCTAATTTAGTATAAAATAGTAAAAAGAAGCCAATTGAGTTGAGGTTTAACATGAAAGCAGGCAAGTAATGAACAGTTTAGGTAAGTATTGTTAGTAATGTAGAATGGGTGAAAGATTGTCAAGGTAATCTGAAGCCACCATCAACAAAAACTGTTGCAATTTGGGCAAAAGTCTTTCTGATATTTCCTTACTTTTTTTTTTAAATACTTGGTGTTGGACCTGGCTTTTTTGACAAACTTTTTGCCTCCTTCCTCCTATTTTTTCTGACCTGTTGTTGTTGGCTTTTAAACTCTGGGCACTTTACCACTGCTAACCAGTGCTAAAGTGCATATGCTCTCTGTATAAACTGTACTGTTGATTGGTTTATCCATGATTGGCTATTTGATTTACTTGTAAGACCCTAGTAGAGTGCACTATATGTGCTTAGGGCCTGTAGATTAAATGCTACTAGTGGGCCTGCAGCACTGGTTGTGCCACCCACTTCAGTAGCCCCTTAACCTTGTCTCAGGCCTGCCATTGCCAGGTCTGTGTGTGCAGTTTCACTGCCACTTTGACTTGGCATTTAAAAGTACTTGCCAAGCCTAGAACTCCCCTTTTTCTATATAGAAGTCACCCCTAATGTGTGCCCTAGGTAACCCCTAGAGCAGGGTGCTGTGTGGGTAAAAGGCAGGACATGTACATGTGTAGTTTATATGTCCTGGTAGTGTAAAACTTCAAAATTCGTTTTACACTACTATGAGGCCTGCTCCCTTTATAGGCTAACATTGGGGCTGCCCTCATACATTGTTGAAGTGGCGGCTGCTGATCTGAAAGGAGCAGGAAGGTCATATTTAGTATGGCCAGAATGGTAATACAAAATCCTGCTGACTGGTGAAGTCGGATTTAATATTACTATTCTAGAAATGCCACTTTTAGAAAGTGAGCATTTCTCTGCACTTACATCTTTCTGTGCCTTTCAATCCACATCTGGCTAGGTTTAGTTGACAGCTCCTTGTGCATTCACTCAGACACACCCCAAACATAGGGTACTCAGCCTCACTTGCATACATCTACATTTTGAATGGGTCTTCCTGGGCTGGGAGGGTGGAGGGCCTGTCCTCACACAAAGGACTGCCACACCCCCTACTGGGACCCTGGCAGACAGGATTGAACTGAAAGGGGACCTGGTGCATTTCTTAGCCACTCTTTAAAGTCACCCCCACTTCAAAGGCACAATTTAGTATAAAATAGGGCCTCTGCCTTACCTCATAAGACACTTGCTGGAGAAGAAACCTGAACCAGAAACTACATCCTGCCAAGAAGAACTGCCAGGCTGCTCAAAGGACTCACCTGTCTGCTTTCTACAAAGGACTGCTGCCTTGCTGTTGGCCTGCTGCCTTGCTGAACTCTTGTCTGGCTGTAAAAGTGCTCGCCAAGGGCTTGGATAGAGCTTGCCTCCTGTTCCCTGAAGTCTCAGGACCAAAAAGACTCTTTTTCATTGGGACTCTTCGTGCGCCGAAAATTTCAATGCACAGCTTGCTCCGCGGTGAGAAAATCGCCGCACACCGATGCTGATCGACACGCCGTCTTCGGGGCGACTGGAACTTTGACGCACGGCCTCGCAAGGACAACGTCGCCCGACTTCCAGAGGGGAAATCAACGCGACGCCTGCCGTGAGAACGAAAATTCCACCCACATCCCCCCAGAACGACACGCAGCCGGAAAACAAGCCGAAGAATCCACGCACAGACCCCGGGACATCTGGTAATCCCACGAACCACAGAAAGAGACTGTCCGCATGCCGGAAAACGACACACGACATCCCCGCATGAAAAATAACGACGCAAGTCCGTGTGTGCAGGGGAGAAATCGATGCAAACACAATTGTTTCACGTATCTCTTCTTCTGCAGCCCTTGGCGGAGATTTTCCAGTTTAAACCAGGTACTTTGTGCTTGAAAGAGACTTTGTTTGCTTTTTAAAGACTTAAGACACTTAGACCGCCAGGGTCACCGACCACGGGAGCACCGCCAACAGGCTGGCGGTGCTCCCAAGGGCATTCTAACCGCGGCGGTTCAGCCGCGGCCAGAAAGGGTAAACCGGCGGTCTCCCGCCGGTTTACCACTGCCCTACAGAATCCTCCATGGCTGCGGAGCGCGCTCCGCCGCCATTGGGATTCTGGCACCCCCTACCGCCATCCTGTTGGAACAGGATGGCGGTAGGGGGTGCCGCGGGGCCCCTGGGGGCCCCTGCAGTGCCCATGGCATGGGCACTGCAGGGGCCCCCGTAAGAGGGCCCCACAAAGTATTTCAGTGTCTGCCATGCAGACACTGAAATACGCGACGGGTGCCACTGCACCCGTCGCACCCCTGTAACTCCGCCTGCTCCATTCGGAGCCGGCATCCTCGTTGCAGGGGCATTTCCGCTGGGCCGGTGGGCGCTCTTTTGGAGAGCGCCTGCCGGCCCAGCGGAAATGTAAGAATGGCCGCCGCGGTCTTTTGACCGCGGTGCGGTCATTTGTCGGCGGGACTATGGCGGGCGGCCTCCGCCGCCCGCCATAGTCAGAATCAGGGCCTTAATATCACTTTTCAGTGATATCTCTACAATTATCCAGATAAATATTATATATTTTTCTAAACACTGTGTGGTGTATTTTTGTGGTGCTATATTGGGTTATTGTATGATTTATTGCACAAATACTTTACACATTGCCTTCTAAGTTAAGCCTGACTGCTTGTGCCAAGCTACCAGAGGGTGGGCACAGGATAATTTTGGATTGTGTGTGACTTACCCTGACTAGAGTGAGGGTTCTTGCTTGGACAAGGGGTAACCTGAATGCTAACCAAAAACCCAATTTCTAACACTTGGGTTCAGGATACCTGACAGTTATTGTGCAATTCTCATTTCTTGAAAACTTTGTTCTTTCTTCAAAATTTCCAAGAAATGATACTGGTTGGGATGATGTTTGCCAATTGCTTTGCTGAAGGAATTGTGCTATCCCTCTATGGCATTGTTAGTTTTTACGCCTCCCTCTAAATACGTTGAGTAGTAGTTACAATATACAATTGCAAACTTTGGCTTTCTCCTGTGACCCCACCTGCTTAGACTTCCAACCCAGGTATCCTCAAAGTAATTTAGCAAGGGAGCAAATTTCTTATCATTTTGGAGAAAGTAATCCGATTCCAAAATTGCAGTGTAAAACTCTTCTACACTGTCAGGAGACACACAAGTTAATGCAGTTAATTTACATAACTGAAACTGTAGTTTTGTATTGGAAAATTAATCCTCAACTAAAGATGTATTTTTATTGTATGCCAAAATGCCTGAGAAGAGTGAAAAACATCCTTGAATTTGACATTCGGGGTACAATTTAGTTACTGAAATAATCATTGATAATTCAAAGTCAATTATTACTTTTCTCTGTTTTTTACTCATTGTTTTAGCTTTAATTACAGAGGAAAATTCTGTATAGGTTGAGGATTGCTTATCGGATAGTAAACTAGATACTAAAGTAACAGTTGTATTGTTAATGTTGAGGTGACTTGGGTGAATATGGGAGAATGGATGGGGATTGGATTTAAAGGTCCTATCCGTCAATCAAATTTCAGAATTCTTAAGAGTTATTTTGTAATGTGCCGTGCTAAAAATTAGTATTCTGTTTTTTAAGGGTTTTGGTTGTCATGGAGGAGGAAACGTTCATCACTAAAAGTTACTTTAAGTTCTGGGGGTATAACAATATCAGAGTATGTTTGAGGGGAAACATGTTGTGGATTACTTCGCTGTTTTCTTCTTTGTATCATTCTATGGAGGTTGGTAATGGAGAGCACACTGTTAGCAACATGTATGGGAATATTTTGTGATACCTTCCTCAAAACTGACCACAGGAATCATTGGAGGTGTATGCAAGCATTGTGATGTGCTGCACATGTTCTCTAACTTTCTAACTTCTAGCTTCATTGCAGAGTGGCTATGTATGATCGACAGTCTGCTCATGAGTAACCTCTCTGCCTCTGCAATGAGGCGAGCGATAATGCATTCACCTCCATTAGTTCATGGGCTCAGTTATCTTCTCCTTACAGTAAAGAAAGCTGTTGTACATTACAATTTGGGTTCCCTTTTCAGATTCAACATACAAAGCTTGGTGGGAAGATGCCATCTTGCTCAGGCCTGCAAAAACAACATTAAAAAATAAAAGGCACATTACATAAAATATATATATTTTTTTTGTATGAAACTGAAGGCCTCATTTACAAGTAGCTTGTGCTTTGATGCAGCAGTGGCACAATATTAACTCCACATTTACCGCTAGCATCGCTTTTCCCCCTTGTGTATCATTTTCCCTTAGCAGCAGATCTGACTGCATCAGATACTAACAATGATATGCAAGGTAGGTATTTCTTCTTTAATAATCATGCTGGACCAAAGCAGTTGTATTTACAATCTTTAAAAAATGATGCTCCATTTCTAAAAGTTGCAAAGAGTCTCCAGTGCTTCAGAAAAAAATGCCTGGTCAGGCCAGGCATAACAAAGATGCATTGCACAGATACATAAAGAGAACATACACAAGTTACCCTGCCAAGCGCTAAATCACCACAGACCTACACTGAATGCAGCTTGGAGCACCAAGAAGAGCCCACAACCACCACCATCACCACCACCACCACCTCCATCATCACCACCACATTCACCGCTACCTGCACCACAGAGGCAGCGCAGGAGAAGGATGAGCATATATCCACAGTGTACTTCACTTATTGGACTCAGGGAGGAAGAGGTAATCACCCATTATCGTCTGAGGAGGGAGTCCATCGTATAGCTGTTACTACCCATTACACCAAGACTACAGTCAACCGTCAACAAAGTTACCAACATCCCTCAACAGGCAAAACTTCTGGCTATGCTACACATGCTAACCACAGGCTCCTTCCAGACAACAGCACTCTGAGCAGCTAGAATCTCACAGCCATCATTTTCATCATTCCTACCCTCTGTCCTGACTTCTCACTACATCCTCTTCCCGAACACCCAGCAACTGCAGCAGGAGATCAAACAATGATTCTATATCAGTGTTGGTTTCCAACATGTGCTGGATGCCATGTCCTGCACACATGTGCAACTTGTTCTTCCTGCTGCATCTGCCCATCTCTAACATAACAGGAAACACGCACACTCCATCAACGTTCAGGCTGCTGTTGACCATCATGGGGTGATCACTAATCTGCTGGCAAAATACCCCGGCAGTGTGCATGATGCATACATATTCCTGCACTCAATCATCAATCAACGATTCCAGGATGGACAATATGGGAATGACCTATTTGTGGGTATGCAAACAGCAAGTACCTGATAGACACAATAACAAATAGAAATGGGGGACACAACACACAGCTCACTGTCTTACTACAAAGATAGGGACTTCAGGATGGGGGTTGTTCCCCATACATGCACCCTGCTTTATGTTACATATGCAATGCAAATCACACTGCCATATAGGTGAATACATTCCAAGCCAGTATTTCAGAGGTTACATGATATAAAGGCACACTTCAATGCATGGCAGGTAGAAAAACTGGCCAACATCCCGGTGTGAAAGGGAGGTGTACCATGTCCACTGGGGGGATGTTCCTGTGCAACACACATGGTCCATCAGCTGTGTCATGGCTCCCGCACCAATAACTAGGTGCAAGGTGACAAACCACAGCTCAAAGGCAGGTTACATTTAACTGTACAAATGAATAATAACCAGCAACATAGCTCTCATGTCAGATGTGTGATGCGTAATGCTACACACATTCATCACTTACCATGCCACTGCAGCACTAGACTTGACGGGAAGGTGCACCTGAACATACAAATACAATCCTAAAAGCAATGAAGAACCACTTAACCATGATCCAAGTGTTAATATGTACTTGCTAAGCAACTTATGTGCATGTCAAGTTTGAAGGAACTATAAAGTCCCGGAGGCCCTAAATATTGTGTACCAATTCCCCTTTTCAGAGACGTTGTAAAGTGCAGGAAGTTGTGTAGCTGGACTGCAGAGGACAACTCACAAAACTTCAGGATTGATGTGTTGTGTGCACATACTTAGGAAGGACCTACAAAAATAATCCCATCCACATTCTGTCTCTCCACACATGTAGTGTGAACACATAACATTGAGTAGACTAGAGCAATGGGAAATTGGCACCACCAAAATCTGCTGTGAAGGAAATATGACAGACAGGATGTTGTATTGTATGATGCATCTATATACGCACTGCATTTGACATCACATGGATTGATTGATTAGGCCCCTGTAAACCTCATGACACAGGCATAATTGATACATCATGTGATTATTACAAGGAGAAGTGCATGGTAATACCACTATACCTAACACACATGGACGGGACTTTAGCCAATTTAGTTATCCTAAACATTGACAATGTCTCTTTTTAATATTTCAGCTGACCAAGGATATGGGATCCAGCAGTAGGTAATGACCCCATATGCAAACCCACAGACCGAGCCGGAGAAGGCATGCAACCATGCCCACATTGGGACATGTTATATTGTAGAGGGGACCTTTGGCCTGCTCAAGATCCAGTTCTGCTGCCTGGATGTTTCTGGTGGCAGACTGCTATACCCCCCCTCACTCTGCAAACTTACTCCTGTCTGTGCTATATTGCACAACATATGTGTGCACACAAATGTCGGCTGAGATAGAGGACCCAAGATAAGAAAGAGTAGGAAGAGCCAGCTCATGATAACAATATACAAAACACTGCTGCAGGTACATTCAGACACACACATTATGCAGAATCTCTTCATATAAGTACATGTCTATGAATGTATAATAGTGCTTCAACGTGTAAATGTTGGACTTTTTTGCTTATGCAGGAACATTCCCAATCTTTTTGCCTCCTGCCTCCTATTTTTTCTGACCTGTTGCTGTTGGCTTTTTAACTCTGAGCACTTTACCACTGCTAACCAGTGATAAAGTGCATGTGCTCTCTGTGTAAATTGTATTGGTCATTGGCTTATCCATGATTGGCATACTTGACAATGTCTATATGTAGTATTTATCGACCTGCGATCTGCTTTTGATCTGGTTCCAAGAGCTAAATTGTGGGAAGTGCTGGGCAGACTGGGAGTTCCAGAGGACCTACTACTCCTGCTAAAACGATTACATGAAAATACTTATGCCCAAGTGAGGGGGGGCGAACAGGGCGAATTGACAGAACAGATCCCAATCAGAAGGGGAGTCCGCCAAGGTTGTGTGCTAGCCCCCTTATTATTCACTCTATTTATCAACGAAGTAGTGAAGGCTGTGTCCACATGCCAGAATGACTCTCCCTCCCTGAACACACAAAAAATCCCTATCCTGCTTTTCACAGATGATTCGCTCCTCATTTCTAAGACACCAATGGGTTTACAAATCCTTGTTGATCGATTCTATTCATTTTGTCGCGATCACGGGTTGGAGGTTAACATTAACAAAACAAAACTAATGGTGTTATCCAAAGGGCCTAATAAAAGATGGTCCATCCACATCAATGGTGTTTTCTTGAAGGAACTTAGCTCTATAGACTATTTGGGAGTCAGGTTAACTAGTAAACTATCATGGGAAGAGCAGATCACAAAAAGCGCAGGGTTGTTACAACATAGAGCTTCGTCCATACTGCGCTTTTATCAGGGCTCCTTTGCAAAAGCTGTTTCCCCAGCATTAAAGATTTATATAGCCAAGGCACAAGGTGCAGCCCTGTATGGAGCGGAGGTATGGGGTTTCTCCAACTGTAACAAGATCTCAGCGGGAGAAAACAACTTTGTGAGGGCCTTGATAGCGTGTCCACGCTCCACACCCCTGCTACCAATATTTTTGGATCTGGGGCTAAGTCGAGCAGCAGATTTAGCTATTTTAAGACCTCTCCTGTACTGGATCAGGTTATGGACTACCCCTGAACTAGATATATATAAGATCTCATTACTTGATCTATTAAAATGCCAAAATGCCAATACTCTCCCCTGGATTTGCGACGTGTCCCATTGGTTCCACTTGTTGGGCTTGGGTGATTATTGGGAAAGTCCCCACAAACTAGAGAGACGCCGCAAAAATGTTTTAAAGCTAACTTATTGGTCTTATGTTAGGGATAGCAACATAACCTGTAAATCTCATTGTCGTTTAACTAACCTTTTTATTGATCTTAAATGGACTCCAAAGTTTGAAGCCTATTTGGACATTATACCGGATCTGCACGGCAAAAGCCTATATGCAAAGTTTCATTTCAGATCCTTGCCTCTGATGTCATTGATTCACAGGTGGGGGCCGATTGGTCTCCCTGGTATATGCCCTGCTTGTGGCAGTACCTCCGAAACCATTGAACAATTTATATTCTTTTGTCCAGATTATGCGAACCCGCGATCAAAATGGATCCGCAACACTTGTAGGGCTATGGGATTTAAGACCTGTTCCTTGGCTCTACGGGTGTTAAAAAGTCATAATTCAGCTGATGTAATTCTTCCAGGGAGCAAGTATTTAGTGACAGCCTGGCTCACACGTTGCCACTCCCAAAAAGCAACTTAAGGTTATTATCTCTTCTTAGAGTTTTATGTGTAATTTGAGCTTTTACTGTTTTAATGTTTTAATGATTTCAAATTAAGTTATTGATGTGTAGCTGTTGTATCTTATCAAAAATTTATTATTTATTCTTGTATCTTCACTAGCTTTGTTTTATGTGCTTTCATGGTCAATTGATCGAATAAAAGCTGTGTGTATTGTAATAGTGTAGGGTATGTTGGGATAGGTAGGATTTGTATGTTAGGTAGTGTTAGTTACATATATTTAAGTTTTCAATAAATGTTGTTGTTTGCTACATATGAGTCTCCATCATTATTTACTGTGTAGAAATTACATGTTAGGTAAATGCCTTTGTCTTTGCTAGCAGTGTTTGGGTACATGTGTGAGTAGGTCACTCCCTTGTGGACAGGCACCTGTCGGATTGGTCATGGAAACACATGAGTTATCCACAAACATCGTTGAGCTGTGTACGTGACAATCTAGATGTGAATGTCCAACATAGGTATTCACATACAGTTGCTCTGTGTAGGTACGACATACATTGGTGGGATGTTGTTGTTATTGCTCTGACCCTAATAAAAGGAATTTTTACTTACACACTGATACCTGCCCCTTACCACTCACACTTGCATCATTTGCTTTCCACAACAATGGTGTTTGGTTACTTCTCTTCATGGTTAGGCCAACCACTTATGGTGTGAGTTACATCAGCTTTCACAATGACTGCATGATACCTGTTACACTTCATGCTTGGGTGCCTCGGTAACTGCTTGCTAGTCAACATTCATATCAGGTTCAGCAAGTATGTTTCACTCGTGTGACTTTGTCTCTAGCTCCAAACTACAAATGTTCCTTTGGCAAACAGTCAGTGTATTTGCATCACACAATGCAAGATTTACAACTTAGTCCTGCTTCAGACACACATACAACACACAAGTTACAGTTAGTGCATTTATTTACAAGTGAAAAATGATATGTTGTTCAGAGGGACAATTCATGAGACCGCAACTCCAACAGATATTTCAAACTAGTGGCTATCCAGACAGAGTCCATGGGGATAAAATGTCATGGGACATGTGTAGGAGAGAAGTGCTTCAGTAAGGAGGAGAACCACATTGCCATTAGGATAGACTGGCCACTATAACAGTCCACAAATGTGTATAATCAACAAAGCAAATTGAAGACAGGGGCAATTATTTTGACAAAAGCATGCTGTTAAGCACGGGCAAAAGAAAAAGTGGGTATGTGCCACAGAGAAATGCTACCAAGCACTTTTTTCGGGAAAAAGATGTGATGTCCACATATTCTTTCTCTGATGTATGTGGTGCCTCCTGTGAAAGAGGTGTTGTAGGTGTTGAAATAGAGAGAGGCACACACACATCAGGGGTTGAAGATGTGGATCTCATGTGCACTGCAGCTGTCATCTGTGCACATAAGGCAGCACAGCAGTAAGGAGGATCTGCTGGAACAGCAGCAACATCATGGTGGCAGGCAACCATGTTGGCACTGAGGGAGTCCTTCTTCCGTTCTGTGGACTCCAAGACATCTCTGATTGCCCCCACCTGGTTGACAACCTTACTGGTGACACTTTGGCAAGGCATTTTCTCATGCCTCTGCCTCATGACACCAGCCGTGTCAGCCAGGGACTGCTGGAGGTCATGGAGCAGAGAGTAGGCTCCTCGTATGAAGGAGGAGTTGTCCTTATTTGGACTGAGGCACCTAAGGACTGCCTCTATGGTGTCTGACATGGTCCCCATCCACACTTGATCTACCAGCTCTCACTGTACTCCTTCTGCTGTCTCTTGAAAAAATTGTTGTGGTTTCTGTGACTCCAGGGCTGTGGGTGGGCTGGCAGGTGACGTCTGCAGATCATCTGGGGACCCCAACGCTGTCAAGCTTACCTATGACTGGAAGTGGTGTCTATAAGGGGTGCAGGATTTGCTGATGGGTGTCCAGGTTAATAGTTTGCAGCTCGTCATCCACATTATCAGTAAAATCCAGGTCAGTCAGCTGGCCAGGAGGTATGGGTTCATCCTTTGCAATAAGATAGAGAAATGTTAATTGTGATCTCTGTTAGATGTTTAACATGAATTATCAGGTTGACCTTCATGGTTTCAGATGTAGCACTTTCAGTTCAACAGTGATGTGTAGTACACTTTTTAGGCATAGGTACTAATGCCAAATTTCACAGTATTTCAGTTAGTGATGGCAACATCTCTTTATTGTACTCCCAAGCACTGTGTCCTTACTCTGAGTGTCCTACTGGGTAGTTGACAATCACTGAGATTACCCCATTTCATCACACTCAGAATTTTTTTATCTGCAGAGTATCACATGCCATGTGACTTAGGCCCATGCCCTTGCATGCGTCCATGCCTCCTCTCATCAGCCACTTTTGGGTCTGGTACACAGGTTAGTGTCACACAGTGATGCTACCCAGATTATACATTCATTCTCACATGCCTACAACACATGGATTATGTGTGACCACATCCAAGGGTGCTACCTGTTGCTTTGTTATTGAACTATGGGTTTGGCATCACCCCATATGGTAGAAGTGTTGTACTAGAGCCTAGGTGCTTCATTGACTCCTGCAATATGTGATGGCTAAGTGGTTACTGGCAAAGCTTTGTCAGGTCCCTGTCCTCCAAATTCTAATGTGACACCTTTGGACAATGTTGCATCATACTCCCTCCTGGCACATGCTACATGTTCCTCCAGGTCCACATGCCATGTAGGTTGTAGTACCCCAATGGGTTATTCTCTGCCATCCTGTCCCAGGTATGACAGAAGCGTTGTACAGTCAGACCCAGATGCGGATGTGTATTTCTGTGGAAACATTGCAGGACAAATGTCCATTCCCATCTCCCCAGTATGCACAGTCTCTTCATTCAGACCAAAGGGCAGTTTGACATGCACAGCCAGCACCTATGATGCACAGCAGTATCAATTGCCCATCAGGCCCACACATTCACATCATCATTAGTTTGTACACACATGGTCCTGTGGTGTGCATCTCTTGGATCTCCCACCTAGTCCGATTGATTAGTTGTGAAGGGTTGCTGTGGTCCCTTTCATGGCAGAAGACACTTATGTTCACTCACCCTACATGCCAGGCCAGCTGGGTGCAATGTAGTTTCATGCAGGGTGCTATGGAAATGTCTCTTGCCATGTCCTTGTGTGTTGATACTTCCCATAGCCCTCACCTGATCAGCGTCTCAGATGATTTGTATCTCCTATGACACAGTCATTTAATTCAGAGGATTTCCATTCTACATTAGTGTGCCTGGGCCCAAGTAGGATCAAGTAACTACATGGTGCAAGGTTGCCTGCATTGTCACAGTCAGGTTGTGCAAGGTATTGATGTATTGTTCCAGTCCGTGTTTTTTGCGGTGTATTCTGGGAGTTGTAGTTGTAGTTATTGCTGTTGTACATTGTACTGCAAGTGCCTGAATACAAAGAAAGATAAATATGGATTGACGCTGCACTTCACACATTACACAGAGTAAGGTGACAGTTCTGTGCTGGTCTGTGCAAATTGTGAGTGGGCAGTGCTCATTACAGTTCTTTGCTGGTCAACCATAGATGGCCTACAGACAGTGTGTTGTAGAGCTGGGACCGGGGACATAGCTGATTGCAGCTTATGATGTAACCTAGTTGCCACAGTGCCCCACGTTACGAATGTGGTTCTTGTTGGTCATTATAGGCCACAGTGTCCTGTCCCTGGACTCCTGTCACCAACTCCTCAGGGATGTCAGCTGCCACCATCTCCTCCAACTCATCCAGCTGCTCCTGGGGTGCCAGACTTCCACCTCCTGTCTGCAATGCTGGTTGCTGGCCAGTTTCACCTTTGTCTTGAGCTTGCAATCCTGCCAGCACTTTTTTTTACAATTGATCATTGTCCTCTTGACCTCTGCCACATTGTTGGCCTTGTTCATAATGGACTGCCATATGGCTTCTTTGATCCCTAATGTCAATTTTTAAGGGAAGAACAGCTGGTGTTAGTGCTCCATCATCTCAGTGATCAGGATGTTATTCCCCTCCACACTAAACATGCACTTCCCCTTCTTCTTCCCCTTTTCTTGGGAGTCTGTCTGGACATCCTGGCTGATACTGGTGTTGCTGGGGTTGAATTCCTGGTCTCCTGGGTTCTCCATGTCTGCTTCTGGAGTTTGTTCTGTTGTTTTCTTTTTCAAATGTGGCATTTTTAGACAGTTTTTAGAACTCACAAATGATGCTAGGACGCTTGCATCTAAATATGTGCAAATATTCAGCCTTGCATCACTTCTGCAGCAGTAGTTTCATTTTTTTCCAATGTGGCACAGGGGCTAGAATCACTTTTTTGATGCTGCAAGATCCTAACACCACTGTGCACTGTTTTGTAAATATGGCATAAGCATGACTTAACTTTTGAAAGACAAAGGTGGTCATTCTGACCTCGGCGGTAAAAGGCGCCTACCGCCGGTCAGAAATCCTCCATAATTCCGCCGCGGTCGCGGTAATCCGCCACGGTCATTCTGACCCGCAGCAGCCAAACCTCCGAAAATCCGACAGCCACAACAGACCGCCAGACCAGCGGTCGGCGGAAAAGTGGAGGTGACCAAACCTCCACTGTCACGCCAACAGAAATACGCCCATGCCATTCTGACCCACGAATCCACGCGGCGGTCTTTCAAACGCGGTTTTCCATTGGTGGTACACACCGCCGCGGTCAGAATACACACAAATGAACAAAACTCAGCCACATTGGACAATTTGAATTCCACACACCTGATACACATACACACACCACTCCCACACACACAATACAATATAAAACACACACCCACATCACCCACAAACCCCTTCGATCAAAATCCAAAAAGAAGCACTGAGAGACACAGCAGCGATCACAGAACACCATCACACAGAGGCACACTACACCATCACCCACACAATATCCACACACAAAACAACACACACCACCACACTCAACACACTTAACTACACATACTCCACCCCACACATCATACACACCACTCCATGGCACCCCAAAGACACCCCCGCTTCTCAGACGAAGAACTCAGGGTCATGGTGGAGGAAATCGTTCGGGTTGAGCCCCAGCTCTTCGGCACACAGGTCCAATACACCAGCATTGCCCGGAGGACGGAGCTATGGCAGAGGATTGTCGACAGGGTCAACGCTGTGGGACAGCACCCCAGAAATCGGGAAGACATCAGGAAGCGATGGAACGACCTACGGGGGAAGGTGCGTTCCATGGTATCCAGGCACAACATCGCCGTGCAGAAGACTGGCGGAGGACCCCCACCTCAACCCCCACAATTTACAACATGGGAGGAGGAAGTCTTGAACATCCTGCATCCTGACGGCCTCGCAGGAGTCGGCGGAGGAATGGATTCTGGTAAGTTGAAGCTTCAATACTGCTTCCCCCCCACCTGCATGCCAAATCATACCCCAACCCTCACCCCCATCCTCGAACCCCACCCTCACCCCCATCCCCATCCTCACCCCCACCCTCACCCCCACCACCATCCTCACCCCCACCACCATCCTCACCCCCAGCACACCTATTCCCTGCCAATGTCTCACCATCACAACCCACACATCCCAAAACCTAGGCCTGCATGCGTCCACTAAGCATGGACACCCATCACCAAAGCATGCCCAATGCATATACACATCCCCCCACAAGCCACCCTCACCAAAGCCCCCACACACGAATGCCAGCACTTGGGGACACGGGAACCCACAGATACACCCATATAGCACACATTGAAACTATAACCATACCTCTATACCCCTGCAGGACCCGACCGCCAACACACCGCCACGGAGGGCCCAGAATTCTCCACACCCCCCACCCAAGAGGCCGTCAGCGATGACAGCAGCTCTGTCGACCTGGACACTGATGACCAGCCCGGACCATCGGGGACCTCTGGACAGTCGGTTCCCCTCACACAGGCACAGGCCACTACAGACCCAAACCCCTCTGGGAACACCAGCACAGCTCCCACCCAGCGGGCCCATGCCTCTGTCTCCAGGGCGCGTCAATCTGCGGTGTGTCTACCACTACAGGGCACCCAGGATAACCCACCACCCCAACAACAACAGGGACCTGGGGGCAGTGGTAGTGGGCACACCGGCCAGGGGGCAGAGGCCCAGGGAAACAGGGCAACTCTGAGGGCAGCTGTGCGACAGGGGGGGGACGGGCCCAGGGAACCCACTCTCCACGAGGCCCTCACCACCATCATGGGAGCATACAACCGCTCCCAGGAGACAATGGCGACGGTACTGGCCAGGTTCCAGGAGATCCAGGTACTGCAGGAGGAACACTATCGGGGGTACAGGGAGGACATCAGAGCCCTCACCTCCACCCTGGTTACCATGGTAGGGCTGCTGCAGGAACTCATCAACACCAGGACGGACACTCAACAACAACAAAGGGCCCCTGCCACTAGCCTGGACCAAGAACAGCCAACCACCTCCGCCGGCGCTAGTGGACAGGAGGCCCCCGCACAACAGCAGCCCACCAGACCCCCACCTCCTGCAGGAGAAGAACCACCCCGCAAGAGGGCCCTGAGATCTCGCAAGAAGACAGAGTAGGATGTCAAGACCCCCGCCAGCAAAGGATACCACCTGATGTCATACCACTGTCCCACATTGTCACCCTGTCCATCCTTGAACTGCCCATGCTCCATCTCTCCACAGGCCTATGGACAATGCACCTGTGTGACTGTTACTCTGGACTCTGCCATGGACATTCCTTCACCATAGCCCCCACCCACTTGAAACCACCCATCCCATTTTGAGCACTGAAATAAACACCTATTTTGCACAAAACTATCTGGAGTCTGGCTGTGATTTCAAAATATTGTAATTGACATGAGAGTGCAAATATGTCCTTGTACATAGTGAAGTCAACAAACAGCTGCCACAAAGCTGTAGTCCATGGGGAAACGAAGCACAGGACTCGTAGTGGGGACCCCAGATCTGAAATAGGGAGGGAAAAGCCACAACTCAGTCATCATACACTGGGGCAAATAGACAGGCAGCAGAGATGCAGGAGAGTAGTTTACATTTACTAAATTATGTTTGAATTGTTACCTGTGTCCTATTGGAAGTACTGTTCAATGATTCTGTCCCTGTTGTCTGTTTCAGCCCCGTCGTCTTCCTCCTCGTCACTCTCCACAGGTTCCACAGCTGCCACAACACCACCGTCTCGACCATCCTCCTGCAGGAAAGGCACCTGGCGTCGCAAAGCCAGGTTGTGAAGCATGCAGCAGGCCACGATGATGTGACACACCTTCTTAGGTGAGTACATTAGGGATCCACCTGTCATATGCAGGCACCGAAACCTGGCCTTTAGGAGGCCGAAGGTGCGTTCGATCACCCTCCTAGTACGCCCATGGGCCTCATTGTACCGTTCCTCTGCCCTGGTCCGGGGATTCCTTACTGGGGTCAGTAGCCACGACAGGTTGGGGTACCCAGAGTTCCCCAATAGCCATACACAGTGTCTCTCTAGCTGTTCCATCACGTAAGGGATGCTGCTATTCCTTAGGATGTAGGCGTCATGCACTGACCCAGGGAATTTGGCATTTACATGCGAGATGTACTGGTCAGCCAAACACACCACCTGGATGTTCATGGAATGGTAACTTTTTCTGTTCCTGTACACCTGCTCCCTGTCTCTTGGGGGAACCAAAGCCACATGGGTCCCATCAATGGCACCAATGACGTTGGGAATATGTCAAAGGGCATAGAAATCACCCTTCACTGTAGCCAATTCGCCCACCTCAGGGAAAAGGATGTAGCTCCTCATGTATTTCATCAGGGCAGACAACACTCTGGATAACACCTTCGAAAACATGGGCTGAGACATCCCAGAAGCAATTCCCACTGTTGTCTGAAATGACCCACTTGCCAAGAAATGGAGTACTGACAGGACCTGCACCAGAGAGGGAATCCCTGTGGGTTGGCGGATGGGGGACATCAGGTCGGGCTCCAGCTGGGCACACAGTTCATGTATAGTGGCACGGTCAAGCCGGTAGGTCAGGATAATGTGGCGTGCTTCCATTGTCGACAGGTCCACCAGCGGCCTGTACACGGGAGGATTCATCCGTCTCCTCGCCAAACCCAGCGGACGGTGCCTAGGAAGGACAACATGGAGCACACAGTCAAGCAACCCACAGGTACGTACTCACAGCTTGCACAGTAAACGATTCTCTATGCAGTGAATGGCGTGTCTGAGTGGCTATGCAAGGCCTAGGCCTGTGTGACGCAGTTGAAATTGAGCCATGTGGACCCTCGAAATGGCGGCTGCCTGACCTGTGAAGTGTGACAATGGGATGTGAGGTCAATGCGCTGGCGTGGCACACCGCGGCGGTCGGCGGTCGAAGACCGCGGCGCGAAGCCGCATTGGTTAACATTGAAGCCTATGGGTTTCAGGAGCCAATGGCGAAGGACGCCGGCGGTGGCGGTACGCACCGCCGCGGTACGCACCGCCGCGGGCGTGACCGCCATTTTCTATCTACTTATTCACTCGCGACTTGAACTTTCACAGGAGAGGACCTATACTGCAAGTGTTGCTGTGACCTCGGTCTGGAAGGGACAATGGCTGCTGCGCCTGGGGAAAGGGCCCCTGCCTTCACTGGAGAAGAGTTGGAGAAACTTGTGGATGGGGTCCTCCCCCAGTATGCGCTACTCTACGGTCCTCCAGACCAACAAGTGAGTTTAATTCAATATGGATTTGGGGCCACTGGCTGGCTTGGGGGCCTGGCGGGGGCCTGGCGGGAGATGGGGGGCATGTTGGGCCTGGCGGGGGGCCTGGCGGGGTCGGGGGCATGTTGGGCCTGGCGGGGGGGCCTGGCGGGGGGCCTGGCGGGGATGGGGGGCATGTTGGGCCTGGCGGGGGCCTGGCGGGGATGGGGGGCATGTTGGGCCTGGCGGGGGGCATGGCGGGGGGCCTGGCGGGGATGGGGGGCGTTGGGCCACTGGCAACGAAAATGCAGACAAACTTGAACGTGGTATTTCTCCCTCCCTGTACGTGTCACATAGGTCCGCGCCCATGAGAAGATCGGGATTTGGCGTGCCATCGCCAAGGAAGTCCGGACCCTGGGGGTCCACCATCGACGGGGCACCCACTGCCGCAAGAGGTGGGAGGACATCCGCCACGGGACCAAGAAGACCGCCGAGTCTCTGCTGGGGATGGCCTCCCAACGTAGGCGGGGTGCCTGCCGTCAACTGACCCCCCTGATGTTCCGGATCCTGGCGGTGGCCTACCCTGATTTGGATGGGCGTGTGAGGGCAGCACAGCAGACACAAGGGGGTGAGTACAAGCATAATCTACTCTGTTGTCGCGCAGTGGAGGTGTCTGGGTGGGGGAGGAGGGCTGTGGGTCCCCCTAGGCCAGGGCGAGATCTGTAGGCTGGGCACCCCCGTAAGCCCCTGTGTCCCCAGCCACCACCCTCAGTAGTGTGCCAGTACAGCCATCCCTGGGCAGTGTCATCCATGGGTGCAGTTGTCAACTCTAGGCGTGTAGGGCATGTTCCACGGAATGCGTAGCGGACCCCAAGTGCGCAACTTAGTGCAGGGGGCATCTGTGTCTGTCATGTCCGCTAACTGTACCGGTGATCCATGTACTCAAAATCTCTTTATTTCTCTCTCCCCCCCCCTTTTTGTTTGTCTTTCTGGGCTTGTGTGCATCAGCATCATCAGGCGGAGGAGAAGTGGCATCGGGGCAGGAGGGAGCTGCATCTCACATGGCCCAGGAGGGCCATGCCACAGAGTCTGACTGGACCAGTGAGACGGAGGGCGAGGGGAGCTCCACAACGGGGACGACTGGACCCTGCAGCGACACGGACACGTCCTCGGAAGGGAGCTCCCTTGCGGGGGTGGCACCATCCGTGCCCCCCGCCATTACAGGTACAGCCGCCACCCAGCGCACCATCTCCGCCCTCCCAGCAGCCCCTCAGCGTTCGCCCCGTGCCCGCTCTGCCAGGAAGCCGGGCATTTCCTTCGCCCCAGGCACTTCAGGCCCTGCCCCTGTTACCCCCGCTGCCCTCAGTGAGGAGGTCATTGACCTCCTCCGAACGCTCATTGTTGGGCAGACTACCCTTTTGAATGCCATCCAGGGGGTGGAGAGGGAGGTTCATCGCAGCAATGCGTACCTGGAGGGCATTCATTCGGATCAGGATGCCCATCAGCGATCGTTCCAGGCTCTGGCCTCAGCACTGACGGCAGCCATTGTCCCTGTCTCCTGCCTCCCTCTACTAACTCCCTTCTCCCAGTCTCCTGTTCCTCTGCCTGTCCCACCCACACCATCAGACCAGCCTGCACACACCTCAACACCCAAGAGCAGCTCATCCAAACATAAGCACCACAGATCACGCAGACATTCACACAAGCAACATTCCGATGCAGACATGCCAACAGTCACTACCACCTCTGTGACCCCCACCTCCTCGTCTCCCTCCTCCCTCCCTGTGACGTCTACACTCACACCTTCATTCACCTCACCATCAGCCAGTGTTTCCATCACCAGCACACCCTCCAGTACAGTTCGCACACGTGCAGTCACCACCCCCACTGCCATTTACACGTCCCCTGTGTCCTCTCCCACTGTGTCTGTCACCCCCTCTTTCACACCACACAAACGCAGCCACCCACCCACCCAACAGCCATCCACCTCACGACAGCCTCCCGCTCCTGCACCTGCACCCAAAGACAGCAAACTTGCCTCGCCTACAACCACATCCTCTCCCTCCACTCCCATACCCACTGTACCTACCACTATCCATTGTCCCAAGAAAATCTATCTCTCAACTGCTACCTTCTTTCCTGACCCTGAGCCCCCCCCTCCTTCTCGTCGGGGTAAGAAGAGCACCTCAGCCACCACCAGCCCTGCAGCCCCCTTGACAAGGGTGCAGGGGTATTGGAGCCCACCAGTCCGCAGGTCTGGATCTTCGCCCAGCAGCAAGGGGACAGCCAGCCCACCCCCTGGGAAGAGGAGCAGAAGGCGGAAGGGCCGCCGCAGGAGCCCGGGTTCTATATCCCCCCAGGACACTAGCCAGCCACCGTCAACAGCCACAGCTCCAAAGGGAGGAAAGGGCCACAGACTCCCGACTAAGGAGGGCAAGGGCAGCAAGGCGGAGAAGTCAGGCAGCAGGCCTGCTGCCCATGGAGGACCCGTCACAGCTGCCCAGGAGGAGCCCGCAACCCCCATAGCCGCTGCCCAGGGAGGAACCGGCACAGCTGCCCAGGGAGAGCCCACCACCCTCATAGCCGCTGCCCAGGGAGGACCCAGCCCAGCTGGCCAGGAGGGCCCCACCACCCACAGCCCAGGTGGGCATTGAAGGAGCACCATCCCCGCTGCCCAGGAGGGCACCACCAGGCAATGAGCAGTTGGCCATAGAATGGCCGCCGTCTCCAGCACCGCTCCGCTGGGGACCGCCGTCTCAAGAACCGCTGAACTGGGCCCTTCAAGGCAAGAACCGCTGAACTGGGCCCTTCAAGGCAAGAACCGCTGAACTGGGCCCTTGAAGGCAAGAACCGCTGAACTGGGCCCTTCAAGGCAAGAACCGCTGACCTGGGCCCCGCCGTCTCCAGCACCGCTCCGCTGGGGACCGCCGTCTCAAGAACCGCTGAACTGGGCCCTTCAAGGCAAGAACCGCTGAACTGGGCCCTTCAAGGCAAGAACCGCTGAACTGGGCCCTTCAAGGCAAGAACCGCTGAACTGGGCCCTTCAAGGCAAGAACCGCTGAACTGGGCCCTTCAAGGCAAGAACCGCTGACCTGGGCCCCGCCGTCTCCAGCACCGCTCCGCTGGGGACCGCCGTCTCAAGAACCGCTGAACTGGGCCCTTCAAGGCAAGAACCGCTGAACTGGGCCCTTCAAGGCAAGAACCGCTGACCTGGGCCCCGCCGTCTCCAGCACCGCTCCGCTGGGGACCGCCGTCTCAAGAACCGCTGAACTGGGCCCTTCAAGGCAAGAACCGCTGAACTGGGCCCTTCAAGGCAAGAACCGCTGAACTGGGCCCTTCAAGGCAAGAACCGCTGAACTGGGCCCTTCAAGGCAAGAACCGCTGAACTGGGCCCCGCCGTCTCCAGCACCGCTCCGCTGGGGACCGCCGTCTCAAGAACCGCTGAACTGGGCCCTTCAAGGCAAGAACCGCTGAACTGGGCCCTTCAAGGCAAGAACCGCTGAACTGGGCCCCGCCGTCTCCAGCACCGCTCCGCTGGGGACCGCCGTCTCAAGAAACTGGGCCCTTCAAGGCAAGAACCGCTGAACTGGGCCCTTCAAGGCAAGAACCGCTGAACTGGGCCCTTCAAGGCAAGAACCGCTGAACTGGGCCCTTCAAGGCAGGAACCGCTGAACTGGGCCCTTCAAGGCAAGAACCGCTGAACTGGGCCCTGCCGTCTCCAGCACCGCTCCGCTGGGGACCGCCGTCTCAAGAACCGCTGAACTGGGCCCTTCAAGGCAAGAACCGCTGAACTGGGCCCTTCAAGGCAAGAACCGCTGAACTGGGCCCCGCCGTCTCCAGCACCGCTCCGCTGGGGACCGCCGTCTCAAGAACCGCTGAACTGGGCCCTTCAAGGCAAGAACCGCTGAACTGGGCCCTTCAAGGCAAGAACCGCTGAACTGGGCCCTTCAAGGCAAGAACCGCTGAACTGGGCCCTTCAAGGCAAGAACCGCTGAACTGGGCCCCGCCGTCTCCAGCACCGCTCCGCTGGGGACTGCCGTCTCAAGAACCGCTGAACTGGGCCCTTCCAGGCAAGAACCGCTGGCCCTTTGGCAGACGTGGCAGGGCAGGATCTGTCTCGTGCAGGGCTGCAGGATGTCCTCTGGCCAACATGCCTCCTCCAGTGGCAGTGGAGTCTGTTATGGACTGTTTGGACTGTGGATTTGCACTCCCCAGGATGGCCCAGTGGACAGGCCACCCACTGTATGGACTGTATGGACTGTGGCTTTGCACTCCCCAGGATGGCCCAGTGGGCAGGCCACCCACTGTATGGACTGTATGGACTGTGGCTTTGCACTCCCCAGGATGGCCCAGTGGGCAGGCCACCCACTGTATGGACTGTATGGACTGTGGCTTTGCACTCCCCAGGATGGCCCAGTGGGCAGGCCACCCACTGTATGGACTGTATGGACTGTGGCTTTGCACTCCCCAGGATGGGCCAGTGGTCATGGAGTCCCCTCGTGGATCTGGCGTCGTGTACTCAAGTGGCTGAGGTGCCCCCTCTTCCCTTCCCCCTGAGGTGCCTGTCCTTTTTTCTTTCTGATGCCCCTGCAGTGTTCTCTCCGTGGAGTTCTTGTCGTGGGACTGGGCCTTGCCCCTTTGCTCAGGACCCCTGTGGTCCACGGACAGTGGTTGGACTACATATAGTAGATGTATATATTTTGTACATAGTTTATTTATTTATTTGGATTACTGCTGTCCATTTTTCAATATATCTGCCCGTTTAAGATCTCTTCTTTTGGTCTTTGCATTATTTCGGAGGGGGGGGTTTGTGGGTTGTGACAGTGATCTGTGGGAATGCATTGATGTGTGTGTTGTAGTGGGTGTGGGTGGGTGGGTGTGTGCCGGTAATCTTTTCCCTCCCCTGTGTCGTAGGTGCAGTACTCACCGATGTCTTCCGCGCCGCCGGGCGTGCTCCTGGTACAGGAGCAGGTATAGGAGTGCGGGGATGACCTGTAACTCGGGTTCCATACTGCCGGAATCTCGCTTGGAGTATGTGGAGGTGAGCGTTTTCCCGTTCGTAGTCTGTTTCCGCCGTGTTTTTATCGGCGGTGCTCCCGCCCCGGAAAAGGTGGCGGATTGGTGGGTCGTGATAGGGTGGGCGGTACATTGTCTGCCGCCTGGCTGTTGGCGGTGACCGCCGCGCTGTTTGTTTGTTCCGCCGTGGCGGTCGGAGTGTTAATGCGGCGGGCTGTGTTGGCGGTTCCCGCCAGGGTCAGAATTGCATATTTTGGACCGCCGGCCTGTTGGCGGGTTGGCCGCCGCTTTATCACCGACCGCCAGGGTCAGAATGAGGGCCAAAGTGTTAAAAGTTCTGAATCTACACAAGCCATTGAGAGGAGGAAAAAACTTTTGGATTTTTTGCTCAATAAATCTAACTTTACTCTTGTGTTTACCTTAGAGGTGTCTTGTCTTGGATAAAGTAATAAAGTAAGTGGTTGGTGGGTTATTGAGCTTCGATATGTGCCTTCATGAAGCAAGAGAGTGGTCCTTCATTTGATCTTTCTCAGGTTGTTTGTGATTCTTCAATAAGAACATAAACACATTTAAACAATTAGGGCCATATTTATACTCCGTTTGCGCCGAAATTGCGTCGTTTTTTTTGACGCAATTTCGACGCAAAACTAACGCCAACTAACGCCATATTTATACTATGGCGTTAGAGGCGAATAGCGCCAAAGTTCCCGGAATGTGCGTCATTTTTTAGCGTGAACCCCTTCCTTGCGTTAATGATATGCAAGGGAGGCGTTCCCGTCTAAAAAATGACTCCCAGGCCTTTACGTGGTATTTATACTCCCGGGCAAAAGCGACGCCCGGGAGTGGGCGTGGCTAAAAACGGCGCATTTGCGCCGCTTTTTAACGCCTGGGTCAGGCATGGCGTTAAGGGACAAGTGGGCTCAAAATGAGCCCAGAGTGCCCTCCCCTGCCCCCAGGGACCCCCCCTGCCACCCTTGCCCACCCCAGGAGGACACCCAAGGCTGGAGGGACCCACCCCAGGGACATTCAGGTAAGTTCAGGTAAGTTTTTTTTTTTTTTTTTTTAATAATATTTTGTGGCATAGGGGGGCCTGATTTGTGCCCCCCTACATGCCACTATGCCCAATGACCATGCCCAGGGGACAGAAGTCCCCTGGGCATGGCCATTGGGCAAGGGGGCATGACTCCTATCTTTACAATGATAGGAGTCATGTTGATGGGGGATGGGCGTCGTTAAAAAATGGCGCAAGTCGGGTTAAGACGATTTTTTCGACGTAACCTGACTTGCCCCATTTTAAGACGCCCATGCGCCATTTTCCCCCTACGCCGGCGCTGTCTGGTCTACGTGGTTTTTTCCCACGCAAACCAGGCAGCGCCGGTCTGATTGCGCCGTCTAACGCCATTCCATAAATACGGCGCCCGCATGGCGCTTCAGAATGGCGTTAGACGGCGCAAAACTTTTTGACGCTAAACTGCGTTAGCGCAGTTTAGCGTCAAAAAGTATAAATATGGGCCTTAGTTTACTTAGGCCCTCATTACAACATTGGCGGTAAAAGCCGCTTACCGCCGTGCAGAAGACCGCCAACACACTGCCGTGGCCGCGGAATTCCGCCACAGCTATTATGACCCACAGCACGGAATCCGCCAAAATTCAGACACCCACACAAGTCC
The DNA here is from genome assembly GCF_031143425.1 of Pleurodeles waltl. NCBI lineage: Eukaryota > Metazoa > Chordata > Amphibia > Caudata > Salamandridae > Pleurodeles > Pleurodeles waltl. Next base: position 539,920,709 of record NC_090437.1, read on the forward strand.
GCCACACCAAAGGTCAGTGATAAACTGGCAAAAATAAATCCTCCACCGTCACACCAACAGAAATATGCCCACACTATCACGACACCCGAATCCACGTGGCGGTCTTTCAACCGTGGTATTCCATTGGCAGTTCACACCGCTGCGCTCAAAATACACACACATATACAAAACATAGCCACTTTTGACAATTCAAAATACACACACCTGATACACATACACACATCATTCCCACACACCCAATACAATATAAACACACACACCCACATCACCCACAAACCCCTACGACAAAAATACCGAAAGAAGGCCAGAGAGAGACACTACAAACTACTACCAAGCATCCACAGGCACACCAGACCATCACCCACATACCTTCCACGCACCTCACACAACACACCACTACATATCAGCAAACTTATCACCACACACACCACCCCACACATCACCCACACCACCCCATGGAACGGCAAAGACACCCCAGGTTCTCGGAGGAGGAGCTCAGGGTTATGGTGGAGGAAATCGTCCGGGTAGAGCCACAGCTATTCGGAGCACATGTGCAACACACCTCCATAGCTAGGAAGATGGAGCTATGGCGAAGAATAGTGGACAGGGTCAACGCAGTGGGACAGCACCCAAGAAATCGGGATGACATCAGGAAAAGGTGGAACGACCTACGGGGGAAGGTGCGTTCCGTGCTCTCAAGACACCACTTTGCGGTTCAGCTGACTGGCGGCGGACCCCCACCTCCTCTCCCACAACTAACAACATGGGAGGAGCAGGTCTTGGCGATTCTGCATCCTGAGGGCCTTGCAGGAGTAGATGGAGGAACGGACTCTGGTAAGTCAAATCTGAACTATTACATCCCCCACCCTACCTGCATGCCATCACATAGCCCCACCGTCACCCTCACCCCCATCACTCCAACTCCTCACAAATGTCCCAATTTCACAAACCACCCATACCAACACCAAGCCCTGCATGCAACACCAAAGCATGGACACCCATCATCAAAGCATGCCCACTGCACATACCCATACACCCCCCTAAACCGTCATCACACAAGGTCCCACACAGGAATGCAAGCACTGGGGTACACGGTCACCCACCCATTGCACACCATGGCACACACAGATGTAATAAACATCCTTTTATACCCCTGCTGGACCCCTACCCAACGTCACAGAACGGGAGGGTCCACACATGTACACACCACCAACAGAAGAGGCCCACAGTGATGACAGCAGCTCTGTCCAACTGAATCTAGATGACCAGCCCGGCCCATCGGGGACCTCGGGACAGTCGGTTCCCATCACGCAGTCACAGGCCACTACAGAGCTTCCACCCTCTGGAAACACCATCACAGCACCCACCCAGCGGGCCCATACCTCTGTCCCCAGGACACGTCGAGCAGCAGTGTGTCCACCACTACAGGGAACCCAGGCTAACCCACCACCTCAACAACAACAGGGACCTGGGGGCAGTGGTAGTGGGCACACGGTCCAGGGGACAGAGGCCCAGGAACACAGTGGAACCGGGAGGGCTGCTGTGCGACAGGGGAAGGACAGGCCAAGGCAACCCACTCGCCACAAGGCCCTCTTCTCCATCATGGGAGCCTACCACGACTCCCAGGAGACGATGGCAACGGTACTGGCCAAGTTTCAGGAGACCCAGCGCCTGCAGGAGGAACAGTATTTGGCTTCAGGGAGGAACTCAAAACCATAAAATCCACCCTGGGCACCATCGAAGCGGTGCTGAAGGAAGTACTCAACACCAGGAGGGACACTGTGGCACAACAAGGGGCCCCTGACACTAGCATGGACGATGAACTGCCCACCACCTCCGCCGGTGCTAGTGGACAGGACGCCCCACCACAGGACCACCACACCAGCACCCCACCCCCTGCAGAGGGAGAACCACCCCACAAACGGTCCCTGAGATCCAGGACAAAGACAGAGAACGATGCCAAAACCCACGCCAAGAAATGAGACCACCCTGAATGTCATCTTTCTGTCCCACTCTGTCACCCTCGCCATCCTCAAACTGCCCCAGCTCCACTCCTGTGCCCATTTGGGCAATGCACCTGTGAGACTAATAGACTGGACTCCGCCATGGACATTCCTCCACCATCACCCCTCACCATTTTACAACCCCCTCCAATATTTAGCACTGAAATAAACACCCTTGAAGCACAAAACAATCTGGAGTCAGTCTGTGATTTTGAAATAGAGTATTAGCAATTACAGTGACAAAATGCTCTTACAATTGTAATGTCAACATACCTATGTCACACAGCTCTAGTCCATGAGGAAACAAAGCAGATGTCACACAGTGGGGTCCCACATCTGTGAAATCGTAAGGGAATGTGACAAATCAGTGACCTTACACTGGGTGAAAACGACAGACAGTAGAGAGGTAGTAGTGTTAAAGTACATGTAGCAGGCAGGTCTGTACCCTTACCTGTGTCTCACTGGAAATATTGCAGGATCACTGAGTTCCTGTTGTCCATGTCTTCTTCTTCTGCTTCCTCGTCTTCACTGTCCACAGGCTCCACAGCTGCAACAACACTGCCATCTGGACCATCCACCTGCAGAAAAGGCACCTGCCATCGCAAAGCTAAGTTGTGAAGCATACAGCAGGCCACGATGATCTGGCACACCTTCTTTGGTGAGTACATTAGGGATCCACCTGTCATATGGAGGCACCTGAACCTGGCCTTCAGGAGGCCGAAGGTACGTTCGATAATCCGCCGAGTTCACCCATGGGCCTCATTGTAGCGTTCCTCTGCCCTTGTCCTGGGATTCCTCACTGGGGGCAGTAGCCATGACAGGTTGGGGTAACCAGAGTCACCTGCAAATGGCTAAGGACAACTGTTAGACACACACTAACCTGTAGGCATATCCCCAGCCCCAAACAACCATTCCCACTGTCTTGCTTCCAGGTGCTCACCTAATAGCCACAATACGGTGCCTCTGGAGTTGCCCCTTCACATAAGGGATGCTGGTATTCTGCAGGATGTAGGCGTCATCCACTGAGCCAGAGAACTTGGAATTCACATGGGAGATGTACTGGTCTGGCAAACACACCATCTGCACATTCATGGAATGATAACTCTTCCAGTTTCTGTACACCCATTCACTCCTGCGGGGGGGACCAAATCCACATGTGTCCCATCAATGGCACCTATCATGTTGGGGATATGTCTCTGGGCATAGAAATCACCTTTCACTGTAGGCAAATCCTGCACCTGAGGTAAAACGATGTAACTCCGCATGTGTTTCAGCAGGGCAGACAACACTCTGGACAACACATTAGAGAACATTGGCTGAGACATCCCTGATGCTATGGCCACTGTTGTTTGAAATGACCCACTTGCAAGGAAATAGAGCACTGACAGCACTTGAGGGGGGATTCCTGTGAGATGGCGGATACCTGACATCAGGTCTGGCTCCAGCTGGGTACACAGTTCATAGATTGTGGCACGGAAAAGCCTGTAGGTGATGATCACGTCTTTCCTCCATTGTCGACAGGTTCACCATCGGTCTGTACACCGGAGGATGCCGCCATCTCCTAACATGTCCCAGTGGACGGTGCCTATGAAGGACAAAAGCGAGCATAGAGTCAACCAACTCAGGGGTACGTACCCACAGCTTACACAGAACACCGATCCTAATCTGAAAAGTGTCCTGTATGGGTGTTGAGTCTAGGCCTAGGTATGTGTGACGCACTTAAAAATGAACCCATGTGGGCCCCTGAAATGGCGGCTGCCTGACCTCTAACTGGGACATGGGCTATGCCTGTGTGGAGTGGGGTGGATGAAAGATGGGAGGGGGGAGATTGAGGCGTGCATGAAACAACGATGAATGCATGTGCCACATGGCAAGGGTAGGGATGGGGACCAATGACTGTGACGGTGCAGTTGGTAATAAAGTTTATCTTCCCCCTGTACAATTCATGTAGGTCAGTGCCCACCAGAAAAAAAATATTTGGCGTGCCATCGCCAAGGACGTCCAGACCCTGGGGGTCTACCACAGACGAGCACCCACTGCCGGAAAAGATAGGAGGACATTCGCCGCTGGAGCAAGAAGACGGTGGAGGCTCAGCTGGGGATGGCCTCCCAACATGGGAGGGGTGCCCGTCGCACCATGACTCACCTGATGTTCAGGATCCTGGCGGTGGCTTACCCGGAGTTGGATGGGCCCTTGAGGGCATCACAGCAGCCACAAGGGGGTGAGTACACTTCATACTGCTGATTTTGCACGCAGTGGAGGTGTCTGGGTGGGGGAGGTGGGCTGTGGGTTTCCCTAGGCCAGGGCGAGTTTAGTAGGCAAGGTCTCTCCATAAGGCAGGCCATGTGGCACCCCACCCCACCACTGTAGAGTGGCAAGTACACCTAGTCATGCCCCTGTGTCATCCATGTGTGCAGATGTCATCCATAGCCATGTAGGACATTTCCCAGGGATTGAACAGTGGAGCCCATGAGCGCGGCGTAGCGCAGGGGGCTTCTGTGTCTGTCGTGTCCGCCAACGGTAGCGGTAATGCATGCACTCAACATGTCTTTCTTCTGTCATACCCCCCTGTTCTTGTGTGCATTAACAACATCAGGCGGAGGAGCAGTGGCACCAGAGCACGAGGGAGCTGCAGCCCACATGGCCCTGGAGGGCGAGACTACGGACTCGGAGTTCACCAATGGGACGGAGGGTGAGGGGAGCTCCACGGCAGGGACAGGAGCTGACACCAGCGACACAGACTCGTCCTCTGATGGGAGCTCCCTTGTGGTGGCGGCAACATCTGTGCCCCCGCATCTAGAGGTACAGCTGCCACCCACCCTCCCAGCACCGCCCTCCCAGCAGCTCCTCAGCCTTTGCCCTGTGCCCGCTCAACCAGGATCGTGGGCATCACCTTCGCCCCAGGCACCTCAGGCCCTGCTCCAGTCACCCCTGCTGCCCTCAGTGAGGAGGCCATTGACCTCCTCAGGTCCCTCACTGTTGGGCAGTCTACCATTTTGAATGCCATCCAGGGTGTAGAAAGGCAGTTGCAACAAACAAATGCATTCCTGGATGGGATTCATTCTGGTCAGGCGGCCCTTCAGCGAGCTTTTCAGACTCTGGCCTCAGCACTGATGGCAGCCATTGTCCCCATTTCTAGCCTCCCCCCTCCAACTTCCTCCACCCAGACCCAATCCCCTGTACCCCAGCCTATCCCAAGCACACCTTCAGACCAGCATGCACACATGTCAACACAAAAGGGAAGCTCAGGCAAACATAAGTACCACACATCCCACAGGCACTCACACAAACATCACAAACATGCAGACACACCAACATCCACTGCCTCCACTGTGTCCCCCTCCTTCTCGTCTCCCTCCTCCCTCCCAGTCTCATATACACTCACACCTGCATGCACTACATCTACAGCCACTACTGCCATCACCAGCACACACACCACCACACCCCGCTCACGTGCAGTCACCACCCCCACTACCATTCACACATCCCCTGTGTCCTCTCCCAGTGTGTCTGTGACACCACCTCCCAAGATACACACACGCAGGCACACACCCGCCCAAGAGCCATCCACCTCACGACAGCCTCCAGCACATGCACCTTCACCCAAAGTCATCAAACGAACACCTCCTACAACCACAACCTCTTCCTCCACTCCCAAATCTCATCCTGCTACCCGTCCCAGTGTTCCCCAAAAACTTTTCCTGTCCAACCTTGACCTCTTTCCCACACCTCCCCCACCCTGTCCGTCTCCTAGGGCCCGACTCTCCAGGTCCCAACCTAGCACCTCAGGCACAACATCTCCGGGACCAGTGGTGCCTGTAGTCACCGGAATCTGGAGTGCACCGACCACCAGGGCAGCCAGTGTGGCATGGAGCCACAGCACTGACAGTCCTCCACCTGTCAAGCATCAAAAGTTGGCCAGTGCCCGGCGGGAGAGGGGGGAGACTCCAGCCACCAAAGCTGCTCCAAGGGGTCCCGGTGGGAGTCAGCTGCGACACCTTCCAGGGTGGGGAAGGTGCCACAAGAAACCTGGCAAGTCTGGGAAGAGCAGCACGGCGGAGAAGACCACCATCATCACCACTGCCCAGGAGGCCACCGCCATCATCCCCGCTGCCCAGGAGGCCACCGGCTGCACCTGCCCTGCTGCCCAAGAGGCCACCGCCATAATCCCCGCTGCCCAGGAGGCCACCGCCATCATCCCCACTGCCCAGGAGGCCACCATCATCATCCCCGCTGCCCATCCCCGCTGCCCAGGAGGCCACTGCCAGCCCCTGCCCTGCTGCCCAAGAGGCCACTGCCATCATCCCCGCTGCCCAGGAGGCCACCACCATCATCCCCGCTGCCCAGGAGATCACCGCCAGCACCTGCCTGCCCAAGAGGCCACCGCCATCATCCCTGCTGCGCTAGAGAGGACCGCAAGCACAAGCCCAGCTGGGCTTGAGAGGACTGCCAGCACAAGCCCCGCTGGGCTAGAGAGGACTGCCAGCACAAGTCCCGCTGGGCTAGAGAGGACTGCCAGCACAAGCCCCACTGAGCTAGAGAGGACCGCCAGCACAAGCCCCGCTGGGCTAGAGAGGACTGCCAGCACAAGCCCCGCTGGGCTAGAGAGGACCGCCAGCACAAGCCCCGCTGGGCTAGAGAGGACTGCCAGCACAAGTCCCGCTGGGCTAGAGAGGACCGCCAGCACAAGCCCCGCTGAGCTAGAGAGGAACGCCAGCACAAGCACCGCTGGGCTTGAGAGGACCGCCAGCACAAGCCCCGCTGGGCTAGAGAGGACTGCCAGCACACGCCCTGGTGAGCTAGAGAGGACCGCCAGCACAAGCCCCGCTGGGCTAGAGAGGACTGCCAGCACAAGCCCCGCTGGGCTGGAAAGGACCGCCAGCACACGCCCTGCAGGGCTAGAGAGGACTGCCAGCACAAGCCCCGCTGGGCTAGAGAGGACCGCCAGCGCAAGCCCCGCTGGGCTAGAGAGGACTGCCAGCACAAGCCCCGCTGGGCTAGAGAGGACCGCCAGCACAAGCCCCGCTGGGCTAGAGAGGAGCGCCAGCTGCTGAGTCACTACAAAGGCTGCCTCAAACACCGCTGAACAGGGCACCACCGCCTCAAGCACCACTGAACAGGGCACCACTGCCTCAAGTACCGCTGAACAGGGCTCGACCGCTACAAGCACCGCTGAACAGGGCACCGCTGCTCCAAGCACCGCTGAACAGGGCACTGCCACCTCAAGCACTGCTGAACAGGGCACCGCCGCCTCAAGCACCGCTGAACAGGGCACCACCGCCTCAAGCACCACTGAACAGGGCACCGCCGCCTCAAGCACTGCTGGCCCATGAGCGGCAAGGGCACTGACGCTACTGAGTCCATCATGAGGAGGATGAAGCACTCTGGGCACAGAGCCCCCTCCAGAACCAGTGGAGACTGTCATCCACTACCTCTGTCCTTAGCAGGATGAAGCACTCTGGGCACCATGCCCCCTCCAGAACCAATGGAGACAGTCATCCACTACCTCTGTCCTTAGCAGGATGAAGCACTCTGGGCACCATGCCCCCTCCAGAACCAGTGGAGACTGTCATCCACTACCTCTGCCCTTAGCAGGATGAAGCACTCTGGGCACCATGCCCCCTCCAGAACCAGTGGAGACTGTTATCCACTTGAGAGACTGTGGCTTTGCACTCTCCAGGATTGAACAGTGGGCAACCCACCCACTGTATAGATTTGAGAGGCTGCAGCTTTGCATTCCCCAGGATGGAACAGTGGGCAACCCACCCACTGTATAGACTTGAGAGACTGTGGCTTTGCACTCCCTAGGATGGAACAGTGGGCAAACCACCCACTGTATAGACTTGAGAGACTGTGGCTTTGCACTCCCAAGGATGGAACAGTGGGCAACCCACCCACTGTATAGACTTTAGAGACTGTGGCTTTGCACTCCCCAGGATGGAACAGTGGGCAACCCACCCACTGTATAGACTTGAGAGACTGTGGCTTTGTACTCCCCAGGATTGAACAGTGGGCATGTGGGCCTCTCGTGGATTTGGCGTTGTGCACTCAACCGGCTGAGGTGCCCCCCTTTCCCTCCCCCTGATGCCCCTGCAGTGTTCTCTCCATCATGGTTGGGGATCTTGTGTGGGCCTCGCCCATACCGTGTGGGCCCAGTGTTCCACGGACTTCATTGGAGCACTACCTGGACTACTAAGCTTGATGTATATTTTGTTTATTGTGTATATATATATATATATATATATATATATATATATATATATATATATATATATATATGTTTGCATACTTGATTTTAATATATTACAATGGTTACACTCATTTCCTTTTGTCTTTGCATTCTTCCGGGGGGGTTGGGGGTGTAACTGTAATGTATCATGCTGTATTGGTGTGTGTGTTGTCGTGGGTGAGGGTAAGGGTGGGGTGTTGAGTGTTGCGTGTGTGTGTCCCTGTTTTTTCCCACCCCCCTTCCCTGTGTCATAGGTGCAGTACTCACTGTTTTCTTCGCCGCCGGCGTTTGTGCTCCTGCTAGAGGAGCAAGAAGATAAGGGCTGGCATGATGTGGAGCTCTGGTTCCATGGTGTCCGGATTCCTAGTGGGGTGTGTAGAGATGAGCATATTCCCTTTGAGATAATGTTTCCGCCATGTTTTTTTTTGCGGTGAATCCACGGAAAAGGTGGCGGATTGGTAGGTTGTGATACTGTGGGCGATACTTTGTCTTCCATCTGTCTGTTGGCGGTGACCGCCAAGCTGTTTGTCTGTACCGCAGTGGTGGTCGGAGTGTAAAGTGGCTGTCTTTGTTGGCGGTTTCCGCCATGGTCGTAATTCTACTTTTTTTACCGCCGGCCTGTTGGCGGTCTTATCGCCGCTTTAACACCGACCGCCAGGGTTGTAATGACCACCTTCGTGTTTTGTTTCAGAACATACTACTATACCACAGTGTACAACTGAAACCTGACAGAAATGTAATACCTGGCAGAGGGAGAGTATTAAATTTAAACCCCAGCCAATGTCCAGCTCCTGCCTAGAGGGATGCCTCCAGCAGAGTAGGAATAGTAAAGTTGAACTCCAGCCACTCTCCAGCACCTTTCCTGAGGGATGCCCCCAGTGGAGTGGGAATAGTAAATTTGAGCCCCAGCCAATGTCCAGCACCTGCCCTAAGGGACACCCTCAGTGGAGTGGAAATAGTAAATTTGACCAACAGCCAGTGTCCTGCACCTGCCCTGATAGATGCCCTAGCTGAGTGGGAATAGTAAATTTGATTCCAGCCACTGTCCAACACCTGCCTTGTGGGATGTCCGAGTGGAGTGGGAATAGTAATCTTGACCCCTTCGGTCACTGTCCAGCACATGCCCTGAGAAGCATTCCCAGCAAAGTGGGAATAGTAAATTTCACCTGCCCTTATGGATTCCCCTAGTGGAGTGAGAATAGTAAATTTGATGCCAGTCACTGTCCACCACCTTCTCTGAGGGATGCCTACATCAGAGTGGGAAAAGTACGTTTGACCTGCCCAGCCACTGTCCAGCACCTGTCCTAAGGTACACCCCCAGCGGAGTGGGAATAGTAAATGTGACCCCCCAGCGAGGTTCCAGCACCTGTCCTGAGGGATGCCCCTAGCGGAGTGAAAAGAGTACATTTGATTCCAGCCACTATCCAGCACCTGCTATACGGGATGCCCCCAGCAGAGTGGGAATAGTAAATTTGACCCCCCAGCCACCGTTCTACACCTGCACTGAGGGACGCCCCCAGCGGAGTGGGAATAGTCAATTTAACCCCCAGCCAGTGTCCAGCACCTGCTCTGATGGCTACCCCAGTGGAGTGAGAATAGTTAATTTGACTCCAGTCACTGTCCGCCACCTGCTCTGAGGGATGCCCCCAGCAGAGTGGGAATAGTAAATTTGACCTCCTCAGCCACTGTCCAGGACCTGTACTGAGAGATGCCCCCAGCAGAGTGGGAATGGTAATTTGATCGCAGCCATTGTCCAGCATATGCTCTGAGGGGTGCCCCTAGAGGTGTGGGAATAGTAAATATGATGCCCCCAGCCACTGTCCAGAACCTGCGGGATTCCTTCAGTGGAGAAGGAATAGAAATTTAAACCCACACCCTGTCCAGCATCTGCCTTGAGGGATGCCTTGAGGGGTGCAGTGGGAAGACAAAATTTGTCCCCAGGCCATTTTCCAGCACCTGCCCTAAGGAAGACCCCTATCCAGTGTTCACCACCTGCCCAGAGGAATACCCCCAGTGGAGTGGAATAGTAATTTTTACCCTCAGCCAGTGACCAGCATATACCCTGACAGATTCCCCAGCAGAGTGGGAATAGAAAATTTGACCTCCCCAGCCACTGCCTAGCACCTGCCTTGAGGGACCACCCCCGCAGAGTGGGAATAGAAAATTATACCTCTAGGAACTGTCCAGCACCTGCCCTGAGGGATTCCCCCAAGGGAGTGGGAATAGTCTGTGTGTAGCACCTGTCCTGAAGGATGCCCCCAACAGAGTGGGAATAGCAACTTTGATCCCCAGCCACTGTCCAGCACCTGTCCTGAGGGATGCCCCAATCAAATTGGGAATAGTAAATTACCCCCAGCCACTATCCAGCATCTGCCTTGAAGGTAGGACACTCCCCACAGAGTGGGAATAGTACATTTGAACCCCAGCCACTGTCCAGCACCTGCCCTGAGGGAAACCCCCAGCAGAGTGGTAATAGTAGTTTTGACCCCCAGCAAGTGTCCAGCATCTGTACTGACGGATGCCCCCAGAGGAGTGGGAATAGTAGATTTGATTCCAGCCACTGTCCAGGTCCTTCCCTGAGGGATGCCCTCACCGGAGTGCGAATAGTAAATTTGAATCCAGCCACTGATCAACACCTCCCCTGAGGGATACTCCCAGCAGAGTGGGAATAGAAAATTTGACACCCAGCCAGTGTCCAGCACCGGCACTGATGGACGCCTACAGCCGAGTGGGAATAGTAAATTTGACTCCAGCCACTGTCCACCACCGGCTCTACGGGATGGCCCCAGGGGAGTAGGAAGAGCAAATTTGACCCCCTGCCACTGACCAGCACCTGCTCTGTGGGATGCCCCTAGTGGAGTGGGAATTGTAAATTTGATTCCAGTCACTATCCAGCACCTGCCCTGAGGGACACCACCAGTGGAGTGGGAATAGTAAATTTGATGCCTCCAGCCACTGTCCAGAACCTGCCCTGAGGCATGCCCCCAGTGGAGTGGGAATAGTAAATTTGACCCACAGCCACTGTCCAGCGCCTGCCTTGGGGATTGGCCCCAGTGGAGTGGGAATACAAAATTGGCCCACAGCCACTGTTCAGCACCTGCACTAAGGAAGGCCCCCAGTGGAGAGGAAATAATAAATTTTCCCTTAGCCACTGTCCAGCACCTGCCCACAGGGATGCCCCCAGTGGAGTGAGAATAGTAAATTTGACCTCCAACCAGTCACCAACACATGCCCTGATAGATGCCCCTAGTGAAGTGGGAATTGTTAATTTGACCCCAGTTGCTGCCCAGCATCTGCCCTGAGGGACACCCCCATGAAGTGGGAATAGTAAATTACTTCCAGCCACTGTCCAGCGCCTGCCCTGACGGACAGCCCAACAGAGTGGGAATAGAACATTTTAACCCTAGCCACTGTCCAGCACCTGCCCTGGGGACGCCCCAGCAGAGTAGGAATATTAAATTTGACCCCCAGCTAGTGTCCTCCATCTGCCTGGAGCGATGCCTCTAGCAGAGTGGGAATAGTGAATTTGGTTCCAGCCACTGTCCAGCACCTGCCCTTAGGGACGCCCAGCAGGGGGGGGAAAGAACATTTGCCCATCTGCCAGTGTCCAGCACCTGCACTGATGGATGCCTACACCAGAGTGGGAATAGTAAATTTGACTCCAGCCACTCTCCACCACCTGCTCTGAGGGGTCCCTCCAGTGGAATGGGAATAGCAAATTTACCTCCCCAACCACTGTCAAGCACCTGCATTGAGGGACGCACCAGCGGATTGGGAAGAGCAAATTTGACCCCCAGTCAGTGACCAGCACCTGCACTCTGGGATGCCCCTAGCTGAGAGGGAATTGCAAATTTCATTCCAGCCACAATGCAGCACCTGCCCTGAGGGGCACCACCAACAGAGTGGGAATAGTAAATTTGATACCCCCAGCCATTGTCCAGAACCTGCCCTGAGGGATGCCCTCAGTGGAGTGGGAATAGTAAATTTGACCCACAGCCACTGTCCACCACCTGCCTTGAGGAATGCCCCCAGTGGAGTGGGTGTTCAAAATATGTCCCACAGCCACTGTCCAGCACCTGCCCTAAGGAAGACCCCCAATGGGGTAGAAATAGTAAATTACCCCTCAGCCACCACCCAGCACCTGCCCGCAGTGGAGTGGGAATAGTACATTTGACCCCCAGCCAGTGACCAGCACATGCCCTGACAGAAGTCCCTGCAAAGTGGGAATTGTAAATTTGACCCAGACCATTTCCTAGCTTCTGCCCTGAGGGATGCCCCCAATGAAGTGGGAATAATAAACAACCCCCAGCCACTGTCCAGCATCTGCCTTGAAGGAAGGACACCTCCAACAGAGTGGGAATAGTACATTTGAACCCCAGCCACTGTCCAGCACCTGCCCTGAGTGTCGCCCCTAGCAGAGAGGGAATAGTAAATTTGACCCCCAGCCAGTTTCCAGCATCTGTACTGAGGGATGCCCCCAGAGGAGTGGGAATAGCAACTTTGATTCCAGCCACTGCCCAGGTCCTGACCTGAGGGATGCCCTGAGCGGAGTGGGAATAGTAAATTTTACTCCAGCCCATGATCAACACCTGCCCAAAGGGATGCCCCAGTGGAGTGGGAATAGAAAATTTGACCCTAGCCAGTGTACAGCACCTGCTCTGATGGCTACCCCTAGTGGAGTGAGAATAGTTAATTTGACTCCAGTCACTGTCCACCACCTGCTCTGAGGGATGCCCCCAGCAGAGTGGGAATAGTAACTTTGACCTCCTCAGCCACTGTCCAGCACCTGCACTGAGAGATGCCCCCAGCAGAGTGGGAATGGTAATTTGATCCCAGCCATTGTCCAGCAAATGCTCTGAGGGGTGCCCCTAGAGGTGTGGGAATAGTAAATATGACGCCCCCAGCCACTGTCCAGTACCTGCGGGATTCCTCCAGTTGAGTGGGAATAGAAATTTAAACCCACCCCCTGTCCAGCATCTGCCTTGAGGGATGCCCCCAGTGCAGTGGGAAGACAAAATTTGTCCCCAGGCCATTTACCAGCACCTGCCCTAAGGAAGACCCCCAGGCAGTGTTCACCACCTGCCCAGAGGAATGCCCCCAGTGGAGTGGGAATAGTAATGTTTACCCTCAGCCAGTGACCAGCATATGCCCTGACAGATTCCCCAGCAGAGTGGGAGTAGAAAATTTGACCTCCCCAGCCACTGCCTAGCACCTGCCTTGAGGGACCCCTCCCCCCGCAGAGTGGGAATAGAAAATTAAACCGCTAGGAACTGTCCAGCACCTGCCGTGAGGCATTCCCCCAAGGGAGTGGGAATAGTCTGTGTGTAGCACCTGTCCTGAAGGATGCCCCCAACAGAGTGGGAATAGTAAATTTAAACCACAGCCACTGTCCAGCACCTGCCCTGAGGGATGCCCCAAGCAAATTAGGAATAATAAATTACCCCCAGCCACTGTCCAGCATCTGCCTTGAAGGTAGGACAACCCCCACAGAGTGGGAATCGTACATTTGAACCCCAGCCACTGTCCAGCACCTGCCCTGGGAGAAACCCCCAGCAGAGTGGTAATAGTAGTTTTGACCCCCAGCCAGTGTCCAGCATCTGTACTGACAGATGCCCCCAGAGTAGTGGGAATAGTAAATTTGATTCCAGCCACTGTCCAGGTCCTGCCCTGAGGGATGCCCTCACTGGAGTGGGATTAGTAAATTTGAATCCAGCCACTGATCAACACCTGCCCTGAGGGATACCCCCAGCAGAGTGGGAATAGAAAATTTGACCCCCAGCCAGTGTCCAGCACCGGCACTGATGGACGCCTACAGCCGAGTGGGAATAGTAAATTTGACTCCAGCCACTTTCCACCACCGGCTCTAAGGGATGCCCCCAGGGGAGTGGGAAGAGCAAATTTGACCCCCTGCCACTGACCAGCACCTGCTCTGTTGGATGCCCCTATTGGAGTGGGAATTGTAAATTTGATGCCAGTCACTATCCAGCACCTGCCCTGAGGGACTCCACCAGTGGAGTGGGAATAGTAACTTTGATGCCTCCAGCCACTGTCCAGAACCTGCCCTGAGGGATGCCCCCGGTGGAGTGGGAATAGTAAATTTGACCCACAGCCACTGTCCAGTGCCTGCCTTGGGGAATGGCCCCAGTGGAGTGGGAATACAAAATTGGCCCACAGCCACTGTTCAGCACCTGCACTAAGGAAGGCCCCCAGTGGAGAGGAAATAGCAAATTGACCTCCCCGACCACTGTCAAGCACCTGCATTAAGGAACGCCCCAGCGGACTGGGAAGAGCAAATTTGACCCCCAGCCAGTGACCAGCACCTGCACTCTGGGATGCCCCTAGCTGAGAGGGAATTGCACATTTTATTCCAGCCACAATGCAGCACCTTTCCTGAGGGACACCACCAGCGGAGTGGGAATAGTAAATTTGATGCCCACAGTCATTGTCCAGAACCTGCCCTGAGGGATGCCCTCAGTGGAGTGGGAATAGTAAATTTGACCCACAGCCACTGTCCACCACCTGCCTTGAGGAATGCCCCCAGTGGAGTGGGAATACAAAATGTGTCCCACTTCCACTGTCCAGCACCTGCCCTAAGGAAGACCCCCAATGGGGTTGAATTAGGAAATTACCCCTCAGCCTCCATCCAGCACCTGCCCTCAGTGGAGTGGAATAGTACATTTGACCCCCAGCCAGTGACCAGCACATGCCCTGACAGATGCCCCAGTAAAGTGGGAATTGTAAATTTGACCCAGGCCATTTCCCAGCTTCTGCCCTGAGGGATGCCCCCAATGAAGTAGGAATAGTAAATAACCCCCAGCCACTGTCCAGCATCTGCGTTGAAGGAAGGACACCCCCAACAGAGTGGGAATAGTACATTTGAACCCCAGCCACTGTCCAGTACCTGCCCTGAGGGTCACCCCCAGCAGAGAGGGAATAGTAAATTTGACCCCCAGCCAGTTTCCAGCATCTGTACTGAGGGATGCCCCCAGAGGAGTGGGATTAGCAAATTTGATTCTAGCCACTGTCCAGGTCCTGCCCTGAGGGATGCCCTCAGCGGAGTGGGAATAGTAAATTTGACTCCAGCCACTGATCAACACCTGCCCTGAGGGATACCCCCAGTGCAGTGGGAATAGAAAATTTTACCTCAGCCAGTGTCCAGCACCAGCACTGATGGACACCTACAGCGGAGTGGGAATAGTAAGTTTGACTCCTGCCACTGTCCACCACCTGCTCTGTGGGATGCCTGCAGTGCAGTGGGAATTACAAATTTGACCTCCCCGGCTACTGTCCAGCACCTGCATTCAGGGATGCCCCCAGCGGTGTGGGAAGAGCAAGTTTGACCGCTAGCCACTGACCAGCACCTGCTCTGTGGGATGCCCCTATCAGAGTGGGAATCGTACATTTGATTTAAGTAACTATCCAGCACCTTCCCTGAGGGACACCACTAGCAGAGTGGGAATAGTAAATTTTATGCCTCCAGCCACTGTCCAGAACTTGCCCTGAAGGATGTCCCCAGTGGAGTGGTAATAGTAATTTTGACCTACAGCCACTGTCCAGCGTCTGCCTTGGGGAATGCTCCAGTGGAGTGGGAAAACAAAATTGGCCCACTGCCACTGTCCAGCACCTGCACTAAGGAAGACCCCCAGTGGAGTGGAAATAGTAAAATAGCCCTTAGCCACTGTCCAGCACCTGCCCTCAGGGATGCCCCAGTGGAGTACCAGTGACAAGCAAATTGCCCTGACAGACGCCCCTAGCAAACTGGAAATTGTTAATTTGACCCCAGTCGATGCCCAGCATCTGCCCTGAGGGACGCCCCCAATGAAGTGGGAATAGTACTTTACCCCAAGACACTGTCCAGCACCTGCCCTGAGTGTCGCCCCTAGCAGAGAGGGAATAGTAAATTTGACCCCCAGCCAGTTTCCAGCATCTGTACTGAGGGATGCCCCCAGAGGAGTGGGAATAGCAACTTTGATTCCAGCCACTGCCCAGGTCCTGCCCTGAGGGATGCCCTCAGCGGAGTGGGAATAGTAAATTTCACTCCAGCCCATGATCAACACCTGCCCAAAGGGATGCCCCAGTGGAGTGGGAATAGAAAATTTGACCCCAGCCAGTGTCCAGCACCTGCTCTGATGGCTACCCCCAGTGGAGTGAGAATAGTTAATTTGACTCCAGTCACTGTCCACCACCTGCTCTGAGGGATGCCCCCAGCAGAGTGGGAATAGTAACTTTGACCTCCTCAGCCACTGTCCAGCACCTGCACTGAGAGATGCCCCCAGCAGAGTGGGAATGGTAATTTGATCCCAGCCATTGTCCAGCAAATGCTCTGAGGGGTGCCCCTAGAGGTGTGGGAATAGTAAATATGACGCCCCCAGCCACTGTCCAGAACCTGCAGGATTCCTCCAGTGGAGTGGGAATAGAAATTTAAACCCACCCCCTGTCCAGCATCTGCCTTGAGGGATGCCCCCAGTGCAGTGGGAAGACAAAATTTGTCCCCAGGCCATTTACCAGCACCTGCCCTAAGGAAGAACCCCAGGCAGTGTTCACCACCTGCCCAGAGGAATGCCCCCAGTGGAGTGGGAATAGTAATGTTTACCCTCAGCCAGTGACCAGCATATGCCCTGACAGATTCCCCAGCAGAGTGGGAGTAGAAAATTTGACCTCCCCAGCCACTGCCTAGCACCTGCCTTGAGGGACCCCTCCCCCCGCAGAGTGGGAATAGAAAATTATACCGCTAGGAACTGTCCAGCACCTGCCGTGAGGCATTCCCCCAAGGGAGTGGGAATAGTCTGTGTGTAGCACCTGTCCTGAAGGATGCCCCCAACAGAGTGGGAATAGTAAATTTAAACCACAGCCACTGTCCAGCACCTGCCCTGAGGGATGCCCCAAGCAAATTAGGAATAATAAATTACCCCCAGCCACTGTCCAGCATCTGCCTTGAAGGTAGGACAACCCCCACAGAGTGGGAATCGTACATTTGAACCCCAGCCACTGTCCAGCACCTGCCCTGGGAGAAACCCCCAGCAGAGTGGTAATAGTAGTTTTGACCCCCAGCCAGTGTCCAGCATCTGTACTGACAGATGCCCCCAGAGTAGTGGGAATAGTAAATTTGATTCCAGCCACTTTCCAGGTCCTGCCCTGAGGGATGCCCTCACTGGAGTGGGATTAGTACATTTGAATCCAGCCACTGATCAACACCTGCCCTGAGGGATACCCCCAGCAGAGTGGGAATAGAAAATTTGACCCCCAGCCAGTGTCCAGCACCGGCACTGATGGACGCCTACAGCCGAGTGGGAATAGTAAATTTGACTCCAGCCACTTTCCACCACCGGCTCTAAGGGATGCCCCCAGGGGAGTGGGAAGAGCAAATTTGACCCCCTGCCACTGACCAGCACCTGCTCTGTGGGATGCCCCTAGTGGAGTGGGAATTGTAAATTTGATTCCAGTCACTATCCAGCACCTGCCCAGAGGGACACCACCAGTGGAGTGGGAATAGTAACTTTGATGCCTCCAGCCACTGTCCAGAACCTGCCCTGAGGGATGCCCCCGGTGGAGTGGGAATAGTAAATTTGACCCACAGCCACTGTCCAGTGCCTGCCTTGGGGAATGGCCCCAGTGGAGTGGGAATACAAAATTGGCCCACAGCCACTGTTCAGCACCTGCACTAAGGAAGGCCCCCAGTGGAGAGGAAATAATAAATTTTCCCTTAGCCACTGTCCAGCACCTGCCCACAGGGATGCCCCCAGTGGAGTAAGAATAGTAAATTTGACCCCCAACCAGTGACCAACACATGCCCTGACAGATACCCCTAGTGAAGTAGGAATTGTTAATTTGACCCCAGTCGCTGCCCAAAATCTGCCCTGAGGGACACCCCCAATGAAGTGGGAATAGTAAATTACTTCCAGCCACTGTCCAGCGCCTGCCCTGAAGGACAGCCAAACAGAGTGGGAATAGAACATTTTAACCCTAGCCACTGTCCAGCACCTGCCCTCGGGGAAGCCCCAGCAGAGTAGGAATAGTACATTTGACCCCCAGCCAGTGTCCAGCATCTGCCCTGAGGGATGCCTCTAACAGAGTGGGAATAGTGAATTTGACTTCAGCCACTGTCCACCACCTGCTCTGAGGGGTGCCTCCAGTGGAGTGGGAATAGCAAATTGACCTCCCCGACCACTGTCAAGCACCTGCATTAAGGAACGCCCCAGCGGACTGGGAAGAGCAAATTTGACCCCCAGCCAGTGACCAGCACCTGCACTCTGGGATGCCCCTAGCTGAGAGGGAATTGCAAATTTTATTCCAGCCACAATGCAGCACCTTTCCTGAGGGACACCACCAGCGGAGTGGGAATAGTAAATTTGATGCCCCCAGCCATTGTCCAGAACCTGCCCTGAGGGATGCCCTCAGTGGAGTGGGAATAGTAAATTCGACCCACAGCCACTGTCCACCACCTGCCTTGAGGAATGCCCCCAGTGGAGTGGGAATACAAAATGTGTCCCACTTCCACTGTCCAGCACCTGCCCTAAGGAAGACCCCCAATGGGGTCGAATTAGGAAATTACCCCTCAGCCTCCATCCAGCACCTGCCCTCAGTGGAGTGGAATAGTACATTTGACCCCCAGCCAGTGACCAGCACATGCCCTGACAGATGCCCCAGTAAAGTGGGAATTGTAAATTTGACCCAGGCCATTTCCCAGCTTCTGCCCTGAGGGATGCCCCCAATGAAGTAGGAATAGTAAATAACCCCCAGCCACTGTCCAGCATCTGCCTTGAAGGAAGGAGACCCCCAACAGAGTGGGAATAGTACATTTGAACCCCAGCCACTGTCCAGTACCTGCCCTGAGGGTCACCCCCAGCAGAGAGGGAATAGTAAATTTGACCCCCAGCCAGTTTCCAGCATCTGTACTGAGGGATGCCCCCAGAGGAGTGGGATTAGCAAATTTGATTCTAGCCACTCGCCAGGTCCTGCCCTGAGGGATGCCCTCAGCGGAGTGGGAATCGTACATTTGATTTAAGTCACTATCCAGCACCTTCCCTGAGGGACACCACTAGCAGAGTGGGAATAGTAAATTTTATGCCTCCAGCCACTGTCCAGAACCTGTCCTGAAGGATGTCCCCAGTGGAGTGGTAATAGTAATTTTGACCTACAGCCACTGTCCAGCGTCTGCCTTGGGGAATGCTCCAGTGGAGTGGGAAAACAAAATTGGCCCACTGCCACTGTCCAGCACCTGCACTAAGGAAGACCCCCAGTGGAGTGGAAATAGTAAAATAGCCCTTAGCCACTGTCCAGCACCTGCCCTCAGGTATGCCCCAGTGGAGTACCAGTGACAAGCAAATTGCCCTGACAGACGCCCCTAGCAAACTGGAAATTGTTAATTTGACCCCAGTCGATGCCCAGCATCTGCCCTGAGGGACGCCCCCAATGAAGTGGGAATAGTACTTTACCCCAAGACACTGTCCAGCACCTGCCCTGAGTGTCGCCCATAACAGAGAGGGAATAGTAAATTTGACCCCCAGCCAGTTTCCAGCATCTGTACTGAGGGATGCCCCCAGAGGAGTGGGAATAGCAACTTTGATTCCAGCCACTGCCCAGGTCCTGCCCTGAGGGATGCCCTCAGCGGAGTGGGAATAGTAAATTTTACTCCAGCCCATGATCAACACCTGCCCAAAGGGATGCCCCAGTGGAGTGGGAATAGAAAATTTGACCCCAGCCAGTGTCCAGCACCTGCTCTGATGGCTACCCCCAGTGGAGTGAGAATAGTTAATTTGACTCCAGTCACTGTCCACCACCTGCTCTGAGGGATGCCCCCAGCAGAGTGGGAATAGTAACTTTGACCTTCTCAGCCACTGTCCAGCACCTGCACTGAGAGATGCCCCCAGCAGAGTGGGAATGGTAATTTGATCCCAGCCATTGTCCAGCAAATGCTCTGAGGGGTGCCCCTAGAGGTGTGGGAATAGTAAATATGACGCCCCCAGCCACTGTCCAGAACCTGCAGGATTCCTCCAGTGGAGTGGGAATAGAAATTTAAACCCACCCCCTGTCCAGCATCTGCCTTGAGGGATGCCCCCAGTGCAGTGGGAAGACAAAATTTGTCCCCAGGCCATTTACCAGCACCTGCCCTAAGGAAGAACCCCAGGCAGTGTTCACCACCTGCCCAGAGGAATGCCCCCAGTGAAGTGGGAATAGTAATGTTTACCCTCAGCCAGTGACCAGCATATGCCCTGACAGATTCCCCAGCAGAGTGGGAGTAGAAAATTTGACCTCCCCAGCCACTGCCTAGCACCTGCCTTGAGGGACCCCTCCCCCCACAGAGTGGGAATAGAAAATTATACCGCTAGGAACTGTCCAGCACCTGCCGTGAGGCATTCCCCCAAGGGAGTGGGAATAGTCTGTGTGTAGCACCTGTCCTGAAGGATGCCCCCAACAGAGTGGGAATAGTAAATTTAAACCACAGCCACTGTCCAGCACCTGCCCTGAGGGATGCCCCAAGCAAATTAGGAATAATAAATTACCCCCAGCCACTGTCCAGCATCTGCCTTGAAGGTAGGACAACCCCCACAGAGTGGGAATCGTACATTTGAACCCCAGCCACTGTCCAGCACCTGCCCTGGGAGAAACCCCCAGCAGAGTGGTAATAGTAGTTTTGACCCCCAGCCAGTGTCCAGCATCTGTACTGACAGATGCCCCCAGAGTAGTGGGAATAGTAAATTTGATTCCAGCCACTGTCCAGGTCCTGCCCTGAGGGATGCCCTCACTGGAGTGGGATTAGTACATTTGAATCCAGCCACTGATCAACACCTGCCCTGAGGGATACCCCCAGCAGAGTGGGAATAGAAAATTTGACCCCCAGCCAGTGTCCAGCACCGGCACTGATGGACGCCTACAGCCGAGTGGGAATAGTAAATTTGACTCCAGCCACTTTCCACCACCGGCTCTAAGGGATGCCCCCAGGGGAGTGGGAAGAGCAAATTTGACCCCCTGCCACTGACCAGCACCTGCTCTGTGGGATGCCCCTAGTGGAGTGGGAATTGTAAATTTGATTCCAGTCACTATCCAGCACCTGCCCAGAGGGACACCACCAGTGGAGTGGGAATAGTAACTTTGATGCCTCCAGCCACTGTCCAGAACCTGCCCTGAGGGATGCCCCCGGTGGAGTGGGAATAGTAAATTTGACCCACAGCCACTGTCCAGTGCCTGCCTTGGGGAATGGCCCCAGTGGAGTGGGAATACAAAATTGGCCCACAGCCACTGTTCAGCACCTGCACTAAGGAAGGCCCCCAGTGGAGAGGAAATAATAAATTTTCCCTTAGCCACTGTCCAGCACCTGCCCACAGGGATGCCCCCAGTGGAGTAAGAATAGTAAATTTGACCCCCAACCAGTGACCAACACATGCCCTGACAGATACCCCTAGTGAAGTAGGAATTGTTAATTTGACCCCAGTCGCTGCCCAGCATCTGCCCTGAGGGACACCCCCAATGAAGTGGGAATAGTAAATTACTTCCAGCCACTGTCCAGCGCCTGCCCTGAAGGACAGCCAAACAGAGTGGGAATAGAACATTTTAACCCTAGCCACTGTCCAGCACCTGCCCTCGGGGACGCCCCAGCAGAGTAGGAATAGTACATTTGACCCCCAGCCAGTGTCCAGCATCTGCCCTGAGGGATGCCTCTAACAGAGTGGGAATAGTGAATTTGACTTCAGCCACTGTCCACCACCTGCTCTGAGGGGTGCCTCCAGTGGAGTGGGAATAGCAAATTGACCTCCCCGACCACTGTCAAGCACCTGCATTAAGGAACGCCCCAGCGGACTGGGAAGAGCAAATTTGACCACCAGCCAGTGACCAGCACCTGCACTCTGGGATGCCCCTAGCTGAGAGGGAATTGCAAATTTTATTCCAGCCACAATGCAGCACCTTTCCTGAGGGACACCACCAGCGGAGTGGGAATAGTAAATTTGATGCCCCCAGCCATTGTCCAGAACCTGCCCTGAGGGATGCCCTCAGTGGAGTGGGAATAGTAAATTCGACCCACAGCCACTGTCCACCACCTGCCTTGAGGAATGCCCCCAGTGGAGTGGGAATACAAAATGTGTCCCACTTCCACTGTCCAGCACCTGCCCTAAGGAAGACCCCCAATGGGGTCGAATTAGGAAATTACCCCTCAGCCTCCATCCAGCACCTGCCCTCAGTGGAGTGGAATAGTACATTTGACCCCCAGCCAGTGACCAGCACATGCCCTGACAGATGCCCCAGTAAAGTGGGAATTGTAAATTTGACCCAGGCCATTTCCCAGCTTCTGCCCTGAGGGATGCCCCCAATGAAGTAGGAATAGTAAATAACCCCCAGCCACTGTCCAGCATCTGCCTTGAAGGAAGGACACCCCCAACAGAGTGGGAATAGTACATTTGAACCCCAGCCACTGTCCAGTACCTGCCCTGAGGGTCACCCCCAGCAGAGAGGGAATAGTAAATTTGACCCCCAGCCAGTTTCCAGGATCTGTACTGAGGGATGCCCCCAGAGGAGTGGGATTAGCAAATTTGATTCTAGCCACTGTCCAGGTCCTGCCCTGATGGATGCCCTCAGCGGAGTGGGAATAGTAAATTTGACTCCAGCCACTGATCAACACCTGCCCTGAGGGATACCCCCAGTGCAGTGGGAAAAGAACATTTTACCCCAGCCAGTGTCCAGCACCAGCACTGATGGACACCTACAGTGGAGTGGGAATAGTAAGTTTGACTCCTGCCACTGTCCACCACCTGCTCTGTGGGATGCCTGCAGTGCAGTGGGAATTACAAATTTGACCTCCCCGGCTACTGTCCAGCACCTGCATTCAGGGATGCCCCCAGCGGTGTGGGAAGAGCAAGTTTGACCGCTAGCCACTGACCAGCACCTGCTCTGTGGGATGTCCCTATCAGAGTGGGAATCGTACATTTGATTTAAGTCACTATCCAGCACCTTCCCTGAGGGACACCACTAGCAGAGTGGGAATAGTAAATTTTATGCCTCCAGCCACTGTCCAGAACCTGTCCTGAAGGATGTCCCCAGTGGAATGGTAATAGTAATTTTGACCTACAGCCACTGTCCAGCGTCTGCCTTGGGGAATGCTCCAGTGGAGTGGGAAAACAAAATTGGCCCACTGCCACTGTCCAGCACCTGCACTAAGGAAGACCCCCAGTGGAGTGGAAATAGTAAAATAGCCCTTAGCCACTGTCCAGCACCTGCCCTCAGGGATGCCCCAGTGGAGTACCAGTGACAAGCAAATTGCCCTGACAGACGCCCCTAGCAAACTGGAAATTGTTAATTTGACCCCAGTCGATGCCCAGCATCTGCCCTGAGGGACGCCCCCAATGAAGTGGGAATAGTACTTTACCCCAAGACACTGACCAGCACCTGCCCTGAGTGTCGCCCCTAGCAGAGAGGGAATAGTAAATTTGACCCCCAGCCAGTTTCCAGCATCTGTACTGAGGGATGCCCCCAGAGGAGTGGGAATAGCAACTTTGATTCCAGCCACTGCCCAGGTCCTGCCCTGAGGGATGCCCTCAGCGGAGTGGGAATAGTAAATTTTACTCCAGCCCATGATCAACACCTGCCCAAAGGGATGCCCCAGTGGAGTGGGAATAGACAATTTGACCCCAGCCAGTGTCCAGCACCTGCTCTGATGGCTTCCCCCAGTGGAGTGAGAATAGTTAATTTGACTCCAGTCACTGTCCACCACCTGCTCTGAGGGATGCCCCCAGCAGAGTGGGAATAGTAACTTTGACCTCCTCAGCCACTGTCCAGCACCTGCACTGAGAGATGCCCCCAGCAGAGTGGGAATGGTAATTTGATCCCAGCCATTGTCCAGCAAATGCTCTGAGGGGTGCCCCTAGAGGTGTGAGAATAGTAAATATGACGCCCCCAGCCACTGTCCAGAACCTGCGGGATTCCTCCAGTGGAGTGGGAATAGAAATTTAAACCCACCCCCTGTCCAGCATCTGCCTTGAGGGATGCCCCCAGTGCAGTGGGAAGACAAAATTTGTCCCCAGGCCATTTACCAGCACCTGCCCTAAGGAAGACCCCCAGGCAATGTTCACCACCTGCCCAGAGGAATGCCCCCAGTGGAGTGGGAATAGTAATGTTTACCCTCAGCCAGTGACCAGCATATGCCCTGACAGATTCCCCAGCAGAGTGGGAGTAGAAAATTTGACCTCCCCAACCACTGCCTAGCACCTGCCTTGAGGGACCCCTCCCCCCACAGAGTGGGAATAGAAAATTATACCGCCAGGAACTGTCCAGCACCTGCCGTGAGGCATTCCCCCAAGGGAGTGGGAATAGTCTGTGTGTCGCACCTGTCCTGAAGGATTCCCCCAACAGAGTGGGAATAGTAAATTTAAACCACAGCCACTGTCCAGCACCTGCCCTGAGGGATGCCCCAAGCAAATTAGGAATAATAAATTACCCCCAGCCAGTGTCCAGCATCTGCCTTGAAGGTAGGACAACCCCCACAGAGTGGGAATCGTACATTTGAACCCCAGCCACTGTCCAGCACCTGCCCTGGGAGAAACCCCCAGCAGAGTGGTAATAGTAGTTTTGACCCCCAGCCAGTGTCCAGCATCTGTACTGACAGATGCCCCCAGAGTAGTGGGAATAGTAAATTTGATTCCAGCCACTGTCCAGGTCCTGCCCTGAGGGATGCCCTCACTGGAGTGGGATTAGTAAATTTGAATCCAGCCACTGATCAACACCTGCCCTGAGGGATACCCCCAGCAAAGTGGGAATAGAAAATTTGACCCCCAGCCAGTGTCCAGCACCGGCACTGATGGACGCCTACAGCCGAGTGGGAATAGTAAATTTGACTCCAGCCACTTTCCACCACCGGCTCTAAGGGATGCCCCCAGGGGAGTGGGAAGAGCAAATTTGACCCCCTGCCACTGACCAGCACCTGCTCTGTGGGATGCCCCTAGTGGAGTGGGAATTGTAAATTTGATTCCAGTCACTATCCAGCACCTGCCCTGAGGGACACCACCAGTGGAGTGGGAATAGTAACTTTGATGCCTCCAGCCACTGTCCAGAACCTGCCCTGAGGGATGCCCCCGGTGGAGTGGGAATAGTAAATTTGACCCACAGCCACTGTCCAGTGCCTGCCTTGGGGAATGGCCCCAGTGGAGTGGGAATACAAAATTGGCCCACAGCCACTGTTCAGCACCTGCACTAAGGAAGGCCCCCAGTGGAGAGGAAATAATAAATTTTCCCTTAGCCACTGTCCAGCACCTGCCCACAGGGATGCCCCCAGTGGAGTAAGAATAGTAAATTTGACCCCCAACCAGTGACCAACACATGCCCTGACAGATACCCCTAGTGAAGTAGGAATTGTTAATTTGACCCCAGTCGCTGCCCAGCATCTGCCCTGAGGGACACCCCCAATGAAGTGGGAATAGTAAATTACTTCCAGCCACTGTCCAGCGCCTGCCCTGAAGGACAGCCAAACAGAGTGGGAATAGAACATTTTAACCCTAGCCACTGTCCAGCACCTGCCCTCGGGGACGCCCCAGCAGAGTAGGAATAGTACATTTGACCCCCAGCCAGTGTCCAGCATCTGCCCTGAGGGATGCCTCTAACAGAGTGGGAATAGTGAATTTGACTTCAGCCACTGTCCACCACCTGCTCTGAGGGGTGCCTCCAGTGGAGTGGGAATAGCAAATTGACCTCCCCGACCACTGTCAAGCACCTGCATTAAGGAACGCCCCAGCGGACTGGGAAGAGCAAATTTGACCCCCAGCCAGTGACCAGCACCTGCCCTGACAGATACCCCTAGTGAAGTAGGAATTGTTAATTTGACCCCAGTCGCTGCCCAGCATCTGCCCTGAGGGACACCCCCAATGAAGTGGGAATAGTAAATTACTTCCAGCCACTGTCCAGCGCCTGCCCTGAAGGACAGCCAAACAGAGTGGGAATAGAACATTTTAACCCTAGCCACTGTCCAGCACCTGCCCTCGGGGACGCCCCAGCAGAGTAGGAATAGTACATTTGACCCCCAGCCAGTGTCCAGCATCTGCCCTGAGGGATGCCTCTAACAGAGTGGGAATAGTGAATTTGACTTCAGCCACTGTCCACCACCTGCTCTGAGGGGTGCCTCCAGTGGAGTGGGAATAGCAAATTGACCTCCCCGACCACTGTCAAGCACCTGCATTAAGGAACGCCCCAGCGGACTGGGAAGAGCAAATTTGACCCCCAGCCAGTGACCAGCACCTGCACTCTGGGATGCCCCTAGCTGAGAGGGAATTGCAAATTTTATTCCAGCCAAAATGCAGCACCTTCCCTGAGGGACACCACCAGCGGAGTGGGAATAGTAAATTTGATGCCCCCAGCCATTGTCCAGAACCTGCCCTGAGGGATGCCCTCAGTGGAGTGGGAATAGTAAATTTGACCCACAGCAACTGTCCACCACCTGCCTTGAGGAATGCCCCCAGTGGAGTGGGAATACAAAATGTGTCCCACTTCCACTGTCCAGCACCTGCCCTAAGGAAGACCCCCAATGGGGTCGAATTAGGAAATTACCCCTCAGCCTCCATCCAGCACCTGCCCTCAGTGGAGTGGAATAGTACATTTGACCCCCAGCCAGTGACCAGCTCATGCCCTGACAGATGCCCCAGTAAAGTGGGAATTGTAAATTTGACCCAGGCCATTTCCCAGCTTCTGCCCTGAGGGATGCCCCCAATGAAGTAGGAATAGTAAGTAACCCCCAGCCACTGTCCAGCATCTGCCTTGAAGGAAGGACACCCCCAACAGAGTGGGAATAGTACATTTAAACCCCAGCCACTGTCCAGTACCTGCCCTGAGGGTCACCCCCAGCAGAGAGGGAATAGTAAATTTGACCCCCAGCCAGTTTCCAGCCTCTGTACTGAGGGATGCCCCCAGAGGAGTGGGATTAGCAAATTTGATTCTAGCCACTGTCCAGGTCCTGCCCTGAGGGATGCCCTCAGCGGAGTGGGAATAGTAAATTTGACTCCAGCCACTGATCAACACCTGCCCTGAGGCATACCCCCAGTGCAGTGGGAATAGAACATTTTACCCCAGCCAGTGTCCAGCACCAGCACTGATGGACACCTACAGTCGAGTGGGAATAGTAAGTTTGACTCCTGCCACTGTCCACCACCTGCTCTGTGGGATGCCTGCAGTGCAGTGGGAATTACAAATTTTACCTCCCCGGCTACTGTCCAGCACCTGCATTCAGGGATGCCCCCAGTGGTGTGGGAAGAGCAAGTTTGACCGCTAGCCACTGACCAGCACCTGCTCTGTGGGATGCCCCTATCAGAGTGGGAATCGTACATTTGATTTAAGTCACTATCCAGCACCTTCCCTGAGGGACACCACTAGCAGAGTGGGAATAGTAAATTTTATGCCTCCAGCCACTGTCCAGAACCTGTCCTGAAGGATGTCCCCAGTGGAGTGGTAATAGTAATTTTGACCTACAGCCACTGTCCAGCGTCTGCCTTGGGGAATGCTCCAGTGGAGTGGGAAAACAAAATTGGCCCACTGCCACTGTCCAGCACCTGCACTAAGGAAGACCCCAGTGAAGTGGAAATAGTAAAATAGCCCTTAGCCACTGTCCAGCACCTGCCCTCAGGGATGCCCCAGTGGAGTACCAGTGACAAGCAAATTGCGCTGACAGACGCCCCTAGCAAACTGGAAATTGTTAATTTGACCCCAGTCGATGCCCAGCATCTGCCCTGAGGGACGCCCCCCATGAAGTGGGAATAGTACTTTACCCCAAGACACTGTCCAGCACCTGCCCTGAGTGTCGCCCCTAGCAGAGAGGGAATAGTAAATTTGACCCCCAGCCAGTTTCCAGCATCTGTACTGAGGGATGCCCCCAGAGGAGTGGGAATAGCAACTTTGATTCCAGCCACTGCCCAGGTCCTGCCCTGAGGGATGCCCTCAGCGGAGTGGGAATAGTAAATTTTACTCCAGCCCATGATCAACACCTGCCCAAAGGGATGCCCCAGTGGAGTGGGAATAGAACATTTGACCCCAGCCAGTGTCCAGCACCTGCTCTGATGGCTACCCCCAGTGGAGTGAGAATAGTTAATTTGACTCCAGTCACTGTCCACCACCTGCTCTGAGGGATGCCCCCAGCAGAGTGGGAATAGTAACTTTGACCTCCTCAGCCACTGTCCAGCACCTGCACTGAGAGATGCCCCCAGCAGAGTTGGAATGGTAATTTGATCCCAGCCATTGTCCAGCACATGCTCTGAGGGGTGCCCCTAGAGGTGTGGGAATAGTAAATATGACGCCCCCAGCCACTGTCCAGAACCTGCGGGATTCCTCCAGTGGAGTGGGAATAGAAATTTAAACCCACCCCCTGTCCAGCATCTGCCTTGAGGGATGCCCCCAGTGCAGTGGGAAGACAAAATTTGTCCCCAGGCCATTTACCAGCACCTGCCCTAAGGAAGACCCCCAGGCAGTGTTCACCACCTGCCCAGAGGAATGCCCCCAGTGGAGTGGGAATAGTAATGTTTGCCCTCAGCCAGTGACCAGCATATGCCCTGACAGATTCCCCAGCAGAGTGGGAGTAGAAAATTTGACCTGCCCAGCCACTGCCTAGCACCTGCCTTGAGGGACCCTCCCCCCGCATAGTGGGAATAGAAAATTATACCGCTAGGAACTGTCCAGCACCTGCCGTGAGGCATTCCCCCAAGGGAGTGGGAATAGTCTGTGTGTAGCACCTGTCCTGAAGGATGCCCCCAACAGAGTGGGAATAGTAAATTTAAACCACAGCCACTGTCCAGCACCTGCCCTGAGGGATGCCCCAAGCAAATTAGGAATAATAAATTACCCCCAGCCACTGTCCAGCATCTGCCTTGAAGGTAGGACAACCCCCACAGAGTGGGAATCGTACATTTGAACCCCAGCCACTGTCCAGCACCTGCCCTGGGAGAAACCCCCAGCAGAGTGGTAATAGTAGTTTTGACCCCCAGCCAGTGTCTAGCATCTGTACTGACAGATGCCCCCAGAGTAGTGGGAATAGTAAATTTGATTCCAGCCACTGTCCAGGTCCTGCCCTGAGGGATGCCCTCACTGGAGTGGGATTAGTACATTTGAATCCAGCCACTGATCAACACCTGCCCTGAGGGATACCCCCAGCAGAGTGGGAATAGAAAATTTGACCCCCAGCCAGTGTCCAGCACCGGCACTGATGGACGCCTACAGCCGAGTGGGAATAGTAAATTTGACTCCAGCCACTTTCCACCACCGGCTCTAAGGGATGCCCCCAGGGGAGTGGGAAGAGCAAATTTGACCCCCTGCCACTGACCAGCACCTGCTCTGTGGGATGCCCCTAGTGGAGTGGGAATTGTAAATTTGATTCCAGTCACTATCTAGCACCTGCCCTGAGGGACACCACCAGTGGAGTGGGAATAGTAACTTTGATGCCTCCAGCCACTGTCCAGAACCTGCCCTGAGGGATGCCCCCGGTGGAGTGGGAATAGTAAATTTGACCCACAGCCACTGTCCAGTGCCTGCCTTTGGGAATGGCCCCAGTGGAGTGGGAATACAAAATTGGCCCACAGCCACTGTTCAGCACCTGCACTAAGGAAGGCCCCCAGTGGAGAGGAAATAATAAATTTTCCCATAGCCACTGTCCAGCACCTGCCCACAGGGATGCCCCCAGTGGAGTAAGAATAGTAAATTTGACCCCCAACCAGTGACCAACACATGCCCTGACCGATACCCCTATTGAAGTAGGAATTGTTAATTTGACCCCAGTCGCTGCCCAGCATCTGCCCTGAGGGACACCCCCAATGAAGTGGGAATAGTAAATTACTTCCAGCCACTGTCCAGCGCCTGCCCTGAAGGACAGCCAAACAGAGTGGGAATAGAACATTTTAACCCTAGCCACTGTCCAGCACCTGCCCTCGGGGACGCCCCAGCAGAGTAGGAATAGTACATTTGACCCCCAGCCAGTGTCCAGCATCTGCCCTGAGGGATGCCTCTAACAGAGTGGGAATAGTGAATTTGACTTCAGCCACTGTCCACCACCTGCTCTGAGGGGTGCCTCCAGTGGAGTGGGAATAGCAAATTGACCTCCCCGACCACTGTCAAGCACCTGCATTAAGGAACGCCCCAGCGGACTGGGAAGAGCAAATTTGACCCCCAGCCAGTGACCAGCACCTGCACTCTGGGATGCCCCTAGCTGAGAGGGAATTGCAAATTTTATTCCAGCCACAATGCAGCACCTTCCCTGAGGGACACCACCAGCGGAGTGGGAATAGTAAATTTGATGCCCCCAGCCATTGTCCAGAACCTGCCCTGAGGGATGCCCTCAGTGGAGTGGGAATAGTAAATTTGACCCACAGCCACTGTCCACCACCTGCCTTGAGGAATGCCCCCAGTGGAGTGGGAATACAAAATGTGTCCCACTTCCACTGTCCAGCACCTGCCCTAAGGAAGACCCCCAATGTGGTAGAATTAGGAAATTACCCCTCAGCCTCCATCCAGCACCTGCCCTCAGTGGAGTGGAATAGTACATTTGACCCCCAGCCAGTGACCAGCACATGCCCTGACAGATGCCCCAGTAAAGTGGGAATTGTAAATTTGACCCAGGCCATTTCCCAGCTTCTGCCCTGAGGGATGCCCCCAATGAAGTAGGAATAGTAAATAACCCCCAGCCGAAGTCCAGCATCTGCGTTGAAGGAAGGACACCCCCAACAGAGTGGGAATAGTACATTTGAACCCCAGCCACTATCCAGTACCTGCCCTGAGGGTCACCCCCAGCAGAGAGGGAATAGTAAATTTTACCCCCAGCCAGTTTCCAGCATCTGTACTGAGGGATGCCCCCAGAGGAGTGGGATTAGTAAATTTGATTCTAGCCACTGTCCAGGTCCTGCCCTGAGGGATGCCCTCAGCGGAGTGGGAATAGTAAATTTGACTCCAGCCACTGATCAACACCTGCCCTGAGGGATACCCCCAGTGCAGTGGGAATAGAAAATTTTACCCCAGCCAGTGTCCAGCACCAGCACTGATGGACACCTACAGTGGAGTGGGAATAGTAAGTTTGACTCCTGCCACTGTCCACCACCTGCTCTGTGGGATGCCTGCAGTGCAGTGGGAATTACAAATTTGACCTCCCCGGCTACTGTCCAGCACCTGCATTCAGGGATGATCCCAGCGGTGTGGAAAGAGCAAATTTGACCGCTAACCACTGACCAGTACCTGCTCTGTGGGATGCCCCTATCAGAGTGGGAATCGTACATTTGATTTAAGTCACTATCCAGCACCTTCCCTGAGGGACACCACTAGCAGAGTGGGAATAGTAAATTTTATGCCTCCAGCCACTGTCCAGAACCTGTCCTGAAGGATGTCCCCAGTGGAGTGGTAATAGTAATTTTGACCTACAGCCACTGTCCAGCGTCTGCCTTGGGGAATGCTCCAGTGGAGTGGGAAAACAAAATTGGCCCACTGCCACTGTCCAGCACCTGCACTAAGGAAGACCCCCAGTGGAGTGGAAATAGTAAAATAGCCCTTAGCCACTGTCCAGCACCTGCCCTCAGGGATGCCCCAGTGGAGTACAGTGACAAGCAAATTGCCCTGACAGACGCCCCTAGCAAACTGGAAATTGTTAATTTGACCCCAGTCGATGCCCAGCATCTGCCCTGAGGGACGCCCCCAATGAAGTGGGAATAGTACTTTACCCCAATACACTGTCCAGCGCCTGCCCTGAAGGACACCCCCAACAGAGTGGGAGTAGAAAACTTGAAACCTAGCCACTGTCCAGCGCCTGCCAGGGGGGACGCCCCAGGAGAGTAGGAATAGTAAATTTGACTCCCAGCCAGAGTCCAGCATCTGTACTGAGGAATGCCCCTAGCGGAGTGGGAATAGTAAATTAGATTCCAGCCACTGTCCAGGTCCTGCCCTAAGGTACGCCCTCAGCAGACTGGTAATAGTAAATTTGATTCCAGCCACTGACCAACACCTGCCCCAAGGGATACCCCCAGCGGAGTTCGAATAGCAAATCTGACCCCCAACCAGTGTCCTGCACCTGCTCTGAGGGATGCCTCTAGTAGAGTGGGAATAGTGAATTCAATTCCTGCCACTGTTCAGAACCTGCCCTTTAGGATGCCCCAGTGGAGTGGGAATAAAATATTTGACCCCCAGCCTGTGTCCAGCACCCACACTGATGGATGTCCAGAACGGCGTGGGAATAGTAAATTTTACTCCAGCGACTGTCCACCACATGCTCTGAGGGATGCCCCCAGTGGAGTGGAAATGGCAAATTTGACTGCCCCGACCACAGTCTAAAACCTACACTGAGGGATACCCCAGCGGAGTGGGAATAGCAACTTTGACCCCGTGCCAGTGTCCACCATCTGTACTGAGGGATGCCTCCAGTGGAGTTGAAATAGTAAATTCAATTCCAGACACTGTCCAGCTTCTTCCCTGAGTGGTGGCCACAGAGGAGTGGGAATAGTAAATTTGGCTCTCAGCCTCTGTCCAGCAGCAGCCCTAATGGACTCCCCCAGCTGAGTGGAAATACTAAATAGCCCTCAGCCAGTGTGCAGCACCTGCCCTCAGGAATGCCCCCAGTAGAGTGGGAATAATACATTTGACCCCCAGCCAGTGTCTAGCAAATGCACTGACAGATGCCCCCAGCGGAGTGGGAATAGTTCATTTGACCCTGTAGCCATTGTCCAGCACCTGTCCCCATGGTCTCCCCCAGCAAAGTGGGAATAGGTAATATCATTCCAGCCACTGTCCAGTCCCTGCTCTGAGGGATGCCTCCAATGGACTGGGAATAATAAAATACCCCCAGCCTTTGTCCAGCACCTGTACTAAGGGACGCCTCCAACAGAGTGGGAATAGTAAATTTGACCCCAGCCACTGTCCAGCACCTGCGCTGAGGGACACCCCCAGCGGAGTGGGAATACTAAATTTAACTCCCAGTCAGTGTCCAGTACTTGCCTTGAGGGATGCCCTGTGTGGAGTGCGAATAGTAAAATTGATTCCAGCCACTGTCCAGCTCCTGCCCTAAGGGTCGCCCTCAGCAGAGTGGGAGTAGTAAATTTGACCCCCAGGAACTGTCCAACACCTACCCTGACGAGTGATGGCAGTGGTGTGGGAATAGTAAATTTGACCACCAGCTACTATCCAGCACAAGCCTTGAGGAGCACCCCCAGTGGAGTGGGAATTCAAAATTTACCCTCAGCGACTATCCAGGGCCTGTCCTAAGGGATACCCCCAGTGAAGAGAAAATAGTAAATTAGCCCCCCAGCCAGTGTCCAACACTTTCCCTGGGGGATGATCTCAGCGGAGTGGGAATAGTAAATTTGACCCCCAGCCAGTGTCCAGGACATGCCCTGACAGATGTCCCCAGCAGAGTAGGAATATTAAGTTTGACTCTCCCAGTCACTATCCAGCAGCTGCCCTGAGCAGGTGGGAATAGTAAATTTGACCTCCAGCCACTGACCAGCACCTGCCCTGAGTGATGCCCCCAGCAAAGTGGGAATTTGACCCTGTTCCAGTGTTCAGCACTTGCACTGAGGAAGGCCTCTAGTGGAGTGGGAATAGTAAATTTACCCCCCCCCCTCCGCCACTGTCCAGCTCCTGCCATGAGAGGTTTCCCCAATGGAGTGGGAAAAGTAAATTTGACCCCCCAGCTACTGTCCAGCACATGCTCTGCGGGATACCCCCAGCAGACCTAGAATAGTCCCAACTTTATATCTACAATGACAGAACAGTAATAAGCAACAGTATGGTTTTACTGGGCAGCAACTCTCGGAATGGTGTCCTTGTGCTATAGGGAAAAATGGGCACATGTGTTTTCAAAGAACAATATATCAATCATCAATTCTGGCAACTTCGTAATTACCAAAGAAGCACCATCTCTTCTAAAATATGGAGATAGGGGAAATCTATTGTAAAGCAGAATGAGTCCATCGTAGCTATGAAACAGAATTAGCTTCCCCTGCCACTGTCCTGTAGCTGATGCGATAGTTTGATAATGTGAACTTACCTTGCTCCAGTGGTGTTCCTGGCACTGTCTAGGTCTAACAAAAGGGATGTCCTCAGAACACTGATTTACCTGCTTTTTGACATACATATTTTATATTGGTATATCATTTATAGGTGTCTTGGGGATATCTTTGTTTCTCAAAATATACTGAAAAACACGTTCAGATGGGTATGTAAGCAATGTATTTATCCTATAGTTATTTTTAATTTTTAATTAGGCTTGTTAAAAATGGGGTCTTTGGTTGGCAGTCAGGTTACCCCCTGTCCAAGCAAGGACCTTCACTCTAGTCAGGGTAAGTCACACACAATCCAAATTATCCTGTGCCCACCCTCTGGTAGCTTGGCACTGAGCAGTCAGGCTTAACTTGGAAGGCAATGTGTAAAGTATTTGTGCAATAAGTCATACAATAACACCATATAGCACCACAAAAACACACCACACAGTGTTTAGAAAAATATATAATATTTATCTGGGTATTTGCAGGTCAAAACGATAAAAGATGCAATAAGAAATTGTAGAGATATCACTGAAAAGTGATATGAAGTGTCTTAAGTCTTTAAAAAGCAAACAAAGTCTCTTTCAAGCACAAAGTACCTGGTTTGGAGTGAAAAATCTCCGCAAAGGGCCGCAGAGGAGGAGATGCGTGGAAAAATGGTGTGTGCGTCGGTTTCGCCCCTTCACACACGGACTTGCGTCGTTATTTTTGACGCGGGGAAGACGTGCGGCGATTTCTGGCGTGCGGACAGGTCTCCTCTGTGGGTCACAGGGTTTTCAGACACCCCGGGGTCTGTGCGTGGAATCCTGGGCTTTTTGTCAGGCTGCGCGTCGTTCCGGTGGGCTGTACGTGGAATTTAGAATTTTCTTCCTCACGGCAAGCGCTGCATCGATTTCCTCTCTGGAAGTCGGGTGGCGTTATCCAGGCGGGTCGTGCGTCGAAGTTCCGGTCGCACCGCAGGCGTTGCGTCGATCTTTTCCTTGCCGGGTCGAGCGGCGTCTTTCCGGATCGGCGTGCAGTGAATTTTTCACCGCGGAGCAAGCTGTGCATCCAGTTGAAAGATAGAAGTCTTTTTGGTCCTGAGGCTTCAGGGAACAGGAGGCAAGCTCTATCCAAGCCCTTGGAGAGCACTTCTGCAGCAAGGCAAGAGTTCAGCAAGGCAGCAGGGCAACAGCAAGGCAGCAGTCCTCTGTAGAAAGCAGTCAGGTGAGTCCTTTGAGCAGCCAGGCAGTTCTTCTTGGCAGGATGCAGGTTCTGGTTCAGGTTTCTTCTCCAGCAAGTGTCTCAGGTGGTAGGGCAGAGGCCCTGTTTTATACTCAAATGTGCCTTTGAAGTGGGGGAGACTTCAAAGAGTGGCTTAAAAGTGCACCACGTCCCCTTTCAGTTCAATCCTGTCTGCCAGGGACCCAGTAGGGGGTGTGGCAGTTCTTTGTGTCAGAGCAGGCCCTCCACCCTCCCAGCCCAGGAAAACCCATTCAAAATGCAGATGTATGCAAGTGAGGCTGAGTACCCTGTGTTTGGGGTGTGTCTGAGTGAATGCACAAGGAGCTGTCAACTAAACCCAGCCAGACGTGGATTTTTAAGGCACAGAAAGATTTAAGTGCAGGGAAATGCTCACTTTCTAAAAGTGCCATTTCTAAAATAGTAATATTAAATCCAACTTCACTAGTCAGCAGGATTTTGTATTACCATTCTGGCCATACTAAATATGACCTTCCTACTCCCTTCAGATCAGCAGCTACCACTTCAACAATGTATGAGGGCAGCCCAAATGTCAGCCTATGAAGGGAGCAGGCCTGACAGTAGTGTAAAAACGAATTAAGGGGTTTTACACTACCAGGACATGTAAACTATACAGGTACATGTCCTGCCTTTTACCCACACAGCACCCTGCTCTAGGGGTTACCTAGGGCACACATTAGGGGTGACATATGTAGAGAAAGGGGAGGTTTAGGCTTGGAAAGTACTTTTAAATGCTAAGTCACAGTGACAGTGAAACTGCACACACAGGCCTTGCAATGGCAGGCCTGAGACAAGGTAAAAGGGGCTACTTGAGTAGGTGGCACAACCAGTGCTGCAGGCCCACTAGTAGCATTTAATCTACAGGCCCTAGGCACATACAGTGCACATTACTAGGGACTTATAAGTAAATTAAATAGTTCAATTGGGTATGATCCAAGGTTACCATGTTTAAAGGGAGAGAGCATATGCACTTTAGCACTGGTTAGCAGTGGTAAATTGCGCAGTCTAAAAGCCAGCAAAAACAGAGTCCAAAAAGTGGAGGGAGGCAGGCAAAAAGTTAGGGGTGACCACCTTAAGGCTGTCAGGTCTAACAAGGCTTATTTCAGAAAAACAGAGAAGAAAGTTTTTATTGTAATGGTATTCCCTTCCTCCTAATTGTTACAGCCAGCTAACAAAACGGTAAATTTTCTGAACTATAAAAAAAAATACCTTTAGACAGTCTTTCACTATTTTAATTCGAAACTAATAATAGGAATTTGGCTCTAATAGCGTACTTAATTTGGTCACTAGTTAGTCGGCAGCTGATGTCTCACATACGTATGGTAGTGATCACTGTCACAGAGCAAGTGACAACAAAATGGTGGTCAGCAAATTTATATGTTTGGTCTCAGGTAACTTTTTTTTAAAATAAATGTTTTGAAGTGTTTTTTAAAAGTAGAACTCTAACGTGACAGAACGTATGTTTACAAAAGCACGCATTTATTTCATGCTATCTGTTACTGGCAAAATAACATTGCTATTTTGTATTGATAAATGTTTGGCATAATATGTACACAGTAAGGAAGGACTACATGTCCAATGTATTTCTGCGAAGTGGCTATGTGATTATTAAATCCGTATATTTAATAAGGTGTAAAAGTAAGTGGATTGTTTTACTAAAAATTATTTGTTTTAAGTATCAGCATAATTAAGCATTCATTGTTTTAGTATTTTTAATAGCACTCTACGTGCCGGCGTGCTGTTACACTTCATTCTAAAAACTGGTGGGATGATGTCAGCTTCGTGCTAACTGTTTAGTAATTGAAACCACTGGCTTTCGTTATAGAATCATACATCTGTGTGGTAGATGTCGCAGGGGGAGGGGTTATTTCATGCTTCTAACTTGACTTTCTCCCCTTGTACTGGCCTACTGGCCAGAAAAGCCCGATGAAAACAAACACTTTCTTGCCTTAGTACTGCTCCATGATATGCATAGGGTGGCCTTCACATTGGGCCAAGGATGTGTGCCCACTGTTCAAGGATTGTTACTCCAATGGCATATTGCCTACAGCAGTTAACAGTATACCCACCATGCTGTAACCCCCCAGCAGACGCAGAGAAATTTCATGACCATTCCTATATAACTTGTCAACACAGACAACGCCCTCTATCCTTTGAGGTCCTGGATGAATCGGTAGCCCGTTGGTGTGATCAAAACATCACCATTAAAGCCAATTGATTCTTTGTGATGAAATGTAGCCCCAGCATGAATTTGTTGTTATTGTTTTTCTCAACGTGCAGTATGAATTGTAACGCGAGCGCTTCTAGATTCCTTCCTCTACCACTCAATAGGTTCTCCTTTCTGGATCGGACCATATGTTTTAATAATGCAGCTAAGTTAAAAAAGGTGCTTTTGTGATTTGGGCCCATTACCTTCAAGCGTTCTATGCATACTTCCGGTTGGCTAAGATTTCTTTATTAATTTGAATTGGATATAAGCTTGTCCTGTTGCTTTTGTCAGCAAACCCTTTTTGAAGCACAAGGGCACTGTGTCCTGGAAAGGTTCTTGATGCAAGTCATTAGAACACTGTTAAAACGATAGTGTGAAATTGCCAAACACTGCTGCATGAGATTAATTTCTAAATTCTGATGTATATATGTTTGTGATGTTATCTTGCTGCCTAAAGACACTCACTCTACAGTTTCCTCTCATGCAACAATATTCAAACCACAATGCACAGTGACACACATATTGGCAATAATTGCAATTGCACCATTTGTGGGAATCTAAGACTATGGGACTGTGGGAGAGCGCACTCAATTGCAACCGTGACAAGTACCGCTTTCCTCATTAAGAGTGGTGTGGACCTTCAGTTGTGTTGAGGGTGGAGACTATTCTGTCTCTACCGTCAATATTCTTCCCCGACAGCCAAAGAAAATAAAGGCCATCAGAGGATTGGCCATTTGTCTGCCCACCCTATTTATTTCAAACAAATCAAGAATTTTAATAATTATTAATTAATTAACCTGCCACCCTATACTCTTACAAACCTAACATCCCACAAGTAACGTATAATGAAAATAATGTAGTATTACATACATTATATAATAGATAAATATCAATCATATAATCAAGTGAAAGTTATTAATTCATTCATAATTAATTATTACTTAATTGACCTCCCACTCTATCCTCGTACAAACACAACAACTCACTACGTGTCAGGAACATTTTATTAAGGAGCAGTACCCTCCTATGCCCACCTTCTGGCAGCACCGAGTCTAGGATTTTGTACACCAGAATTTCGGAGTGGCCAGATAATGATAAGGGTTTTTGGGAGGGTACTGTGTGGAGGGAGACCTGGAACAGTGATGACCAATAGTTATTACTGTAATGCTTTATGTCAAACACTGTGCATCAATATGTACTGTAGATTGTCTCTTACCTGTTGGGGATTTAACTGCGTTACTTCACATGCTGGAATAATCATTAAACCATGAACTATGTTGCACACTCATCCTTTAGGAACATGTTCCATGGAGTCAATTGCTTTTTCTCAAATGTCTTGTTCCATTTACATAAAAAGTATTTCAGCAAACCTTCCTTAAATTCTCAAAGAGAATACTTCTGAAGTGTCAAATGGGCCTGTAATGCTTTCACATCAAGGCGGTTTTGCATAACATTGTTCCAACAAATTAGGTTTCAAAACATCGTACCAAATCTACAATATCGTAATGTGGCTTCCTAAATCAGCAAGTCTCAACGTACGTTTTGTTAAGTCATTCACTGAGTTGAAGAAAACCCCAGCTCATGCCGCGATTCTGCAGATCAGGAAAGCAGCTGCTGCCAGGATCGGCAATGCGCTAATCACAACTGCTTCGGCGTGGGAGAGGCTTGATAATAGGCAGCCACAGAAGATGTTATCCAAGATGGCGGCTGCGTTGCCTTACATAAAATGGGACTTAGGACTGCGAGAACATAAACCAAGAGTTATTTCACAGTACAAATCATTTGTCACACTTAGTGCAAATGGGTGTGCATTAAATAGCGCTCACACTTTAGTTTGTTGTACGTGCCACAGGTGCGTAGTGCCAAAAGGTGGTCATGTAGGCAATAGTGTAATATGTTTTAAGGCATGTCGGCACCATAAACAAATATGTAAATGTTTACCCATTCATAAATTGACTTTATACCCAATGGCAGTAAAATAAGCCAAAGAGAGCCTGAGTGCTTAGGCTGGCAGATTATGACACTACAACACTCTTTATTAACATTACAAATGTAATAAATACATTTAAATTACTTAAAATTATATTCTATAGTTAAACGATTACTAACATTTATTTTATCAATAGTAACACATACAAGTAATATATCAACTAAAACACATTCAAACAACTAAAAAACAATATTTGTAACCACAATTTTATTGAAAACATTATTAAAAACATTAACATTGTTTAAAATTATATTACTTACCTCAAAAAACAATATTCTTTTTAACGATATTTGTGCATCACAATGTTTGTGTTCAGATATTCAATTTCCAGTATTTCTACTCCCAATATTTGTAACTTGATATTTTGTCCAAACACCCTTCTCATTACATTCCTCATAATTACTGTTTGCAGGAATACCCAACCAGCCAAAAAAAGAACTCGTTGATAGAATTCATGCAACACTCATATTTAATATAGTACAATGCATGACTGCAGCTCAAAAAATCGAATTTGAAATTAGAATAATAATGCCAAAGTTAATTTCAGAACCCGCAGTCAAACTTAGGTGGTCATTACAACCCTGGTGGACGGTGTTAAAGCGGCGGTAAGACCGCCAACAGGCCGGCAGTAAAAAAATGGGAATTATGACCGTGGCGGAAACCGCCAACAAAGACAGCCACTTTAAGACTCCGACCGCCACAGCGGTACGAACAAACAGCGCGGCGGTCACCACCAACAGACAGGCGGGAGACAAAGTACTGCCCGCAGTATCACAACCTACCAATCCGCCACCTTTTCCGGGGCGGATTCACCGTGGATAAAAACACGGCGGAAACAGCCATTTCAAAGGGAAAATGCTCACCTCTACACACTCCACGAGGAACGACGACACCATGGAGCCGGAACTCCATATTCTACCTGCGATAGTCTTCCTGCTCCTATACGACGATCATCAACGCCGGCGGCGAAGACAATGGTGAGTACTGCACCTACGACATAGGGGAGAGAGAGGCAAAAGACAGGGACACACACACCCAACACCCCCACCCCGACCCTCACCCACTACAACACACACACCAATTCATATCCAAACATTACAGTAACAACCCCCAACCCCGCCGGAAGAATGCAAAGACCAAAGGACATGAGTGGAACCATTGTAATATATCAAAATACAGTAACCAAATATCTACATATATATATATATACACATTCAACAAAATATACACCACGATTAGTAGTGCAGGTAATGCACAAGTCATAGTCCGTGGACCACTGGGTCCAAAATGCATGGGCAAGGCCCACAACAGATACCTGATCAAAACGGAGAGAACACTGCTGGGGCATCAGATAGAAATACAACAGGCACCTCAGGGGGAAGTGAAGGGGGGGGCACCTCAGCCGGATGAGTGCACCATGTCAGATCCACGATGGGGCTCCATGCCCATTGATGTATCCTGGGGAGTGCAAAGCCACAGTCTCTCAAGTCTCTACAGTGGGTGGTTTGCCCACTGTTCAATCCTGGGGAGTGCAAAGCCACAGTCTCTCAAGTCTAGTCTCTACAGTGGGTGGGTTGCCCACTGTTCAATCCTGGGGAGTGCAAAGCCACAGTCTCTCAAGTTTCTACAGTGGGTGGGTTGCCCACTGTTCAATCCTGGGGAATGCAAAGCCACAGTCTCTCAAGTGGATGCATGTCTCCACTGGTTCTGGAGGAGGACTGGTGCCCAGAGTGCCTCATTCTGTGCAGGACAGACGGAGTGGATGCATGTCTCCACTGGTTCTGGAGGGGGACTGGTGCCCAGAGTGCTTCATCCTGTACAGGACAGACGGAGTGGATGCATGTCTCCACTGGTTCTGGAGGGGGACTGGTGCCCAGAGTGCTTCATCTTGTGCAGGACAGACAGAGTGGATGCATGTCTCCACCGGTTCTGGAGGGGGACTGGTGCCCAGAGTGCATCACTCACCCGTGACGGTCCCAGTAGCATCACTGGCCCTGCCGCTCATGGGCTAGAGGTGCTTGAGTTGGCGGTGCATGCCCTGTTCAGCGGTGCTTGCCATGGCGGTCTTTACCCTGTTCAGTGGTGCTTGAGTGTGCAGTTTCTTACCTGTTCAGCGATGCTTGCCCTGCTCAGCGGTGCTTGCCATGGCGGTCTTTGCCCTGTTCAGCAGTGCTTGAGTTTGCAGTTTCTGACCTGTTCAGCGGTGCTTGCCCTGTTCAGCGGTGCTTGCAAAGGCGGTCTTTGCCCTGTTCAGTGGTGCTTGAGTGTGCAGTTTCTGACCTGTTCAGCGGTGCTTGCCCTGTTCAGCGGTGCTTGCCATGGCGGTCCTTCATTGGGCAGCTGGGCTGTGGCTGCCGGAGCTGTCCTGGGCAGCTGGGCTGTGGCTGGCGGTGGCCTCCTGGCCACTGACGATGGGGCTGGCCTCCTGGGCAGTGACTCTGGCGGTGGCCTCCTGGCCAGTGACAATTGCGCTGCCCTCCTGGGCACTGACTCTGGCGGTGGCCTCCTGGCCACTGATGATGGGGCTGGCCTCCTGGGCAGTGACTCTGGCGGTGGCCTCCTGGCCAGTGACGATTGCGCTGCCCTCCTGGGCACTGACTCTGGCGGTGGCCTCCTGGCCAGTGACGATTGGGCTGCCCTCCTGGGCAGTGACTCTGGCGGTGGCCTCCTGGCCACTGACGATTGGGCTGCCCTCCTGGGCAGTGACTCTGGCGGTGGCCTCCTGGCCAGTGATGATTGCGCTTCCCTCCTGGGCAGTGACTCTGGTGGTGGCCTCCTGGCCACTGACGATGGGGCTGGCCTCCTGGGCACTGACTCTGGCGGTGGCCTCCTGGCCACTGACAATTGGGCTGCCCTCCTGGGCAGTGACTCTGGCGGTGGCCTCCTGGCCAGTGACGATTGCGCTGCCCTCCTGGGCACTGACTCTGGTGGTGGCCTCCTGGCCACTGACGATGGGGCTGGCCTCCTGGGCAGTGACTCTGGTGGTGGCCTCCTGGCCAGTGACGATTGCGCTGCCCTCCTGGGCACTGACTCTGGCGGTGGCCTCCTGGCCAGTGACGATTGCGCTGCCCTCCTGGGCACTGACTCTGGCGGTGGCCTCCTGGCCACTGACGATTGGGCTGCCCTCCTGGGCAGTGACTCTGGCGGTGGCCTCCTGGCCAGTGACGATTGCGCTGCCCTCCTGGGCACTGACTCTGGCGGTGGCCTCCTGGCCACTGACGATGGGGCTGGCCTCCTGGGCAGTGACTCTGGCGGTGGCCTCCTGGCCAGTGACGATTGCGCTGCCCTCCTGGGCAGTGACTCTGGTGGTGGCCTCCTGGCCACTGACGATGGGGCTGGCCTCCTGGGCAGTGACTCTGGCGGTGGCCTCCTGGCCAGTGACGATTGCGCTGCCCTCCTGGGCACTGACTCTGGCGGTGGCCTCCTGCCCAGTGACGATTGCACTGCCCTCCTGGGCACTGACTCTGGCGGTGGCCTCCTGGCCACTGACGATTGGGCTGCCCTCCTTGGCAGTGACTCTGGCGGTGGCCTCCTGGCCAGTGACGATTGCACTGCCCTCCTGGGCAGTGACTCTGGTGGTGGCCTCCTGGCCACTGACGATGGGGCTGGCCTCCTGGGCAGTGACTCTGGCGGTGGCCTCCTGGCCAGTGACGATTGCGCTGCCCTCCTGGGCACTGACTCTGGCGGTGGCCTCCTGGCCAGTGACGATTGCGCTGCTCTCCTGGGCACTGACTCTGGCGGTGGCCTTCTGGCCACTGACGATTGGGCTGGCCTCCTGGGAAGGGACTCTGGTGGTGGCCTCCTGGCCAGTGACGATTGGGCTGGCGGTGGCCTAGTGGGCAGCGGGGATGATGGCGGTCTTCTCTGCCTTGCTGCTCCTCCCAGACTTTGGCGATTTTTTCTGCCCCTTCCCCACCTTGGCAGGAGTCACAGCTGAGTGGACACTCCCCCCGGGACCCTTGTGAGCGGCTTTTGCTGGCTGGAGTCTCCCCCCTCTCCCGCCAGGCACTGTCCAACTTCTGGTGCTTCACAGGGTGGGGACTGACTGTGCTGTGGCTCTGTGTCACACTGGCTGCCCTGGTACCTGGTGCACTCCACATACCTCTAACAACAGGCACCACTGGTCCCGGAGATTTTTTGGCTGAGGTGCTAGTACGGGACCTATGAATTGGAGGGGGGGTGGGAAAGAGGTCAAGCTTGGTCAGGAATGATTTCTTAGGAACACTGGGACGGGTAGCTGGAGGGGGTCTGGGAGTGGAGGAAGAGGAGGTGGTAGTAGGAGGTGTAACTTTTGTGGCTTTGGGTGCAGGTGCATGCGCTGGAGGCTGTCGTGAGGTGGATGTATGTTGGGTGGGTGTGTGCCTGCGTTTGTGTACTTTGGGAGGGGGCATCACAGACACACTGGGAGAGGACAGAGGGGATGTGTAAATGGTAGTGGGGGTGGTGACTGCACGTGAGCGGGGTGTGGTGGTGGGTGGGCTGGTGCGGGACCTAGTGGCTGTAGAGCTAGTGCATGCAGGTGTGAGTGTAGACCAGCCTGGGAGGGAGGAGGGAGACGAGGAGGAGGGGTACACAGTGGAGGCAGTGGATGTTGGCGTGTCTGTATGTGTGTGATGCTTGCGTGAGTGCCTGTGGGATGTGTGGTGCTTATGTTTGCCTGAGCTTCCCTTGTGTGGTGAGGTGTGTGCATGCTGGTCTGATGGAGTGCTTTGGATAGGCTGGGGTACAGGGGATTGGGTCTGGGTGGAGGAAGTTGGAGGGGGGAGGCTAGAGACAGGGACAATGGCTGCCATCAGTGCTGAGGCCAGAGTTTGCAGGGTTCGATGAAGGGCAGCCTGACCAGAATGAATGCCCTCCAGGAATGCATTTGTGTGTTGCAATTCCCTTTCTACACCCTGGATGGCATTCAAAATGGTAGACTGCACCACAGTGAGGGACCTGAGGAGGTCAATGGCCTCCTCACTGAGGGCAGCAGAGGTGACAGGGGCAGGGGCTGAGGTGCCTGGGGTGAAGGTGATGCCCACCCTCCTGGGTGAGCGGGCCCAGGGCGAAGGCTGAGGGGCTGCTGGGAGGGCGGTGCTGGTAGGGGGGGGTGACGGCTGTACCTGTAGAAGTGGGGGGCACAGATTTTGCCACCACCACAAGGGAGCTCCCTTCGGAGGACGAGTC
Organism: Pleurodeles waltl; assembly: GCF_031143425.1. Taxonomy (NCBI): domain Eukaryota; kingdom Metazoa; phylum Chordata; class Amphibia; order Caudata; family Salamandridae; genus Pleurodeles; species Pleurodeles waltl. Next base: position 539,965,521 of record NC_090437.1, read on the forward strand.
CGTGTCGCTCGTAGCAGATCCTGTGACCGCCATGAAGCTCCCCTCGCCCTCCGTCCCACTGGTGTGTTCCGAGTCTGTGGTGTGGCCCTCCATGGCCATGTGGGATGCAGCTCCCTCGTGCTCCGGTGCCACTGTACCTCCGCCTGATGATGCTGATGTACACAAGAACAGGGAGACCACAAAAAGGGGGGACGACGACAGAAGAAAGACAGGTTGATTGCATGGCTTACTGCTACCATTGGCGGACAATACAGACACAGTAGCCCCCTGCACTATGCCGCACTGTTGGGCTCCACAGATGCAGTTCCTGGGGTATGGCCTACATGGCTGTGGTCGACATCTGTACACATAGATGACACAGGGGCATGTATACCTGTACTTGGCACTCTACAGAGGTGGGGAGGAGTGCCACATGGCCTGCATTACGGAGGGGCCTAGCTTACGGAACTCGCCCTGGCCTAGGGGAACCCACAGCCCTCCTCCCCCACCCAGACACCTTCACTGCGGGCAAAGTACGCAGAATAATGTTGTACTCACCCCTTGTGTCTGCTGTGATGCACTCAAGTGCCCATCCAACTCAGGGTAGGCCACCGCCAGGATCCAGAACATCAGGGGGGTCATGGTGCGACGGGCACCCCTCCCACGTTGGGAGGCCATCCCCAGCTGAGCATCCGCCATCTTCTTGCTCCAGCGGCGAATGTCCTCCCACCTTTTACGGCAGTGGGTGTTCCATCTGTGGTGGACCCCCAGGGTCCGGACGTCCTTGGCGATGGCACGCCAAATATCCTTCTGCTGATGGGCGCTGACCTAAATGAAATGTACAAGGGAAGAAGAGAAGTCATTAGCAACTGCACAGTCGAAGTGAATGGCCCACATCCCTACCCTTGCCATGTGGCACATACATTCACAGTCCTTCATGCATGCAGAACTGTGGCCCCTTCCTTCTTACAACCAGCCCTCTCCACTCAGGCATAGCCCACACAACGTGCTCCCTGTGTACTTACCTGTTGGTCTGGAGGACCGTAGAGTAGCGTGTACTGGGGGAGGATCCCGTTCACAAGCTTCTCCAACTCCTCTGCAGTGAAGGCAGGGGCCCTTTCCCCAGACGCACGAGCCATTGTCTGTTCCAGACCGAGGTCACAGCAGCACTTGCAGTGTAGGTCCTCTCCTGTCGAAGATCAGGTATCAAGTGATTGAACAGATAGAAAATGGCGGTCACGTCCGCAGCGGTGACCTACGCGGCGGTGCGTAACATCACCGCCGGCGCACTTCTTCATTGGCTCCTGGGACCCATAGGGTCCAATGTTAACCAATGCAGCAATGCGCCACGGTTTTCGACCGCCTACCGCAACGGTGTACAACGCCAGCGCAGTTACCTCACAACCCATTGTCCCAGTTAGAGGTCAGGCAGCCGCCATTTCAGGGGCCCACATGGGTTCATTTTTAAGTGCGTCACACATACCTAGGCCTAGACTCAACACACATACAGGCAACTTTTTGGATTATGATTCGTGTTCTGTGTAGACTGTGGGTACATACCTCTGAGTTGTTTGACTCTGTGGTCGCTGTTATCCTTCCTAGGCACCGTCCGCTGGGACATGTGAGGAGATGGCGGAATCCTCCGGTGTACCGACCGCTGGTGGACCTGTTGACAGTGGTGGAGCGACATTTAATCATCACCTACAGGTTTGACCGTGCCACAATCCAGGAACTGTGTGCCCAGTTGGAGCCTGACCTGATGTCAGCAATCCGCCATCCCACAGGGATCCCCCCTCAAGTGCAGGTGCTATCAGTGCTCCATTTCCTTGCAAGTGGGTCATTTCAAACAACAGTGGCCATGGCATCAGGGATGTCCCAGCCTATGTTTTCCAACGTGTTGTCCAGAGTGTTGTCTACCCTGCTGAAACACATGCGGAGCTACATCGTTTTCCCTCAGGTGGAGGATTTGCCTACAGTTAAAGGTGACTTCTATGCCCTTGGACATATCCCCAACATCATAGGTGCCATTGATGGGACCCATGTAGCTCTGGTCCCCCCTCACAGGAGTAAACAGGTGTACAGGAACCGGAAGAGTTATCATTCGATGAATGTACAGATGGTATGTTTGGCAGACCAGTACATCTCCCAGGTAAATGCTATGTTCCCTGGCTCAGTGCATGACACCTACATCCTGCGGAATAGCAGCATCCCTTATGTGATGGGTCAACTCCAGAGGCATCGGGTGTGGCTATTAGGGGACTCTGGTTACCCCAACCTGTCATGGCTACTGACCCCAGTGAGGAATCCCAGGACCAGGGCAGAGGAATGCTACAATGGGGCCCATGGGCGGAATAGGAGGGTGATCGAACGCACCTTCGGCCTCCTGAAGGCCAGGTTCAGGTGCCTCCATATGACAGGTGGTTCCCTATTCTACTCACCAAGGAAGGTGTGCCAGATCACCGTGGCCTGCTGTATGCTTCACAATTTGGCTTTGCGACGACAGGTGCCTTTTCTGCAGGAGGATGGTCCAGATGACGGTGTTGTGGCAGCTGTGGAGCCTGTGGACAGTGATGAGGAGGAAGCAGAGGAAGAAGACATTGACAACAGGGACTCAGTTATCCAGCAATATTTCCAGTGACACACAGGTGAGAATACATTCCTGCCTACTACATGTACTTTCACACTTCTACCTCTGTCCTGTCAGTCGATTTCAACCAGTATATGGTAACTGAGTTGTACATTTCCCTTACGGTTTCACAGGTGTGGTTTCCAACATGTGTCATCTGCTTAGATTCCTCATGGACTTGAGATGTGTGACATAGGTATGTTGACATTACATTTGAGAACGCATTTTCTCACTGTCATTGCTAATACACATTTTCGAAATCAGAGACTGACTCCAGGTTGTTTTGTGCTTCAAGGGTGTTTATTGCAGTGCTAAATATTGGAGGGGGGTTGTAAAATGGTGAGGGGTGATGGTGGAGGAATGTCCAAGGCAGAGTCCAGTCTATTAGTCTCACAGGTGCATTGCCCATATGGGATTTGGAAGTGGGCTGGGGCAGTTCCAATATGGACAGGGTTACAAAGTGGGACAGTAGGATGACAATCAGGGTGGTCTTATTTCTTGGTGGGGTCTTGGCATCGTGCTCTGTCTTGTTCCTGGTTCTCAGAGACCACTTGCGGGTTGGTTCTCCATCTGCAGGGGGGGTGCTGGTGTGGTGGCCCTGTGGCGGTGCCTCCTGTCCACTAGCGCCGGCGGGGGTGGTGGGCAGTTTATCGTCCAGGCTAGTGTCAGGGGCCCCTTGGAGTGCGACAGTGTCCCTCCTGGTGTTCAGTATCTCCTTCAGCACCCCTACGATGGTGCCCAGGGCGGTGCTGATGGTTCTGAGTTCCTCCCTGAAGCCCAAATACTGTTCCTCCTGCAGGCGCTGGGTCTCCTGAAACTTGGCCAGTACCGTTGCCATCGTCTCCTGGGAATGGTGGTCGGCTCCCATGATGTTGGAGAGGGCCTCGTGGAGATTGGGTTCCCTAGGCCTGTCCGCCCCCTGTCGCACGGCAGCCCTCCCAGTTCCCCTGTGTTCCTGTGCCTCCGTCCCCTGGACCGTGTGCCCTGACACTGCCCCCAGGTCCCTGTTGTTGTTGGGGTGGTGGGTTATCCTGGGTTCCCTGTAGTGGTGGACACACAGCTGATTGACGTGTCCTGGGGACGGAGGTATGGGCCCACTGGGTGGGTGCTGTGCTGGTGTTACCAGAGGGTGGAAGGTATGTGGTGGCCTGTGCCTGTGTGAGGAGAACCGACTGTCCCGAGGCCCACGATGGTCCGGGCTGGTCATCTAAATCCAGTTGGACAGAGCTGCTGTTGTCACTGTGGGCCTCTTCTGTGGGTGGGGTGAAGATGTCTGGACCCTCCTGTCTGGTGACGTTGGGTAGTGGTCCTGCAGGGGTGGAAAGGCATGATTATTGCATCTGTATGTTTCATGGTGTGCAATTGGTGGGTGAACATGTACCCCAGTGCTAGCATTCCTGTGTGTGGGCTTGTGTGATGATGGTTGAGGGGGGTGTTATGGCTATGTGCAGTGGGCATGCTTTAGTGATGGGTGTCCATGCTTTGGTTTTGCATGCAGGGCTTGGTGTTGGGATGTGTGGTTTGTGATATTGGTACATTTGTGAGGAGTTGGAGTGATAGGGGTGGGGGCGAGGATGGGGGTCTGTGATAGCATGCAGGTTGGGTGGGGAATGTGATAGTTAAGATTTGACTTACCAGAGTCCTTTCCTCCACCGACTCCTGCGAGGCCCTCATGATGCAGAATCGCCAAGACCTGCTCCTCCCATGTTTTTAGTTGTGGGGGAGGAGGTGGGGGTCCACCGCCAGTCCGCTGTACCACGATGTTGTGTCTTAAGACCACGGAACGCACCTTCCCCCGTAGGTCGTTCCACCTCTTCCTGATGTCGTCCCGATTTCTTGGGTGCTCTCCCACTGCGTTGACCCTGTCGACTATTCTTCGCCATAGCTCCATCTTCCTAGCTATGGAGGTGTGCTGCACCTGTGAGCCAAATAGCTGTGGCTCTACCCGTACGATTTCCTCCACCATGACCCTGAGCTCCTTCTCAGAGAACCTGGGGTGTCTTTGCCGTGCCATGGGGTGGTGTAGGTGATGTGTGGGGTGGTGTATGTGGTGATAAGTGTGATGATATGTTGTGGTGTGTGGTGTTTTGTGCGTGGAAGTTGTGTGGGTGATGGTGTTGAGTGTCTGTGGCTGCTAGTTTGTGGATGGTGGTGTCTCTCTCTGTGCTTCGTTCTCAATTGTGGTCGTAGGGGTTTGTGGGTGATGTGGGTGTGTGTTTTATATTGTATTGGGTGTGTGGGAGTAGTGTGTGTATGTGTGTCAGGTGTGTGTATTTCAAATTGTCCAATGTGGTGGTGTTTTGGAGATGTGTGTGTATTTTGAGCGTGGCGGTGTGTACCGCCAATTGAATACCGCGGTTGAAAGACCGCCGCGTGGATTTGTGGGTCGTGATAGCATGGGCGTATTTCTGTTGCGTGACGGTGGAGGTTTTGTTTTTGCCAGTTTATCACTGACCTTTGGTGTGGCGGACTTGTGTGGGTGTCTGAATTTTGTCGGGTTTCGGGATGTGGGTCGTAATAGCTGTGGCGGATTTCCGCGGCCACAGCGGTGTGTTGGTGGTCTTCTGCACGACGGTAAGCGGCTTTTACTGCCAATGTTGTAATGACCCCCTTAGTCTTTAAGAATCAAGGAACGTGGATTGCCCTGCCCAGGTTGCTGCAGAACAAATGTAAGTAATAGAAACAGCAACCCATCCAACCCATGAGATAGCCATCCCACTTGTTGAACGAGATTGAATAAGTCCCAGAAGCTTAAAAGCAACCTTACCATAAGAAATTAAAATCTCCTCATTAATCCAATGACTTGAAGTAGGAAGTACATTTTCCCTCTTTTTTTACTTGCTCAAAGTTCACAAAAAGGGCTCATACATCCTGTAATCAGCTGCCACGTAATGGTAAATCTTGACTGCTCCAACAACTTATAAGAGCTCCTTATATCTGATGGATTACCTAGACAAACCCGGCCAATGGATTTATTCAACATCAAATTCTCCCATTTCCTCTTCACGTTTTTGTCCCTTAAAAGAGCAGGGACCTCAGAACATGTAAAGATTATTTTGGTCTAAGCAGTGTCACTATCAAGAATAGGTACCCATTACCTTTGATATTTCTTCTGTTGGGTTAGGTTGGACACCTCATCATTTATGAAAATTGTATCTCTGAGGGGAATATCATCTTATCAGAGTTTTGGAGGGAGAAAATGAAAGATGCAGAAAGTGAAAAGTGCGGTGGGTGCAACAGCCGTTTCAAAAAAGCTTCTGCTAACAGAACAAAATTATACAAGAATGGGAACTGCTGGCCACTAAGCTAGCATTTCAGGAGATTTAAAAGTTGTTTTTTGTTATATAGAGAAAAAATCTTTCTTCACTATTGAATTGAAGTTTCAATAACTACTAAATTAGTTGTTTAATTATTTTTCTAGATAGATCAAATTCCAAGTTCCAGTATTAGTACTTAATATTGCATCACACTGCTTCCCATTGGAACAGCCTATCCTGCTGCAGTGAAAATAGATTTTAGGTACTAGTCACTGTAAGGAAATTTAGCCTTTATGTGTCCTATTTTAAACATTCGCACCCTGCATTAGAGGGCAGTAAAGCTTACTTAGTGGTGACTAATATTTCATGGGAGGGTTTTAGACCTGTGAAAAGAGGGTTATTTCGACAGGTTGAATTCTCAGTTTATACCTGCACAGCCAGGATACCAGTGGCAGGTCTGAAGTCATGTCTGCATGGTCACTGCAATAGGGATTTGTAGGTAAGTTAAATATGCCAATTAGGGGTATACCAATTTCATCTCACTGAAAGGAGTAGCACATGCACTTACCGACTGCTGAGGAAGGAAAAGTATTCAAAATTCTATAGAAAGCTAAAAGAGGGTATATAGGAAAGGCAGAAAGATTATTGGTGACCCTGCGGAAAAGGAAGCTTTTGAACACTGAGATTACTAAGGGCATTCAAAATGTTCAGTGGAATACCTACAGAGAAACTCTTTTTAAGGATTCTCATAGGTTTGAACAGACATCTAGAACTTGTGCCTGAAAAATGACTGAAAAATTATTCTCAAACCCTTCCTGTAGGGTTTTTTAGATGATGGCCATTCCCCGACCCCTTGCCATTTTACCGGTTTTGATTGTATTACAGTCATGTCCTCAGTACAGGGCTTTTTCTACTATATTGGGGATTGTAGACCTGTTGAACAAGATGGCATATTTTGTGGCCTCAATAAAATTCCCACAACCATTGAGTTGTCCTTAGCTTCATTCAAAATGTGGGTCCTTTATCTTCAGTAATGATTTCCAACTACAGACCACAATGTGTGTCGAAATTCAGCAGAACTTGTGTGCGCCCTCTGTTCTCAACTTATCATCCTTAGACTGATCAAAAGACAGAGGCCCTCATTACAACTTCAGCAGTCTTTTGAAAGAACTGCCGTAGCCGCGTGCGCCAACATACCGCCAGTGCTGGTGGTATGTTTGGCACCACATTATGACATTTCCGCGGGGCCAGCGGACGGAAACAGCATTTTCGTCTGCTGGCCCAGCAGAAAAGTCACCACAACATTGAAGCCAGCTCGTAATGGAGCTGGTGGTAATGTTGAGGTGCGTCGGATGCAGCAGCACCCGTCGGGCATTCCACTGCCTGTAATTCGGGCAGTGGAATGCGCGATGGGGCTGTGCATGGGTGCCCCTGCAGTGCATGGGCTCCTGAGTCACCCATACCGCCAGCATTTCCATGGCCAGGCTGGCAGATGGGGACTCGTAATCCCCAGGGCAGCCCTACTTGCAGCGCTGCCCTGGTGGATTACAACCACCGGGACTGCCAGGCTGCAGGCTGGCAGCAGCCTGGCGGTATCGGCATTATCACGTTGTGGGACCGCCACCATCATAATGTGGCTGCAAGTACTGCCAGCCTGTTGGTGGTACTACCGCCACATTATCGCCTCCCGCCGGTGTCAAAATGACCCCCAGAATGTGCTAATCAGTCTCCGAGGAAATACATGAGATGTTTAATTGCCACACATAGTTTAAATCTCTTTAACAGACTTACCTTACAATATTAGCTCTCATTCAAGTACAGGAATTTCTCCATTCTTTTCTCTCACTGGTGTGATCCTTTTCACTAAACTGGTAAAAATACTCTCTGTTCCTGCAGTAAAGGAACACCATGTATGCTTAGTGAGAATCCAACAGATGGAATAACTACCACAAACCAAGGAATATGACAAAGAAAAGACTGATTAACAAAGACTACAATATTCCTCTTATCAGACAAGGGATCATATTTAGCTAACAACTAAAAATATAAAATTAGAAGGCCCTCAACAGCTTGCTTTTTAGGTACCTTTAATATCTTAAAGATTATAAACACTGTGACATTAAACTACAATTACCTGAAGTCTTTATGGTGCATCTGTTGCTTTCATCAAACCCCGTTGTTAATAAGGTGAATGGTAGGGGATCATGTTGACTATGAAGTAGGAACAATTCTTGAATCTAAAAGTCTCAATTGGACACAGTTTTATTAGTTCACTTGACGGGCTGTGGTCCTTTACCTCAGTCTCAGGACCCAATTGGATATATAAATGCTGCACAACTAGTACAAACTTTCTAACAAAAAAACCCTGCAAAACCCAGAATGGCGAATCAACCTTTGGGGTATACAGTTGCAACATGCACTTGGTGCAGTTTTGAAAATCCTGGTGAGAATAAATAACCTTAAGCTGAAGTTGAGGCTTCTACTCATTATTTCCTGCCTTAGATCTGCTTCCCTAACTAACCCCCAAGCCCTTTTTGGTTGCCCACAAAAAAGCAACTTGAGGTTCCTCATTTAGGCATATTGCTATTTCACTACGCTAAAATTTGAGGAAGTCATTAGAAACGTCAAATTACCTCCTCAAGTCACATGACCTGGCAGCTAATGTGAATAGTAATAGTCTATTTAAGCAATGCCCTGTTCCTTAACCAATTGCTTGGTTTTCCAGATGATGAAAGGAAAAAGTCTATTTTCCTCTAACCTATGTAATACTAAATCTGGTCCTGCAGCTTAATTCTTCATGCAATCTTTGCATTGGTATCATCAGGTTGGTGGCAGAGCACAGTTGCCATGTCTCCACCTCTGAAAACAGATGAAAGAAGGGTAATGAGATATTTAGTTTAACACATGAAAAAGAAAAGAACAAAAGACAATGGGACTGATTCACAAAGGGAAATTACAACAAACGTCTAAGTTTAGACAAAAAGTCTAAATTTAGATTGAAAGTTTAGACCTAAAAGTCTAAAGTTAGACCAAAAATTAGAACTTTTCTACCACAAATGTTAGACTTTTGGTTTAAGTTTAGACTTTTGGCCTAAGTTTAAACCAAAAGTCTAAATAAAGACCAAAAGTGTAACTTTTTTCATAGAAAAATTAGAATTTTTGGTCTAAATTTATACTTTTGGTATTAACTTAGACTTTTGGTCTAAGTTTACCTTTGTGAATCGGATCTAATAAGTCAATGTTAATTGAAAAAGAAATGAACAATAGGAAAGATTTCAAAAAGTTACAGTATTGTTTTGCACATTGAAAACTCTGAATTTAAAATACTGGTTGTCAAACTCCAACCTAACTAGAGAAAGTTATGCGAAGATAAACAATCTCCATCAATTGTGAATAGATACTGACATTACTGCTCATTGAAAACTGTCCGGTTGTTGATAGAAGATTTCTGCCCAAAGTGCCACTGAAGGCTAAATAGAGTGGGGGGAGCCAAGTATTTGGTGGACATAATACTATGAGATATTTGTGGCTGAGTACCCTAAAACCAAACACATAATAAATCTCTCTAATTCCCTTTTTGGGCATAACATTTAGCAATGCCCTTCAAGCTGTGCAGTAAAAACCCTCTATGCTGCGGATATTAAACTGTAATCCATCATGCACAGGCATGATTGCAGCACATTTCTCTTATTTTGTTGAGTTAAACTTTCACTGCTGAAAAAGTAATTCATTTGTGTGTAACCAGTTTGTATCTGGGCAAGCCAACTCATGTTTTCTTCTTTCAAAAGTAACAACTCACAATTAAAGTGCTTAGAAATTTCAAAATGTGATTCAAAGGGCTAAATAAAAATAAAAGTCAGTATCTTCTATCTGCATTAGATTGTGAAGGCTAAGCTGTTCAATTATTCCAAAATCAGTATGGAAAAAAAGGTTTTCCTTTTGAATTTGCTCATTTACCACAAACTTAACTTTTAAAAAATGTAATCAATCAGATGATATTCACTTAATGTGGATGTATACTCCTGGACAATTGCTAGTGTGTGTAGAGCAAATAATGGAAGGCTGATGTCTTGAAATGCTAATGTTAGTTTATGTGTGACCTTAAGGCAATAAAACGTGAATTTAATTGATTATGTCTTGCTAATTCCATTAAACAGTACCTTACATATCTTATTTCCAAATTAACATCTTTAAGATTCAATTGTAATGATTGAATTTTGTAACTGTAATTAAAACAAAGATTGACAAAGGCACCTTTGTATAGTATTAATTTATTTACACACAGACACACAATCTTCACACACACATATTAACACAAATCATACTTTCTGACCTGATTGTTGATGGTGCACAATAACCAACAAATTAAATGCATACACAGGGCAAAACCTCTGCAACCAATCGAGCACAAAGATTGGTCAGCAAATATGCACACAGGCAGACCTTCATGCTTCCAAACAGAAAATGAGAACCCTTCCTCACACTCCAGCCTGCAGTCAGCCCCAGTGCATCATGGTAAATGCAGTACAAGTAAATTTTTTATCTATAAAGTAAACTAAAGATTTTCACCTTAGTAGGTGCTGCAAGTACTTTAAATGTCTGGGGATGTGTTTCTGGGTAAGCCCTTCATCAGCAGAGAACAGCTTTATCTGTGGGGTTGCTGGAAATGCTGCAAAAAGTCCTCTCAGGTTTCTGTACCACTCACTGGCACGCAGGCGCTTCAACCAGAGCTCGTCAGCTCATTGGCTCAAGGGATCCTTCTTAAACAGAAAAAACAGAAAGGAGCACCCTGCCTCACACTCCAGCCTGCAGTCAGCCCCAGTGCCTCATGGTAAATGCAGTACAAGATCATTTTTTATCCATAAAGTAAACAAAAATTTCCAAGGCCTCATTACGAGTGTGGCGGTCCTCAGACGGCCACACTCGCTTTGACAGTCTGACTGCTGCACTCCAGGCGGTCTGATTGCAACATTACAACCCTGGTGGTCAGACCTGCCAGGGGACCGCCGCATATGCCAGGAAAATAGTTCCTGCCATTCCATGGAAAGCCAGTGCTGGGGGGACCACAGGTGGGCCCCAGCACTGTCCATGCTGAAGCTAGGGGACCCCTGCCAAGCACCATCGGAATGTGCACTGTCTGCTTTACGTGAGTTTAGCAGCTCTGGGGGTGCCGCTAAACTCATAATGAGGCCCTTAGACACCAAACATTATCTAACTTCAATGATCGCTGAAAATAAGGGAACTCAATTGAACTATAGAACAGTCATCCTAATGGAAGCAAGCAGTAATGAAGATCAATGTTCCCAAGTAGTAATACAAATAAATGGAACTAGAATTGCATATTTTAATGCCCTCATGAAGTAATGGACATTTATGGCCCAAGGCATGAAAGAGCAGCAATATAGGGCCTCATTACAACTTTGGAGGAGGTGTCAATCCGTTCCCAAAAGTGAAGGTAAAGTGACGGATATACCACCAGCCGTATTACGAGTCCATTATATCCTATGGAACTCGTAATACGGCTGGTGGTATATCCGTCACTTTACTGTCACGTTTGGGACGGATTAACACCTCCTCCAAAGTTGTAATCAGGCTCATAGTGCCAGAGAAAATTATCAACATGCCCATGTATCAATGAGTGTCAATATCACTGACAGAAATTATCTTAAATTGTTTCAGGTCATAATTAACCTCATTTCCACAGGTATAAATCTATCTTGATTCCCCTAAGTATTACCGATCACTTATAACCAGATGCAGAAATTAACATCTATGGCCCGAAGTGGTACTAGCCATAAAAAGCTCCAGACAAAACTATGTATTAAACTATGTATTAAATTACCGAGGAATAAAAACCTCTCTGTCTTCAAAATGTAATGAACCCCCAGCAGCCTTGTGTCGCGTGTCACGTAGGCTCTCATTATCCTAATGATATTACTGGATTTTGAGCAGCAAGATTGTCTACAATGTGGGGGACTGAGTCTGACCCACTGTGGATGACGCTTGTCACTCCAAATCCGGGCATTTGCTCCGGCTAACTAGCAGTGCCTCATCTCTCCCAAATGGTAGAGACAATTGGGCAGCCGAGCGCATGACATATCAGTACTTCTCAGGGAAGTCGTGGTCACTCAGGTCACAATCTGTTCTCTCATACACAGTTCAGTCTCATATATAAATGACAATAAAGGCAGTATAAGGTTTAAAGGTTGGTTTAATAAAACAACTGCATTTTGGATAGCAAAGCGAGAGCTGCAATAACCAGAACTACACAACACAGTAATATTAAAATAGTGACAATGAGAATGAAACACAAGAATAAGGCTTCCATAGTACCGCTAAAATCGATGGATTATTCCCTCTCAAAATTATATTTTGAGCACAGCATGTTAAGCTCTAAGCCTGCCTTTCAGGTTCCCCTGGGAGGACATCAACCCTCATACCTGAGCAAAGACCTGTAATCCACGTCAGCATCTGCAACGGGGCTTTCAGCATACAGTTGTTGTTCCCGGCTGGAATCTCCCTCTTGATGGGTTCTAGGACTAGAAAGTGTTTTTATAACTAACACAGCAAATGTCCTAAGAAAATTCCCCTACGTAAGGATGTGTATTTTCTACGAATGTTGGAGAATAAACTTCTACCACGTTTACCAGTAATGTACCAGACTGTAGCCTTGACTGAAGCACAGGGCGATCAAGAATGCATTGTTTGAGAACACAGTGCTGAACGAAGCTAAACAGTGTGATAAAAGAAATAAAAACAAGACCGTAAAAACTGGGTATTGTAAAATAACAGTGCAAAGCTGAATAAAATATATCTAGGGCAAAGTGCACAGCGGCCTAGTATGTTAAACTAGCGTGCATGGAGCTATACTTATAATGGCTACACTACACCATCCCCTTGTCGGTAGGAATTCGTTCAAGCCAAAGCTAAAATACCCTAACCTAAAATATATTTAAAACCCTACTTAATTTTGACAAGTTAAGAGTTCACAAAAGTATTTTAATTGACAATTTATAAGTCAGCATGCGGCTTAGTGCCGAATTATAAGAAAAAATGTCAATTTAAAACTGTTCCGAATTAAGCACTAGTGAAAAAATGTGCTAATCCAGCCACGCTGGACTCATTAAATACAGGCTAGTTATATATCTTAAACAAGCGGAAGTGGAGAATTCTAGAAACCCCCTTCCATCTGGTGAGTCCTGATTGAAATGCTGGCTACTTCAGGTCCGTTTTGAAAAAACACATTGGAACTGTCCACATCCCAAGGTGCGTTCTCACAACTAAGCTGTTGTTTGCCATGCCATAAACATTCTCCTGGTACATCCGTATCTTCTTTTCGCTCCCCCATATTGTGTCCTAGCCCTTGGTGAGAACAGAACACTTAAAACATGAGTGAAAAACACATTGCATAACCTGTGCATGGAAAAATACCTGCATCTTATGTACCTCTAAAGTGGTAGTGGCTAAGGTAAGCACAAAATGGAGTCTGTGATCAAAATGAAGATGGCACTCACCAATGTGATGGTGTGCAGCTAGGCTAAGTACAAAATGCAGTCAGTGTTCAAGATGGAGCAGTGGTTAAATACAGATATCATGACACAGACCCAAGGTCTGAATTGGCGCATATTTAACTGAAAAACAGCTTTGGATGTAGTCCATATTTACCAAGTTTGCATATGTACTGTTCTCTGTGCATTTAAAAAGTAGCTCTGGGCATCTTATGGACAACATTATGGTGTAGACTTAGAGATGCACTTTCATTGTGGGTCCACTGCCAGAGCTGCAACCTGCACATAGCTGTCCAAGCTTGGGTGTCATGAGTGCAGCCTGTGCTGGCGTGGAAGTCCTGTTGCTAAGACTGCCTTTGAAAATTTACAACATGAAAGGAAAATATAAGATTTCTCCTCTCATTAAGCAGATCCACATGACTGCTCTAACATGGAAATACTAGTGAAGAGGAATCACTCTGTATGTCATTGCTGAATCAACCAATGACTGCTCACTGTGAACTGATAGGTGACTGACATAAACACCTGTTACTGAGAAGGGCTGATATTTTCTCAGAACAATTCTATGTTTTGCACCGTACAGCACATACAATATGAAGTCAAAATATAAATGAAGAAATTGAACTTTGCGAGAGAGGATCAATAATTAACTTTGAAACCAGATCCAATGCTGGATTTTCTACTTTCACAAAACTAAATAAATGATATCAGACTTCAGCAAATCTTAAGGGCAGGGGAAAGCTATTTTTGATGGGATACTAATAAGGCAGGACACAAGTAGATTAGATGAATGAAGCGCTGGATAGACCCATTCAGCTTTTAAAAATTGTGTTGATGAATAGCTAGAATGACAAAAAAGCATTGGCGAAGTCAATATTTCTGGTCTTGGCAAGATGGTGCAATGGCTAATTTTACTTGTGCTACAAAATAAAAAGAAAAAATAAATATGCCACCAGTATAGCTGCCTTATGACCTCAATAAAAAATGTAAGTTAAAAAAAATATATTCTCTGTTGTACTAGTGACATCTTTTAAAGAATAAGCCTTTCAGTTGTGGCATGCATTTTATGATTATTTTTGGTATTTATGAAGGATACAAGGGAAAAACAACACTTAACTAAGTGCCTAAATCCCAAGCAGCCTCTATATTACAATGCCACTTAAACACTTTATAAAAGCAACATTAAAAAGGGTTGCAAGCAAAACAATTAGCAGATATTTAAATCTGAAATAATTAATAAATAAAATAAGAAACCCGCTTTGAAGCAGCTTTTTCATGGAAGAGAAATAATTATTTTTAGTCAGACGTGAACACCGTCCATAGGCTTTATGCAGTCACTCAAAGTTAAGGGCTAGTCACTCAAGAGGGCTGATGATCAGCCCCATGCTGTTTGCAGTGCTGCAAGAAAGCAACATCTGAATGACAATTTACCAGACAAGTGGATGATGCCACCTGACCAAAGTTCCCTCTTTAAATGTAAAAATACTTTTTGGAAAAAACAATAATCAAAAGAGACAGCTAAATCTGTCTCAAAGGCCAGACTTGAAGAAGTGAAACCAACACATATGCTTGGTATCAAATCACAGGTCCAGAACTAATGGAATTAAATGTTTAATGACAGAAATAAATAGGCAGATAACAGGGAGGGAAAATGTATCAAAAAGAGGGTAAAATACTGTAGAGGAATAGTGGGAATAGTAGCAGAGGGTACCAGGGGAACACATTAGAGGAAATTTTCAACAAAATATTGGAATCAAATGTAAATAGAAGAAGATGGGTGGGCCGGAAAAGGTGACAGGAGCTAGAGAGCGGAAAATGGTGTGATGGTAAGGAGAATGATAGAACAATGGTGAAAGGAGGGCATGAAGCAGAAAAAGGTTTGGGAAGAATATCCTAACACAGAGAAGTGGTGCAAGGATCTAAATAAACCAGAAGAACATCCAGCCCTGACAGTAAATGTAGTATGGTTAATATTGTAACAAAATTAACTGCTTCTCTGGAAAGGATATATATGTTTCAAATCAGGCCCAAAGTCAGATATTGTAGGCTGTCTGTACTAGCAGAGTAACATGCTGTTGATATGAGTATCTTTCCTTATTGCTCCTGATTCCCAAAACTACCTTGCACATCCCAGCCCAAAGCACTCCTGTAGATCTTTACAAAGCAGAACAACCAAATTCACAGGGTTGATGAAAGCATTGAAAATCACTTTCATTGAAATACCTAAGTAGTGGGCCTGTTTAGAAGTCCATCCTATGAGTTTTGAAATATTGATGCCTGTTTCAAGTAGATGTTTATATATGCTATGAAGGTGGGTGAGGGCACTGCAAGGTTTGTGACATTAAGGTCCACCATTTCACAATTAAAGCACAATGTTTACGAATAACTTTCAAATATACACCCACAGGAGAAGCTTTTTTGACGAGTGTGGCAAATCAACACATCTAGAGGACAACCCTTTGTCTAGAGTGCCATCTACTCACATAAAAATCCACAGTTCGCAGTTTTGCGAATAAAGGTGTACTGTTTGAAATCCATGCATCCAGTTTCTGCAAACGCATATTTGCTATGCAGGTGAGAAAATTATGAATAATGGTATAAGCTTATATATTAATGTATTTCATTGACAAGGCAAGAAAAAGCAAAACGGTTGTGTTTAACCTATAAAACAGATGTTGATTTAATTTAGAAGTGCAACTTTTATCTATGAACAAAGGCGGTTCGCTTCGCTCATAAGGAGTGGGGCAGGTGTGACACAAGGGTATGGGGGCTTAAATTTAATTTAAAAAGAAACAAACAAAAAATAGAAACTTACCTCGATCCTCGCCGCGCCGCTCCGCACCTCTGTCACAGGCTGCAGGCACAAGCTCCCAGCCTGCACTGCGGCCAATCCTGACACTGCTCAAAGCAGCATCAGGATTTTCTGGAAGCACCCAGGAAGGGTGCTCCGAGGCAGACTGGGAGCCTGTGCAGGCTCTCTCCAGCCCGACAATGCAGTGCCGGGCTGGAGACAACCTACTGTGCATGTATATTTCACCAGCCCGAGACGGCGGGCCAAACATACATGTGCAATGGGGGAGTACACACTGTAGTCCCCTCAGTGCTCATCACTCCTGTGGCCCAGCCCCTTTAGCAAATGAAACAATAATAAACAGGGTTTATTATCATTTTGTTTGTTAAAGGTTTTGCAGCTTCTGCTGCTGGTGGGGGGCGAGGCTCCTCTGCCCTGATGGAGGAGCCACCCCATCTATGAAGACATAAAAACTACTAGACTTGAAAGCACTGCCTGACAGGTGCTACCTCAACACACATATGTGATATTCAATTCAGTGGAGTCAAGGGGTAGGCCTTATCCTCGCAAACATTTTAGAAAGAATGAGTCATTAGGCATAACTCACTGGTTTAGAAAATGCAACACACTTAGATCATTCACTGGGACTGAATATTGCTTTTACTTTTTCAAAGTACATAACATGAAAACAAATTTTCCTTACCGCATAATTAATATAGGTTCAGTGAAGATGAATGAGAGTAATTGCTATTACTTTTGTTCCGCTTGCACGTTCCTATTGTTTAATTTATGGCATTTGAAAGACGATCTGCTATTTTCTCTTTAAAATGTCATTCCTCCCCTTTTTCCCTTTATTACTAATTATATCTGCTCTCTGGAGGATATTCTGTGCATAATTATTTTTTAGAATTTCAGAGCAGTTTCATTAGGCAACCTTCTCTGAGTAGATTACTGCTGTCATTTGGTGCATGTTGTGAGATGTATGGCAGGCACATCTTAAGTCGAAATTATGTCTTCAGATGGTCCACTTCATTTTCCCATATTAAGTTAACCTTAGATTTTTTTCTAATAACTTTTTATAAAATGATTTTGACTATAATGTAATAGTTTAGGTGCAGATACATAAAATACAGTCTACTCAACAACCACATGAAAAATAGATACACACATATCTCTTACAATTGTTGAAAAAGATATAGCCCAGTGTAAATTAACATTTTGCACCATTTGATATCCCCAATTCCTCACATTTCATAGGACGTTTTATATGTACTACCAGGAATAAAGAAAAAAAAAAGCATATTGTTTTTGAAGCAAATTCAGTAGGACGACAATATTGTCTCTTTAGTACCCAAAAAGGATTCTAAGAAAATACAATTACATGAACTGTATGTGCTCATATATAGTGAATCATTTCAAAAGTATTGGACAAAGTCATGTTTGCATTGACAAAGACGCTTCGTAGGCTTTATTTGGTGTTTCATTTTTATACCTACACAACATGTGCATGAAAAAGTGTCCATCAAGATCAAGCTCTCTGTCAATGAAATTTTAAGACCTCTGAACACAATTGTAATGACATCTATTCATCTCTTCAATAACTACTCGAATGAAAAGTAAAGTTTCTTATGTTTCAGCAGCTTATCACAGACCATGAAATGTTGCTTTATTTCTTTTGTCCAAAACCTTGGATGCAATACAAATTGATTTGTTGTCAAATTGCTGTTCCGCAGCAGGCCTGCAGACCACTGGAAAAATACCAGAGGGGTCACCCCATCCCTGTTAAATAATTCTGCCAATAATAAAGTTCAGAAATGTTGGTCCTACATCAACATTTGTTAAGTGGTGGTGTGCAGAGTTTGGTGTAGTTTCAAAGTATTATTAGATTTCATTTATGGGACACTGAAACAATATCAGGGGTTAAAGAATAACATTCTCTGCATGGCACCCTCACTCTGTACCTCATTTGCACTTGTTCCCACCAGACACCAAAGACGGTATTCCCTTAAGCAAATGGATCTGTTTTTAAAAACATGACATGTAATTTACAGTCCAGTTTGTACATTTAACTTTAGTGCTAAAACATACCTCAAATAAGTGTGCACGTTGCATCAATAAGATCACCAAACTTTTTTAGTAGAACCATGATAGTCTCAAGTGTGCTTTTTTTTTTCTAATCCAAAGTACCCACATTTTTAGGTATTTTAGGATGTAGTGCACAACTAAATATTTAATTAGGCATATTTAGGCTTCCCCTTGCACAAGACTTAGGCCCTCATTATGATATTGGCGGTATGTCCCGCTTACAGCCATGCTGACTACTGCCAACATACCGCCGCCGTGGCGATTTACCGCCACCCATATTATGACACACCTATAGCAATCCATCACTATACAGACACACACGATAAACTGGCAATAGCAAAACCCACACCGATACCCCAACAGAACTACGCCCGCAGCATTTATGACCCAAGAATCACCACAGCGGACATTCAATGGCGCTAAGCCATTGGCGGTACATACGGCTGTGCTCAAATTACACACAACCTAACAAAACAACTGTACATTGAAAAATTCAAACTACACACTCCTGACACACATACACACACCACCCACCACTATAAAACACACACACACCACCCACAACCCTTTACGACTCAAAAAAATTGACAACAGAGAGAGAGACACCAAGAGCACCCACAGAACCAGAGCCACAGAACACCATCACCAATACACCATCCACGCACCTTACAGCATACACCCCAACACATCACCCCACACACCCTCACACACACCACTCACACTACACCCATGGTACCACAAAGACACCCCAGATTCTCTGAGGAGGAGCTAAGGGTCATGGTGGAGGAAATCATCCGGGTAGAGCCACAGCTATTCGGATCACAGGTGCAGCAGACATCCATTGCAAGGAAGATGGAGCTATGGTGGAGAATCATGGACAGGGTCAACGCCGTGGGACAGCACCCCAGAACAAGGGATGACATCAGGAAGAGGTGGAACGACGGTTCAGCGGTTGTAATCTAGGGGGCAAAACGGTGAGCAGCTGGTCAGTATTCCACATTTCCAAACACTACACTGCATTGCCTGTTGTGACTGTAACAGTATGTTGTTGGATAGACCCAAATAGTGCCTAGGTGTACTGTGATGCAGTTAGGTGCCATGGCCTGCCCCTCCCCCCTGAAATGGTGTCCGCCTGTCCTGTGTGGATGGACATGTAGAAATGAGGTAATGCCGCTGACGTTGTGCACCGTTGCGGGAGGCTGTCGAGTACTGCTTTGCAACTCCTCATTGGTTGTTATTGGGCCCTATGGGTTACAGTGGCCAATGGTGATGTACACAGGCGGTGATGGATACGCACCACTGCCGACGTGACTGCCATTTTCTATCTGTTCACTCACTTGCTACCTGACCTTCAACAGGAGAGGACCTACACTGCTTGTGCTGCTGTGACCTGTGTCTGGATCCGACCATGGCTCGTATCACTAGGGAAAGGGGCCCTGCCTTCACCGCTGCAGAGTTGGAGAGACTGGTGGATGGGGTCTTACCCCAGTACTGAATGCTGTATGGGCCTCCAGACCAACAGGTGAGTACATTGTGAGCACGATGCATGTGGCTTGAATGCATGGAGTGCTGTGTGTGAGGGCCTCATGTAGGGGGGTTGGTGAAAGGGTTCTGGGCAGCGTGATGCATGCATGGTGGCCACTGTCTGTGCGTAAGGGGATGTGAGGGCTCTGGTGGACCATGAGAGTAACAGACCGGACTGATACATTTTTCTATGTTTATTTTTCTGCAGGTCAGCACCCATCACAAAAAGGGTATATGACATGCCATCGCCAAGGACGTGTGGACCCTGGGGGTCTATGGCAGTTGGAGCAAACACTGTCGCAAACGGTGGAAGGACTTAAGATGCTGGGCAAGGAAGATGGCAGAGGCCCAGCTGGGGATGGCCTCCCAACAAGGAAGGGGTGCCTGTCGAAACCTAACCCCCGTGATGGCCCACATACTGGCGGTGGCCTATCCGGAGCTGGATGGGTGCTTGAGGGCATCACAGCAGCCACAAGGGGGTGAGTACAGTTTCCCAATATACTACTTGCACATGGTGGGGTGGTCTCCGGCTGGGGGATGTGGATCTGTGGGTGCCCCTAGGCCAGGCTGGACATTGCAGGGTAGGTCCCATGTTGGGCAGGGGCTGATGAACACCACCTCCTACCAAGCTAGTAGACATCCACTACTGGGCAGGGGTCTGTGGGTGCCAGGTATGCTGCTGTTGGCGTTAGGTATTCCTGTCCATGGCCTGGTGACTAGCATTGTGACTGGTATTGCTTTGCCTAGTGCGTAGGGCTGTTCCCTGTGTGTGTGTGTGTGTGTGTGTGTCGTGTACCCCAACGTTGGTGTTGGATCAGCCATTGACCAAGTGAATACTTTGTTTCTTCCCCACCCTTTTTGTTTTGTCACCCTGTCCTTATGTGCATTAGCATCATCTGGCGGAGGAGCAGAGGCACCGGCGATGGACGGAGCTGCATCCCACAGGGCCCATGAGGCCGAATCTACCGACGGTGAGTACACCAGTGGGACGGAGGGCAAGGGGAGCACCACGGCGGAGACAGTAGGGGACAGTTGTGACAGTGATACCTCCTCTGATGGAAGCTCCCTACTGGTGGCGGACACTTCTCTGCCCACCCCAACTACAGGTACAGCTCCCACCCCCATAGCAGCACTGCCCTCCCAGCAGCCCCTCAGCATGTTTCCCGTGTCCGCTTACCCAGGAGGGTGGGCATCTCCTTCGTCCCAGGCACCTCAGGCCCTGCCCCTGTTAGCCCTGCTGCCCTGAGTGAGGAGGCTATTGACCTCCTGCGATCCATCTCTGTTGGGCAGTCCACCATAGTGAATGTAATCCAGGGGCTGGTAGCCCATTTGCAACAAACAAATGCATTCCTGGAGGGCATTCACTCTGACATGGATACCCAACAGAGATCAATCCAGGCTCTGGCCTCCTCCCTAATGGCAGCCATTGTCCCTGTTTCTAGCCTCCCCCTCCAACTTCCTCTACCCAGTCCCATTCCTCTCAACCCCAAACTGTCCCAGGCACACATTCAGACCAGCATGCACCCAAGACAACACAAAGGAGTGGCTCAGTCAAACACAAGCACCACACATCATCCCACAGGCACTCACACAAACACCATTCAGATGCAGACATACCAGCATCCTCTGCCTCCACTGTGTCTCCCTCCTCTTCCTCATCCACCACCCTCCCAGTAGCGTCTCCACTCACACCTGCATGCACTACATTCTCATCCACTACCTCCATCACCAGCACACCTATCACTACACACCCCTCACTGGCAATCACCACTCCCACATCCATGCACACGTCCCCTGTTTCCTCTCCCACTGTGTCTGGGCCCACTCCTCCCAAAGTACACAAATGCAAGTACTCAGTAACACAACAGCCATCCACCTCACAACAGCATCCAGCCTATGCACCTGCTCCCAAAATCAGTAGACAGACACCTCCTGCAACCACTCCCTCTTCCTCCACTCCCAAACCTTCGCCCTCTTCCCACCCTAATGTCCCTAAGAAGATTTTCCTCTCCACCATTGAACTCTTCCCTACCCCTCCCCCGTCCTTCATGTTGGGCCAAGGTGGTCAGAACCCAGGTGAGCACCTCAGCCACCCAGTCCACAGCCACAGTAGTGTCGACAGCTACTGCGGGTGGGAGAGGCTTCAGCGAACCAGCCATCAGTACAGAAAGTGTACCTGCACCAGCTGCCAAAGGGAGGGGCAAGGTGGCACCACCAGCTCCCAAGGGGAAGGGCAAGGAGGCACCACCAGCTGCCATGGGGAAGGGCAAGGATGCACCACCAGCTGCCAAGGGGAAGGGCAAGGAGGCATCACCAGCTGTGTCCTCTCCCACTGTGTCTGGATCCACTCCTCCCAAAGTACACAAACGCAAGTACTCAGTCACACAACGACAGCATCCAGCCTATGCACCTGCTCCCAAAATCAGCAGACAGACACCTCCTACAACCACTCCCTCTTCCTCCACTCCCAAACCTTCACCCTCTTCCCACCCCAATGTCCCTAAGAAGCTTTTCCTCTCCACCGTTGAACTCTTCTCTACCCCAACCCCCGTCCTTTATGTTGGGCCAAGGTGGTCAGAACCCAGACAAGCACCTAAGCCACCCAGTCCACATCCACAGTAGTGTCGACAGCTACTGCAGGTGGGAGAGGCTCCAGGGAACCAGCCATCAGTACAGAAAGTGTGCCTGCACCAGCTGCTAAAGGGAAGGGAAAGGAGGCACCACCAGCTACCAAGGGGAAGGGCAAGGAGGCACCACCAGCTGCCAAGGGGAAAGGCAAGGATGCACCACCAGCTGCCAAGGGGAAGGGCTAGGAGGCACCACCAGCTGCCAAAGGGAAGGGCAAGGAGGCACCACCAGCTGCGAAAGGGAAAGGCGAGGGGCTTGCACCAGCAGGCAGGAAAGACAGGAGACTGGCTCTGCACTCCCCAGGACCAAGCAGTTGGCAAACCGCCCACTTGAGAGACTGTGGCCTTGCATTCCCCGGGACCAGGCAGTGGGAAAACCACCCACTTGAGAGACTGTGGCTTTGCACTCCCTAGGACCAAGCAGTGGGCAAATCACCCACTTGAGACACTGTGGCCTTGTACTCCCCAGGACATCGCACAGGGCATTTAGCCCTCTCCAGGACCAGTGGTGTTGTACCATCTTCTGGCTGAGGTGTCCCCCTATTCCTGTCCCCCTGAGGTGCCTGTGTATTTTCGACCTGATGCCCCTGCAGTGTTCTCTCCATGTTGGTACAGGAGTGTGGTCGGGCCTTGGCCGATGTGTAGTGGCCCTGTGGCCCACAGACATTGAGGAATGGGCAGTGTCCCTCCATTTGTATATATGTATATACTGTTTTGATATAGAAGCATGTATTTCTACTATTTTATCTTATTACACTCACTTTAATCAATTCCTTTTGTCCTTGCATTATTCCTGAGGGGCGCGGGGTAGATATATAATGTTACTGCATCTGTTTGTGTGTATGGTGTTGGGGGAGGGGGTGTTGCATGTGTGTGTCACTCTCTTTTTCCTCCCCCCTCCCTTGTGTGCTAGGCGGCAGTACTCACCTTGGTCGTCTTCGCTGGTGTTGAAGTTTGTAATGCATGAAGAGGTATACAAGCATGGGGAAGATGTGCAACCCGGGCTCCATGGCGGCGTGGTTCTTCCTTGAGTCTCCAGAGGTGAGTCTTTTGCCTTCTGTGTACTGCTTCTGCTGTGCTTTTGATGTTGTTGGTACCGCACCGGAAAAGGTGGCGGATAGGCCTGTCTTAATACAGTGGGCGGAACTTTGTCTTCCGAATGGCTGGTGGCGGTTACCTCTGTGGTGCTTGTTGCTACCGCCATTGCGGTCGGTGTGTAAAAGTGGCTGTCTGTGTGGGTGGATTCCTGCTGTGGTCATAATTTAAAAAAATTACGGCTGGCCTGTTGGCGGTATTACCGCCGCTTTATCACCGACCACCAGGGTTGTAATGAGGGCCTTAGTGGTAAGTGTGAAATACTGCGGTTGCACTGGAGTCTTTCAGAGGAATAAAGGGGCACAATAGACAATAGTGCCTGAAAAATGCCCCAAATATCCAAAGATTATCCTCACAAATATCCTAAACGCAGTCTAAAAAATATCCCAGCAGAATAGTAGTCAGACTTCAAAAACACACACAATTTTAAAATTCCCCAAACACTGAATCAAACAATTGTAGATGAATATAAAAAAAATTCTTTCACATTCTAGTCGACCCTCAGTTCAACAGACATTTTAATGCAAAAGCTCACAAGACCTCCAAAACCCACCAAAAATGTCCGATTGATCCTGAATACAATATCGACTGAATCTACAAAAGAGTTAAAGGGCACATCATCCTATCTCATATAATTGAATATTTAGATGTTGCACTGAAGGTTGACGTGGTTATGGAATGCTGACTTGTTGATATATGCTGGTGCTGTGCAGGCAGACCAGTTTTATGTTAAGCCCTTGGATTTCTTCTTGGCTAAGTTAGAGTGCCTCCTTCCTGCATGTGAATATCACAATGCTGGAAAACTAGCAAATCTCCATCAAAAATGCATTTCTGTACCCAAAAATTGATTGATTCTCATCTAAAGCACAGGTTCCTAAAACTGTGACAAAAGTCTGCTACACTGGCTGTACATTGATATATAACCAACCTGGCTAATGGGTAGAACAGAAAGTTGGATAAACTAATGCTTGAGAGGAAAACTGCCATAGCAATGGACCAAAGTCTTGACAGATAAGATTCTGAATTTGTATTTTCGCCTGAAAAAGAACAGCAAATGGCATCCTGACAATATTTCCCACATTATGCAATGAATGCTAAATTCTAAATATACTAAAACTTCCCAGACACTGAAAGCCTAGAATTGGAATATGTCTTCTGAGCCATGTCAAAATAAGGGCCAAAGCTGATATGCATTGAAACATTTTAATTACTGATTTATAATTCCATGACACAAGTTAAATGTGGTAAACCCATTTTGTATGGTGCAGTTCACAAGTCAGAGAAATCTGAAGTCTTTACTCATAACCCTGCGGCAACTAGGATGACCATCAATCACTCTTAGATAATAAAACCATTGGAATACTGGCTACTTTAATTAATGTCATGTTATATACAGGCCTTATATTTTGACCTTCTTAAACATGGGAAGCTCTGGCAAAAAATTGTAATAACTCTCATCACAGGGAATAAGAATTATAGGGAGAATTCAAGGTATTTTGATTCAATAAGTTTACATTAGGTAGACATTTTAGAATTCATTTGAGTTTCTGACGGAGTGAAATACTTAGCAACGTGGATGAACAGCCCTTGGAAATTAATTAAATGGGAGAAAAAACATACTTTTTCTGGTAGATATGGCCACAAGGTTAAACTCAACCTATGGCGCAGATGCAGAGGCAATTTCTTTCCTCATTTGCCTGGGTTAAAGCACCCATGAAAAGGATGGCATGTTCCCTTGAGATTGTGCCTGCGCTACAGGTGCACTGGCACCTCCTGTATTACAGCCAAGACCACACTTGTGTCTTTAGTCCTACTACAGAACTGGTAACACGTCCCTTTACGATAATTTATTACACATTAGGACTCATTTTAGGCCAATGAATCTTTTGACCCAGTTGAGAGACACCTTAGGACGAGATAGCTAATCAATATGTCAATCAATACATCAATAATGTCATCAATATTTGTTACCACAATGCATTTCACTTTAGTCAAAGACATTAATCAATTCAAGACACCACCATGACCTTACAGTCATGAATAACCACACCAGTTTAGTAGAATTCCCTATTAATTACAGTTCTAAAAGCAGATGTGTTAATCTCAAAACCAAGAAACACAATAGCATAGTCACAATATGGCAACTCTGATAAGATTTCATTAACCCCTTCTGTGCCGCGGACGTAGTGGTTACGTCCCGCGGCACAGTGCTGGTGTGCCGAGGACGTAACCACTACGTCCTCGGCACACAGCCCAGAGGGAGCGCTCTCGCTCCCTCTGTGTGCTTCCCTCCCACCCCCCAAAGTCGGGGATGGAAGGGGAAGCCCTTCCCCTTCCACCCCCGACCCCCCCACGCCCCCATAATGACGTCAGCGCGCGATCGCACGCTGACTTCATTATGGGATCCTCGCCGCACAGGAAGCCATTTGCTTCCTATGCGGCGACGAGAGAAGAGGTAAGAATCTCTTCCCGGTGGGTGGGGGGTTGGGCTTAAAGAGGCACCAGGGAAAAGGAAAGGCTTTTCCTTTTCCCCGGTGTCTCTTTGAGCATTCCTGCTGCCCGATCGCATTGCGATCGGGCAGCAGGAATGCCCACTAGACACCAGGGATTTTTTTTTTTTTGTTTACTTACCTGTTTCTGGCACGCGGGGAGCGGCCCCTTGGGCAAGGGTCGCTCCCCTTTGGGGGGCAATTAGTTACGGCCATTTCTGCCCCCCTTGGGGGCAGATCTGGCTACTTTGTAGCCATTTCTGCCCCAAGGGGGGCAGAAAACACTAGATCACCAGCGATGTATATTGTTTTGTGCATTTATGTGTGGGGGGGTGCCCCCTTGGGCAAGGGGCGCCCCCCCCAAGGGGGCAGAGAACTGTTGGCCTTTTCTGCCCCCCTTGGGGGCAGATCGGCCTATTTTTTTTAGGTCCATCTGCCCCCAAGGGGGGCAGAAGCCACTTAGGCACCAGGGATTGTGTGTGTAGTGGATGGGGGGGCGTCCCCTTGGGCAAGGGTCGCTCCCCTTTGGGGGGGCATGTCTTTTCAGGCCATTTCTGCCCCCTTGAGGGCAGATTAGCTACTTTTTAGCCAGATCTGCCCCCAAGGGGGGCAGAAAACACTAGATCACCAGGGTTTTTTATTTTTATGTGTATTTATGTGGGGGGGGTGCCCCCTTGGGCAAGGGGTGCCCCTCCAAGGGGGCAGAGAACTGTTGTCCTTTTCTGCCCCCCTTGGGGGCAGATCGGCCTATTTTTTTTAGGTCCATCTGCCCCCAAGGGGGGCAGAAGCCACTTAGGCACCAGGGATTGTGTGTGTAGTGGATGGGGGGGCGCCCCCTTGGGCAAGGGTCACTCCCCTTTGGGGGGCATGTCTTTTCGGGCCATTTCTGCCCCCCTTGCGGGCAGATTGGCTACTTTTTAGCCAGATCTGCCCCCAAGGGGGGCAGAAAACACTAGATCACCGGGGTTTTTTATTTTTATGTGTATTTATGTGGGGGGGGTGCCCCCTTGGGCAAGGGGCGCCCCCCCCCAAGGGGGCAGAGAACTGTTGGCCTTTCCTGCCCCCCTTGGGGGCAAATCAGCCTATTTCTTTTGGGTCCATCTGCCCATAAGGGGGCAGAAGCCACTTAGGCACCAGGGATTGTGTGTGTAGTGGATGGGGGGGCGCCCCCTTGGGCAAGGGTCGCTCCCCTTTGGGGGGCATGTCTTTTAGGGCCATTTCTGCCCCCCTTGAGGGCAGATCAGCCTATTATTTTTAGGCTGATCTGCCCCAAGGGGGGCAGAAACCACTAGAACGGCAGGGATTTTTTTTTATGTGTTTATTTTTGTGGGGGGGCGTCCCCTTGGGCACGCGGCGCCCCCCCAAGGGAAGCATTGACCTGTTGGCCATTTCTGCCCCCCCTGGGGGCAGATGGGCCTATTTTTGTAGGCCCACCTGCCCCCAAGGGGGGCAGAAGCCACTTAGACACCAGGGATAGTGTGTGTGTGTGTGTGTTAGTGGATGGGGGGGCCTTGGGCAAGGGTCGCCCCCCACTTTGGGGGCACATGTACCCAGGCCATTTCTGCACCCCTTGGAGACAGATCAGCCTATTATTTTTAGGCTGGTCTGCCCCCAAGGGGGGCAGAAAATACTAGAACGCCAGGGATTTTTTTTTATTTGTTTATTTTTGTGGGGGGGCGTCCCCTTGGTCACGGGGCGCCCCCCCAAGGGGGGCATTGACCTGTTGCCCATTTCTACACCCCCTGGGGGCAGATGGGCCTATTTTCTTAGGCCCACCTGCCCCCAAGGGGGGCAGAAGCCACTTAAACACCAGGGATAGTGTGTGTGTGTGTGTGTGTTAGGGGATGGGGGGGCCTTGGGCAAGGGTCGCCCCCCACTTTGGGGGCACATGTACCCAGGCCATTTCTGAACCCCTTGGAGACAGATCAGCCTATTATTTTTAGGCTGGTCTGCCCCCAAGGGGGGCAGAAACTACTAGAACGCCAGGGATTTTTTTTTATTTGTTTATTTTTGTGGGGGGGCATCCCCTTGGTCACGGGGCACCCCCCCAAGGGGGGCATTGACCTGTTGCCCATTTCTACACCCCCTGGGGGCAGATGGGCCTATTTTCTTAGGCCCACCTGCCCCCAAGGGGGACAGAAGCCACTTAGGCACCAGGGATAGTGTGTGTGTGTGTGTTAGTGGATGGGGGGGCCTTGGGCAAGGGTCGCCCCCCACTTTGGGGGCACATGTACCCAGGCCATTTCTGCACCCCTTGGAGACAGATCAGCATATTATTTTTAGGCTGGTCTGCCCCCAAGGGGGGCAGAAACTACTAGAACGCCAGGGATTTTTTTTTATTTGTTTATTTTTGTGGGGGGGCGTTCCCTTGGTCACGGGGCACCCCCCCCAAGGGGGGCATTGACCTGTTGCCCATTTCTACACCCCCTGGGGGCAGATGGGCCTATTTTCTTAGGCCCACCTGCCCCCAAGGGGGGCAGAAGCCACTTAGACACCAGGGATAGTGTGTGTGTCTGTGTGTGTTAGTGGATGGGGGGGCCTTGGGCAAGGGTCGCCCCCCACTTTGGGGGCACATGTACCCAGGCCATTTCTGCACCCCTTGGAGACAGATCAGCCTATTTTTTTTAGGCTGGTCTGCCCCCAAGGGGGGCAGAAACTACTAGAACGCCAGGGCTTTTTTTTTATTTGTTTATTTTTGTGGGGGTGCGTCCCCATGGTCACGGGGCGCCCCCCCAAGGGGGGCATTGACCTGTTGCCCATTTCTACACCCCCTGGGGGCAGATGGGCCTATTTTCTTAGGCCCACCTGCCCCCAAGGGGGGCAGAAGCCACTTAGGCACCGGGGATAGAGTTGTGTGTGTTTTTTTTTTTCTTTTTTTTTGAGGGCTGTCCCCTTTGGCAAGGGTCGCTCTCCATGGGGACACACTACTGGCTTCCTTGGGGTTGACAGGTCTATTTTATTAGTAGGCCCATCTGCCCCTATGGCAGAATCCACTTAGGCACCAATTTCTAAATGTTTGATGGTGGGGTGTTTGTCAACTGAAGAAGTCTTTGCATTTGTGATAAAAAATGTTTTCCTCCTTTTTGTTCTAGTTCAAAGCTTTTGCTTTATTTGCTGTGGCTCCTTGCGGTTTTGGCGGTGGTTGACCTGCAGTTTGCACAGTTGCATGTTTTAG
Source organism: Pleurodeles waltl (assembly GCF_031143425.1). NCBI lineage: Eukaryota > Metazoa > Chordata > Amphibia > Caudata > Salamandridae > Pleurodeles > Pleurodeles waltl. The sequence goes on from NC_090437.1 coordinate 539,994,677, forward strand.
GTAAGTAAAAACAATTTACTCCAAAGGAGTATTGTTGCCATGCATGAATGACATGTTTGTAGGGGGTGTACTAAATGCAGGATTGTGTGTGAAATTGTCCTTAGGTTTGTGCACAATGATATTTGTTTTGTCTTTTTTCTAATTTGCCTTTCTTTCTTTATTTTTAGTGGGATATCATTGGTGATTGCTGTGTAGTTGCTGGTGAATCAAGCTTTTTCAGGCAAGTGAGCGGTATAGTTTTTGAGTTTATAACTCTTACTAACAAAGCTACACTTTGTTACTTGTCTTACACAGTGCTGGTTGTTGGTGGTGAATTTGTCCAGTTAATTTTAGCAGGAGAGATCATGGCTAGCCGCAGGATGACCACTCAGCAGGTGGTTGTTATGATTTTTGAGTCACAGTCTGATCATGACTATGAGACAGACTCTGCATCTGAGGCAGAGGAGGAAGTCAGAGATTCTGGCAGTGATGTTTCTCTTGGAGGGGAATCTTCTGATGATGAAGCCACACTCAGTGCAGATGAAGGGCCTGTTTTAGAGGAGAACATTGATGTGCCAATAGTGCAGCAACCTGGGGCTGAAAGGTTTCCCGTTATAAGACCTGATGTCTGGGTTGCCCCAAACATGGAGCAGCCAGAGTTGCCTGCCTTTACTGGTCTCTCGGGGTGTAACGCCAATACAGAGAACTTTATGCCTATCAATTTCTTTGAGTTATTCATGGATGATGTGTTTTTGGAAGAGATTGTTGAGCAATTTGTATGCGGAGCAGCATTTGAGGGACAACGCTGCTAGACTTAGGCCACACTCTAGAGCTGCCCAGTGGATTCCCACAAATTTGGAGGAGTTAAAAAAGTTTTGGGGTTTGACTTTTTTGATGGGGTTGATAAGGAAGCCGTCACTGGCTTCTTATTGGTCTACTAGTCCCTTGATGGCAACAGCTATATTTCCAGCGACCATGAGTCGTAATCGGTATTTGCTTCTTCTTAGGATGCTGCATTTTGTTGACAATGCATTAGCCGTGCCACGAGATCACCCAGATTCTGACCGTCTTTTTAAGATTAGGCCTGTCCTTGATCATTTTGTAGATCGGTTTTCGGAGGTCTATGTTCCAGGCAAAGAGTTAAGTGTGGACGAGTCTTTGGTCCTCTTCAAGGGTCGTTTGGTTTTTAGGCAGTACATTCCTAGTAAAAGGGCACGATATGGAATTAAATTGTATATGCTGTCTGAAAGTAGGACAGGATATGTGTATAGTTTCCATGTGTACACTGGTAGGGATTCCAATATTGACACCCATGGTTGTCCTCCCACTTTTGGAGTTACTGAGAAAATTGTGTGGGATCTTGGTAGACGACTGTTCAACAAAGGTCACCATTTGTATGTAGATAACTTCTACACTGGCGTGCAATTGTTCAAGGAATTGTTTAGAGTGGACACAGTTGCTTGTGGCACAATCCGTTCTCACCGGAAAGGCTATCCAAGGGAGCTTGTCTGTAAAAAACTTGAGAGAGGACAGTGCTGTGCCTTGCGGAACGAGGAGCTGCTAGCTTTGAAATTTTCAGACAAGAGGGATGTCTACATGCTAAGTACCATCCATGATGTGAGTACTTCCCCTGTGACTGTTTGGGGCCAGGTTGCTGAAGTGGGCAAACCTGTGTGCATTTTAGATTATAATAAGCACATGGGAGGTGTAGATAGAGTTGACCAGAGGTTGGAACCTTATACTGCTATTCGTAAGTCTTACGTTTGGTATAAGAAGTTAGCACTTCACCTCTTCCACTTAGCAACCTTCAATGCTTTTATTGTGTTTAGGGATAGGTCTCCAGAGTCAAAGATGACATTTGTGAAATTTCAGGAGTCAGTGATAGAGAGCCTTATTGTGGTGGAACAGACCAGAGTTCCTAGAGAAGCAGTGGTGGAGGATGTGGCTAGATTGAAAGATCGCCACTTTGCTGAGCACATTCCTCCCACACCCAAAAAAGACTTTCCAGCTAAGAAATGTAGAGTGTGTTTTCGAAGAGGTATCCGGAGGGAGACTCGAATGTACTGCCCAGATTGTCCTTCAAAGCCTGGGCTGTGTGTCGGTGCTTGTTTTAAGAATTACCACACCCAGAAGAATTTCTGGGAACAACCATGAGTGTAAACTCATGTCTGTTTTGTATTTTCATGTGTTTAGTTTCATGGTTAGCATTTCTGTCATGTTCTTAGTTAGAGCTTTTGTGTTTGTAGTTTTGTAATTCTTTCTACTTAGTTAGGGGTTCCTCTGTTAAAAAAAAAAAAAAAAAAAATGATGCCATTGTGGGTGGAGTGGGGCTTGGCTGAGAGTGTACATATTGACTTGCTGTTGGCTACTGCAACACACTGCCAGCCAAACACCAGTCCACACACTCCCATCAGCTGGTGTGATTGTTGTATCAGGCATGTGGGCGTATGTAAGTGATGGGCCCTTGAGTGGCGCTGTCTGTCGATGTGAGTGTTGTAATGTGCTGGGCCCGTGGCTGGCGGTGTGAATGGCCTTGTGTGTGTCAAGTATGAAAGTTGTGTGAATGGACTGTAAAGCGGTTGGTGCCTTGTCGCGGCTTTACAGCTCACGAGCTGTGAGTCATTGGTTCCGTTTTTTGCCTTTCAGTTACTAACAGTGCATTTCATTTTTGTGAAAGCTCTTGTTAGTAAAATTTGATCCACTGAACCATCACTCACCCTCGTGCCAAATCCAACCAGTATGTGTGGTAAAAATGACAAAACCTGCTCCGCTGTAATCAGGCGTCGCAGCACACCTGTGACACGCTAGGTGCCTCAGGTGGGACCCCGATGATGAAGCATGCCACCAACTTGGTTGGTGGGTGAGGGGTCTTTTTCACATAACCTAACTGTGTTTCTTTTCAAAATTTTTGTGTTTGGCACATCACGGACGTATGTGGGCACATCAAAACGATATATTACAAAACTACCTGTGTTTGGGGGGGAGAGGGCACCTATGTTTTTGGTCCTGTGTGCGGCCTTCATCTAGGGAAACCTACCAAACCCAGACATTTTATAAAACTAGACACCCCAAGGAGTCCAGGGAGGTGTGGCTTGCGTGGATCCCCCAACATTTTCTTACCCAGACTCCTCTGTAAACCTCAATGTGCTTAAAAAAGCATATTTTCCTGACTTTTCTTCGTAGGATCACTACTCCAGCACAAAATTCCTACTCCCCAGTGTTCCCCTCAGCCTCCCAAGTAAAATGACACCTCACTTATGTGGGTCCCCAAAGCAGAGTCAGTCTAAAGATGTATAAAAGAATATGTCCTTATAAACTAGCTGTGCTATCCCCTCTATCTCTACAAGTTTTGGGCCTTATTCTGATGCAGGCACCTGGCCTACCCACACAAGTGAGGTATCATTTTTATCGGGAGACTTGGGGGAACGCTGGGTGGAAGGAAATTCGTGGCTCCTCTCAGATTCCAGAACTTTCTGTCACCGAAATGTGTGGAGAATGTGTTTTTTTAGACAGAATTTGAGGTTTGCAAAGGATTCTGGGTAACAGAACCTGGTCCGAGCCACACAAGTCACCCCATCTTGGATTCCCCTAGGTCTCTAGTTTTCAGAAATGCACAGGTTTGGTAGGTTTCCCTAGGTGCCGGCTGAGCTAGAGGCCAAAATCTACAGGTAGGCACTGTTTTCAATGAAAAAATGTGATGTGTCCACGTTGCGCTTTGGGGCGTTTCCTGTCGCGGGCGCTAGGCCTACCCACACAAGTGAGGTATCATTTTTATCGGGAGACATGGGGGAACGCTGGGTGGAAGGAAATTCGTGGCTCCTCTCAGATTCCAGAACTTTCTGCCACAGAAATGTGAGGAACATGTGTATTTTTAGCCAAATTTTGAGGTTTGCAAAGGATTCTGGGTAACAGAACCTGATCCGAGCCACACAAGTCACCCCATCTTGGATTCCCCTAGGTCTCTAGTTTTCAGAAATGCACAGGTTTGGTAGGTTTCCCTATGTGGCGGCTGAGCTACAGGCCAAAATCTACAGGTAGGCACTTTGCAAAAAACACCTCTGTTTTCCTTCACCAATTTGGCTGTGTCCACGTTGCGCTTTGGGGCGTTTCCTGTCGCGGGCGCTAGGCCTACCCACACAAGTGAGGTATCATTTTTATCGGGAGACGAGGGGGAACGCTGGGTGGAAGGAAATTCGTGGCTCCTCTCAGATTCCAGAACTTTCTGCCACAGAAATGTGAGGAACATGTGTTTTTTTAGCCAAATTTTGAGGTTTGCAAAGGATTCTGGGTAACAGAACCTGGTCCGAGCCACACAAGTCACCCCATCTTGGATTCCCCTAGGTCTCTAGTTTTCATAAATGCACAGGTTTGGTAGGTTTCCCTAGGTGGCTGCTGAGCTACAGGCCAAAATCTACAGGTAGGCACTTTGCAAAAAACACCTCTGTTTTCCTTCACCAATTTGGCTGTGTCCATGTTGCGCTTTGGGGCATTTTCTGTCGCGGGCGCTAGGCCTACCCACACAAGTGAGGTATCATTTTTATCGGGAGACATGGGGGAACGCTGGGTGGAAGGAAATTCGTGGCTCCTCTCAGATTCCAGAACTTTCTGCCACAGAAATGTGAGGAACATGTGTTTTTTTAGCCAAATTTTGAGGTTTGCAAAGGATTCTGGGTAACAGAACCTGGTCCGAGCCACACAAGTCACCCCATCTTGGATTCCCCTAGGTCTCTAGTTTTCAGAAATGCACAGGTTTGGTAGGTTTCCCTATGTGGCGGTTGAGCTACAGGCCAAAATCTACAGGTAGGCACTTTGCAAAAAACACCTCTGTTTTCCTTCACCAATTTGGCTGTGTCCACGTTGCGCTTTGGGGCATTTCCTGTCGCGGGCGCTAGGCCTACCCACACAAGTGAGGTATCATTTTTATCGGGAGACGTGGGGGAACGCTGGGCGGAAGGAAATTCGTGGCTCCTCTCAGATTCCAGAACTTTCTGCCACAGAAATGTGAGGAACATGTGTTTTTTTAGCCAAATTGTGAGGTTTGCAAAGGATTCTGGGTAACAGAACCTGGTCCGAGCCACACAAGTCACCCCATCTTGGATTCCCCTAGGTCTCTAGTTTTAAAAAATGCACAGGTTTGGTAGGTTTCCCTAGGTGGCGGCTGAGCTACAGGCCAAAATCTACAGGTAGGCACTTTGCAAAAAACACCACTGTTTTCCTTCACCAATTTGGCTGTGTCCACGTTGCGCTTTGGGGCCTTTCCTGTCGCGGGCGCTCGGCCTACCCACACAAGTGAGGTATCATTTTTATCGGGAGATGTTGGGGAACGCTGGGTGGAAGGAAATTCGTGGCTCCTCTCAGATTCCAGAACTTTCTGCCACAGAAATGTGAGGAACATGTATTTTTTTAGCCAAATTGTGAGGTTTGCAAAGGATTCTGGGTAACAGAACCTGGTCCGAGCCACACAAGTACTCCCATCTTGGATTCCCCTAGGTATCTAGTTTTCAGAAATGCACAGGTTTGGTAGGTTTCCCTAGGTGGCGGCTGAGCTACAGGCCAAAATCTACAGGTAGGCACTTTGCAAAAAACACCTCTGTTTTCCTTCACCAATTTGGCTGTGTCCACGTTGCGCTTTGGGGCGTTTCCTGTCGCGGGCGCTAGGCCTACCCACACAAGTGAGGTATCATTTTTATCGGGAGACGTGGGGGAACGCTGGGTGGAAGGAAATTCGAGGCTCCTCTCAAATTCCAGAACTTTCTGCCACAGAAATGTGAGGAACATGTGTTTTTTTAGCCAAATTTTGAGGTTTGCAAAGGATTCTGGGTAACAGAACCTGGTCCGAGCCACACAAGTCACCCCATCTTGGATTCCCCTAGGTCTCTAGTTTTCAGAAATGCACAGGTTTGGTAGGTTTCCCTAGGTGGCGGCTGAGCTACAGGCCAAAATCTACAGGTAGGCACTGTGCAAAAAACACCTCTGTTTTCCTTCACCAATTTGGCTGTGTCCACGTTGCGCTTTGGGGCATTTCCTGTCGCGGGCGCTAGGCCTACCCACACAAGTGAGGTATCATTTTTATCGGGAGACGTGGGGGAACGCTGGGCGGAAGGAAATTCGTGGCTCCTCTCAGATTCCAGAACTTTCTGCCACAGAAATGTGAGGAACATGTGTTTTTTTAGCCAAATTTTGAGGTTTGCAAAGGATTCTGGGTAACAGAACCTGATCCGAGCCACACAAGTCACCCCTTCTTGGATTCCCCTAGGTCTCTAGTTTTCAGAAATGCACAGGTTTGGTAGGTTTCCCTATGTGGCGGCTGAGCTACAGGCCAAAATCTACAGGTAGGCACTTTGCAAAAAACACCTCTGTTTTCCTTCACCAATTTGGCTGTGTCCACGTTGCGCTTTGGGGCGTTTCCTGTCGCGGGCGCTAGGCCTACCCACACAAGTGAGGTATCATTTTTATCGGGAGACGAGGGGGAACGCTGGGTGGAAGGAAATTCGTGGCTCCTCTCAGATTCCAGAACTTTCTGCCACAGAAATGTGAGGAACATGTGTTTTTTTAGCCAAATTTTGAGGTTTGCAAAGGATTCTGGGTAACAGAACCTGGTCCGAGCCACACAAGTCACCCCATCTTGGATTCCCCTAGGTCTCTAGTTTTCATAAATGCACAGGTTTGGTAGGTTTCCCTAGGTGGCTGCTGAGCTACAGGCCAAAATCTACAGGTAGGCACTTTGCAAAAAACACCTCTGTTTTCCTTCACCAATTTGGCTGTGTCCATGTTGCGCTTTGGGGCATTTCCTGTCGCGGGCGCTAGGCCTACCCACACAAGTGAGGTATCATTTTTATCGGGAGACATGGGGGAACGCTGGGTGGAAGGAAATTCGTGGCTCCTCTCAGATTCCAGAACTTTCTGCCACAGAAATGTGAGGAACATGTGTTTTTTTAGCCAAATTTTGAGGTTTGCAAAGGATTCTGGGTAACAGAACCTGGTCCGAGCCACACAAGTCACCCCATCTTGGATTCCCCTAGGTCTCTAGTTTTCAGAAATGCACAGGTTTGGTAGGTTTCCCTATGTGGCGGTTGAGCTACAGGCCAAAATCTACAGGTAGGCACTTTGCAAAAAACACCTCTGTTTTCCTTCACCAATTTGGCTGTGTCCACGTTGCGCTTTGGGGCATTTCCTGTCGCGGGCGCTAGGCCTACCCACACAAGTGAGGTATCATTTTTATCGGGAGACGTGGGGGAACGCTGGGTGGAAGGAAATTCGTGGCTCCTCTCAGATTCCAGAACTTTCTGCCACAGAAATGTGAGGAACATGTGTTTTTTTAGCCAAATTGTGAGGTTTGCAAAGGATTCTGGGTAACAGAACCTGGTCCGAGCCACACAAGTCACCCCATCTTGGATTCCCCTAGGTCTCTAGTTTTAAAAAATGCACAGGTTTGGTAGGTTTCCCTAGGTGGCGGCTGAGCTACAGGCCAAAATCTACAGGTAGGCACTTTGCAAAAAACACCTCTGTTTTCCTTCACCAATTTGGCTGTGTCCACGTTGCGCTTTGGGGCGTTTCCTGTCGCGGGCGCTAGGCCTACCCACACAAGTGAGGTATCATTTTTATCGGGAGACGTGGGGGAACGCTGGGTGGAAGGAAATTCGTGGGTCCTCTCAGATTCCAGAACTTTCTGCCACAGAAATGAGAGGAACATGTGTTTTTTTAGCCAAATTTTGAGGTTTGCAAAGGATTCTGGGTAACAGAACCTGGTCCGAGCCACACAAGTCAACCCATCTTGGATTCCCCTAGGTCTCTAGTTTTCAGAAATGCACAGGTTTGGTAGGTTTCCCTATGTGGCGGCTGAGCTACAGGCCAAAATCTACAGGTAGGCACTTTGCAAAAAACACCTCTGTTTTCCTTCACCAATTTGGCTGTGTCCACGTTGCACTTTGGGGCGTTTCCTGTCGCGGGCGCTAGGCCTACCCACACAAGTGAGGTATCATTTTTATGGGGAGACGTGGGGGAACGCTGGGCGGAAGGAAATTCGTGGCTCCTCTCAGATTCCAGAACTTTCTGCCACAGAAATGTGAGGAACATGTGTTTTTTTAGCCAAATTGTGAGGTTTGCAAAGGATTCTGAGTAACAGAACCTGGACCGAGCCACACAAGTCATCCCATCTTGGATTCCCCTAGGTATCTAGTTTTCAGAAATGCACGGGTTTGGTAGGTTTCCCTAGGTGGCGGCTGAGCTACAGGCCAAAATCTACAGGCAGGCACTTTGCAAAAAACACCTCTGTTTTCCTTCACCAATTTGGCTGTGTCCACGTTGCGCTTTGGGGCGTTTCCTGTCGCGGGCGCTAGGCCTACCCACACAAGTGAGGTATCATTTTTATCGGGAGACGTGGGGGAACGCTGGGTGGAAGGAAATTCGTGGCTCCTCTCAGATTCCAGAACTTTCTGCCACAGAAATTTGAGGAACATGTGTTTTTTTAGCCAAATTTTGAGGTTTGCAAAGGATTCTGGGTAACAGAACCTGGTCCGAGCCACACAAGTCACCCCATCTTGGATTCCCCTAGGTCTCTAGTTTTCAGAAATGCACAGGTTTGGTAGGTTTCCCTAGGTGGCGGCTGAGCTACAGGCCAAAATCTACTGGTAGGCACTTTGCAAAAAACACCTCTGTTTTCCTTCACCAATTTGGCTGTGTCCACGTTGCGCTTTGGGGCATTTCCTGTCGCGGGCGCTAGGCCTACCCACACAAGTGAGGTATCATTTTTATCGGGAGACGTGGGGGAACGCTGGGCGGAAGGAAATTCGTGGCTCCTCTCAGATTCCAGAACTTTCTGCCACAGAAATGTGAGGAACATGTGTTTTTGTAGCCAAATTTTGAGGTTTGCAAAGGATTCTGGGTAACAGAACCTGGTCCGAGCCACACAAGTCACCCCATCTTGGATTCCCCTAGGTCTCTAGTTTTCAGAAATGCACAGGTTTGGTAGGTTTCCCTATGTGGCGGCTGATCTACAGGCCAAAATCTACAGGTAGGCACTTTGCAAAAAACACCTCTGTTTTCCTTCACCAATTTGGCTGTGTCCACGTTGCGCTTTGGGGCGTTTCCTGTCGCGGGCGCTAGGCCTACCCACACAAGTGAGGTATCATTTTTATCGGGAGACGTGGGGGAACGCTGGGTGGAAGGAAATTCGTGGCTCCTCTTTGATTCCAGAACTTTCTGCCACAGAAATGAGAGGAACATGTGTTTATTTAGCCAAATTTTGAGGTTTGCAAAGGATTCTGGGTAACAGAACCTGGTCCGAGCCACACAAGTCACCCCATCTTGGATTCCCCTAGGTCTCTAGTTTTCAGAAATGCACAGGTTTGGTAGGTTTCCCTATGTGGCGGCTGAGCTACAGGCCAAAATCTACAGGTAGGCACTTTGCAAAAAACACCTCTGTTTTCCTTCACCAATTTGGCTGTGTCCACGTTGCACTTTGGGGCGTTTCCTGTCGCGGGCGCTAGGCCTACCCACACAAGTGAGGTATCATTTTTATCGGGAGACGTGGGGGAACGCTGGGTGGAAGGAAATTCGTGGCTCCTCCCACATTCCAGAACTTTCTGCCACAGAAATGTGAGGAACATGTGTTTTTTTAGCCACATTTTGAGGTTTGCAAAGGATTCTGGGTAACAGAACCTGGTCCGAGCCACACAAGTCACCCCATCTTGGATTCCCCTAGGTCTCTAGTTTTCATAAATGCACAGGTATGGTAGGTTTCCCTAGGTGGCGGCTGAGCTACAGGCCAAATTCTACAGGTAGGCACTTTGCAAAAAACACCTCTATTTTCTGTGATGTGTCCACGTTGTGTTTTGGGGCATATCCTGTCGCGGGCGCTAGGCCTACCCACACAAGTGAGGTATCATTTTTATCGGGAGACTTGGGGGAACATAGAATAGCAGAACAAGTGTTATTGCCCCTTGTATTTCTCTACATTTTTTCCTTCCAAATGTAAGACAGTGTGTAAAAAAGACGTCTATTTGAGGAATGCCCTGTAATTCATATGCTAGTATGGGCACCCCGGAATTCAGAGATGTGCAAATAACCACTGCTTCTCAACACCTTATCTTGTGCCCATTTTGGAAATACAAAGGTTTTCTTGATAGCTATTTTTTACTCTTTATATTTCAGCAAATGAATTGCTGTATACCCGGCATAGATTGAAAACCCACTGCAGGGTGCAGGTCATTTATTGGCTCTGGGTACCTAGAGTTCTTGATGAACCTATAAGCCCTATATATCCGCGCAACCAGAAGAGTCCAGGAGACGTAACGGTATATTGCTTTCGAAAATCTGACATTGCTGGAAAAAGTTACAGAGTAAAACGTAGAGAAAAATTGATGTTTTTTTCACCTCAATTTCAATATTTTTCTTTTTCAGTTGTTATTTTCTGTAGGAAACCCTTGTAGGATCTACACAAATTACCCCTTGCTGAATTCAGATTTTTGTCTACTTTTCAAAAATGTTCCGGTTTCTGGGATCCAGCGTTGGTTTCATGCCCATTTCTGTCACTGACTGGAAGGAGGCTGAAAGCACAAAAAATCGTAAAAATGGGGTATGTCCCCGTAAAATGCCAAAATTGTGTTGAAAAATTGGGTTTTCTGATTCAAGTCTGCCTCTTCCTGAAAGCTGGGAAGCTGGTGATTTTATCACCGCAAACCCTTTGTTGATGCCCTTTTCAGGGAAAAAACCACAAGCCTTCTTCTGCAGCCCATTTTTCCAATTTTTTTGAAAAAAACAAAATTTTCACTGTTTTTTGGCTAATTTCTTGCCCTCCTTCTGGGGAACCCATGAAGTCTGGGTACCTCTAGAATCCCTAGGATGTTGGAAAAAAAGGACGCAAATTTGGCGTGGGTAGCTTATGCGAACAAAAAGTTATGAGGGCCTAAGCGCGAACTGCTCCAAATAGCCAAAAAAAGGCTCGGCACAGGAGGGGGAAAAGGCCTGGCAGCGAAGGGGTTAAGGCAAGAATCGCGAACATCAGAACGTAACACGGCATGTACATAGATCAACTTTAGCAGAGTGTCATCAACGCGTCAGTTCAACAAGGCATGGATTCAGTCGTTTGTCTATTTGTGTCAGTTTAGTGAACACCTGTTCTAACCACTGATTAGCATTGGCATGTTGGGCTTCATGCAAAAAATGTAGAACACCAATTTGGAAAACATCTAGCTATGGTCTCTGTCAAAAGTAAGCAGTTGGTACCTAGAAAGGAAAAGCAAACAGACAAATCACAATTTCATTGTCATAGTTACCCTCCAAGGCTTTGGTCAGCACTCAGGATCAGTCTTCATCCTCAGGTCATCAGTCTAATCGAAATGAGTCAAAATTCAGCTCTGGGGTAAAGGAGGCAAAGTGTAAAATGGGCAATCTAAGGAAAAGGATGGTTCTAAGTAAAATCAGCAAAGTCACCAGTCAAAGTGACAAGGTCTCTGGATCAAATTGATCAGCATTTCCCTAACTAATCTAAATGACTCCCCATGTCATGGGTTTTTATCCCTTTTTTGTTGTACATTCCCCTAAAGTCCAATTGGCTAAAAGGTTGCACCCCACTATCTCTACCCAATTAGAAAACAGATTATGTCATTATTCTTTCACCCCATATTAATTTACAGACATTTTATTGGTCCATATGATTGACGTCTTCAGAGGTAGCACGTCCGGTATGATTTCATCTTTTTGTAATTCTTTGCACATCTTTTGGTCAGTAGCTCCATTGTCCGTACCGGTTTGAATGACCTTGTACATTATACTAATCTGTACTGTTGCATTTTAACTAATCATTTCTACAAGCAATATGAATTCATGAGAACGGATCCACTATGGTTATATTCAGCTTCTAGTTAAAGAAAAACAAGAGCTCATGTCCTTTTGCGAGTCAGCACACTGCACGTTTAGAAAAACACATTTAATATGAGACCCAGGCAGCTAAGCTTCGGCTCATGCTAACTTAAGGCCTACAAGATTCATTTAGCATAACTGTAATAACATAATCATTAGTAATTAGTATAAAACCATACTTTAATACAAGAATTCATAAGCATTAGTCATTTTTCATTAGTCCCCGTATACATTGGCGGCCACTCCCCGTGGGCACCTTTCAAGTGCACGTTTAAGCAAAACACATTAATTTAATTTCTATGCAGCATTATCACACACTAGTTTATAAACATTTCATGTTAATATAGATTATATAAACTACACTCTCTCAGTCCCTCCTCTTATGACGTCCGTCATCACAAAAAAACCTTTCTCTTTCAACCTTTCACTTTCAATTTTTCACTTTGCGCATAATGCGCATCTCAACATCTTGAGCTTTGTGTGAGCTTTCCCAAATTTCATTAAACATTTTCTCCCTTTCATTTTCTTCCTTCCTTTTGTTACGATTGGTCCAATTTTTTCTAATTCTTTCATTAATTTTGCATGGTCCCCATAAACCCAATAAACAAACTAAGACAATTAATAGACCCCCTAATATTTTTGCAAGCACCCCGTTCCAAATATTACTAAATCAGCTCCCTACTCTGGCAATTCCTTTTCCAACTTTCTCACAAACTCCAGGTTCTTTCGAATCCTTCAGATCTGCACTATCTCTAGTTAGGTTAGTAAGCATACCTCTAATCTTTTTGCTGTTATCTGTAATAAATGAGCAACAATGACGCTCATTAAGCATCTTACGGACTCCTCCACTATTTGCTAAAAGAATGTCTAAAGCAAACCGATTTTGAAGAGTCATAGCTCTTTCCCCAGCAAGTTCAGTGTCCATCAGGAGTATAGCCCCTGTGAAGTTTGTCAGCATGTTATCCACAATAGTAGACAATTTCTGAATTTTTATGGAGTTTAAGATAACCCCTACTGAAGGAATTATGGCTCCAAATATGTCACCAACGACAGCAACCGCTGTCTCTCGTTTCTGTCTAGCATGTTGTAATTCAGACATTATAGGTATTTGCTTTAAGTCATCAATCTGGTATATCTTCGGGAAGACTATCCCCAAATAACATGTCCCATACCATCCCTTAGGGAGACGGTAATAAGCATTAAGCCCACAGACATAATAGATCCCAGGGATCGCTGGATCCTGTCCATTTAACATGAATGTCCACTTACTCTGAAACAAAAACACATGCCTGCATTCACTCGTTCCCACAAGTAAAGTGTCATGATCAGATTTTGGCCTATATTTACAAAGCCTTCCTACATGTAATGCATTTATAGCTAGTTTGCCTTGCGTCTTTATTGCGGTGTAAGCATAATCATTTGCATATGTGCGTTTCTCTAATCCCTTTTCTAGCCTTTCTTTAAGTGCTTTGCGTCTATCATCAGTATGATCTAAGAAGCTTTTCTCTACAGGTGTTACTAAGCAGATCAAATTATTGCGGTGTGCATAAGCTGTCCCAAATGTCAGTGTTGGCTCAAAGAAACCTCTAACTAACTTTATACTATGCTCTTTAGCTAACTTATTCAGAAACTCAATCACAGGCACAAAAGAAAACACTACATCTAAATTTGAATAAAAATATTGCACATGTTCCTGGTCATAGAAGACTGCAGCTTATCCCATAAGTTAAAGGAAGACTATGGTAGGTGACCCCCTCTTGTACTGATGAAGGAATCTTTGTGCACACATAACAGTTTCTTGCATCCATTGTATCGACATACTCATTCAGTAAACGATAGAAGACATTAGTAGAGAGTTCCCCCCTTGAATTAGTACCCTCATGCAAGTGTTGTGTATCTTGCTCAAACTTTTCCCACAGAGTTAGTGTAGCAGTCTCAGGTTTTGAAGTATTGTTAGTCAGTTTCTTATCCAACCATGGCATTCCCACAATCACACCTACAATTATTATTGCACACACGATACCTAGAATAACACTTAACCAACCACACACTTTACCCTTTTTTGCCACTACCTCTAGTGTAAGCCATGATCTGTAAAGAATCAGATAGCAGAATAACTCAGAACAATCAATCAACTTGAGGACGATTTAAAGCTCCTTTTTTTTCAATGAACAAAGTCTCTCTTTCTTTCTCTGCGTGTATTTACAGCGTTTCACTCACCCCAGGACCAGTTTGTCAAATCAGGTTAGCAGCTTGTCATAATCGTTTTTTCAGAGTCAAATCAAGTTTCAAGTGTCACATCCGGTAATTTATAAGTCTCTTTTCTCAGCTTTCAGCTTTCAAATTCAATTTCTCGATTTTAACACAGTCTCTTTTCATGTTTGAATTCAGGTACCGTAGTATTGGCCTGGTACTTCTCGATCAAAGCAAAATGCTAAGAATTTTGCTGCAATTCAGATGTTGTTGCATATGCCCATTCAGGACCTGCGTATCTTCTATTTGTGACTCTTTTTCTTTTCAGCCCGCGTTCACTTTGCAACTCTCCTTCACTTAGATCCACCCTTCTGGTTGTGTCGATTTCTTCCTCTATTGTCTCACCTGGGACGATTTTTTCCCTTGCAGCTTGTTTCATTGGCCAGTTATCACCTTTATGCGTTTTCTTCCTGCTTGGCCTTTCAGGACGCTGAACAGCACCCTCCTCTTGTGCTATGGTGTTTTCTCTTGACGGACCTGCAACTGGCTCGGGAGATGCCGGTGTGCTTTGACCTTCCTCTATTATTTCCCCTTCTTCCTCTGGGTCTGTAACGGGTTCAAGCCGTATCCGTCTACTTCTGGGAGAACCTCTCCTTGACTTAGTTCTCCTGCTGCCTCTACTGAGATAGGCTCACTGTCACCTCTCTCGAACTCGTATACTGCTTGAGGGACTAAGCTGTCCTCAGTGGGCTCTCCTGCAGTCTCAGTTCCCCGTTGACTGTTCTCCGGCCCTGAGACTTCCTTCTCTGGAATTGCTGAGTCGGAAACGTCAAGTTCCTCATCAGTCGGACATGTCACCTTCTTTGTGTGACTGGCATGTATCCAGTTTGGAACGCCTGCACATTTCACAGAAGTGGTTGTTGTCAGTATTACTTGATATGGCCCCTTCCAGCGTGGCTCCAAACACGACTTCCTCACGTGCTTCTTGACAATCACCCAGTCATCGATTTGCAGTGTGTGACCTGGATCACTGATCGGTGGCAATGTGTTGGCCTCCACCTAGTGGGAAAAAGAGTGGACCACATCAGCCAAACCTTTGCAGTAGTCCAACACCATATCATCCGTGATATTCACAAGAGCATTTTCAGGTACTGCGGGCAACCTCATAGCTCTTCCCATGAGAATCTCATGGGGTGATAATACTGTCTTCTTATCAGGTGTGTTTCTCATTGACATTAGCACTAAAGGCAATGCATCTGGCCACTTCATATTGGTAGCTGCACACATTTTTGCCATCCTCAACTTCAAGGTACCATTCATCTGTTCCACTAGTCCTGATGCTTCGGGCGGCAGCTACAATGCAACTTCTGTTCAATGTCTAATGCAGCACACAATAGCTTTAACACCTAATTGTCGAAGTGTCTGCCCCTATCTGATTCTAAAGGGATCGGAAATCCGAAGCTTGGTATTAATTCTCTAAGCAACAGCTTTGCTACTGTGAGACTGTCATTTCTACGTGTAGGGTAAGCTTCAATCCAGTGACTGAAAACTCACCCAATCACCAACACGTACCTCAAGCCTCCACATACAGGCATCTCAATGAAATCCATCTGCATCTTGCTAAACAGACCTCCAGCTCTCCCTATGTGGGTCAAAGTCACCACAGTTCCCTTTCCGGCATTCCTCTGTTGACAGATGATGCACCTGTGATAGGTAACCTCTGCGGCTTGTCTGAATTTCAGATTGAACCAATCAATTTTGAACAATCTGATCATTGCGTCTCTCCCAAGGTGTGCCTGACCATGGTAAAGTCTTGCAAACTGTGATAAAAGACTGTTTGGCAAAACCAGTTTCCCCTCCTCTGAGACCCACAAGTCATCAGCTCTTTGTACGCATTGCATTCTCTGCCAGGAGCGTTTCTCTTCCCTGCTAGCACGACCCTGCAGTGATTTTAGCTCCTCTAATGTGTCAACAACTCTTAATGCAAAGTTCAGACATGTCTCATTTTCAGTTTGCGGTAACAATTCCCTCTGATCCTTGAACGATATACAGTTCAATGCGCAATACCTTGCGACTTGATCTGCATAACCGTTTCCCATTGACACAAAGTCCTGCGACTTGACATGATCATTGCATTTCACCACGGCAATTTCAAGAGGCAACTGAATCGCATGCAACAAATCCTTAATTTGTTCACCGTTTTTCACTGGAGAACCAGAAGAGGTCATGAAACCCCTGTGTGACCACAATTGGCCAAAATCATGTACAATGCCAAACCCGTATCTGCTGTCAGTATAGATAGTGACTTTCAGTTTTTCAGCTGCGTGGCATGCCTTAGTAAGGGCAATTAATTCAGCCACTTGTGCGGAATACACTCTTTCGAGCCAGGAGCCTTCTATAATGCCAGTGATTGTACACACAGCATACCCGGCTCCCAGTATTCCGACTGAGTATCTCAAACATGATCCATCAACAAACATAGTGCAGTCATTTTCTTTTAACTGCATATCTTAAATGTCAGGTCTGGGTTTGGTGCACAATTCTATTACCTCAAGACAGTCATGCTCCACCTCCTCCGAATTACGAATTTCAGTGTTTTCAACAGGAAGTCGAGTTTCCGGGTTCAATACAATACATCGTTTCAAGGAGACATTAGGCAAACCCAGAATAATTGTCTCATAACAGGTAAGTCTGGCATTTGTCATGTGCAGAGTCTTAGTTCGTGTTAACAATATTTCAAGTGAATGCGGAACTATTACTGTTAAGGGATGTCCCATCACTATGCCTTCACACTGTGTGAGGCTCTGACCAACTGCTGCAACTTCACGGAAACAACCCGTTATGGCTGCTGTGACTGGGTCCAACGTAGCTGAAAAATATGCTACAGGGCGGTTTGCGCCTCCACGGACCGGTGTTCAAACAGACAAAGAACAAGCATCACGTTCATGACAAAACAGTAGAAAAGGTTTAGTGTAATCAGGCATACCTAAGGCTGGTGCCCTACACATGCATTCTCTCAATTCCATGAATGACTCAAGCTCTTCCTCTGACAAAATTATGGTATACGGTTCATCCTTAGTTTCTTTGCCTGTCAGCTTTATTAATGGCTTAGAGATGATCGAACAATTGGGAATCCACTGACGACAGTAGCCCACCATTATCAAAAACATTCTGACATCTCTCTTTGTTGTCGGGGGGTTCATCTGTAGTATGGCTGTCACCCTCTCCTTTAATATTCTCCTGGACCACTTTTCAATCAAGTGCCCTAAGTATTTCACCTCTTTTGGACAGTGCTGTAGCTTCTTTGGGGACACTTTATGTCCGTTCTTTCCCAAATGGTTCAGTAAGGCAATTGTGTCATACCTGCGGTCATCTTTTGTTCTGGACGCAATCAGCAAGTCATCAATGTACTGCAGTAGAGTTGAACTGAAAGGTAATTCTAGCGACTCCAAATCCTTCTTCAATATCTGATTGACAATGGATAGTGACTCAGAAAACCCTTTAGGAATTCTGCACCAACTGAACACCTTGTCCAGGAATTTGAAACTGAATAAAAATTGCCTGTCCTCATAAGGAGGCACCGAAAAGAATGCTTGTGACAAATCCACAACTGTGAACAACTCTGCATCACACGGAACCTGAAACATGATTACTGCTGGATTTGGCACTATGGGGAAACATTTTACCACAATCTCGTTTTCCTCAAATCCTGCACAATTCGAACTTTCCCACAAGGCTTTTTCAGACCCATTATTGGTGAATTACATTTGCTGCTCAACACCTCCTTCAGAACTCCTTGCTTTACAAAGTCTGCAATTATCTGCGACACCTGTATAAGGACAACTTGTGCCATGTGGTAGTGCAGCACCTGTGGAAACACTGCGTTTGGCTTCACTTGTACTTTAACCGGTTCAACTCCTTTTATCAGTCCCACTTCCTTTCCTGTCAGGTCTCACACTTTCTCTGTCACTATTCCTTGCAACTCAGCTGGCAAGTCAGTCACTGTAAGCATCGGGAATAGGGTTATCAGAGGGTAATCTTCATTTGCGGTCTCTACTTCTGATTCTAAAAACTGCCCATCATCCCCCTCATCATCACTGTTTGTTTAAACCTCAATCCCTTCATTAGAACAGGTAATTGAACATTTCGTCTTGCACAGTAGGGCCCATATTTTTACTTTTTTAGCGCTGCATTTGCGCCGCTTTTTGATGCAAAAACGGTGCAAACCTACAAAATACAATTGGATTTTGCAAGTTTGCACCATTTTTGTGTAAAAAAATGACGCAAATGCAGTGCTAAAAAAGTATAAATATGTGCCTAAGTCTCTTCCCAGTAGGGATACAGGACTCAAATCGCAGACTACAAACTTATGCAGTCCCTGAAAGTTGCCAATCTCGACTTGAACCGGATCGGTGATTGGGTTTGTCAAATACTGGTTTGCTACTCCTACCACTCTTATGGTACGCCCTGAAAGTGGGAATTTTGGAACCTCTGCACTTCTGACTGTAGAGCGTGTAGCTCCTCTGTGAACCAAGAATGAAACCTTGTGACCCATCACCTTTCCCTCTATATAGGATCCCCTCTGATCTATTTCTAGGGATGCTGCAAGCCTACACTCTTCACTGTCTGAACTGTCATCTGACCATTCATCATTCATTCCATCTTCACCACGCAATGGGAACTGCTGTACTGTGTTATTTTGACTCATCATTTGGCCTGTGACCTGTGGAGGAAGCATCACCTGTTGCTGTCCCATTGGAGCTAAGGGTAATTGCATTTGCTGTCTAGGTACCATAGGAACCTGCTGTTGTACTTGCTGCATTTGTGCTGGTTGAACACGCGGCATTTGCATTTGCTGCATGGGCTGTAACCTCTGCATCGGAACCATGTTATTCTGGAAGTTTTGATTTTGACCTCTCAATTTTGGACCCCTCACTTTTTGAAATGTACTGATATCGGTGTTTTGTTGAATGACACCATCACGCACCGCATTCGGGCATTCCCGCTTCTAATGCCCCACGCCCCCGCACACGTGACATGGTGACATCTTTTTCATCCCCTGCACATCATTTTGACCCACACCAGTATTCAAATCTGGACCGCGATTCACAAAACCTCAACCTCAGCCTCTCGGTTGGGCCTGAAACACGCCATTCCCTTGCGGTTGCTTTTGTACCATCTGCTGGATTTCATTTCCTCGCATACCTGCCTGCGCTGCCTTAATCTGCATCACCATCACTTTCTCCTTCTACTTTCTCTGCTTCAGCTCAATCTCGTCACTACAGTATTTCGCATACTGCAACACCTCATCAATCGGCTTCGCTTGCCAACAGATCAAATGATTCTTAATCATCTGGCTAACCTCTGGTCTCAGCCCTTCAACAAATCTGAACACAAGATAGTTCATGTATTTTGGCTCAATAGTCTCAGTACCACTGTAATGCTTGAATGCCTTCAACAACCTCTCATAATAAGCATGAAGGGACTCTTTAACCTCCTGTGAGGTCCGGTCGATTTACTGCCAATCAGTCACTTTCAACAACACTTTCTGCTTCGAAAACTCAATCACTTTATGATAGTACTTCATCACCTCCTCAGATGGTGCTCCAGTCACCTTATCCCTTGCCGGTTCCAGACTCGGCCAGTGCACACTTCTCTTGCACTCAAGCCATAAGTCAGGTGGAACAATAATCTCAAACAGGGTATTCAAGTCCTCCCAGAGACACTTCGCAAGTTTCACAAACCTGTCTGTCTGCTGATACCACTCTATCGGTTTCTCCCTCAACCTGGGATAATCATTTGTGAAAGAGAGAATGTCTCCCCTAGTCCACGGTACATGGAATAGAACCCCTCCAGCTGTTTCTCTCACTGTTAATATTTTTACTATCTCAGTGTCCGGTGAAGCTTTAGTCTGGCTTCATCCCGGACTGTCACTTTTCTCCTTATCTCTTTTCTTTGCCCATCTGCCTTCCCACTTTTCTAAGGCTCCCCAGATCTGCGCACTCTGCAGTATTTCTTTAAGATGCGCTTTTATTCCGGATGATCTCATGTGATCAAAATCTTTAGAGTCAAAGTCTAGCCTGTAACTCCTTTTCAAATGTTTAGTATTCTCAATATCAATATTGTATTTGTCTGCCAGGTTCGCCAACCTCTGATGCACCTTGCCCACTTCCTTAGGACTTTTGGGGCACAAGTATCTCAATTCTGCTTCTGTGTATGATTCTAATCTCTTTACCCCTATTGTCCCTTCCACTAGTTGAGCAGCTTCCACACCCAGTCTCACAAAGTTTAGGTACTTGTCTCTTTCAGATTTTTCTGCGGTCACTGCAGTAGTTTGCGAAATATGAGTCTTTCCTAACCACTCTTTCAACTGTTGTACCATACAACCTTGCAGTGAAATATTCCCTGCATGCATCATTGGCGACTGGGAGGCATTCGTTCTTTTTGTTTGTGTGGTTAGCAAACCCAGCCCTGCCTGTCTCATTGCCTCCAAAAGTGTTTCAACCGGACTAAGGTCTAACAAGGACCTGGGTCCTTCAACTGATTGCTCTCCCGGGGCCATTAACTGGGGGGTTCCTAGGGACCCTCCTCTTGTTGCATCTTGGGTCATTAACCCCTGATCACACATACCAGGCTTACCCTGCGCATACAATGGCACCGGTGGACCAACAGTAATCGGTAATGAGATAACAGCTGGTGTCTGACCTGGTCCTAAACCCCACGGAGCAGTAACTCCTAAGGCTTGACTCTCTGAGGCTGAGGCAGGTACTAACGGAGGTCCTGCTGCTGGACTATACCCTGGAATCAGCTGTTGCTGCGGCTGGGGCAGCAATTGTGGAGTTGGCTCAATCTGCACTAACCTCGATTTTGTATATATCGGATCATGGCGGCACTATAAGATTTGTAGTACACTGACACCATTGACACCATTCTGTATCAAACCCGTATCACTAGTTTGTACTGTATCAGTAACTCCCTTCTCCTGCGTCTGGTTCCCAGGACCCGCTCTAGTGCTCGGGGCATTGTCGTCCACTACATAAGGTGATGGGCGATCATGTAACAACTGATTAAGAAACTCTTCATCGTCTGAGTCGTCTCCCTCTATCCAAGACCTCGTAGTCTCATTAGGCTTATTAGAGTCCTTATCTGTCTTGCAGGTGGCTTTCTTTCCCTGTGTTTCGTCTCTCTGTGTTATTGCTGGGAACAATTTGAGTCCGTCCACTACTCCCCTTCTCCACATTTTGCTCTCATTGTCCCATCTAGCCTCAGCTAACATCTTTTCTGCCCTTCTCATTCTCCTCTCGGATTTCTGCTGTCTCTGTTTAATGGCCATTAAATCCCAGACTGCCAATGCCTCGTACTGAGCTGGCCTCGGAGGTGGCTTTTGTACACTTAACATCCACCTCAAATTCTTTAAAATCCTCGTATTGAACATTTCCGTGATCCGGAAATGCCAAACATCCCTCCTTTTCTGTCAATTTGCGCCACTGTTTCATCCATAAGCAAGGTGCGACTCCCTTCTCTTCCATTACTGTATAAGCTGGAGTACCCTCAGGCAGTGTAGGCTCCCCTTCACTTGCCATAATCTATGCATCTCCTTTCAGAGGGCTCCTAAATGCTTTGATAAAATTTATTTTTGCGTCTCTTCTTTTGTTTTGTATTTAATCAGGAAGTGACTTTAATTCCCAGGACACTCTTCACCAACCTTTCTCATCCTATTGCCTCTCACGGACGGCTGCCAATCCGTGCGCGAACCCTCTCGGCAACTGACCTATCCCAGTGTGGCACCACTGACATCACACTCACACACTGCAGCTGACAAAGTCTTGCGGCTTGTCCACCCCTTACTGGATTTACACCAAGCTAATGCAAAATTACTGCGAGCACCTTTAACAACAACAACAACTCAAATTTGTCGGTTTACTACAGAAAGGGTATACAATCGCTTCAGAACTTTACAGAGATTTCACTTGAAGCCTCAGCCGCTACTTTCTCCTTCTCAGTTCCTGCATACGCAAGCAGAATTCGACCCGCAAATCCTACTCTCGACTTGTCAATGGTTCGTTCTAGTGCACTTTAGAACTTGCCAAATCTCCATTGAAGGTTTCATTCACACATTTAGACTCAAACTCGACTTGTCAACCACGCCCCAATTGACCTATTAAAACCGCACAAATTACAACAGAAACTCAAGTGTCTTCTACACTTGTCAATATACTCCGGAGTCTTAGACCACGACGGGTCCGTACATTACCAACCAACCATGTGGATAATGTTTTGAGCACAAAGCGCCACACTCATATGAAGTATGCCGACTTCCCTACTCTCATACTGTGGAGTACACCCACTCCTGCTAAAACAACATTACCTGGCCAAAACACACATAGGTGGTCATTCCGACCCTGGCGGTTTCAAACCGCCAGGGCCGGGGACCACGGAAGCACCGCCAACAGGCTGGCGGTGCTTCCAGGGCCATTCTGACCGCGGCGGTAAAGCTGCGGTCAGAAAAGGGGAACCGGCGGTTTCCAGACGGTTTTTCCCTGGCCCAGGGAATCCTCCATGGGATTCCGACCCCCTTCCCGCCACCCTGTTCCTGGCGGTTTTTACCGCCAGGAACAGGATGGCAGGAACGGGTGTCGTGGGGCCCCAGGGGGCCCCTGCACTGCCCATGCCACTGGCATGGGCAGTGCAGGGGCCCCCTAACAGGGCCCCACAAAGATTTTCACTGTCTGCTTAGCAGACAGTGAAAATTGCGACGGGTGCCACTGCACCCGTCGCACCCCTGCAACTCCGCCTGCTCCATTCGGAGCCGGCTTCCTCGTTGCAGGGGCTTTCCCGCTGGGCCGGCGGGCGGCCTTTTGGCAGTCGCCCGCCGGCCCAGCGGGAAAGCCAGAATGGCCGCCGCGGTCTTTTGACCGCGGTGCGGTCATTCGGCGGTGACCGCATGGCGGGCGGCGACTGCCACCCGCCGCGGTCAGAATAACCGCCATAATCTTCACAAGTCACCTGCAAAATGCATAAGCTGAGCAAGCGCAAATTCTACACCACACATGCTAAAACGTCGAGAACATTCCCAACTCACTTAGGCAGGCTCCGAGATCCCGGGAAAGTCATGGGGAATTTAGAAACACATCATATCTCCAATTTGCATGATCTCAGAAAAACAATCTAAACAATAATTCTCCGCCCTAGGGCCCCAAAGGGCCAATCTGTCGCTCTGCTGCCAGAACTGGTAACGCGTCCCTTTACGATAATTTATTACACATTAGGACTCGTTTTAGGCCAATGAATCTTTTGACCCAGTTGAGAGACACCTTAGGACGAGATAGCTAATCAATATGTCAATCAATACATCAATAATGTCATCAATATTTATTACCACAATGCATTTCACTTTAGTCAAAGACATTAATCAATTCAAGACACCACCATGACCTTACAGTCACAAATAACCACACCAGTTTAGTAGAATTTTATGAGTTTTATTCCCTATTAATTACAATTCTAAAAGCAGATGTGTTAATCTCAAAACCAAGAAACACAGTAGCATAGTCACAATATGGCAACTCTGATAAGATTTCATTAAGGCAAGAATCGCGAACATCAGAACGTAACACGGCGTGTACATAGATCAACTTTAGCAGAGTGTCATCAACGCGTTAGTTCAACAAAGCATGGATTCAGTCGTTTGTCTATTTGCGTCAGTTTAGTGAACACCTTTCCTAACCACTGATTAGCATTGGCATGTTGGGATTCATGCAAACAATTTAGAACACCAATTTGGAAAACATCTAGCTATGGTCTCTGTCAAAATTAAGCACTTGGTACCTAGAAAGGAAAAACAAACAGACAAATCACAATTTCATTGTCATAGTTACCCTCCAAGGTTTAGGTCAGCACTCAGGATCAGTCTTCGTGCTCAGGTCATCAGTCGAATCGCCATCAGTCAAAATTCAGCTCTGGGGTTAAAGGGGCACTTCCCTCTTAGGGAGGCAAAGTGCAAAATGGGCAATCTAAGGAAAAGGATAGTTCTAAGTAAAATCACAAAGTCACCAGGCAAAGTGACAAAGTCTCTGGATCAAATCAACAGCATTTCCATAACCAATTTAAATAGCTCCCTGTGTCATGGGTTTTATCTCTTTTTCGTTGTACATTCCACTAAAATCCAATTGGCTAAAAGGTTACACCCCACTATCTCTACCCAATTAGAAAACAGATTATGTCATTAATCTTTTACCCCATATTAATTTACAGACATTTTATTGGTCCATATGATTGACGTCTTCAGAGGTATCATGGGTATGATTTCATCCTTCTGTAATTCTTTGCACATCTTTTGGTCAGTAGCTCCATTGTCCGTACTGGTTTGAATGCCCTTGTACATTATACTAATCTACACTGTTGCATTTTAACTAAGCATTTCTACAAGCAATATGAATTTCATGAGAACGGATCCACTATGGTTACATTCAGCTTCTAGTTGAAGAAAAACTAAAGGTCATGTCCTTTTGCGAGTCTGCACACTGCACGTTTGGTTAAAACACATTTAATATGAGAGCCAGGCAGCTAAGCTTCGGCTCATGCTAATTTAAGGCCTACAAGATTCATTTAGCATAACTGTAATAACATAATTATTAGTAATTAGTACAAAACCATACTTTAATACAAGAATTCATAAGCATTAGTAATTTTTCATTAGTCCCCGTATTCATTGACGGCCACTCCCCGTGGGCGCATTTCAAGTGCATGTTTAAGCAAAACACATTAATTTAACTTCTATGCGGCATTATCACACACTAGTTTATAAACATTTCATGTTAATATAGATTATATAAACTACACTCTCTCAATACCAAATTGCTTTGGGGCAAAAAGTGACCAATCTTCCCCATTGCACCCCTGGTACATATTTGATAATACAGCCACAGGTCTCCATTATTGGTAAAAATGACTGCAAAACATGAACTATTGGAAATAGCAAGCAGAAAGCGGTCATAAAAATGGTGTGCTTTCTGTTTTCTCCATTATTAGAGGTGACCAATATATTTGGTGTACAAACACTTCCTGCACACCTCCCAAATTTGTGCGGAGATGTTATAACGCCTGTTCCTACTAACTGAGTCAAACCAAAGCTGTAGAAGTTCAAATGACAGGAAATGGAGGAAAAGTAATTTTTGGACAAGTGTGAGGAATTCGAGAAGATAGAATTTGTGTAGTTTAACATGTTCATTTTTGACATGGGTCTCTGCTCAGTTCTGTCTGATATAACTATAAGTTGCTGATGACCCCAGGCAAGAATTATGTCATTTGGAGTTCTCGTTTTGGCTAAAAGTTACTAGATTAATTATAAAATGGAGTTCTGATGTGGATGCTATATACAAAGGCAAGCATGCATTCCATGTTTATATATCTTCTCTGATCACCTCTAATTCTGCAAATATGCACCCCTGTATCCTCCATCATGGAGGCAACGTATGCATTTTGTGCTGTGCACGAACATCTCAGTCACTTCCAGTCAACAAAGAGACAAACTAGCCAAACAAGATACTATTATTTATGATGCCCCTTAGGGATCACTAAAAATTACAGCCATTAACAGCAAAAAAGGTAAATTGGGACCTACATACTGATTTGAACCTTGTGCTCACTCCCTTTTGAGCAATTTAATAGTGTAGCTTATATTTTCCTAAAAAATTAAAAACTCTTATACCCACTCTTCGACGTCCTTGTCGGGGTTTGTCATATTTACTGTTTTTTATACGTGGAAGGGGGAATATCACCCAACCAAGTAATTTACCAGTCTTTCAATCCTGGAATAGGATTTGATGGGTTTATCAATCCCGGGATTTCTAAAACGTTTGCAATAGATTGTGGTCACTACATTCTAAAATTGCAATGCCATGCATGTCATATAATCTTACTTTGAAGGTGTCATGTCACTGCAGGTTCGAATAGGTTCAATAGAACTACTACTTGACTGCTGTGCTTTCAATGGGCGAGACCTTTATTTTACTTTGCTTATAATTTACAAATGTAGCACACCTACTTGACAATGTTCATGTTTGCTAATTTTCTTTCTTCACAAGTATTAAAGTAATTAGACTGAATGATAAATATCAAGAGAGTGTGATGTTGAAATGATGCATGGAAACCTGCTTCCAGAAACTGTCTAAACATTAAAATGTGTTTTTCATTATTAATGGCGCCCTGAATTCTCGTCCGTTTGGCCACCTGTGCTTTTGGCAAGCTCCCTCTCCTTGCGGTGGCTTGCTTGGGACATTTCAAGGGTTGTTGGGGCTGTTTCTGCATATCGTGCTCTCAGGGCAAGTGAGAGGGAGCAGCGGTATGGAATTGAATACTGCGCTGGTCTGAAGTCTGCGGCTTCATGGGCTCCCGGTCGGCCTGTCCGTGATTGAGGAAGGTCTCAGGCAGCACGGTGGATGGCTGTCCCCTAACTAACCTCCGGAGGTGTGGCATTAATACCGTTGTTGTGCCAGTGTGCGGCATCGAAGGGGTGACTGATTCATGCTGAAGACTGTATTGCTGCAGAAGGGGCTGCAATCACTGGAGACGCCTACTGTGATGAGTCAATGGCCACTCTTTCTCAAATGACCAGCCTCCGCTGGCTGCTCTCTTCCCCCTCAACAGGGTTTCCCATTTTCAATTACCTGGTGCGATGATTAACGGAGGGAAGAGGCAGAGATGCTGTGTTGCTTGATACCAACCCGTCCTGTCGGGGAAAAAGATTGAACTAATTTAGACAATTATGCCCCTCCAATCAGCCGCGAAGATCCCACCATTAACCGGCCCAGCTGGAGGCTGCTCAATCACAGAGAGACACAGGGCTCGGACAGCAGGAGCTGTTTGTCTCAAGCATTGTAAATGGCAGTGAGGGATACACTCAGATATGTTTAGGGAAGAGGAGTCTTTCTGATAAGTCCAGACAGGGCCGGTCCAAGGCAAAAGGGAAGATGTGAGGCCACTTTAAGTTGCATATGATGAAGTGACATCACTGAGAGTGACAACAGAGGACTGTTAATCTTTTTTTGGCATCCCTGAAGTGACCTAGCCCTATCATTTGAATATTGTACTGCTGCATTTATGATAACTGTGCTTACTGATGGGGGACTACATCTCCCAAAAATCTTGGGTCCCAGAGGTGTCCCGAGCATTGTGCTCACCTGTACCTGGTTGTCACTATAAAGTGCATCTCTTCTTCCTGCAGTGTCCATCCTGCGTCCATCAGCGTCAGGAGGTGGCACGGCCACCCCTCTTGGCTTCTGACTATTAAATAAGCTGAGTGTTAGTTCTTTTTTGTAGGAGAGAGCAGGGTGAGGAGGTGCAAACATATTCTGGGGAGTGCTGATGAGGAGTGTGAGATAGATGATGGGGAAGAGAAAACATTCAGCGCTGGGCAGGCAAAGAGCAGAAGCGCTTATGCACTTCTCCATTAAATTACAATACAGGGGATATGGGAGCTATTAAGAAGCATATTATCACTGTTGAGGAATCTACCCGTGAGGAGGAAACATCAGGCACCTCCCACTCTGAATTAAGAGCCACGCACATGAAGTCACCCGGAACCTCTACAGTAGATACTGTAGATAGGGTCAGCGCAGATAGATCTCTCAATGCTTCTAACTCAACCAGTGAACTAGAACCCGAGTCCCCGCTGAAATGCACTAGGACTCCAGGACCCCTACCCAGGTGCCAAGTAACTGAGAATGGGGAGGTCAAGACTGTGAAACGAGGCCACAAAATGCCTAATAAAACGGGCATGGTAAAGCCCTTTGTGAAAGTATAGCCAGGGTTACCTCTGAGGAATTTTAGGAATTGTTAAATACTGTGCAATCCTTGGAATCTTTTGTTAAACTGTCATTAACTTCCTTATCCAATAGAGTAATTCAGGTAGAACGCATGATCTCTGCTTGTGCAGAGCGCCTACAATTAGCTCTGGCATCACGAGTTATTAAACCGCCCCCAGGTACCTACTTTAAGCCAGGGTGTGGATAACAATACTGCTGTAGGGGCTACACACATATTTGGGGGTGCAGTGCATCAGACGGTAGTAGCAGTATGTTTATCGCCCGTAATCAGATCATGGGTGGACACTCTGTCCTGACGGCACAAACTAATGTAGGTGGATTAAACAAGGAACATAGCCCTATAGCACCAGAACAGGAGTCTAGAAAGGATAAGGTCACTGCTGATAAGGTGGGAAAAGTTTTAGAATTTCCTGATTTACCTCCTGCTGCATTACCTTATATGGTTGTGTTGCCTAATGTACCAACACTCCCTCCAGAGGTAGGGGCTAAGGAAACATGGATATAATTGAGGAATAAAGCCATACATTGGCTAGGGGAGAAATGTGGGCTCTCACGCGAACTGTTTGAAGATATTAAAATGGTTCGGAGAGTGAAGTGGGTGGGGTGGGAACAGAAAAAACTATAAGGAGATTGTGTGATCATGTCCTTTAAAACTCCATCTCTGGTAGAAACTATAGGGTCGGGGGAGGCGATGACAATTTGCATATCGGTTCTGTCCCTTGATTATTTTTATCAATCTTATGGCATGCAGGAAGTGTCTAAACACTCTTCCAGCCAGGGTGTAAGTTTTCCCCATTCACTCTTAGCAACTGTTTTTCAAGTCTCAAAGGCTTAGAAGGTTTAGATTGACTTGATATGATTGCAATCCCCTCGAAAGAGAATAGGGTGGGGTCTTCTTCTGGTTTAAAAGGTAATTGGCCAGAAGAGCTTAATAGCCCCGGTGGCAATGATGCAATAGTTTCCCCACACAGATTCCCTGACAATAGGATAGGGTTAAGTCACAACCCCATAGAAGTTCTTCCTGTTACTAGAGCTGTATTTGTTATAGAGAAGGCAAGGGTAGCTTTCTGGAATGGGGCAGGTCAGCTGTTTAAATTGGTAATAGCAGACTGGTGCGAATTTGTAAACACTTTTGACATACTCTGTTTTCAAGAGACTTGGGCAGTAAACCCAGTTCATCTAAATCGCTTCAGAACCTTTTGTGCGCCGGCTGTGCCATCAAATTTAGGGAGAGTGAAAGGGGATATTTGTACTTATATCTAAAATTCCCTGATGGCTGTTGGCATTAATTAATTTCTATAATAACATCCCGAAGGTGGAGGTAAAATCAGTTCTGATTATATTAAAAAAGGATTGGAGTCTATAAGGATGTGGTATTCCTGTGTGGCCAGGACTTCAATGTTGAACTATGCATCAAGAATTCAGAAACGATATGTGGCTTAACTGTAAGTGAGAACAATGGGCCTTCACATTTCATACACTCTCTCTATGGTGACAATACAATGAGTTTCCTTTCAATATTCATTTGGCATTCTGTAATGAGATCTGTTCCCCGTCAGTTCCATTTATGTATAAATTTAATGGACGAGGGAAAAACTCGGTGATAGATAACATATTGGTTACAAACAGACATGCCGCAAGGGTTGGAATTTTTATTACCCATACTATTGCCTGCAGTGACCATTACCCATTGAGAATAGACTGTGATGTATTGTCCAAGGATTGGTCAGCTCAGGTGCCACATTCTAATTATTGCACAGTGGGTGACAGGGATATTGCAAGGCATAATGGGTACGGCTTGCAATGCTCTCTGATTGATTCTCAGGAGTTTAAAAAAAGTTGATTTGTGGTAATAAATAGGCTTTTGAGAAATGTGTAGATATGGGCACTAGCCCTGAGGATATTATTGAGGGTTTCCAGAGGATTGCTAGGGGCATTAAGGATGAACTGGTGGTTGTCAGCAGGGACAGTAGTAATAATAAGAAAAAGGCCTATAGTATATTGAAATCAGCCTTACATAAAAGCCCACGCTGCAGTCATGAAATCCGGGCTGCTAGGAAAAACTATAATCACATTTTAGTACAGAGGAAATAAGTGCTGAAAGAAGAACTATGTGATAAATTGCATGTTGCCAGCCCCAGTAAAGATTCTGCCTCTTTTTAGTGTGCAATTAATTCTCCTTATCCAAGGCCAGATGACAGACCACGCTGGAAACTGCAATTAGCGAGGCAGATTGGATCTCGCACTTTTAGGCCATCTATTCGCGCCCGTCTGATACGTAATGTTTAGTAGATGTTGAGGACCCTGATAGCTGTTCTTTTGCCCCTGTTAACTTTCAATTAATCTTGTATTCACCTTGGAATAAATTATTACAGATGTAAATGCAAGTAAAGTTGGTAAGGCGCCGGGCCATATTTTGTCCCTGTAGACCTATTTAAAGCCAACACTAGTCTCTGGGGACCTTTGCTTACCCATGTGCTAAATATATATTGTCAAGTTAGTTTTTTGAAGTCTTGGAGGGAATCTCTTATTGTGGCAATTTTTTAAAAGGGGTACAGGCATAATCTAACTTGTACCTCCCCCTCTCTTTATTAGACTCTATATTGAAAGTTGCTGGTCGTATTGTCCTGGATAGACTACAAGATTGGGCCCAGGAGAAGATCGTCTTATCTGACCTACAGTACGGGTTTTGAGCTAAAGTGGGGATTATTGAGCAGGGCCTTAATCTCAAAATGCTGATTGAGAAACATTGTATTATCAAACAAGGGAGATTATACCTGTCTTTTGTTTATTTGTCAGCCAAGTTCGATTGTGTGATTCACAATAAGTTGTGGGTTATTATGACGAATCTGAGAGTGGACCCACCAATTATACAATTCCTTAAGCAACCGTATCAGGGTTGTAGGGCTACAGTGAGGTATGGATTATTGGGTGAATGCACCCAGCCATTCAGCATAGAGGGAGTGGTTAAGGCAGGAATGCACTTTAGCACCCTTCCTTTTGTATTTATATATTAATAGTTTTGGAAGTACATCAATTGGTGACTGTAAAAGTTTGCCTCAAATAGGATACCACTCTATCCCTGCCCTGCTATGTGCTGATGCTACGACACATACACCTCTCACACTACAACAGCTATTAAAGCGATCTGTATCCTATATGGAGGAATTACGGCTACTAGTCAATAAAAGTGAGACATTTGCTGTGAAATTTGGGAAAGCGATATTGTAATTTCACAGTATCATGATAAAAGGCACTAGAATGGATCATGTCAATTCCTTTTCGTATTTGGGGATCATGTTTAACCAAGATGGGTTGTGGCTGACAGCAATTAAGATCAGGAGGTTACATTTCCAGAAAACTGTTGGTGCACTGTGTAGCTTTGCCTGTAAGCTTGGAAAGAAACCCCTGAGAGAGCTATTGACAGTCTATAAGGCTAAATGTATGTCAACAGCGCTGTATGGGACAGGCCTATTGGGTATGTAAAAAAATGAATCCCTGCAAGTTACGAGAATGCTTTTTTGAAGAACCTCCTTTCTCTTCTGCAGAGTAGCCCATTTTATGTATGCCATGCTGAACTAGTGGTTTCTTTTATCTCAAATTTTGTTAAGATCTAGCCGATTTCTTTATGGCACAAGGTATGGACATCCAAGCACAGTAAGCTGAGTCAAGATATTATTGGGGATTGTCTTAGGTCCTCTCGTGAGTACAGTGGTTTGATTATGTCAAGAACTTTAAGACCAATCTGGAGCATCAAGACTATTTTTAGAAACCTGAAACTCTAAGGACTGCAGCAAGGAAATACTATAGAACTGCTAAAGCCAAGTGTTTTAAAAAATCAGTTGACCTTAACTTCATTTGGCATGCAATTGTACTCAATGGAAGTGAGCAATGAGCAGCACAGATTTGTTTTAACCTGGTTTAGATTGGACATTTTTTCACCACTTGGTGAGCTTTCCAACTATAATTGACTAGTCCGAGGCCTATGGAAATATGTCCGTGTTATAAGGAGATGGACCAAAGCACCTTTCATACAATTTTATTCTGTAACTTGTATAAGAAACAAAGAAAGGCACAGCTGCTACCATTGTTGAGATCCATGGGTTTGGTACAATGTCGTCCAGCCTACGTGTTTTTACAATGTTTGCCAACTCTTTATATTTGTAATGTTATGTCTAAGTTTTTATGGGCTATTTTAAGGTATAGAAAGATGATAGATTTTTAAGAGAGTAGGAGATTAGTTAGTTTATATTCTAGTTGTAAATGAATTGGTGTCTTTTTTCTTAAGTATTTATTACAATTTTTTATTGTGTTCTTCTGATTTTAACAAAAAATCGAATAAAGCTGATTTAACTTGACATTATTAATAATACTTGCCTTTAAATTGGATGTCCGAAATGGATGATTTGCATAGTAGTTCTTGTGGGTTTGACGTTTTGGAATGTTATGTTAGCATTAGATTGTTTTTTTCCTTGTAAACAAACACTCTGACACTAAGAATGGTGTGAATGAAATGTTATTAAAGTGTTTCGGTCCATATGCTTTGAAGAGTGACAACTTGTTTTCTGAATTCCTTTAGACCTTTTGATCCAGCTGGTGCAAAAACGCGTACGCTGTGTTCTTTATTTGCAGAAGTAGGTTTCCAATGCCATGTTTTAAAAGTTAATTCCACCACTTCCTTTCCAAAATGAACACTTCTACTGTAACACATTCAATCCATAGGCAATTATCTTGATTGTCCCATGATTCACGGAGTGAAGGAAAATGGTATAAGGGTGATATGCTTATTTCTTTCTATGTGTAAACATGACAATTTTTCCTTTCTCCTCATTCCCAAAATCCCATAAGGTTTCTCACTCACCCCTACTTTATCAAATATCTGTGTAAGTCCCCAGACTAAATGTATTTCCAGATTTCTCTTTGAACATATTTATATCCTAACATATCAACATCTAGAATACTCAGCAGTATTTAGGACAGCATTAAAGCTATCGCCTGGAGGCTCCAATGTAACTTTCCTAAGCTTCTGCAGCATTGCATAGAGATTCCCCCTGAGCACATCCAGCATGGATTGATTAAATTAAGACAACATTAGAAAATTATTTCTGAGCATAATAATGTTGAGAATTTACCAAATACTAGAATGCTGATTTCTGGAGGAAATTTAATATCCTGACAAAGTTTACATCACCATAATAACAGTGTGGTGCGTACACTTTCACTGCCTGAAGATTTAGGGCCTCATTACGAGTCTGATGGTTGGAAAGACTAACCTCCAGACTCGCATTGAAGAGACCACCACAGAGCTGGCAGTCTCCCACCAGAGCCATTACAAGGTTTCCAATGGGCTGACAGTAGGAAACCAAGGTTTCTACCCATCAGCCCAGTGTGAACTGTGCTGCGGCATTGGTTTAGGCTCCACATCGAGCTGCGGGCAATGCTGTCACACAGGTGGACCCCTCCCAGCACCATCAGAATGCGCACTGTCTGCAGTACATTTTCAATGGTGTTGGGCAGCGGGTCCTGCACTGCTTCTGCATTGGGCATGGACAGTGCAGGCCCCCCAGTGGCACACAGCATTAGCTTTCCACCAGCCTTTTTTTATGGCAGGGCCCGCCATGAAAAGGCTTGCAGCAAATGGGATTGTAATCTGTCAGGAGGTGCTGAGCTCAGTTCCGCCACTGATGGTCACAAGCCAGACCACCATCACCCTGCCGGGATCCATCATCCTGGTGTTGGGGGCAGTCCTCTGGCCGTCCGACTGCCAGGGTTGTAATCTATCAGTCAGACCACCAGGAGGGAGGCGGTCTAACCATCACCACGGGTTTGGCGGTCCTCAGACCACCAAACTCTTAATAGCACCCTTAGCATTTTTCAATTTTTTGAAGAGATCAAAGGATTTCTCATTATGGCCAAGCTCTATTTCATCACCTGGACTTTTTCAAGTATGCTGAGCAGAGGATCTCATGGGTCAAGTAGAAGTCTGGATTGTCACAACTCAGCTTAAGTCATCATTTACTTTAGTAGGTAGAATGTAATCTAATAGTCATTTTTTAAAAAATATTGTAAAATGAGGTATGAGTTGATTTGACACTTGCAACTTACATAGCATATGCTGCAACTTTTGATATAAATGTTTTCTTACTTGACGAGGAAGGTTTCCATACAGTCATAGTGCTAAATGTAATATTTGAAGATTCTGAAACACACAGAAACTCAGCTAAGCACAATAGTTTTTCTTCAACTTAGTCCCACAAGGGCTTCTGACTGGCATCAATAGCTAAGCTCTGATTTTATATGATATTGTTCAGAAACCCAAGGTGAAAAACGTCTCCTTTACAAAACTCCAAGCTTGAAAAACTAAAGGTGGCTGTTTCCTCAAGACTAGGTATTAATGATGACCTGCGGCACTGCAGGCCTAATCTGTTACTGGCGTTGCCTATGTCAAATTGCCAAGCTAGACAAAGGAGACCTGGAATGTGGACTGAGAAGCTCTGAGTCCTCTGTAGCACTCACCAGAAGATGGGGCAGGTTGCCTCAAGAATTAACTGTTACAAGTGCAGAAGGAATAAGTTATGATTGTGCCTACCTGCACTATAATTCACTGTTTTGTCATACCAGGGCCCTGCCTATGGGTTGACACATTCAACACACATCCAGCAACTAGTTGGCCTTCAGTCCTCATAGTTTCAGGAGGTCATGAATGGTCCCTGTTTGTTCATTTCATTCTTTTTGTCTCAGACACTGTTCCTCGCCAATTCATTAATAATATGATCCTCCTCAGTATTAAATTATCCATATTTGGAGGCCTGAACAACTACCAAGTCAAAACTGGCAATTCAGCTTCCTGTCAGCTTTCTGAACCTTGCAAAATGCTAAGATGTGCTGCTGATTGCAACTCTGGCTTTCTTCCAGCAGTTCTTGGCAATTGTATTCAGTAGGACTGCAGTCAGTATGAATTGTTAATCTGTAGCAAGGTAACTAGTTTTATTTGGGAAGATTGTGACTCTTTATTTTTAGTCTATGTTCATGATTAGATAGTGTAGGAAATTGGGTTACTGATTCCAGGGTTTGGGGGGCTGAAACTCTACTCAAGCAGCAACCACAATTCTTGTTAGGGTGAAACACAAGCAACCCTCAAATTAACCTATAACTCTCCTGTAGCTTGACTCAAAACCAGTCAGGTTTAACTTAGAGTCAATATGTAAAGTATTTATGCAGCATGAAAATAGTAATGAAGTGAAAATACAGTACAAAAAAAAACACCAATTTAGACAAATATAGCAAAATGTAATAAATTATTTGACACCAAAATGACAAATTCCCAAATGTGTAGAACTGAAGAGATGCAACTTAAAATATTTTGTGGAAATCAATCACTAATAAGCAAAAAGCCCCAACTATGGTTAACTGGTTGTAGTAGTCTGGGTCCAAGTCACAATTTCACTTTCTATCTTGTTAGGCCTTATCTGTTAAGTGCAATTTGTGTTTTATGGCACAGTTTTGTTTGGGGTGCTCATTCGGACATAGTCATTGCACTTAGGTAGTCTCACTGAGAAAAAAAGTAATGAGTGGAATGTCTGAGCTACGTCAGCCACAAAAATCTTCACCACAATCCACCACTTTGGAGGATATTTACATAATATTGCGCTTGTAGTCACTAGTACCAAGGATCAACCAGACACTTTCTTTTGTGTTAAACCTTGATTGTTTGAACACAGTTAACTAGAGAGTGGGAAGCATCAACAATATCACGTTTAAGGGTGCTTGATGTGTCTGAGAACACAAAGTAAGGCAGACATGCTGGACGGTGATGCTGAATAAACTGAGACTCCTGATAAACGTGAAGATGCACTACAAAACACAGACATGTGCATGAAGAGTCTTCAACTGTAGTTGTTTAAAAAAAAAAATTATGATCTATAAACAAGCCTCATTAAAAGTGGCATTTTTGAGTTTTAGTCTTTGAATAGCATCCCTTTAGGGCCTAACCCATTAGAATGAATGAATTCTAACTTTCAAGTAATCACCAAATGTAGTTCTGATTTGTGGTTCCACTTAGACCAGGAAGGCATTACAGATCTTAAGAAGATTTTGATCACGTCTCCAAAATAGAGGACTTTGGCAAGATGGAGAGTTCCCATTAAGATTCCCCTCTGTGCTCCCAATGTTACAGCACTAGTTGAGCCACAAATCATAAATACATTTGGTGATTACTTGAAAGTTTCAGGTAATCTAATTAACAATAGGTCCTGATGAAAACCATGGACCCTGAGTGGCCGTGTCAGGCGAAAACATGTCAACCTTAGTTTTAGTTGTATAGGATTCGTTGCTGATCCTCACAACATCACCTGTTTTTAATCTTACCCTTATCCTTTTTATGGACACTAATATATAGGAACTTAGGATACGAAGTAATTTTAACTCACATTCTTTGCACTCACCTTCTCACTGAGATATCCTTCAGTTAATTTGGATAACGGGATACTGAAGTGAAAGCAGACCCCTTGATGACGCTACCCACAAAATCACCCCCATGGTGGTAATATTCACTGTTTAGGGTATAATACATGGTTGAAGGTATGTTGAGAAAGATCTCGTAGAGCCTGGAATGATATGGTATGAGGGTTCACTTCTTTTGGTTATTAGTCTTCGGATACCAGAGCAAACCCCTAAAGAAAGCATGTGTCTATGTAATAAACCACATGACCTCAGTCTGCTCTGGATGCACATATAGTGGGTGATTCAAAGCAGCATAAACTGGGACAATGAACTCAGACTTCTCTTCCTAGTGTGGCCTGCAATGCTGTAGAGCTTTTTTAATTTCCATGTATAAATGATTTACTTAATTACCAGATCATTTTCCCTGGTAATGGTTGCTGTTTTGTTTGCTTAAATTCTGATTGAATGCAAAACACACAATGGAACTTTGGTTTAGATGACATAAACTGCCCTTTTTGTCAATCCGTATATTTTTGTAAGATTTTTGTTAATTATTTTCCCCTATACTTATAAGTATAAGATGAATTTGTTAACAGTCAATGCATTTTATATAATGATGACAAAAGTCGTGTTGACATCTGGTGGGCTGCAATTGAACTTTCAATTTAAAAAATGGGCAACATGGCTTTCTTTGCTCAGTCACTTGTTCTTTTCATGATCCATCAATGCAACATTGTAAATATTTAACCATCATAATCTGCACAAAAATATAAATTACAATTGAAACCAGTTAAACACGGCATTACATGTGCCTGTTAACTGGCCGGTTGGTGACATGTGCACCTTTACAGAAACAAAGAAGGGAAAAACAGTCTTGTTCCAAATCATTATTTTTTTATCAAGTTGGCGGCGTTTTTGGAATCATATTTTTAAACCCACTCTGATGAACCCACCGCATTTTGCCACCCTTCATTCACTGCCTTTGCATCACCCTATAAACATCTCAAGGGTTCCATCTACCATGGATCTAGTAAATTCCAAAGATGTACGTGCGATTTGCAAAGGTACAGACATTAGTCGACTCAATTAGCCTCTAGGAAAATCGCAGCATCTAATACTATTCCATTTGTATTTCTTTGGGATCCTCACTGTACGTATGTTTTATATTTTTTGCCGAATAGCCTCTAGCATGAGTAATTTGAGGTTCCCATTTTAAGGCCCATCATAGAAATATTTTAGTATTCGTTGCGGGCCACTTAGTTTCGGCCAACCAGTGTGGTGTACAACTGGGCAAATTCGGTTCAAGACAAACTCTTGTAAGTGTGGGTTCTCATGCCGCGATCTGTCTGGCTGTCATCCAGCAATTGACAAAACAGTTAAAAACACTATTGTGATTGAATCGCTGAAGGAAGTCATGGTTAGTGATGTATTTATTTATCAATTTAGAAAGTGAAGAAAAGTGTGTTTGCCGTTTCATGTTACAAATGTGGATGTAATTAATGAACACTTTCTTGCGACTTTGCTCTTTTGTCATCTCTTGGCATAGTGATGTTTTAGAGCACTGCCCAACATCATTTTCCAGCAGTAGTGAGTCATGTTATTACAGTACAATCTACACAATTAAAACATAAAATAGAGTAGGACTTTTTGTCACAGTGTGTCTAGTTGTCGAAAGTAAAGTTTGTAAAGTAGGTTTGCAGTTTCTCATTGCCAGTTCAAACAGTAAATGAGTTCCATTTAATAAGGGTCACAGGGAGTTCGAAATGGGAAGAAATTGTTACTGTAAAAATCAATGAATCTGACTGCCAAAGGCGCTGCAGAATTTTTATTTCAAAGGGCAAAATGGTTGTATAACAGCGATCATTTAATTAGAAGTTCAGACAGGTTCACCAGAGGGTTTTCCCCGCAAATGGATGATTTTAGAGGTTACATAACGTTCTATACATTTTACTATCTGTTAGTATAAGAAATGCGTTATACTAAGGCATTCACCCATCGAAATTATCCGTGGAGATAATCTGTATCCCCACAGCCACACTAAGGCTGTTTGTTGTCTTAATTTTCATTGAAAGCATTATCGTAAGTGAACTGGCAGTGCCTTCAGAATGCATCAGCATCTAATGTGCAATTTATATTTACACCACTGTTTCCTAAAGTCGTGTGTGCATATGTATCAGAGATATACAAGGGAGTACGCAGTTAAAACAATAGGTTCAAGTTTTACTTAATATCTGGCCCTAGAAATAACATGTACATGTCTGCTACATGGTGCTTATACCATAATCTCGTCTTTACACTTAAAAATAAGAATTCCATTAAGTGCATTTTTTTACAATCAAAAACAAATTGCAGATAGTTTCAACTAAGCTGTACACCACAGTATCTACAACATCATCCAGCTTGATTTGGTGAGGATGAGAGAGGGATACTTTCTCAATGATCCCTCTCTCTGTTCTTGTTAGACTTGGCACCCTTGGTGTGGTTTTCCCTGCCTTTTTGCCTTCTGACATCCTGTTGTTCTCAGTATATTTTTGCTGGCTTCAGGAGCCTATGTAATTTACCACTTCTAACCAGTGCTAAAGTGCAGGAGCTCTGTACTCTAAACATGGTGATATTGGCTTATCCGCAATTAACATATTTAATGTATTTGTAAGTCCCTAGTAAAGTGCACCATTAGTGTGAGCATAGGTTAATTTAAGGTTTGCTTGTGACTTATCCTGACAAGCAGTGTGGTTGATGCTAGACCAGGGCTCACACCCCAGTCAACCAACAGCACAATTTGTCACCCTCCCAATTCCCTGTTTATCTTGTGTGTTAGACCTGGCATTCTTTGCATGGTTTCCCCTTTTTCTTTTTTCCTTTAGATCGCCTGTTTTGCTGACTTTGTTTTGTTGGCCTTAGGACTCTGTACACTTTACATTGCTAATTAATACTAAAGTGTTTGTGCTCTCTCATTAAATTATGGTAATTTTGGCTTATACCCAATTGGCATATTTACTAAGTTCCTAGAACAGTGACACTATCTGTGGCCAAGGCCTGTACCTTAAATGCTATTAGTGGGCCTACAGCCCTGATTGTGCCACCCACTACTGTAGCCCTTTTAGAATGTCTCAGGCCTGCCATTGCAGAGCCTCCGTTTGTAGTTTTAAACTGCCATTTCGACCTGGCAAGTGCACCCACTTACTAGGCCCAAACCTTCCTTTTTTACATGTAAGTCAACCTAAAGGTAGGCATTAGTTAGCCCCAAGGGAAGTGTGAAGTGTATTAAAAAGTTGGACATGTACTTTTAAGGTTACCATGCCAGGTAGTGAAAAACTATTACATTTGTTTTTCACTACTTCAAGGCCACCTTTAAGTGTAACTTCCAATTGGGAAAAAATAGAAATTTGGAATTTGGAGTCTCTGGACTCACAATTTAAAATCACATCTTATGGTGCAGTCGGATTTTAAACTGTAAATCAGAAAATGGCACTTTTGGAAAGTTGGCATATTCTTACTTTAAGCATTCTGTGCCTCTGCCTTTCTCTGAATACACGTCTGGGGTGGGTGACTGCTGGGGCTTTCTGTAATCCCTCTTGAAAGTCACACACAAAGGGAGCTAGGGTGTGGCATTTATCCTGATGGCCCATCACCAGGCTGATGTGCCTTTCTGGGCTGGGTGGGAGAGAAGAGCTGTCACACCTAAATGGGCTATGCCTGTCCCCATACAAAGAGCTGCATATCCCACTGTACAGTGTCGGTAAGCCAGGGAAAGAAGAGCAGGGACCTTGTGCATTTCAAAGGCGTCTCTCTGAAGTCTTCCACACTTTAAACGCTCTATTAGGTATTAGCACTGGACCCCAAATCCCACCAAATCAGAACTCTGCTGTTACCAAGGACGCTCTGTCAGGATTAAGAACTGCTGTGCCTAGGACGGACTGCCTTGTTGCTATCTGCATTGCTGTGTTTTCCTGCTGCCTGCTGTGCCATAGGAGGGACTGCCACTTGATACCTGCTCTGCTACTTTCCTGGGAGTGCAAAGAACTGGACCTGCTCTCTAAATCATTGAACCCCTGTTCTCCAAGGGCTTATTGGCTTGCTTCATGTTCTTGAAGTCTCAAGGTCATCAAAGACTTCCCTCAACTCTTCTTCAGCTGCTGGACTCTACCAACTGTGAGTCCTACACTGCCAAGATGTACCAATCCTGTCCTGGGCTCTTTACAGTGGACTCTGCAGCTGTTGTTCTTTTCAAGAAAAGACTAAGTAATGACCTTGCACTGATCAGATCTGACACAGTGGCCTACGACGCCGATGCAGTGCCAAAACAATGATGGCATGGGTCCCAACTGGGAGGCTCGATGACGATGCAGTGCCGATCCAAAGACCTGCTGCGAGGCTTGACAGTGATGCAACTTCATAAGAGAGATGCAGCTATCATGTTGTGTGAATAGGAACTGAAGCATTGCATCTTCAACGGGGATGCTTGCTCCGTCCAAGGTACTTTCTCAGTGGGCCCAGTCTGGGTCTTGTAGCTGGCCAGCCTTCCATAACGGTCAGCCTGAACTTTGGTTTTACTCTGGTCTAGTGCGATCTCAAGTAACCTTTTAGCGCTATTGACTTCTAAGCACCACACTGCAGTTTAT
Organism: Pleurodeles waltl; assembly: GCF_031143425.1. Taxonomy (NCBI): domain Eukaryota; kingdom Metazoa; phylum Chordata; class Amphibia; order Caudata; family Salamandridae; genus Pleurodeles; species Pleurodeles waltl. The sequence continues at coordinate 540,035,601 of NC_090437.1, forward strand.
TCTTTAAAAATGTATTTCTTAAGTCATACTTATTGGAGTTTTGTCATTTCAGTCTTACCTTACTCTGATAAATATTTTCTATTTTTCGAAACTGGTGTGGGGCCTTTTGCGGTGTTTTATACTTTACACATTACATCTTAAGTTCAGCATGACTGGTCTGTGCCAAGGTACCAGAGTGTGAGCACAGCTTAGTTTATGTTGTCTATCTGACTTACCTTGTCTAGCATTGTGGTCACCACTTGGATAGAGTGCAAACCTCTGCCAAATAGAGGCCGATTTTCTCTCAATCCTCTTAAACTATTCATATTTAATCCACTCTTTTGTACCTTCTTTTAAGTACTATTTCTACTATAGGTACTTTATGGGCCTGATTCACAAAGGCAAACTTACACATTTGTTTAAGTTTACTCTGTTTCGCTATTCACAAAACTTTATTTTAATAGTAAGTTTATGACTGTGAAGACTCTGCAGTCAGGGCGGAGAACTCCACCCATAAAAAGATAGGCATGTTCTTCAACCTTCTAAATGTACATGTTTCGTATTTGTTGCATCTCTGCTGATAGGTGTATTCTTCTCCGACCCAAATATAAGCACATTAATTAGTACATGCGTTTTGATCTGATCAGATCTCATAGGAACAAGAGGCCTCTTATATAAATGGACAGGTCAAAATAAGTGGATGGAAGTTTAGGTCTGACTGTTTGCAACTTTACCAGCGTTTTATGATGTGACTGATGTAGGAAGTTGGCTCTGTATGTACTATTTCAAAGTAAGAAATAGCATGCACAGAGTCCAAGGGTTCCCCTTAGAGCTAAGATAGTGGCAAAAAGAGATAATTCTAATGCTCTATTTTGTGGTAGTGTGGTCAAGCAGTAGGCTTATCAGAGGGTAGTGTTAAGCATTTGTTGTACATACACAGGCAATAAATGAGGAACACACACTCAAAGACAATTCCAGGCAAATAGGTTTTTGTATATAAAAATATATTTTCTTAGTTTATTTTAAGAACCACAGGTTCAAGATTTACAAGTAATACTTCAAATGAAAGGTATTTCACGTAGGTAACTTAGGAACTTTGAATCAGCAAAATAGCATGTACAGTTGTCACAAAAATGTCAATAAGCTATTTTAAAACTAGACAGTGCAATTTTCAACAGTTCCTGGGGGAGGTAATTGTTTGTTAGTTTTGCAGGTAAGTAAACCACCTACAGGGTTCAAAGTTGGGTCCAAGGTAGCCCACCGTTGGGGGTTCAGGGCAACCCCAAAGTTACCACACCAGCAGCTCAGGGTCGGTCAGGTGCAGAGGTCAAAGTGGTGCCCAAAACGCAAAGGCTTCAATGGAGAAGGGGGTGCCCCGGTTCCAGTCTGCCAGCAGGTAAGTACCTGCGACTTCGGAGGGCAGACCAGCGGGGTTTTGTAGGTCACCGGGGGACACACAAGTCAGCACAAAAAGTACACCCTCAGCGGCACGGGGGCGGCCGGGTGCAGAGTGCAAACAGGCGTCGGGTTTGCAATGGAGTTCAATGGGAGAGCGCCACCTGGGGGTCGCTTCTGCACTGGAGGTCGGATCCTTCAGGTCCTGGGGGCTGCGGGTGCAGTGTCTTTAACAGGCGTTGGGTTCTTAGAAGCAGGCAGTCGCGGTCAGGGGGTGCCTCTGGATTCCCTCTGCAGGCGTCCCTGGGGTGGCTCAGAGGGGTCAACTCTGGCTACTCACAGAGTCGCAGTCACCGGGGAGTCCTCCCTGTAGTGTTGTTTCTCCGCAGGTTGAGCCGGGGGCGTCGGGTGCAGAGTGCAAAGTCTCACGCTTCCGGCGGGAAAAGTGTTGTCTTTAAAAGTTGCTTCTTTGTTGCAAAGATGTTTCTTCTTTAGAGCAGAGCCGCTGTCCTCTGGAGTTCTTGGTCCTTTTAGATGCAGGGTAGTCCTCTGAGGCTTCAGAGGTCGCTGGACCCTGGGGAACACGTAGCTGTTGTAGTTTTTCTTGAAGTGGGGGGACAGGCCGGTAGGGCTGGGGCCAAAGCAGTTGGTGTCTCCGTCTTCTCTGCAGGGCTTCAGGTCAGCAGTCCTTCTTCATCTTCAGGTTGCAGGAATCTATCTTGCTAGGTTCTGGAAGCCCCTAAATACTCAATTTAGGGGTGTGTTTAGGTCTGGGGGGTTAGTAGCCAATGGCTACTAGCCCTGAGGGTGGCTACACCCTCTTTGTGCCTCCTCCCTGAGGGGAGGGGGGCACATCCCTAATCCTATTGGGGGAATCCTCCATCTGCAAGATGGAGGATTTCTAAAAGTCAGAGTCACCTCAGCTCAGGACACCTTAGGGGCTGTCTTGACTGGCCAGTGACTCCTCCTTGTTTTTCTCATTATCTCCTCCGGCCTTGCCGCCAAAAGTGGGGCCGTGGCCGGAGGGGGCGGGCATCTCCACTAGGTGGAGTGCCCTGGGGTGCTGTAACAAAGGGGGTGAGCCTTTGAGGCTCACCGCCAGGTGTTACAGTTCCTGCAGGGGGAGGTGAGAAGCACCTCCACCCAGTACAGGCTTTGTTACTAGCCACAGAGTGACAAAGGCACTCTCCCCATGTGGCCAGCAACATGTCTGGTGTGTGGCAGGCTGGCAAAACTAGTCAGCCCACACTGGAAGTCGGGTATGTTTTCAGGGGGCATCTCTAAGATGCCCTCTGGGGTGTATTTCACAATAAAATGGACACTGGCATCAGTGTGCATTTATTGTGCTGAGAAGTTTGATACCAAACTTCCCAGTTTTCAGTGTAGCCATTATGGTGCTGTGGAGTTCGTCTTTTACAGACTCCCAGACCATATACTCTTATGGCTACCCTGCACTTACAATGTCTAAGGTTTTGCTTAGACACTGTAGGGGCATAGTGCTCATGCACCTATGTCCTCGCCTATGGTATAGTGCACCCTGCCTTAGGGTTGTAAGGCCTGCTAGAGGGGTGACTTATCTATGCCATAGGCAGTGTGAGGTTGGCATGGCACCCTGAGGGGAGTGCCATGTCGACTCAGTCATTTTCTCCCCACCAGCACACACAAGCTGGCAAGCAGAGTGTCTGTGCTGAGTGAGGGGTCCCCAGGGTGGCATAAGGCATGCTGCAGCCCTTAGAGACCTTCCCTGGCATCAGGGCCCTTGGTACCAGGGGTACCAGTTACAAGGGACTTTCCTGGATGCCAGGGTGTGCCAATTGTGGAAACAAAGGTACAGGTTAGGGAAAGAACACTGGTGCTGGGGCCTGGTTAGCAGGCCTCAGCACACTTTCAAATCATAACTCGGCATCAGCAAAGGCAAAACTGACACACATCCACACACTCAACACATCTATAAATCACACTATAAAACATTCCCCATCACACACCACAATCCTTTGCATTTACACTGGACACAAGCCAGAGCACGGCCCAAAAACCTCACCAACCATAGATTAGGCACCCCTCTAGTTTGCACTAAGCACAAACCCCACACCCTCAAGACCCCCCCACTACAAAATTATGTACCTCTACATTCCATTTACTCCCTGTCACCTCCTCATTACACAGCACCTAACCAGTAAACTATTTTACAAGTTTGTTTCCACCACAAATACATCCCTGTTTCACAATTGTATAGTGGATAGGTAGAAGAAGCAATGACAGGATTGCTAAGGCCAGGAGGTCTTAGTCAGCCATAACACTGTACTCTCCTGTGCAGATCACAACTGTATAGTGTGTGCCTAGGACAAGGAATGACAGGACTGCACTATACTGTGCCACAACTGTGTGTTCTGCTACTATGACCATTCTCTGCCTAGTCAGACATACAACTGTATTCACCTGAGGGGATCACAACTGTATAGTGTGTCAGTAGAACAAGCAATGACAGGACTGCTAAGGCCAGGAGGCACTTGGACTCTCACTATACACTACCACATTGTGTGCTCTGCTACTCCGACAATTCTCCGCCTAGTCAGACATACAACTGTACTCACCTGAGGGGATCACAACTGTATAGTGTGTAGGTAGGAGAAACAATGACAGGACTGCTAAGGTTAGGAGGCACTGGGACTTTCACTATACTCTGCCACAACTGTGTGCTCTGCTACTACGACCATTCTCCATCTAGTCAGCCATAACACTGTACTCTCCTGTGCAGATCACAACTGTATAGTGTGTGCCTAGGACAAGCAATGACAGGACTGCCATGACCTGGAGGGACTGGGACTCTCACTACACTCTGCGACAACTGTGTGTTCTGCCACTATGACCATTCTCCATCTAGTCATCCATACAACTGTACCCACCTAACAGTAGAATAACTCCACAGTGAATGGAACGCAGGGTTAGAAATGGTTAGAACTCATAGAAGGATCCCTTACTTACAATGCAAGCAACAATACACTAAACAAACACACTCATGATGTGTACACGCCTGACAGAGTCTAACTGAAAAACTGCATGTAGTACAGGGAGTCATATGACTGCTGAGGGCATGAGGCTGTGTCTACCAAATCCAATTACCCAAAGCACTCTGCATATGGTCAATGATCCCTGTCAGTATACATGTCATGTAAGTCCACACACCTCAGGGGAGGGATAATGTGAACTGTGAGTTGTGTCAAGAGCAATGTCAGAATACATTTAAAGAGGGCCCGGACATGCAACCCTAAAACACCAGTCCACTGAGCAGATGATAGTGTGCCACAGTCCCTGAACTCACATTAAATGTGATACACCTGGGAGGGACAAGGATACTGGTCATGGTACTTCCTGTGATGTGGCAACATACCCAGAACCAACAAGTGCTGACATGACAAAATGACAATAGTGTAGACATGAAGGACAGCTCAAAATGTATGGTAGGAACATCCTACACAGACCAAAGGCCCCAAAATGTGTCTGCTGTATGGCACTGGAAGCACTCACTTCCACAAGGCACTGACCACAGGATGACAACGATGAAACACCATCAAAGGTCCTGACAATGCCTGCATGACAAACAAATAGCTTTCAAGATGACTTAAAAAACATCCTGCTCAGCCAATGTCCTGCCTGCACTGCTGGCAACACATGAGTCTATTACCATCACTCCGACAGCTAAGGATTCCAGACAGTCTGAGGCTAGGTCACTGAACATGAATCAGTATGTGGCTACAATGTCTGCTCATTACAAATGACAATATGTGTGCCTGTCACATGAGACAAATCAGCATTTACAATGTGAACATGGCTCTAGCCTAATGTCACTGTCAACTATTGGAGGTAGATGTCACAGTACAACCACTAACATATTCTCTCCATATCAACAGGTTGTGATGCCACTGGAACCTGGAATGCTTACACCGACACCACAAAGGAGACTGCCACAACCCCAATGGATGAAGCCCTCTGTGAAACTAACACTCCTGGACCGTTGGATGTGGAGGATGGTTCTGAACCATCTGGGCAACCTGGGCAGATGACACGGTCAGCCTCAGGCACACCACATTGACACCTCCCAGCCCTGTGGCCTAAAAATCACAGGCATCCAGTCGCCCCTAAACCTGCATCCTTACAACAGACTCCTACATCTTGTGCCCCCAGTCGAGGTTCCTGAGTCTCAACCTTACAACCCTGACAATGATGGACCTGGAACCAGTGAAAGGGCTCAGGCTGTACCAAGGGTGCAGGCTAGGGTGCGTGGGAGGGACGGGGTGGTCCAGCAGCAAGAGGCTGCTGGTGATACCCCTGCACAGGATACCATCAGCCAGGTGTTGGCTGACTACCAACTTTCCCAAGGTGTGATAGGTTTGGTACTGAACAAAATCTGGGAAATCAAGGAGCTACCAAGGGATTTCCATCATGAGATGCAGGAACAGTGGGAGGCCCACAATTCCAATATGGCCTCCCTAACAGGGGTGCTGAAGGACATCAACAGTATCATGAGCAGAGACAGGCAACAACATTACACCCCTTCCTTTGGCTCATCCACGAGGCCCAGCCAGGGGAAGCACTCACCTCAGACACTCCTGCCTCCATAGTTACTGAGCCCCTCCTGCATGTGTGGACATCCAGCCAAGCATCCAGGAGGTGCAGGTGGCAAGGCACCAACTGCCAGCAACTGACCACTTCCTGATGTCACTCCTTTGTGTGCCACGGACTCACTCTGTTGACTGTACCTTAACTACTTTCCAAATTGCATGCTAGTAGGACACTGGATTCTGAGCCCTAATTGTTGTGGCCTCTACTCTATTGATTGCATCCACCATGACTGATCCCTTCACCTGAAGTATAGTTTTCTTTATCTAGTAGCACTATTCAATTTATGTTTGAATGTAAGTAAACACAACCATCACTAAAAGACTGCCCACTGACTCTCTCTGTTATCTGTCTGGAATGTTGAATGCTAATCACACATAATGAACATGCTTTAGACATTAGGAGACAATGGATGGAGGACGATGTCTCAGGTAGAGTCATGCTGAGGATGACAAGCAACACAATGTCACAAGTGTCTGGTCACATCAAACCTTTTATTGTATTGTATTGCACATAAGTTGTAAATAATGTCTACACAGTCATAGACAAGAATGCCCTAGCCATATGGAGTCAGGCCAGATATCCAGTTACCAATGTGCACCAGACCACCCCAAAAAGGGCCTATAAGACCTTTTCAGGTAGATTAGGCAGGAGACTTTGGGATTTTGTCTCCAGCTTGACCTTTAACAAATACCAATACCAGGCCACCCAACTTAACATTTGCCAGGCACAGATAGAGGGCAGTACAACAGAGCCTAAGCCCAGGCTCTTCCATAATAATGAGCAAGCACCTGGTGAAATGTCCCGTGAGTGTTGTGGTGCAGGCAGCCTGGCCTGCAATGAGGAAACACATAGACAGCCACAAACAGGTCATACTGGATGAATGTTGTCACAATGGAAAGGCAGAAGGAATGGATTGCACAGGATGACATGTTGCAAGATCACATGATCACACACATGCGACCAATGGACCAACACACCAGGACAAACAGGTTTATTGTATAGCTCAGATTCCTGCCCTCCCACTGTCCAGGCAGCCTGGCAGTAGGACTCATTCATCCCAAATCTGAGAACAACAGTTCCTGGATCAATCTATGTCCACTTCACTCGTCATACCAACAACAGCCACCTGCCAATGACACAGATCTGAAATTCCAACATGAGGATGGCATGGTGAAGACACCTGTAAAGAATTAGTGAAATACAGGGAGTTCAGGCAGGTAAAGGCATACATAAGACACAAACCTCATTTCAAACTACAGTTGTCTCACTAACAGTGCAATGTGACTGTCCCAAACAAAGGAGATCCTCAAGAGAGTCACATCTTCAAGGCTGATGTAGCTAACAAATCATGGCTGTATCATACAGAGCATGAGATGCCTTGTCTCATGGTGACAAAGTTACCCTTCTCCACAAATACCGACCCCTACAGTACCCCATGCAGTCACATTAATCACAGAACATCACATACTTACATTCAAGTGAAGTACTGATTGATGAGATCTGCCCACGTCTCCACCTTCATCCTCATCACTGTCATCCTCACCTGGCATTTCAGAAGGTTAACCTGGTAACACCGCAGCTCTCCCTCGTCAGGGATGTATAGGATGTTTCTCCTCCGGGCAAGGTTGTGGAGCATGCAGAAGGTCACAATTACTTTACACACTTTTGTGGGTGAGTAGAGGAGGTCTCCACCAGCCTTGTCAAAGGCCTGGAACCTTGTCGTCAGGAGCCCAAAAGCCCACTCCACAACATACTGTGTTCTTCCATGTGCCTCATTGAAGCGGATTTCCCCTGGCTTAAGTGGGTTCCCCATTGGTGTCAATGACAGGGACGGTTTAGGTATGCAGTGTCCCCTATATAGGAATGCTACATGTGTGCTATCATGAGTCCAAAGCATTGTCTCACTCGCAGCAGACATAGCATACAAACTCACATGACATATGTTTCTTACCAGCCAGCCCGGCCCTCTCTGGGTACAGTCATGTCATCAGCTGTGGAATTGTACTGTTCCACATGATGAAGGCATCTTGGTCTGAACCGGGGAACCGGGCACAGACTTGGGAAATGTAGAGGTCCATCAGACAAACTACTTGGACATTGATGGAATGGTAGTTCTTCCTGTTACGATAGACCTGTTCATTGCCATGTGGTGGAACCATGGCTACATGGGTACTATCAATGGCTCCCACAACATGTCGGGTGTGTGCCAAACCATAGAATTCTGCCTTTACATGGGCGAAATCCTCATGTTGAAGAAAGAAGATGTAGCTATCCAAGGGTTTCAACATTGCTGAGAGAACATACTTCAAGACCAGACTGAACATAGGCTGGAACATCCCAGCAGTTAGGGCCACTGTATTTTGATAGGACCCTGTGGCCAGGAAGTGCAATACTGATATGACTTGTGCAATGGGTGGTATGCTAGTTGGATGACGTATGTCTGGCATCAGATCTAGCTGCAACTGACACCACAAATATACATCACACAGTGTTTAGAAAAATATATAATATTTAACTGATAAGATGCAGGTCAAAACGATTAAGATGCAATAAGTATATTTTGAAATATCACTGTAAAAATTATATAAAGTGTCTTTAGTCTCTTAAAAGCAACAAATGTCTCTTGCAAGCACAAAAGTATCTTAAAAATATATAATATTTATCTGATAAGATGCAGGTCAAAACGATTAAGATGCAATAAGTATATTTTGAGATATCACAGTAAAAATTATATAAAGGCAGTCATGATGATCACGGCGGGAAACACTGCCGACCATCGTGACAGCAGTGAACAGAAGGCCGCCGTTCGCGGCGAATGGAAACCCACCATATAATGAACGAAAATCACAACCCTGCCAAAAATCACCAGACCACCACTCCCCGCCATGACCCTGTCGGCGGGAATCCCGGACCTCCCCACCCCGCCTCCGCCGAGCACACCCACATTCCGCCCTCCAAATAATGATGCACAAATCACCTTGGCGGACAGTGGAGGTCGGACGACCATTGGCGGTGCCGACAGCCACAGGCGGCAAGTGGACTGAACAGCAAGAAGTGCACACATTGGATAAGCATGAAACTCACACACCTGACACACATCCATAACACCATAAAACACCCCTAGACATAACCCACAATCCTTTGCAACGAAACTAGGCCGAGAAGACGGAGAGCACCAGAGGCAGACGCCGAACGCCACCATACACGAGGTGCACACCGACCCACAGAAGAGCACCCTCACTGCGTTCCCAGCCCCGACACCATTCACCACACTCACCATGTCACCCCCCAAACATCCACGCTTCACAGAAAGGGAGTTAAGGTACATGGTGGATGAGATCCTGAAGGTGGAGCCACAAATATTCTGGGCCGAGGTGCAGCACACATCCATTGCAAGGAAGATGGAGCTATGGCAGACCATTGTGAATAGGGTCAATGCAGTGGGACACCATCCACGCACCAGGGACAGCTTCTGCAAGAGATGGAACGACCTGCGAGGAAAGGTCAGGGGCATGGCATGAAGGCACCACATTGCAGTCCAGAGGACTGGGGGAGGACCACCACCAACACCACCAAACACACAGACTGTGAGGAAAAGGTACTGGCCATCCTGCACCCTGAGGGACTCACTGGACCCACCGGTGGAATGGACTCAGGAAAGTCATCCACATATACGACATATACACCATACTTGTAATGCATGCACCACCCCACCCACACCCACCAGAACCAACACCCCACCCAGGCAACAGCCACTAAATTCACCCCCGCATGACCACAAACCCACTAACAGGCCCACATCCCTCCCCCTGTGCACAGCCACCTACCCCTGCAAGTACCCACAATGGAACGACACCCCCCACCACAATGCAACCCCACAGTCGAAGCAAAATGCAGTGTCAACCTCACAAAGGCACCCTGTATGGCCACTGAAAGTAATCCCAGCACAAAATAGCCCAGTCCTGGTCACCCCAAACGTTCATGCATCTGTAACAGACATGTCCATGTCCCCCAACAGGCATCACCACCCATGCCACCCTAACAGACAGGACAAGGACTGCCAGTGCCCCCCAGGGAGACAGAGGCACCTCACAGGACACTGGTGAAGGATCCCTGTGTCGCATAGGCTCTCATTCTCCTAAAGAGACTACTGGATTTTGAGCAGCAAGATCATTCACAGTGTGGGGGACTAAGTCCGACCCACGGTGAAGGACCCTTGTCACTCTAAATCCGGGTTTTGCTCCGGGAAGTCGTCGTCACTCAGGTCACAACCGGCCCTCTCATACACAGTGCGGTCTCATATATAAATGACAGAGGCAGTATAAGTTTTAAAGATTGGTTTAATAAAACGACTGCATTTTAAATAGCAAAGCGTGAGCTGCAATAACCAGAACTACACAACACAGTAGGATTAAAAAAGTAACGATGAGAGTGAAGCACAAGAATAAAGCTATCATAGTGACAATAGATTATGTTCTCTCTCAGTTATATTTCGTGCACAGCATGTGAAGCTCTAAGCCTGCCGTTCAGGTACCCCCGGGAGGACATCAACCCTCAGACCTTAGCAAGAGCCTGTAATCTGCATCAGCATCTGCAACGGGCAGTCAGCATCTAGTTGTAGGTTCCTGGCCGGAATCTCCCTCTGACCAGTAGTAGGACTAGGAAGTGCTTTTATAACTAACACACAGATGTTCTAAGAAAATGTCCCTACGTAAGGATGTGTATTTTCTACGAATACTGGAGACTTAACTTCTACCACGTTTACCAGCAATGTACCAGACTGTAGCCTTGACTGAAGCACAGGGCGATCAAGAATGCATTATTTGAGAACGCAGTGCTAAACTGAGCTAAACAGTGTGATAGAGGGAAATAGAAACAAAACCGTAAAGCTGGTTATTGTAAAATAACAGTGCGAGGCTGAATAATATGTATCTAGGGCAAAGTGCACAGCGGCCTAGTATGTTAAAATAACGTGCATGAAGCTATATTAAAAATGGATACACTACACCCTCTCCTTGTCGGTAGAAAGTGGTTTAAGCCGAAGCTAAAAATGCCTTAAGCTAAAATATTTTGAAAACCCTATTCAACTTTAACAAGTTAAGAGGACACACAAGCATACTATTTTGCAATTTTAAAGTGAGCATGCGGCCAAATTCAAAGGAAAATGTTAATTTAGGATTGTTCCAAATCAAGCATCAGTCATGGAAAGCAGGAGATTCTCCACCTCGACAGATGACAAAACCGCCAAATCCACGCCAAAAACTTCCAAGGAGCAGGTGTGTTCCGGAGCCCCAGTGTCAACTAAGGCGGCATCCCATGCAGTGCCTATGAACAAGTTAATATTAACTTCCTCCAGGAAGGGTAGCTCGGAATCAGCTTCTCTGAGCAAACGCAAACGCAGCCGCAGCGCGCCTGTCTGGTAATGAACCCTCATCGAGAACATCAACAGATCAGCATCAAGCACTCAGGGGCGTTGCTGTGAGAGACAAACGTCCAGTGCATGTTCAAAAGAGCACCAACGGCACCGAAACACGGGCTGCACACAATCCAAAACCGGTCTGAATGATAGAGACCAGTCACACTCCAAATGTTCCAGGAGTGTTGCTCCAAAGTGCTGCATCATGCGTTCACGACACAGCTGCGCTGATGGGAGCGCCCTCATTCGTCCTTGTTGCGGCGGGACAGCCATTGCGGAAAAACAACAGCAACAGCAAAATGTTGGCTAATAAAGACAAAGTTATCGGAAATCCACCAAAAATGCTACCGAAAATTGAATGAATGGCCGAAGGTATTAAACCGAATATGGAGGAAAAGGTGTGAACAAAACCAATACCAACAGCTTTTAATCCAGCCGTGCTGGACGCATTAAATATACGTCCCACGAGTTCACCAAAGTGTCTCGGAAAGTTTGTATTTAACAGGAACTGTATTTCTGCAGATGACCTTGCCACCTGAAGTGCGTAGGTCTTGCATGCAGATGTAAGGGCCACATGCTTCTGAAACAATAAAGCCTTTAGTCTACTTAACTTGTCAAAATTCACCTCGGAAGTAGCAATGTGAGGCCAAATATCTGCTACCTCCCTAATTTTAGTGGGGGGAAACAACACGTTCCCACAGCATGTAACGACCTTAGTGACCGAAACAACGTAAACTATTCCGGCCCGCATGCCACAACAGTCTTCACTATTGAGGAGGACATAGCTGCCGTTTGAAAGCACCTGGAACGTGCGTTTAATCAAGGGGACTAACTCCCTTCAGATAGCAAGCCAAGTTCGCAACCTAGGCATTACACGCCCCATGCAAGGACAGCTGCTTACAAATCATCGAATGGCTGACTGAAGTCTCACATTCACTGCCGCTAAGAAAGACCTCTTTCATGCCATTGAGGCATTTGTACGAGAAGGGAAGCTCCCACACCTCATGGATGTAACTATCTCCCAACTTTTCATATCTGCCTACGGGAACATGTTTCAGACAAGAAGTGAATTATAATGTAGAAATAGGAAGATTAATGACCCCTTGTATCAACCACTCTGCTGAGGGAATCTCGGCCACGGTAAAAGGCAATCTTTCTATCTTTTCAATGTTGAGCATGACATAAGTTGCCTCCTTCTTAGCCATTAGTTGTTGTTGTCGCGATAAATTAAAGGAAAAAAATATTTTCCTGGCACTGATGTGCTGCCACGGAATGCGACCGCCTTCAATATCTGAAGCGTCCAACCCATCTGCATAATGGACCTGGTCTGACTCTGTCCATGATATAAAGAAGACAAATCAGATCGTATAATGTCTATGGCAGAAGTAACAATGTTATTAATTGTATATATCTAGTCGGACAAGGTGTGAATTCCATTATCCACAACAGTTAATGCCTTTTTCAGATTTTCCTGATCTATCTGCTTTAACCGGGCTGCAGCCTTTTGTTGGAAAAGTTTCCATATTTCATTGTATACCTCATACAAGAAACGCTTCCTACGTGGTATCTTTGGGCCTGACAAAAAATCTTGTAAGTCAGTGTTATTAGATAGGAGAGTGAGATGTGTCTTAACTGCATCTAGTGAGGATGATTTTAGCCACTGTTGGCACAATTTTCCCACACTATGGGGGTGATTCTAACTTCGGCGGGCGGCGGTGGCCGCCCGCCGAAGTTCCCCCACCAAAATACCGCTCCGCGGTTGAAAGACCGCTGAGGGTATTTTGGGATTTGCCCTGGGCTGGCGGGCGGCCGCCAAAAGGCCGCCCGCCAGCCCAGGGCAAATCAGCCTTCCCACGAGGATGCCGGCTCAGAATTGAGCCGGCGTAGTGGGAAGGTGCGACGGGTGCAGTGGCACCCGTCGCGTATTTCAGTGTCTGCATAGCAGACACTGAAATACTTTGTGGGGCCCTCTTACGGGGGCCCCTGCAGTGCCCATGCCATTGGCATGGGCACTGCAGGGGCCCCCAGGGGCCCCGCGGCACCCCCTACCGCCATCCTGTTCCTGGCGGGAGTCCCGCCAGGAACAGGATGGCGGTAGGGGGTGTCAGAATCCCCATGGCGGCGGAGCGCGCTCCGCCGCCATGGAGGATTCTGCTGGGCAGCGGGAAACCGGCGGGAGACCGCCGGTTTCCCGAATCTGACCGCAGCCGAACCGCCGCGGTCAGAATGCCCTGCGGGGCACCGCCGGTCTGTCGGCGGTGCTCCCGCCGACCCTGGCCCCGGCGGTCTCTGACCGCCGGGGTCAGAATGACCCCCTATATGTTGTAATTATTTCAGCATGTTCTGGTGATACATAGCGAGGGTCTGACCTACTCGTTGGGAAACCCCCCGAGGAGGTGACAAAACATCGATGACGCCCGTTCGTATCTATTGGCCACAATAACCACCCGCCTGGACGTGCAGTGAAGTGTTAAATGTACCATTCTGGACCCATTCATTAAGCTCACAAAAAGTTGCATTCGTGTACTTTTGCCAGTTATTAAATTTTGCAGGGGCAGGTATGCTGGGCATGTTTAATTCTCTGATTGTAGCTAAGCAACTGGTCTGTTGTACTGTTTGATTTAAAAAAATCATTTGAACGGGGATGAGACATGCTCTAAACAGTGTTTCTCTACCCTTGATCTGCCAATGTTTTGTTCCCCAAACACTTTTCAAATAAAACATTTTTGACCAATATTCATAACCTTCAATTGATAACTGAGAAATGAAGGAGTCTGAATATATCAATTTCGTGTTGGTCAACAACATTTGTTTATCCCTAGTCGGAGTTATCTTAAAATAATATGACTCAGCATTTTTTTGACGATGCCCAGAAAAATATGCATATTTTTCAAAATAATTTTTTGAACTCCCTTGCTGGGGAGTTGGGCAATGTTCCCATTGCGTATAATCAAATATCATTTTTGGACTGCTCGCTTTATGTATGAAGTGGTGCCCATAATAATTATAGCAAAACATGTCACCATAATTGTTTTTAAACTGGTAAACATCCTCATTTTCATGGACAGTATAATATTGCAAGTCTGTCCTCATTGAATCAACTGTTTTCACATCCCAAACATCAGATACAATGCCTGGTATAACTATATTATTCATGGATAACTTTAACACATACGGTATTTGAATTATTTCATGGGACAGTATATATCAAACATTACTTTATCCCACACAATCCCATCTGGAATTGGCACTGCAGAAATGTTCACAAAGAACAAGTCTCTTCAAACCTTATGTGATGAAAAATGTGGTTTCAATACCTCCTCTACCTGTTCAACCGCTGATCTCTCGGGAAGGAAATGACCATTTATTAACAGAAAAAAGGTAATGACAAACCCAATCCAAAGAGAAAATGCCAGGACAGTCAATAAAAGCCACAGATAGTTCCATGGAAAAATAAAATACGTATCTTTAAGCCAATGTATCAGCTTACGTGGACCGGACAGGTCAGCAGTTGAAGAGGCAAATGAGTCCGATAGACCATCGTTGTTGTCGGCAAAGTAACCTGAGGCAGTTCGTGCAAAAGGCGTTGCCGTAGTCAATGGAGGAGTTGGTGTTTCCCGTGGTGGGACACTGTAGACAGCACTATCCGTCACATATGTAGTCATAGTGACTTGATCAAATGTTTCTAAGTTGCTCGTTGTTAGTGGAACCAATGCTAGATCATCATCATCCACCCTTCCCAAGCTCGGAGAGGCATCGGTTTTAGTATAGATTACTTGAAGCGGAACTTCTTCTCCAGTAGTGAGAGGGATTCGGGAACTACTGGACGATCCTTTTGGTCGGCTGTGTAGAATCTGCCACATGTTGTAACTTGACATTGTCAATAGAAACAAAGCGATTTTCTTTGGCACCTGGCAACAGTGGTAGAATAACAGTTCTAGTTCCGTGTATCCCCAACACAGGGACTGGTGCTCAATAAGAGGGGCCAAATTGTTTTTTCACTGCAACCTTTTCACGCACAAGATCCCCAACCCTGGGAATCCAGCTGGTAGGTGTTACAGGCACATCCTTAATTCCTGTGGAGGCAGCACTTTTAGAAGAGTTATCTTCACAGAACTGCTGTAATTCCTGTAAAACAGTGACACGATCATTTATGTCAAAAGGTGTTTCCGTCACCTCCACACCAGGACCATCAAGATCCAGAACAAACATTTTGTGTTCCAAACAGGCAGTCATATGAAGTACGACCCCCCAGGGACCTTCTAGGCAGGTTATTTAGTACTCTCTGAACTCCATACAGGTGGGTTAGCCAACTACGACCCGTACCTAAGACTGTGGCTGTCAAGGATTGCTTTAAATCGTGGTTTAATCACTCCACGACAGAATTTCCCTTGGGATGAAATGGAGACGAGTACTGGAGCTGGACCCCCAATGAGCCATGGTGTCCCTGAATGCCCTTGAGGCAAAAGCAGGGCCCAGGTCCGAATGGAATGCCGCAACTGCAAATGTACCGACAAAGACTCGCAAATCTTTAATAACAGTTTGACTGTCAGCCGAGCGTTGTGGCCACACCCACACAAATCTGGAGCAAGAATCAACAGCGACTAGTATATATTTATATTCACTATCCAGTGTTAATGGACCGCAATGATCCAAGTACACACATTGTAATGGTCTTTTTGAGATTAAGAGGGGTGTCTACGGCGGGCGCTTAGCTGTGGAAACTTTAATTTGTTGACAGATGTCACAACAAAGGACATACTGCTTAGTCTCTTTATAGAGACCAGGCCACCAATAACGGGCCTACAAGAGTGAAATTGTAGCAGCCACGCCAGCATGTGCAGATGCCACCCCCTCATGCGCTGCTTTAATCAATTGTGGTCTTACGTCTTTATTGGGGATGTCGCGTACGCCTACACCTGGAATTTTAACTTCAGCGTTCAGCATACTGCCCATCAAGTATTGGTATTTATTAGGAAATCCTTTAGGATAAGGCGTACCATCAACCGTAGCTTTTATGGCAGCCATAATGTCTATGTCTGGTTTGGAACTCGAACGAGTCACTGCAACTACAGTGGCAACTGCCACTGCTGACTTTGCGGCTTCATCAGCCAAAGTGTTTCCAGCAACGTGTATCCCAACGCGCTGGTGTCCAAGTGTATGCACAACATGGACTTTGTTTAGTGTCTCTTTCAGGTCTGCTACCTTCCCCCACAGTAATCTGTGTTTTATGGTGTTGCCTTTCGAATCTCTGAACCCATTCAAGCGCCAGTAATGCAGGTATTCATTAAAAGACTGGACGCAATAATGTGAATCACAAACAATCAGTGTGAACTGTGTCGGATCTGTATGTTCTAGTGCCATTAGTAGGGCTTTCAGCTCAGCCAATTGTGCTGTACAATCCCCTAAGGTCTGTGTATAGGTATGTTGGGGAGGAAATTTATCCCCCTCCATATAGCCACTCACGACCGCACATGCAGCAGAATATTGATGTTTAGCTCCAATTGCTGGTTGCGCTGAGCCATCGGTGTACATGGCTACATTATATTGATCAATTGGCAAGGTGTCAGCGGGAAATGGATATTCAACTTCATATTGTAGAAATTCTTGAGTTTGTAACTTTGGGTCAAAAATGTAGTCTACATCAGTGGCTGTTAGAGACGTAGCCCATTGTATCCATCTTGGATGAAGTGCTTTTGCGTTCGGGATGTTAGCTTTTGTAACAGCCTCAAGGGCAGGAATAGGAGAAACCACAATGATGCATTTTCCTTAGGCAAGAGGTCTTTCTTTATTAACAGCCATCTGTACAGCAGTGAGTATTTTCTCTGTGGGAGCAAATCGTTGTTCAGCAGCGGAATACAGGTGTGATTTCTATGCAATCGGGACTGTCTCACCTTCATTAAATGTGACATAAGTAAACCCAATGGCACCAGCTATCACCCTGATGACCAAATGTGTCTTATTTTCCCGTGTGTGTTAATGTTTTGCTGCTAGCATATCTGCCTGCAAATCTTGAAGAGTATGTGTATGTTCAATTGTCCAGAATTTGCTCAAAAAATCAGGTCGTATCAATTCATATAAAGGTTTTATGCGTGTAGCATAATCCGGAATGTATGTTCTGCCAAAATTTAGAAAGCCCAACAATGATTGTAGTTTTTTTATCGTATTTGGTAGTTGCAATTGTGCACACTTTTCTAAAAAATTGTGGCGCTAAGCTCTTCCCTTCAGTCGACAGTTCATATCCCAGGAACAGGACGCTGAGGAAGGCAATTTTTGATTTTTTGAAGTTAAATTTGTAGCCGAGTTCGGCAAACCCTACAACAATGCGGGTCACCCGTCTTAAAGGTTGTAGTAACTCATCATCCGTGAGATATATATCGACCACATATGACAATGCTTTAGGGTCCAACTCGTGTAAAATAGCAGTCACACGAGCTGCAAACAGTTCTGGGCTGTTCTTATACCCCTGAGGCAAACAACAGAATTTTTTCTGGGAGCCTAGTGCGCTAAAGCTCGTTAAGTCTCTGCTTTCAGTTGCTATATTCTGGCAGAAGAATCCATTTGAGATATCCAAAGTTGTTTTAAACTTTTTCTGCACAACATTGCTCATTAGTGCAGTGCTATGCAAATTTTGTATAGCATATGTACATTTAAATGTCTGTAGTCTTAGACTATTCTGTATGAATGGTCCGGTTTAGCTACAGGGAATAAGGGATTATTCATCGGTGAGACACAGGGTTCAATCACCCCCTGGTATTCTAATTGCGTAAGTATTTCTCTCACCGGTGCCCAAGCTTTATGTTTTATGGGATACTGCGGTTGTGGCTGAGGTTCACCTTTAATGGGAATTACATGGTATGGAGAATCCCTGTCCCACCCTACGTGATTTCTATATAACGCAGGTACTTGTGCGAGAGCCCATTCTATAGAACAGGACTCAGCGAGTTCCTCTGGAACAAGGGGCGAGAAGGAAGGTTTAATAACCTCCTCCCCAGCTGGGCAGGTATGGACAAAATCAGGCAGACAATCTTGTTCGGCCAACAAAATGTCATATATTTTAACTACAGGATCCCAGAAGATTGTGTGTATGGTGCGTTCAATGTCTCCTTCCAATTGTAGAGTTACTCTATACACCCTATCGGGTTCGGAGACACGCATATCTGCTGTTTCTACTTGTATGAAGTCATCAGTTGCTTTCACCTCCAGATGCTCTAGAAGTTTCTGGCAAACTATTGTGACCTCTGCCGCTCTGTGTAGCAGTGCTAAAGCCCAGTTCTTGTTCTTCAAGAGAACCCTCTTCCTGAGTGGCATGTCTAACTGAGAAAGCTGCCACGTTTTTCTTTTTAAACTGTGTTTTTTGTTGTACTGGTTTCTCTTCCTTCATAACAGAAACCTCCAAAGAGCGTTGTGATTCCTGTCTCGGTTTCACGTACCCTGATCGCCCTCCTCTCTCATTTCTCTTTTCCGATGAGTCCTGAAAGGAACGAGATTGGCGTGTATCAGTATATTGATATCTATCAGGCATTTTTATATTCTCTCTATTTCTGAGATTGTACCTTTTCTGTGGGGTCTCCATGCGTGGAGATTCTCCCCTTTCTTTTTTAGGTGTTTGTTGTTTTTTCTCACAGCGTTTCTTATTACCCTCAGGTTGTTGTTTAGTATTGTCTTTATTAATTTTACCCTGAAATTGAGGTTTTTGTGGTCTGGCACCAAGGCTATCTCGACCGATACTGGAATATGTTTCCGCTATTATTTTAGGCAGTTCCCGCTCCTGATCTTGTTGCGGAACGTCACGAAGACGCATGCGCAGTGCAAGTGCAACTGCTTCCCCTTTAAGATTACTTAGGATAATTGAAGAAACTGTGGCAAAGTTGCCCATCAGTTGCATTCCTAAATCTAAGGCCGGGGCAGCCCCGTATTCATCTTGAATTTGTTTAAGCACCTCCGGTAGGTTGGCTAGTGTTGGTGTACCGTGTGCCATTGTATAGAGCACACATACCGTGCCCCATGTATTACAGTGTTCAACTGTGGGAACCATCCCAAAGGGCAAGCACATAGTTAATATTCTATGTTTATCCTGAGGTCCTGTATGGGGAAATACCACCTCCAGCGTAGTAATTTTTTGTGCTAGCCAAAATGGAGTCTCCTCTTGTTTTGCTGGGACTTTACCCATAATAGAGTGTACAGTCACCGGATTTATACCTGGTGTTACTACATGTGGTTGTGCTGGAGCAGCACGCGTTGGGTTTGTATTTAGTGTCTGCATCACAAATTGTACTAAGCGTCTATATATTGGTGTTAATTCAGTATATAAGCGTCGAACCTCGCCTACCGCCATATTCGCAACCGCAGAATGAGGTGTATATGTGGCCAATAAAGGCAAGGTCAGACCATCATTACTTAGTGGACCTAACCTTACTGGTAATGTTGTATGAGGTAGAGTGCCATCAAGCCAATTATTATGTTCTTGATAAGATAAAGGTATCTCTAAGTATGCGTACGCCCTGTACTGCCTAGGCGCGTTCGCAACTGTATATGTATGAAATGTATTTGTGTTCCCATATACTGCTGGAAATGTGACCCAAGAGTAAAACAGCTCTGTTCTATAGGCTGCGTGAGCGTCCACCACAAATGTGACTGGACCTCCCTGTGCTGTAAGTCCATGCGCTAATAAATGTGTTGTAAGTGGTTGTCTCATATTAAGAGCTATTTGTACAGCCTGGGGATTTGCCATAATAAAGGCACTAAAGGTTCAGAGAAGGCACACCAAGACAAGGTCTTTTTTCCTTTTAAGGTTCAAGCTTGAACAACCACCCGCTGTAAAATAGGGTTACCTATACAGCGGTGGTGGAAATCCTCAGTACCACGGACGTCTCCGTATACGGAACCGAGGGGTCATTATATTAAATGAGACCGAGATTTACCGGTGGACGCGAAAATAAGAGCCTGACCAAACGTTGGCGGTGCCATGTCGCCTACGCTCTCATTACCCTAATTAAACTATTGGATTTTGAGCGGCAAGATCGTTAACAGTGTGGGGGACTAAGTCTGACCCACGGTGAAGGACCCTTGTCACTCTAAATCCTGGTTTTGCTCCGGCTAACTAGCAGTGCCTCATCTCTCCCAAGTGGAGGAGACAATTGGGCAGCCGAGCGCATGACATCTTAGCACTTCCCAGGGAAGTCGTGGTCACTCAGGTCACAACCGGTTCTCCCATACACAGTGCGGTCTGATATATAAATGACAGAGGCAGTATAAGTTTTAAAGATTGGTTTAATAAAACAACTGCATTTTAGATAGCAAAGCGTGAGCTGCAATAACCAGAACTACACAACACAGTGGGATTAAAATAGTAACGATGAGAGTGAAGCACAAGAATAAAGCTATCATAGTGCCGCTAGATTATGTTCTCTCTAAGTTATATTTCGAGCACAGCATGTGAAGCTCTAAGCCAGCCTTTCAGGTTCCCCCGGGAGGACATCAACCTGCATACCTGAGCAAAAGCCTGTAATCTTCATCAGCATCTGCAACGGGGCAGTCAGCATCTAGTTGTAGGTTCCTGGCCGGAATCTCCCTCTGACCGGTACTAGGACTAGGAAGTGTTTTTATAACTAACACACAGATGTTCTAAGAAAATGTCCCTACGTAAGGATGTGTATTTTCTACGAATACTGGAGACTAAACTTCTACCACGTTTACCGGCAATGTACCAGACTGTAGCCTTGACTGAAGCACAGGGTGATCAAGAATGCATAATTTGAGAACACAGTGCTGAACTAAGCTAAACAGTGTGATAGAAGGAAATAAAAACAAGACCGTAAAACTGGTTATTGTAAAAAAACAGTGCGAGGTTGAATAAAATGTATCTAGGGCAGAGTGCACAGTGGCCTAGTATGTTAAACTAACATGCATGAAGCTATATTAAAAATGGCTACACTACACCTGGACACTGATGAGCAGGCAGGCCCCTCACACAGTCCTGGACTGTCACCATGTAGCAGCCCCATCCAGTAAACCATTGTCACCCCTATCAATCAATCAATCAATCAATCATTCGCATTTATAAAGCGCGCTACTCACCCATAAAGGGTCTCAAGGCGCTGGGGGGGGGGGGGGTCAGTGCTCGAAGAGCCAGGTCTTGAGCTGCCTTCTGAAGGAGAGGTGTTCAGGTATGGCGCAAAGGTGGCTGGGCAGAGAGTTCCAGGTCTTCGCTGCCAGGAAAGAGAAGGATCTTCCTCCAGCGGTGGCTTTGCAGATGCGGGGTACGGCTGCCAGGGCCTGTCCGGCGGATCGTAGAGTGCGCGGAGGAGTGTAGAAGGAGACGCGGTTGTTGATGAGTTTGGGTCCGAGGTTGTGAAGGGCTTTGTGTGCGTGGGTGAGGAGTCGGAAAGTGATCCTCTTGTTGACGGGGAGCCAATGGAGTTTTTTCAGGTGTCCTGAGATGTGGTGGTGGCGAGGGATGTCCAGGATGAGTCTTGCGGCAGCATTCTGGATCCGTTGGAGTTTCCTCAGTAGCTTGGTGGTGATGCCCGCGTACAGGGTGCTCCCGTAGTCCAAGCGACTGGTGACGAGGGCGTGGGTGACGGTCTTCCTGGTGTCGGTGGGGATCCAGCGGAAGATCTTGCGGAGCATGCGTAGGGTGTTGAAGCATGCCGAGGTCACCGAGTTCACATGTCTGGTCATGGTGAGGGATGAGTCCAGGATGAAGCCGAGGTTGCGC
The DNA here is from genome assembly GCF_031143425.1 of Pleurodeles waltl. Lineage (NCBI taxonomy): Eukaryota > Metazoa > Chordata > Amphibia > Caudata > Salamandridae > Pleurodeles > Pleurodeles waltl. Next base: position 540,057,734 of record NC_090437.1, read on the forward strand.
GCGTGGTCGGTGGGTTGGGGAGTGCTGCCTAGGGCAGGGGGCCACCAGGAGTCGTCCCATGCGGTGGGAGTGGGGCCGAGGATGAGGACCTCCGTCTTGTCGGCGTTCAGTTTCAGGCGGCTGTCTGTCATCCAGTTCGCCACTTCCTTCATTCCTTCATGTAATCTGGTCCTGGCTGAGGTGGGGTTGTTTGTGAGGGATAAGATGAGCTGGGTGTCGTCGGCGTATGATATTAGGTCGAGTCCGTGTTTGCGTGCGATGTTCGCCAGGGGGGTCATGTAGATGTTGAAGAGAGTGGGGCTGAGGGAGGATCCTTGAGGTACGCCGCAGATGATCTCCGTGGCTGTGGATCTGAAGGGGGGCAGGCGGACTCTCTGAGTCCTTCCGGAGAGGAAGGAGATGATCCATTCGAGGGCCTTGCCTCTTATGCCGGTGTTACTTAGGCGTCGTATCAGGGTGCGGTGGCAGACCGTGTCGAAGGCTGCGGAGAGGTCCAGGAGTATGAGGGCCACGGTCTCACCCTTGTCGGTCAGGGCTCTGATGTCGTCTGTGGCTGCGATGAGGGCGGTTTCGGTGCTGTGGTTGGTCCTGAAACCGAACTGTGTGGGGTCGAGGGAGTCGTTGGTTTCCAGGGCGTTGGTGAGTTGAGTGTTGACAATTTTCTCAATCACTTTGGCGGGGAACGGCAGGAGAGAGATGGGCCGGAAGTTTTTGAGTTCGGTGGGGTCTGCTGGGGGTTTCTTTAAGAGGGCGTTGAGCTCTGCGTGTTTCCAGCTCTCCGGGAAGGTGGCGGTGGTGAGGGAGGCGTTGATGACATCTCGGAGGTGCGGTGCGATGATGTCGTCGGCTTTGTTGTAGATGTGGTGCGGGCAGGGGTCCGATGGGGATCCAGAGTGGATCGAGTTCATGACGTGGGTGGTCTCCTCGGTGGTGGTTGGGCTCCAGCTGAGGATGGTGGTGATGTCGGTAGCGGGTTCCGGGGGGGGGTTCGCGTCGGTGGTCGGGAAGCTGTTGTATATGTCGGTGATCTTGTGGTGGAAGAAGGTCGCGAGGGAGTCGCAGAGGTCCTGTGATGGAGGGATGGAGTTGTTTTCTGCGTCCGGCTTGGAGAGCTCTTTGACGATGCCAAATAGTTCCTTGCTGTTGTGGGCGTTGTTGTCAAGTCTGTTCCGGTAGGCTGTTTTTCATGCGGCGCGGAGGTGTTGGTGGTGTTGGCGGGTGGCGTCCTTGAGAGCTGACATGTTCTCTTCGGTCTGGTTGAGGCGCCACGTCTTCTCGCGGGCGCAGCATTCTTTCTTGGAGTCCTTGAGGTCGGGGGTGAACCAGGAGTTTTTCTTGTGGTTGTTGGTGCTGGCTTGAGTTTTCAGGGGGGCCAGGAGGTTGGCGCAGTCGGAGATTCAGTTGGTGAGGTTGTTGGCGGCTTCGTTTGGGTCGGTGGTGCTGGTGGGTCAGTTCTGGGAGAGGGTTGATGCGAGCTGATCCGTGGTGATACGATTCCAGTGTCTTCTTGGTGGTTGCTGGGTGTGGTGGTGCACAGTGGTCTTCTTGAAGATGAAGTGGACGCAGCTGTGGTCCGACCAGGTGAGTTCGGTGGTGTGGCTGAAGGTGATGTGTTTGCTGGAGGAGAAGATGGGGTCGAGCGTGTGTCCGGCGTAGTGGGTGGGGGTGTTGACTAGCTGATTCAGTCCCAGGTTGGCGAGGTTGTCCAGTAAGGCGGTGGTGTTGTTGTCGGTGAGGTTCTCCAGGTGAAAGTTGAGGTCTCCTAGGAGGATGTAGTCGGTGGACGAGAGTGCGTGAGGGTTGACGAAATCTGCGATGTCTTCGCTGAACTTGGTGCGGGGTCCTGGTGGTCTGTACATGAGGGTGCCTCTGAGGGTGGTCTTGGGGTCGCTGTGGATCGTGAAGTGGAGATGTTCGGCGTCGGGGAGTGAGTTGTCGGTGTCGGTTGAGATGCGGATGGAGTTTTTGTGTGCGATGGCGATGCCTCCTCCGATGCGGTTGGTGCGGTCTTTCCGGATGATTTTGTAGCCGTCGGGGATGGCTATGGCGATGTTGGGTGCCGAGGAGGGATTCATCCAGGTCTCGGTGAGGAAGGCGATGTCCGGGTTCATAGAGTTGAGGAGGTTCCACAGTTCGATGGCGTGCCTGTGGACGGATCGGGTGTTGACCAGGATGCAGTGGAGATAGCTTCCGGGGGGGGTCGTTCTTGGCGGGAGCGGTGCTGGTCTGTAGGCAGGTGAAGTGACAGTTGCTGCAGGTGAAGGGTCCGTGGGTCCGTTTGGGGTGGGCGCGGTAGCATCCCGGAGTGCGGCCGGGGTTGAGGTTGACGAGGGTGGCGGAGTCGTAGGTCAGGCGGGGGGCGCGGGAGCCAGGGGTACGGGCGCTGTGCGCGGTCCAGGCGCGGACGGGCGCAGATGGGCTTGCCTTAGGCGCGCCAGCGGCGCGCCAGCAGCGCGCCCGCTGCACGCGTCCGCTGCGCGGCCTCGCAGCGGCCGCCATTTAAGGGGTAGCCGGGGAGGCGGGGTCAGCTGGGAGGCGGGAGGAGGGCGGGTAGGGGGAAAAAAGCGGCAAAAAAGCGGCGGGAAAAAGGCTCCGAAGGCGAGGAGGCCTAGAAAAATGACAAAGTGCCGAAAAGGCACAGAAAGCAGGAAAAACGAGGGGGAGACGGTGGGAGGGCAAGGGGGACGGCACTCAGAAGATGCAGGCACTCGGGGATACAGAAGGAAAAAAGGGGAGTGCGATCACACAGCACAGGCACTCGGGGATACAGAAGGAAAAAAGGGGAGCGCGAACGCAGACAAACGGCAACACAGACACTCGGGGCACAGTCAGCGATGCAGGCAAAAGAGAAGGCAGAATAGGGGGTCTGGATCTGGTGGCGCTGTGAGGACAGGGGAGCGACCTACCCTGGGGTCGAGGGTCGCTACCACTGCCTCGCAGCGGCCGCCATTTAAGGGGTAGCCGGGGAGGCGGGGTCAGCTGGGAGGCGGGAGGAGGGCGGGTAGGGGGAAAAAAGCGGCAAAAAAGCGGCGGGAAAAAGGCTCCGAAGGCGAGGAGGCCTAGAAAAATGACAAAGTGCCGAAAAGGCGCAGAAAGCAGGAAAAACGAGGGGGAGACGGCGGGAGGGCAAGGGGGACGGCACTCAGAAGATGCAGGCACTCGGGGATACAGAAGGAAAAAAGGGGAGCGCGATCACACAGCACAGGCACTCGGGGATACAGAAGGAAAAAAGGGGAGCGCGAACGCAGACAAACGGCAACATAGACACTCGGGGCACAGTCAGCGATGCAGGCAAAAGAGAAGGCAGAACAGGGGGTCTGGATCTGGTGGCGCTGTGAGGACAGGCGAGCGACCTACCCTGGGGTCGAGGGTCGCCCTACCACCCAGTCAAGACCAGCAGCCCAGGGCAAGCGTCCCCACACTAGTGTATCCAGGCCACAGACTGGTGGAACACAGGTGCAAAGGCCACAGTCTCCCACTCCCAACGTGCAAGAAGGCGAGGGCCCCAGTACAAGTGGTACTGCCAGACCTGTGCAAGGGACACAGGCACGGGGGGCTAGGGCAAGTGCAAGGGTATCAGTGGGCCGGGGGGATGCCACAGGATGGATGCAGCAGCCCAGGAGGTGATCTCAGAGGTATTGGGGGCCTACCAGCATACCCATGATAGGTTGGCACAGATAGTGTCCACCCTGGAGCACAGTCAGAGGATGCAGCAGGAACACCACCAACAGCCCATGGAGCAGTGGAAACAGCACAATGCCACAATGGCCACCATAGCAGGAGCACTGCTGCAGCGGATACAAAGCCAGTCTGAGACCCACACAGGACAGGAGGCCCCCACTACAGCACCGGACACCCACCAGGAAACTACACCATCAGCAGAAACATCCAAGGAACTTCCCTCATAGGAAACCCAAGGGCCTACCATGTCATCCCCTCAAGATCAACAGCAGGCGCCCAAACAGACCCTCAGGCCAAGATATGGCACTGGACCCCCATCAAAGAACGAGGCCCCCCTCAAGAAGTAACTCTGCAAGACTCTGCACAGCAACCAGCCCACTCAATCAGCCACCACACATTGCTAAGAGGCAATATGAACTAATGTAAGAAAAGATGGACCCATCAATACTACCAACAAGGTTACCACCATGTTGGCTTTGAGGACACCCACCCCCTATGACTTGTCATCACTGTAAATAGCACTATTCACTCCCTGCAACCAATTAAACACATATCAAACCTGTAACACTGTCCCCTGTGTTAAAATGTGAACAAAGTGAAGTATGAATGCAACTGGCTGATAACCACTTTATTGTCAAATCTTTGCATGAAGGGAGTCCTGTGTGCCCAAAGGTGGGCCCAAAGTAAATGCAGAAAATATCATTCTGTACCATGCAGACCTGGACCATGTTTCACATATCATTATCAACCCCCCATATGACTGAGCACACTGACAGTATGTGTCACAAACCCCAATGTCAGCCCTTAGTCCCACACAGTTACTGGAAGTAGAGTTGTCTCAGTTGGGTCCAGGAATTGACATCTTCCCCTTCCATATCATCACTATCACTCTCCTCCCCTCTATGAGGAAGCTGGTCAGGACATACAGCACCCTCCAACTCCAAGAGGGGGACGTTGTGCAGCATGCAGCAGGCCTCCACTGTTCTACACACCTTTTCAGGCCCATTGGCCAGGGAACTCCCAGAGATATGTAGACAACGAAATCTAGCCTTCAGGAGACCTATTGTGCGCTCTATCACCCTCCTAGTTCGTCCATGGGCCTCGTTGTAATTCCTCTCTGCATCCGTCGTAGGATTCCTCACTGGTGTTGGGAGCCAACACAAGTTTGGATTGAAAGAATCACCTAGAAAAAGGTGCAATACAGAATAGTCATTGTTAAGCCCCTTAGTCAGACAGCCTGCCTGTCCGCCATGTGTCAGTTAGTGACAGACACACTTACCTATGATCCACTCTCTGTCCTCTTCCACTGTCCACTCTTTCTGTTTCCGTACACCTGTTCACTGACTCTTGGGGGGATGATAGCTATGTGGGTGCCATCAATGGCACCTATCACATGGGGTATGTTGGCATAGGCACAGAATTCTGACTTGATGGCAGGGAGGTCAGTACTTTGGGGAAACATCACGTAGGACTGCAGGTGTCGTACTAATACATTTACAAATCTTGTTAGTACCATGCTGAACATTGGCTGTGAAAATCCAGCACCTATGCCCACTGTCACTTGAAATGAGCCTGTGGCGAGGAAATGGAGTGCAGAGAGCACTTGCACTTCAGTAGAGATGGCATGCTGATTACGATTTCCCGGAGTTAGTGCACGATCCAGTAAATCACAGAGTTCCTGAATTGTTGCACATGTGAGTCTGTAACTGATTATGATCTGACGCTCCACCATGGTCCTCATATCCACAAGTGGTCTGTACACCAATGGTGCCCTTCCTCGCCACAAGGGTCGGTACCTACGAGGGGTATCAAAAAGGTGTGATGAACACATATACATAGGCACACATTGTCATAAATTGAGCACTGCATATTTCATTGTATTGACTCAACATTAACTGCTTCTTGACAGATCTACATCTACACCTCAATGAGGGAACAGTGTTTGTCATGTGTGGTAAATTACAGAATGGTCACATGCATAGGTGCTTCATGTGGCTAGTGGGGCCTGCATTGTGCACATTTTTATTTCGAGATTCGTAGTTACTGCCAAAATATCTGTCCACTGTAATCCAGGCCTTTCGTTGTGGAAGTGACCTCATACCACTAGCGGTTGATGTCACAGCGTAAGGCGGTGTTTACCGCTGTTTGCACTGTCATTGGTTAACATGGATGCCAATGGGGAATCCTGGCATATCATGATCGCCGCCGGCGGTGATGGTGCACACCGCCGTGGTACGTACGCGATTTTGTCATCTATTATTCACTTGACTCCCTGATCTCGCGCGGACACGTACTCCACTGTGTGTACTGCTGTGGCCTGCCTCTGGTCATGCTTGTGGCTCGTGTTGCAGGGGAAAGGGCCCCGGCCTTCACCCAGGAGGAACTGGAGAGGCTAGTGGACGGGGTCCTGCCCCTGCATGCAAAACTCTATGGACGGCCAGAGGTACAGGTGAGTCTGGGTTTGGGAGCACTGTTTGGGTGTAATAGATGGTGTTGAATGGACATATGTCTGCACCTCTGAGCCTGCATGGGCTGTGGTGCATGGCATGCTGCGTGTGTATGGCCTGTAAGTCTGAGAGTACTGTTCATCCCATAGTGGACAAATAGCCAGCTGTACCTATCTTGCAAGTGCCTGATCTCTGTGTTCCATATCTGTGTCACCCTTTTAGGTCAGCACCCACCAGAAGAGGGCACTTTGACATGCCATTGCCAAGGAGGTGCAGACCCTGGGGTTCTTATACCGGCGGAGCACCCACTGCACAAAGAGATGGGATGACCTGCGGCACTGGACGCGTTACATCTGTGAAGCCCAGCTGGGGAAGTCCTCCCAATGTGGAAGTGGTACCCGTCGGACACTCACCCCCCCTCATGCGACGTAACCTGGTGGTGGTGTACCCATACCTGGATGGGCGCTTGAAGGCTGCACAGCAGTCACAAGGGGTGAGTACTCATGTCACAAACTTCGGTCTGGAAGGATGTCTGTGTGTGCATTAGGGTTCATGCTGCTTAGAGGCAGGGACTCTGACTCGTGTCCATGTACATGATGGGCCCCAAAGGGTGTAGCGGTGTCTTTGTCAGGTCTCCCACACGTCGCCTCCTTAGGTAGTCCAGGGGAGGGGTGTAGGGCAGTATTCTGGTCAGTAGTCAGGGGCATGGCCATGGCCATGGCCATAGTGAACAGTGCTGCCTGTTGGGTGTGTCTTCTGGGTGGGTGTATGTCTGACCATTATGGACCTCCATTCAGATACTTACAAGTGTCTCTCCTGTTTTGTCTCCCCATCCCTGTTATCTTGTGTTGGTTTGGTATAGCAGCAACATCTGACGAGGTAGCTAAGGCACCGGCAAGTGGGGAAGCAGAGGCCCATGGATCCTCGGAGGCAGAGACATCTGATGCCAAGGGGACCAGTGGGTAGGAGGGCGAGGGGAGTTCCACGGGGGAGGCAACTACCACTGGAGGGAGTGACTCCAAGACCTCCTCCGATGGGGGCTCCTGGGCGATGGCGGACCCTAGTGGCCACACCACTACAGTGACATCTTCTGCCACCCCCCATTCCATCACCACCCTCCCTTCTGCTCCCCACCTAGTTGCCTGTGCCCGCTCACCCGGAAAGGTGGCATCTCCTTCGCCCCAGGCACCCTCTCCCCTGCCCCAGTCAGCCCTGCTGCCCTCACAGAGGAGGCTATTGACCTCCTGAGAACCATCTCTGTAGGGCAGACAACCATTGTCAATGCCATCCAGGGGCTGGCATCAGAGGTGCAGCAGACAAATGCCTATCTGGATGGCATTCACAGTGCTGTGTCTGCCCTACAGAGATCTTTTCAGGCTCTGGCCTCCTCTTGGACGGCAGCCAGTTTCCCAGGCCATTCCGTCCAACCTCCTCTACCCCTTCCAGCACCCCACTCCCTTCATCCGTCCAAAGCACACATTCAGACATGCAGTCAACCACATCAACACACAAGAAGCACACTTCTAAACACAACCACCACACCTCACACCACAAGCATTCACAAAGCCAACAGACACATGCACACACAACATCCACTTCCTCCAGTGTGCCCACCTCTTCCACCTCCCTGTCTGTCCCATCTACATCCACACCTTCATGCACTGCACCTTCAGTCCCTGTTGCTGCTCCTCTTACTGCACTCACCACAATAGCAGACATCCATGCATGCACCCCATACACCACACCTGCACTCACAACAACTACTGTAGTTGACACATGCAGCACACTCACCAGACTTGCAGACACCCACACAACATACATCCACACTAGCTGCCTGTCTTCTTCCACTGTGTCCACCACCCTCCTCCAAAAACACACAAATGCACCAAGACACACACCCATCACACATCCACCACACCACAGCATACTGTCCAGTCACCTGCACCCACTACATGCACCCCTACACCACATACATCCACTGCCTCTGCCTCCACTCCCACGCCCCCATCCAGGACCACCCCAATTGCTCCAAAAAAACATTTCCTCTCCCGTGCTGACATCTTTCAACCCACTGGCCCACCCCATCTTGTCCCTAAGCGTGCTTACCCCCTTGCCCTTTCCACTCCTTCCACTTCACAGCCCACCCCTGTTCGCCCTTCACAACCCCGTGCCCCTTCCCCAGAGAAAAAAAATGGCCTGGGCAGAGCCAAGTCCATCTGGCTCCACCCGCTCAAAACACCCCCTCACCTTCAAAGGACAAGCCCACACCCCCTCCACCTTCCAAACGAAAGTCCAAGGCCCACCCCCGTCGCAAATCCCCAACCCCACCCCCCTTTGCCCCCCTTCCGTGAGGTGCCTGGATGCCCCTTTGTTGCCCCATTAGGTGGAGTACCGTGCACTTTTGGGAGTCAGGTTGGGTCTGTTTTGGACAATGGCACTTGTAGCGGTACGGACTGGCCATTGGCCCTGTTTGAAGTTGTTGGCTCTGTGAGCTTCAATAAAATATTTCTGTGTGGCCTGTGTTTTGGCGGCACACTGTTGAACCCTGGCCTGTCTTTTCATTGTTTATGAGTGTGGGGCATTTGTATGTACTATGGTCAAGTTGGATTTACCTTGTGTCGGGTAAGTACCTCTTGCTGTGGGGTGTATGACTTGTGCTGCTGTGAAGGGTTGTGGGGGCGTTCCAGGGTGGGTGGAGTGGGTGGGCATGTAACTGTGCCCTTTCCTCCCTTGTTTAGTAGGTAGCGGTACTTACCGTCGTCTACTTCGTCGGGCGGTCTCGGTCGTGGAGGTATATGGCAAGGAGCAGGGCTGGCATGATCTGCAGCTCTCTATCCATGTCTGCTTCAGCGAGTTGTGAGGGCGTCCGGTGAGTGTTTCATTGGATTTGGTTCATTTCCGCCTGGCTTTGCGTGGCAGTGGTTCCCGCCCCTGAACTGGCGGCGGACTGGTGGTTCATTATTTGATGGGCGAGTTGGGCCTTTCCGTCGGCCTGTGGGCAGACTCTGCCATTGTCGTCGGCACTCTTCTACTGGCGGTGGGTGGTTTTCTGGATGCCTGTGTTTTGTTTGGTTCATTATTTGGCGGTCCGGACCGCTCCTCTGTTGGCGGTTTTTACCGCCACCGCCAGCAGTGTGGTACAGACCGCCGTGTTCATAATGAGGGCCAAAGTGTCTTTAGTCTCTTAAAAGCAACAAATGTCTCTTGCAAGCACAAAGTACCTTGTTTGAGCACAAAATCTCCGCAACGAACAGCAGAGGAGGAGATGCGTGGAAAACAGGGAGGTGTGCGTCGACTTCTCGGGCCGCACATGGCGATGTGTCATTTATTTTTCATACAGGGAAGGCTTTGCGTTGATTTCGGGCATTCGGTTGTGGATCCTCTTTGGGTTGCTGGGTTTTCGGACGCCCCGGGGACGATGCGTTGAAATCCAGCGCTTGCAGGATGAAGTCGCACGGACTGCATCAATCCAGTGGGCGTTGCATGGAAATTTCTACCGCACGGCAAGCACTGCGTTGCTTCCTCTCAGGAAGTTGCACTGTGTCATTCCGCCTCAGCTTTGCGTTGATCCAGTAGGCCATGCGTCGCATTTCCGGTCACTACGCTGGTGCTGCGACAATCTTCTCCTTGTGAAGTCAGGCAGCATCGTTCCAGTTTGGTGTGCTGTAATTTTCTTGCTACGATGCAGGCTATGCGTCATTTTCTGCAGGCTTTGCATCGATTTCCACCGCACAGGGAGTTCGTCTTGCAGGAATTAAGTCTTTTTGGTCCTGAGACTCCAGGGAACAGGAAGCAAGCTCTATCCAAGTCCTTGGAGATCACTTCTCAGCACAGCCAGAGAGCAGCAAGGCAGCAGGGCAACAGCAAGGCAGCAGTCCTTCTTAGAAAACCATTCAGGTGAGTCATTTGGGCAGCCAGGCAGTTCTTCTTGGCAGGTTGCAGGTTCTGGTTCAGGTTCTTCTCCAGGAAGTGTCTAAAATGGTAGGGGGAGAGGCCCTGTTTAAATACCCAAATGTGCCGTTGAAGTGGGGGAGACTTCAAAGAGTGGCTTAGAAATGCACAAGGTCCCCTTTCAGTTCAATCCTATCTGCCAGGGTCCCAGTAGGGGGTGTGGCAGTCCTTTGTGTGAGGACAAGCTACTGTCCTTTGACATGTAAGTGTCAGTCCCTCCACCCTCCCAGCCCAGGAAGACCCATTCAATATGCAGATGTATGCAAGTTAGGCTGAGCATCCTGTGTTTGGGGTTTGTCTGGATGAATGCACAAGGGAGCTGTCAACTAAACCTAGCCGGACGTGAATTTTAAGGCACAGTAGGTTTTAAGTGCAGAGAAAGGCTCACTTTCTAAAAGTGGCATTTCTAAAATAGTAATATTAAATCCAACTTCACCAGTCAATAGGATTTTGTATTACCATTCTGGCCATACTAAATATGACCTTGTTACTCCTTTCAGATCAGAAGCGACCACTCAAACAGTATATGAGGGTAGCCCTAATGTTAGCCTATGAAAGGAGCAGGCCTCACAGCAGTGCAAAACAAATTCAGGAGTTTTACACCAACAGGACATGTAAACTACACAGGTACATGTCCTGACTTTTGTCTACACAGCACGCTGCCCTATGGGTTACCTAGGGCCTACCTTAGGGGTGACTTATATGTAGAAAAAGGGGAGTTTTAGGCTTGGCAAGCACTTTTAAATGCCAAGTCAAATTGGCAGTGAAACTGCACACACAGGCCTTGCAATGGCAGGCCTGAGACATGGTTAAGGGGCTACTTAAGTGAGTGGGACACTCAGTGCTGCAGGCCCACTAGTAGCATTTAATCTACAGGCCCTGGGCACATATAGTGCACTTTACTAAGGACCTATAAGTAAATTAAATAAGCAAATTGTGTATGATCCAATGTCATCATGTCTTTAAGGGAGAGAGCATATGCACTTCAGCACTGGTTAGCAGTGGTAAAGTGAACAGAGTCCTAAAACCAGCAAAAACAGTGTTGAAAAATGTGGAGGGAGGCAGGCAAAAAGATAGGGGTGACAGCCCGAAGGCTGTCAGGTCTAACACATAGTGATCTCTGGCCTTGTTGTGCTGTTCTGCTGCAGCCAGGTAATGACTCAACGTCTCTCACCTCTGCATATAGACAACCAATGGCAAGTGGCTGTGAGCTACAATATATGCTGTTATGCATGTGATATGTCAGATAAGGTGTTTTGTGTAGGTGTGTCTGCTCAGTCTGCAGAGACTGAGGCCTGTCCATTACTCACAGTAAAAGTTTACATTTGGTTTGATATCCCTCCCTTTCGCAAAGCAAGTGTGACACTGTGTCCACACCCTGTAACCCTGCACAATGTGTGATTTTGCTAAACCATGCCTAACTGGCAATAGACAGCTTACTGAGCCCTTGTCCACTGATTGATATGGGAATATAATTTGAGGCAGACTGGGGATCTGTAAATTATGTGCTATTTTCACCTCTGTCAATGTGTGTCACATAACCTTGACAGGTCCCTTGACCCCACAGCTATGTTGTCTCTTTCATCCAGCTCTGATGTGTCCTGTGTATGCTCCTTGCTCTTTGGACTTTGCACATCTGCAAACAGTATGTTGTGAACTGATTGGCCATGATATTGGACTCTGTGGTGGGCATAAAGCTGGACGTGTACCGTCCATGGCCAGGTTTCACTTATGGTACTGTAGGTTTTGTGAACACACATGTGTTGTGGTGTGTATTGTTATGTGAATCAGTATCTGCAAATGTCCACACAGGACAGGCTTGACTCTTTGTGCGCTCTACATGTCATTCCCTTTATTGTGGTCCAAGCACAATGGATCAATGTTTAGGCTGGCTGTGACCTGTAGGGACTGTATGCAGTGGCTGGCATTCATAGTTAGTGGATGTATGTGCACATTATTAGCTGGGTGATGTACATGCCACTTGCCACTTTGTGTGATGTGTTCCATTGTGTTCCAGGTCAATGTAATGTGGCTAGCACATGCCCCACAAAATTCAAAGTTGGCTCATATGGTCAGTGCAGGGCCTGATCTGGGGGGTCTGTAGGACACCCTATTGGGAACTGTTTGTAGTCAGGTCCCTGTGTCCAATGACTGCTGTGTGCCACAGGTAGACAGGATGGTCAAGACAGGATGTAAATAGCTTGGTGCACTAACATGTATGTGACTCAGCTTTTTTGTATGGGACTTGTGTACATAATATCTTGTCTTGTCCACATAGGGCACACCTTAGGGGTGACTTAGATGTAAATAAAAGGTAGTTTAAGACTTTGGAACTACTTTTAATTCTTAAGTCGAATTTGCATGTAACTTTAATTTAAAAGCAGCCAGCAAAGCAGGCCTGCCTTTAAAATGACACTGGGCACTTCAGCAGTGCACCTATGGCGGCACTACCTATGCTGGGATCTGTAAACCTCCATGCCCTACCATATCCTAGGGACTTATAGGTAGGTTAATTTTGCCAATTATAATTAGCCTAATTTGCATATCCACTTTACGCAGAGCACTGGCCCTGGGACTGGTAAGCAGTACCCAGGGCACAGCCAAGAGCTAGTAACGACCAGTACCTGTCCAAAAAGTTTGGGGGTGACCAGGGCAAAAAAGGAGGACTTTCCTACAACCCCAAACCTGTGTCACATAGAATATCTCAGTGAACCAATAGCCAACAATTGTATCTCATTGTAGACACAAGCCTAAGCACACGTCCACATTGCATTGATGTAATGTATCAACAATAGCAGATGTTGCTAAGTACATGCAGACAAGACTGGTACAAACATGTCATACTTGTATTAGGAGACATTGAAACATCCCTGTCACTATGGACACGTCCCAACAATGTAGAGTCTTACGAGTGGCACCTGCCCAAAATGAGTCCAGGAGGTAGTAGCAACGCCCCTCAGACGTGCCCCACATGTGGTGTTACAAGGAGCAACAATGAAGTCAGGTCCTAAATATCATGGAGTGATGTCTCCTTAATACATACAGGAATGATCCTGTAAGACCCAGGACAGCCCCCACCAAGGTCTCACACCCATTTCCATGTTTACTTCTGAAAGTGTTTGTAATAGACAACTGTACCCTGCAGGAAGGAGGGAAACACCCCTTGCAACCACTAACTTAAGGACACAAAAATGTTATCTAATGAGAAGCTACATCACTACCCACATTTCAGACCTGGCAAGCATGGAATCTGTCTATGTATGAATTCCTGAGCCCAAACACAAGTGGTGTAACCATCACTGCAAGTCAATCCATGACGCATCCCAAAAGTCAGTGCACAATTCCCAAACAACACACAGGTGCTGTTCACCTACAATCAATAGTCAGCATCAAGGGTACAAAAGGTCATGAACTGAATCAACACCCTGGCCCTACCTGTCATGTCCATGGCTATTGCAGGTGCACATGACAAATTACATAATATGAGGTATGAATGTATCTGTCTACAACATGTCATGATGACAGAGTCCTGTTTGGGTCATCACAGGAAATGGACAACTATTGTAGATGTACCTGTACAGCAACAGGATGCCATGGACATTTATGTCCGAAATTCCAGACATAATCCCATCTGCCTAGCTAGCACATGCCTACATCTAATGCATAGTCATGTATCCTAGTGGGACTGGAGCGCATGCAGACATAGAGGCAACTGGAATGTTTGCTACACTGATGACACATCACCCATGACAGTGCAAATTCCCCACTCACCAAGAGAAAGTAGCATGTTATAGCTGCCAAGATGTTGCCATGTATATCTTGTCACATGTATGATGGACACCCATGCATCAAAGACTGCTGTTGGGCACGAACACCCAATATACAATGGAAAAAACATGAACATGCTTTGTAGATGTCAAACTACACATATCCCCAGGCACATGTCATTGGACAGTGAGCCACATCTTATCCTACTTTTGTACGGTAACGTTTGGGAGGAGTGATCTGTTGTTGGAAACTAACACCCACCAGAATAGTGAAAGCAAAATATTTGTACATTAAACAGTCATTTGTGTTCTTTGCTTTGCAAATGGATTGAGGGCAGCCCACAATTTAGTCTCAGGTCCAAGCTTCAAAAGGTTGAGCACACCAGTTGGAAAAACATGGCCCCTCTACACCAATGTGAACCCAGGTTAACTTAGACACATGCCATTGTCAGGGGGAGCAGTCTGTCCCTCCCCCAATGACCTGCCAAAGGGTCAGACATGAATTGACATTCACTCACTTCCTTGTGGCTGCTGCTGTGCTGCCCTCAAATGCACATACAACTTCGGTTTGTCCACTGACAAAATGTGGGCCATTAGTGGGTCAGGGTACGATGGGCACCCCGTCCTCATTGGGAAGACAGATCCAGCTGCGCCTCTGCGGTATTCCCGGCCCAGCATCTCAGATCATCCTACCTCTTCCGACAGTGGGCGCTCTGCCTGCTGTTGACCCCCAGGATCCACACATTCATGGGTGCCATGTAACTATAAGCAGGGACTTTATACAAATAGTTTTTATACGCCCTGGTGAGGTAAAACAGCCAAATTCGTTTTTCCCTTATTGTAGTGAATGGCCTCCATAGGCTAGAATGGGGAGACTTTATTTTAATTTTAAAAATCTTTAGTTAGAAGGCTTGAACATGAATTGTCATACAATGTATGAAGAGAATATATTGACAAGAAAACAATTTATAATGGCGATTTGGCACTTCTATGTGTGCTGCAGAATGCAGCACACACAGAAGTAGCAAATCATCATTGTTTAATGATTGTTTATGTGTAAGAAGGGACACCTTCCTGCACATAAACAATCATTCATGGCCTTTTGCTCTTTCTATGTGTGCTACAGAATGCAGCACACATGGAAAAAGCAATATTGAATAGAAATAAACGTATTTCTCCTCGTTGCGCCGTGCTAACTCCACTCCTGCGGTGGCGTTATTTTTTGGTGTTGCCTCAGATTTACAATTCCTTGCAAATCTGGGGCAGCATCAAAAGCAATGGGTGTTGCTATGAAACGCCCACAGCAGCGCCCATTGCACGCCCCTCTGCAGCAAAAACCTGTGTCGGAGGGGCCCTTAGTTACAAGATGGCCTTAAGCCACAAAAAGTGGCTTAATGCCACTGTGTAAATAGGCGCAGTGCACAGCACCACTGGAACGTCACTTTCAGCGATGCTCCAGTGCCACTAGGGGCATGTAAAAATGCCCCTTAGTTCCAGGGTCACTCAATTAGAACATGATCCCCTTCCTTTCTCTTTTTGTGCTCATTGGAGAAAACACATTTATGCTGCACAAACCAAAAAAGCTGTTCTGCACCTCTGTCATAGTGCAATAAAAACAGAGTTTTATTATATGAGCAGTATCCATGTTAGGCTTGGTGAGAGGAGCACTTCTTGCTAGGATTGTCTAGGAATCACTGTGAACTATAAGTGAGATGCAGCCCTGCTGACTCCGACCATCATCATGCAAAGGAAGATAGCCTGTACAGGTCAGCTTCCTGACATGTAAGACCAAGATATGGGTATTAGACTATCCCAGTTGATCTAGCTGTGGGTAGTTCTGCTATGGTCTCTTTAGTATAGGTGTTAGAGACAGAAATGAGTAGAGTAACACTAGTAACAACTAACATGGTTGAATTGTTTGTATTTTTCACTATTCTTATAAAGTTGATTACAGTAATGTGTTTCATCTGTCTAGTAAACAACCTTTTCTTTGCAAGAATATGATAATTTCAATAAATGTTTTGAAAATGCATCTTTCTACCTTTTTTATGTATACCTTGGGCATGCAAAAGTAACTACTGAAAGCGTTAGATCTCTTTCCAAAAATCCTTTGGAATCAGAGTGGTCATGTTCAAGGTTACCAATAACATCTATTACCTTGATAAGGTTAGGGTTTTATATGTGTTACTGTACGCTAGCCAAAACAAACCAACATTTACTCATGATATATGTAGACTAAGGGTCTGATTTAAAGTTTGGCGGAGGGATTACTCTGTCACAAACGTAAGGGCTATCCCATCCACTGTGATACAAGTTCCATAGACTATAATAGAATTGTAATACAGCTGACAGGATATCTATCATGTTTGTAAAGGAGTAACCTCCTCTGCCAAACTCTAAATCAGGACCAAAGTCTCTATATTGTGAAGTTCTTGTTGATGTATACTGTTAGAAATGGGGTCTTCAGTTGGCAGTCAGGTTACCCCCTGTCCAAGCAAGGACCCGCACTCTAGTCGGGGTAAAAGAGAATCACAGCACACACAGTAACTTAATGAAAACATTACAAAATGACACAACACAGGTTTAGAAAAATAGAGAATATTTATCTAAACAAAACAAGACCAAAATGACAAAAATCCACAATACACAAGTCAAGTTATCAATTAAAAAGCAAAAAGAGTCTTCATGTTGTTTTAAACATACACTAACACTGTTAGCGTGAAAATGTACCTCGGGTGCGTCAAAATTAAGCCCGTACGGGCGAGTGTGCATCAAAAAGGGTTTGCAATGCATCGATTTCACTCACAAGGGAGACCTTGTGTAATTTCTCCTTTCGTCGGGTCGGGTGCGTTGTTTTTTCTCTCCACAGGAGAGCGATGCGTCGATCCGGTCAGCACTCTCAGGTCCGGGCAGACCTTCCGTTGTTTTTACACACCCAGTGGTGCTTGCGTCGGAAATCCAGCCACACAATGATCCGAAAACCACGCAGCATGGGTTGCGATCTCACCAGCCTCCGTCAGTGATGCTGCGTGTCGTTTCTCCAGCTCCGTGCATCGATTCTTTGTTTGCGTTACAGGCGAGTGCCGATTTTCAGCTGCGAAGCCGGTGGCGCATTGATTTCCCAGCCGCAGATCGGAGTTGTGTTGATCTTTTCCCTGCATGGCGTTCTGTGCGCAGATTTCTTCCTCTTTGGCTGCCAGCTTCTCCTTTCAGGGTCCCAGGAACATGATGGGCACCACAGGGCAGAGTAGGAGTCTCTCCAGAGACTCCAGGTGCTGGCAGAGAGAAGTCTTTGCTGTCTCTGGGACTTCAAACAACAGGAGGCAAGTTCTAAATCAAGCCTGTGGAGATCTTCACAAGATGGAAGGCACACAAAGTCCAGTCTTTGCCCTCTTACTCTGGCAGAAGCAGCAACTGCAGGATAGCTCCACAAAGCACAGTCACAGGCAGGGCAGCTCTTCTTCCTCAGCTCTTCAGCTCTTCTCCAGGCAGAGGTCCCTCTTGGTTTCCAGAAGTGCTCTAAAGTCTGTGGTGTTGGGTGCCCTTCGTATTCCCAATTTCTCCTCTGAAGTAGACCTACTTCAAAGCAAAGTCTCTCTTGAATGTGAAATCCTGCCTTGCCCAGGCCAGGCCCCAGACACTCACCAAGGGGTTGGAGACTGCATGGTATGAGGGCAGGCACAGCCCTTTCAGGTGTGAGTAACCACTCCTCCCCTCTCTCCTAGCACAGTGGGCTCATCAGGAAATGCAGACTACACCCCAGCTCTCTTCGTGTCATTGTCTAGTGTGAGGAGCAATCAGTCAATCTGACCCAGACAGGAAATCCACAAACAGGCAGAGTCACAGAAATGGTGTAAGCAAGAAAATGCTCACTTTCTAAAAGTGGCATTTTCAAAGACACAATCTTAAAATCAACTTTACTAAAAGATGTATTTTTAAAATTGTGAGCTCAGAGACCCCAAACTCCATATGTCCATCCACTCCCAAAGGGAATCTACACTTTAATCAGATTTAAAGGTGGCCCCCATGCTAACCTATGAGAGGGACAGGCCTTGCAACAGAAATGCATTCATTATCTACAGAAAAACTCTGACTGTAGTTCGAACGGCTGTCCTGATGGAACGCCCATTGGCTCAGGGGAAATGCATAGTTGTGGTTTCTCCCTTTCCTGCCTTAGAGGCTGTCACAAAGGCAAGCATCTCTAATGCGAAAGCCTTATATCCACGATGGATCCAGCGGGCCACTTCCTTAACAGCTACTGATGTTGATTATGTTTTTGTTCCTATGTTGAGAACACAGGAATTTCTTCAGTATGAAAAAAGTATCCTATTTGTCTGATGACATTTTGCCTCTAGATCATTATGCATACAAAATATATCCTGACGGCTTAGCCCAGCCTGTGGTTGGTAGTAAATATAAATACTCAGACACGTGCTGCAGAAAAGGGGTCAAGAAAGCTGGTGTATTTCAGGCACTAAAATAATATGCAGAAAGTTTGGGTGATTGTACCGCTCAGCTGCAGAATACGGATCCTGAATTTCCCACACTTATAGTGTGTGATACCTATTACTGCATCCGGTCCTTTAATGATATTTTAAATAATTGGCACTTGAATGAATTCATAGCATCTGATTCACAAAGGTAAACTTAGATCGAAAGTCTGTTACAACTTTCCTTATTCACAAAGGTAAGGCACGAGTAGCATCTTTACATCTGCACTTGTGGTGGATACTCCACACTGGGCATGAATCTCCACACTTGGGGTAGAGACTCTGCACTTGGGCTGGTGTAATTGTAATTACAAACACCTATAGACAATTAATGCCATCTGCAACCTTGCACTTCAAACTACATAAAAGCAGCACACATTCAAGTCTCTGGTTTTTACACACTGTCAATGCTCCTGCCTGCTCTGTGACTACAAACTCATTCAATATAATACCTTTGAGGAGGAGATTAAAATGATAGTCACATTTGTAGTCAGAAACTACATAAATTGCACAGGCTTCCACCCAAGTACACCAGTGCAACACAGAAGGCAGCCCTATGGCAGCAGTTGGCAACTGCGGTTACTGCATTAAGGGAGGACATCAACATTGTCACTGACATAAAGAAGAAGTGACAGGATGAGAAGAGGTGGGTGAAGGAGAAGTTCACCAGGATGGAGATGACTAAAGCTGTCCTTGGTGTATCAACTACAACCAGCCTCTGACTCACTTTACTTGAGAGGGGCTTCTTTTCCATCATACACTCCTAACAGCTACATGGGCCTTCTGAGACTGATGACCTGAATGTGGTGACAGGTAATATTTGAAAAATTAAACAATGATGGAAATGCTAAATGTGTATGATACACTGCAAATGTGGCCATGGAAGTCAGTCCAAGTTTGTTCAAATATTCACAATGAGTTAGACTCTCATGTGTCCCATTTTGTCTATTGTACTACAAGTCCCAGAATCGTTTGTGCCGAAAATGGTAGCATCCAGTTTCTAATTCAGAAACAGTGGCCCATCACTCCTGGTGATTTCATTTCACATTGGTAAATGGCACTAGAACATGCCTGAGGTAGTAACCTTCACTGTTGTCTTGTAAATGCAATTTAGTAAAAACGTAAATTGTTGTACATAATCAGCATTTGTTGGTATTATCTGTTGACCACATTTCATTACCACATACAGCCAAAAGTTATTCACCCTCTGGAGCAGAGGTCCCTGCACTTGCAGGGAGACAATGCCATGGGGCAACCCATTGCACCAGCACAAACTGGCACATACATATGACTGATGCAAGTCCCTTCTATAACACTATGATCCCACAACCCATAGATATATTTTTTTTACAAAGATTCCATTAATAATCTCAAAGATATGAACTGCACTAGGAAATGAGGTGAAAGTTTTATTTATGGTCAATGCATGAAGGGGACTCAACACACCTATCTGTACCTTGCCCCACCCACCTGTACTACAACCTGCACATCCAACCCCAACATCCACAGGCACCACCCCCCTGCACATGCTCCCCAGCCCTGTCACATCCCCCACTGTACAGGCACCCTTATCCCCTGTACAGGCATCGTCATCACCTGTACAGCCACCCTCCCCTCCTGTTCAGGCATATCCACCACTGTTGTAGATGGACTCTCGCTCCTTAGCGAGACTGCTGGTTCGGGAAGGACAGCACTTTTGTTTGTAAGTGACTGAGACACTCCTATAATAAGTTGCAACTGTCGGCCCAACCCTCCCAGCTCACAATCAGTACCTCACCAAAACTCAGAAAGTAAAGGTGATTTCTGGCAGCCTGGACTCTAGATTAGACATCTCAGTTAAGTGGTGGTGGAACAGAAGTTACCCTTTTCTCTCATTAGCAACAAGTCTCATACACACATAGGCAATGAAGGAGATGCAGTAGTTTTCAATACATTTATTGCAAAGACTGCAATCTATGATAAACTACATGTGCTCCAATGATGAGATGTAATAAGTATTAATAAAAGCAGAATTGCGAAGATGAGAGTTGCGAATATGAAACCCTCCACCATCTTACATTAAACATGAGATATAAAATTCCTAACCAAGAAAGCCTACTTTTCTACCCTAGTGAGAGCTAGGGATGATAAACCTGATCTGCCAGTACCACACCCATGAGAAGCGCCCTCCAACCCTTGTTACCTTTGAATGAGGTCTCTAGGTCAGACACCTTGTTGACACAAAGGCTGAGTTCTGCAGCAAGATAGCGTGCAGCATAGATGGCATCTGGAAGGAACCCCTCTAATGACCTTGTCTGTGCAAAGTGTATTTATATAGATGATGTAGGATCCCTGATGCAGGTATGTTCCTAAACAACTGATAATGTGGCAGACTTGTGCTGGCAATTGCATAAACAATCCCTAACAAGTGCGCATGATGTTCCTATCACACGTAAGTGAGAAAGGGGCATGATGACAATACTTACATGTGTCATTAATAGTGTCACCAATCATGACGCCTTCTCGGAATGGCACTGATAAAGAAAATCAAAACATTTCTTATAAACATAAGCAATGGCAGCAAGCTAAAAGAAATAATAAAGTAAATGGAATAAAACAGAGCATGCTAAGTAGGTAAAAGGTCACTAGGTGACTGGGGCAACAGCCCTGTAAACCAATGGGTAAGCTAACTCCTGTGCCCCATAGGGAAGCTACAATGGATTCACCACTCCACTAGTACAGCCACTGTCACTCCTTGTAAAGGCAGAAGTACAACATCCAGCCACACATTGCACTGACTCATTAAGCATGCTTACTCACAGAGATCTTCACCAACACTATTGCAAAGGCGTACAATAGATGCCCCATGATCACTGTAATAACATTTCACTATAATTTGTAAATAAAAAGATATATTCCACACTTCAATTGAGTTGAGTAATAGTTAATGATGGTCAATTAGATACTATAGTTTTAGGCCATATATGTGTCAATAAATGTAGATAAGACATGTATATTTGTAGAACCATACGCTTACCAAAGTATCATGTTGAAAGCATAGCTAAACACCTACTGATATAACTTCAATACTTTGAATACAGCAAATGTAATGAAACACAAAACAAAGAGATGTTGATTTTTCAACTTTTATGTACAAAAATAATTAAAGTAAAATAAACTCTGTCCATTGGAAAGGGAGAAATGAAATTAAATAGCATCCTAAATCAGAGGGCCAAGTGGACTTTGAGTGGGGTTGGGCAAAAAGAATCTAACATGTCAGGAAGCATCCAGACAACCAGTCTATGTACAATGGATTAAAAAAAATCTCCAGTCTAACATTGTTCAGTCACAGTCTTCCTTGATAATAATGTTCGAGACCTCTGCCGCTGTGGACTCTTCTTTGCTGGCCAGTGCATGACCACCTAACCCACAGGAGTGGGCAACACAAGGGGCACAAGAGGCAGCAGGGGAAACAGAGAAGGAAGGTGAACTGGCTGCATCAAAGTAAGTGATGGAGTCACTGAAGTGAGCAGATCTTGTGAACTTACAAAGTTCATCTTCGATGTCCTTTAAGATTCGCAAAGACAGATTCCCCTCAAATGCCAACACTACTTCCTGGGAGCCTCAGGAGTTAGGGAGGGGTTGGTGGCAGGCACAGATGGTTTGGATCCTGCCCTGGGGACACCACTTCAAATTCTGCTTTTTCTAAGCTAGAGGGAGACCCACATTCTTACCCCCAGCTAGTGATGTCCCTCTCAACGACCCCCCTTCAACGTCTGCAGCCTTGACCGGTGATTGATGGTGTTGATGGTGTAAATTTGGTCTGGGTGGGTGCACTACCTTTGCCTTGGTCTTCAACTCCCTTCTCCTCGTTGCTGGTGGTATCAAGAGATCATACCCTCCTATGAGCTGAGGTTTTACTCTCCTGCCCTTGTGCCTAGGTAGATGTTCCTTGGCCAGCCAGATCCACTGAAATAAACAATAATGGAGTTATGGTACAATTCATAATCAAGCTCACAACAACATTAAGCAAATGCTGACTTTGTATTCCTTTGGTCTCACTAGGCATTGTTGAGTTTTTATAACCAGAAAGTATGTGTATTATCACTGTCCTGAAATTACACACACAATAGCATCTCTCTCAAGTTTGCTTTGTATCGTTTTCAGTATTTTACTAACCCTCACCTTCAGCACTGGTGAGGTGTGAGTTTCTGGACATTAAAACATAGTTATCTTCCAATGTAAGGGTTAACAAGTGGAGATTGGACACAGTCTTGGCGGATACATCTGCATCTAAAAGTGGATCCATGAGTATACTGTAATGTGCAGTCTCAACAGTCTTACACTTACCATCAAATGGTCATCTATTGTATGGCATACTGAAACACTACATACCTGAAAAATATGGTGCCCTTTTACAACCAAGGCCTTGGATATGACCTTGGCAAAGATGTGGTTCTAAATTTTGGAATATCACTTTAGAACATCAAACAGCATACATGGCAAGTGTACCATATCGCACATCAAGACAGCCTCACCTATGCTGTATCTTGGTAACCACATGTGCATAATTTGAACTGCAACATAGAAATTAGAAATTACATATGTGCCACTGTAGAGAAGTTGTGTGTATGTCATCCCTCTTTGATATGCTTGTATCATTTTGAGTGAAACAAGAATCACAAAGTTAGCCTTTACTTCATTATCCAAAAATATGATAGTCAACCTAAAAACAAATGCACACTAAAAGCATGCATGATACACCAACCAAAAGCCAAAGTCCTTACATACTAGCATTATAAATTTTGCAAGCCATTCCTTCACCATTGGATACAACAGTTATAAGGTCCTTCCTTGACTAGTCATGATAATTCAAGTACAATTAATCATTAAATTGCAACTTTAACAGACATTTATCCCAGTTGTTTGTACAACACTACAGGTCCCAGAATGCCTGAATTAAACAGCATTCCAATTGCTCAAAGGAGGCTTCAGACTTATAAGTACTGTAACCATTGCACAGAGAAGGTGAAGGGTGACAAAAGACACACACAAATAGCATGCAAGATACAACATCCAACACACAAATCTCTCACAGCCCAATACATGACATTGTGCAAACCATTTGTCACCTTTGGAAACAACAGTAATAAGGTCCTTTGTTGACTTCTCATGATAATCTAAGTGCATTCAATAATTATAAATGAAACTGTAACTGAAATTTATCCTAGTTGTGTTTACTACACTACAAGTCACAGAATGCCCTCATAGACTTTATAACTATTGTAACTATTATGCTGATAGGGCGAAAGCTGGCACAAAAAATGTCTCTTTCACCACTTGCATCATACTACCAGATGATGCCAGTAAAGCAGTTCATGCACTTACCAGGTCTCTGCTGCTTCTGCTCCTCCAGCTGAGCATGGAGGGTTGACCAGGCTGTTCTCAGGACTCTTCAGTATGGTGGGCTGAGGTGGGGCCTCTGCAAGTGTGGTTGGGAGGACAGGTCCACTTGGTCCTGGGCCTTTATATGAGCCCAGCATCCCAGGTCCTCCCAGCACTTCCTATACATTTGGGCCTACCGATGATATAAAACCACTGCACTGCAGCACACTGCGATGTCTCCCCAGGCTCTATTGCGCACTACACAACTCAGCTGTTCCTCTGGGTCCCCATACAGCTGAGGGTACTTATTAAGCACTCCTCAGCTAGGATATTTAATTCTACTTCACTGAAAGAGAGTGCCTTGTCATCTAGTCCCTGAGCCATCTTGAGGAGTGGTTCTGCAACAGAGCAGCAGAATGGTAGAGGATCTTGTTTGAAGGTGAGGATGCTTCAGAATAAATGTAAAATGGCTGCAAGCAGCTTCCTGTGATAAACTTCCTGGTGTTTATTTCCTCTTTGTCATTTCCTGTATAACATTGTTGGGTTCCATCCCATTTGTGAAGTCACCAATCCTTGTGCAGACTTTACTCAATTGGGGAGGAGATTCTGCACTCAGGCGGAGACTCCGCACTCGAGCCTAAAAACATTTATTTATTTTTGAAAAAAGACACACAGGTAACAAACAAGCAGGAAATTCAGTGCCTAACATTGCAGGCAGACCTTTTTAAAGGTTTTCTGAGCCATACTCACCACCAACAAAGAAGCTCTGCCATCCTGCAGCTGAATTAAGCAGGGAAAACTTTAAGCGGCATATATGAGAGCATTGCATCACCTTTGCACCACGCAACGTGGTACATGCATAACTCA
Source organism: Pleurodeles waltl (assembly GCF_031143425.1). NCBI lineage: Eukaryota > Metazoa > Chordata > Amphibia > Caudata > Salamandridae > Pleurodeles > Pleurodeles waltl. The sequence continues at coordinate 540,082,301 of NC_090437.1, forward strand.
AGGCTCAAAGTCAGATTTATGAAGCCACACAATGCCAGTTTATGTGGCTTTGAATGGCCTCATAAATTTGGAGTAGAGCTATGCAGTGCAAGTCACTGCATTACACTACTCTGCCTTCGGTTGCAATGGTTATTCCCATGCAACACCCATTGATTTTGACACATCCCCACACTTAGTAGGCCATGTAAACCTGTGAATGCTCGAAAACCTTACGCCTTCCCAAGGGAGGTGCAATGAGGAGGTTTGTTTTTGTGCAGGAAGGTACCTCTTCCTGCACAAATACATTTCTGCATGTAACGCAGGCACACTTGCACCATGGTGTAAGGGTGTCTGCATTGGCAATAGGCAGTTCATTGTGCACAAGCACAGTGGAAAAGGACAGGAATGTGCCATATTCTTTAGATATGGCACATTCCTGCCATTTCCCAATTATGCATTGCAGCGCAGCAAGGTGACTTGCTGAGCAGCACTGCACCACTTATTAATAAATATACATCAGCTTCATAACAGTGCCTGACACCACCATGTTGTATGTGTGTGAGGGCCATTGTCTAACTTACAGTCTGCCACACAGCAAGTCTCTTATAACCAATAGAGAAGGTGTGCGTGTTTGGGGTGTGAGTATCTTAAAAGTCTATGGGGCATATTTATATTTTGTTTGCGCCAAATGTGCATCAAACATTTTGACGCACATTCGCCGCAAACCATGCCCCATATTTAAACTATGATGCCTGACCCCGTCGACGTCAAAAATCCTCTGATTGCGTCATTTTTTGGATGCGGGAAACTGCCTTGCGTTAATGACATGCAAGGTAGGCGTTCCCGTCCAAAAAATGACTTTAAGGCCTGTGCACCTTATTTATACTCCTGCGTCATTTTGAGGCACAGGAGGGGGGGCCTTAAAAAACGACACTCAGCCTGATGTGTGTCGTTTTTTAACGCCTGGGTGAGGGCAGGCATTAAGGGTCCTGTGGGCTCACTTCCATGGTCTCTGACCATGGAAGCAGTCCACAGGTGCCCTTCCCTGCCCCCAGGGACACCCCCTGCCACCCTCCCTCACCCCTGTAGGACACCCATGGATGGGGGGACCCATCCCAGGTAAGTACAGGTAAGTTTAGGTAAGTATGATTTTTTTTTTTTTTTAAAGTGGCAGTGGCCTAAGTTGGGCCCCCTACATGCCACTGTGCCCAATGGCCATGCCCAGGGGACCCAGGTCCCCTCGGCATGGCCATTGGGCAAGGGGGCATGACTCCTGTCTTTGCTAAGACAGGAGTCAACAGGAGTCATTGCAATGGGGGTTGTGCGTCAAAAAATGGTGCAAGTCTGGTTTGAGCCATGATTTTTTACTCAAACCTGACTTGCACCATTTATTTAAGCACAACCCCCATTTTCCCCTATGACGGCACTGCCTGGTTTGAGTCATTTTTTTTACGCTGACCAGCCTGCAGCGCCGGCTAACGTAAATCCTTAAATAAGGCGCCCACCTAGTGCATAGGAATGGCGTTAGCCGGCGGTAATTTTTTCACGCAAACCAGCGCTGGTTTACGTCAAAAAGTATAAATATGGGCCTAAGATTGATATTTACTTGTACAATTTTCAGTTTTGCATTTACCTGTAGGTTTCCTTCATGTACACAGTGACAAATATCACTGACTCTATGCATAGGCATCAATCCTTGTGGCACTTGGTGTGGAGAAAGGTTAAAATCTCCAGTGTCCATGAAGATCACACAAATGCATTGGCATATAGTACCCTTAGGCAATGGAGTAATTTGTGACTTTATCAACACCATACACTGACAAAATCCGTAGCAAGGACTTTTCACTCTTGAAAATATGTGTTGCTGACAAACTATATGTATGTCTTACTGAGTAGTCTTAGGATGGAATTTATGGAGTTTTAAATGTCCACCAATCATCACTTGACAACAGACTGTGCAACCACATAAAGTCCTTAACACAACTAGTAGCTGGTCACGCACCTTTATACCCTGCTTCTCTCAGGTAATGGTTCTGTTCTATGGATTTAGACCTAGGTGAGGGTTCAGCGATATGTGTAAGCCCTGACGTACCGCAATGTTTTGTAAGACACAACAAGCTACTATTATCTTGCATTCAACTTCAGGGGAGTACAGCAGTATGTCCCCTCCGTAGAGACAAGACATCTTAATCATGACTTTAGGAATCCAAAGTATGCTCTATGATGGCTTGCGTCTGTATGTATGCCCTAATGTACCTCTGTTGATGTACAGTAATTGTACGCCTGTATGGTGTGAGAAGATGAGGAGAGAGTGCACATGAGCATCAGCTGAAGAAGAAAAAGTGCAGATTTTTTTGCATGTCTCTGTTGAATATATTACGCTTTAAGATGTGAAATTGTACATGCAGTGTCCGTTGGCATCATGTATGTTTCACAAGAAATATTAAATTGTGATGGATGTTTATTAAAACAACTTTACACATTTGCAAATTTTCGGTAGTTTGACCACTTACCCAGAAGCCACATGTTGCCAAACTCTTCTGCTGCCATCCCCTGGGCAAGAGGTGACCTGCAGAATATGTAGCTGTCTTGGGTACTTACTGTGAACACTGCAGACACAGCCATAAACTAGCCACTGGCATCACACACACCCTCCCCAGTGATGGAGTAATAGTGGTCCCTGTTACGGAAGATGTGGGCATTGTGGCAAGGTGGCTGAAGTGCCACATGAGTGCAATCTGTTGCACCAACCACATGTGGGAAGCGGAATAAGATGTAGAATTCCCTGACAACTCTTTGCCTTACTGCCATTGTGTGGAGCAAATGTATGTACTGTTGCATTCTACTATTTATGGTGCTTAGGACCTGACACAAGCATCATAACTGGCTTGCCTGAGAGATGGCAGCAATGTCACTGGCAACCCTCTGGAATGAGCCAGGGACAAGGGAATGGAGAGCTGCTACCATCTTGACATAGGCCTGGATGGTGTGGGTGTGGCAGGTCACTGAATCAAAATCCTGCTCCGACTCTGAAACCATCACCAAGATGACATTCGAGGGAAAAGGAATCTGGACCTGAGATCATGTCTGGACTTGCCAGAGGTTAATATTTTGCTTAAAAGTGCTCTCCTCTCTCCTCCTCCTCCTCCTCCTTCTGCTCACATTATTCTGTTGCATGACCAGGGGAAACCCAACAAACACGTTCAGTGACATCTTGTAAGGTCTGAATGGGTTTGTGTGTGGCAGCTCTGAATTTATGCCTGCAATCCAGCTGTAATTGGTAACAACTTCCACGAAGAGCTGGGTGGGGGGTAGCAAGCACTGACACAGATATCTGATGTTTGCTCATAGATTAAGGGGTGATTTGGATGTTGGCAAAATCGTTCCTGCCATTAATTCGTTCATCAAATTTCAGACATAACACTATGAATGCCTTCACGGTACGTTTCCATATATAGCATCTTACATCTAAGCCCTTGGATGGCATTCAGGAGTGCAGTCTGACCTACAGAGATGTTCATTAGGGAGGCAGCAGCCAGGGGAACAGGGGCAGGGTAGGAGGTGCCTGCAATGAAAGAGGCACCACCCCTTTTAGGGAGGTGGGCTTGGCCAACTGAGGGGAACAAGAGGGAGTGCAGAGATGGGCCTCTGGGTGGCAGACAAGAATGCAGGCAATAAAGTTGTACTAGGGTCCACCACCAATAGGAACTGGTCTTCTCTGGAGGACTCTGATGAAGATGAACAAGCTGCTTCCCCACCTATGTGACCAATGTCTCCTTCACCTGCTCCAAATGACAGCTACAACACTTTTAATGTATCTCTGTAAATAGAAATGAGCATTTATGTTCATCAAAATACATTTTCCAAGTTTTCAGATTCTGCTTCAAGGCTTTCAAATCTTGGTTCTTTTATCATTATTATCTCATGCACATAGGGAACAGGTATAGAAACCTTATGCTCACCGTTTTTTTATTCCCCATGAGACTCACATCTCACGTATGACCTTGACTCTCATTTACATATGACGTTCTCTGCATGAACTGTTTCACACATGTGAGTGGATGTACTTTGTTGTTTAGAATAGTAAATTTATGTTACCACAAAAGATGGAAGTCAAAAATACATTTGTACAGTGTGTTTACAAGGTTACATATTACGCCTTGATGCCTTTCTACATTTACATAATGAGTCATAAGTTGGGCCTGAACTAGAGCTTGTCAGATGCAATACTACAACATATATGCAATGGAACCGTCCACCTGCAAAAGTCCCTTTTGTGATGCTGCGAGCTACCGCAGCGACTGTCTATTGGACCGTGATCGGGCCGGGCAGTCCGCATTTCGAGACGCCGGCACCACCGCATCCTCTTTTTCTGTGTTCATTTTGCTGCGGTGCTGCCCAGGAAGCACATTTCATGCTCTGGGTCTGCCCCAGCCCCTGACAGCCTGCCTGATTTACCCTCTACTCACCTCCTTGGGGCTTTCCTCTTCTTTCCTCCCTTTTCTTTTTCTTTTTCTTCTGTCTTCGTTTCTTCTTTCTTCTTGGTTTCCATATTGATTTCTTCCTTGGTATTCTTCTTCCCAGCATGCCTTTTTCCTTTTCCTTTTACTACTTGATCATTTTTCCTATTCATTTCTATATGGTCTTTTCCAATCCAAGATGGTGTCGTAATTTCTTCCTGTTGTGTCACTTCCTGTTTTCTGGTATATAAGCACTGCAGTTCCTTTCTTCCCTGCGTTGCAGACATGTTTTGGTGGTGATCCTCGCTCTTGTTTTCCGTTTTTTCCGTGCTCCTGCTTCTTCCTGCAAGATTATATTCTATTTTTTTGCCTTTTTTAATTGAGGTTTTCCTCTGTTTCAGAGCTTCCTGTGGTATAGGTTTTTCCCCAGTTTGTTTTTTTTTCCTCTGGGACTCCTTCTGGAGGGTACGGTCTGCCTTGGTGTCTTTTCCAGTGAGCAGCACCATGGCTACTTGAAAGGGTCGCCCCTATCTTGGCCAGTCCAGAACCAGTAACAGACCGGGTGTTCCTTCAAGTTCTTCAGCCCACGGTGGTAAGAGACGTGCAGACCTTGACACCTTTAGGTATCACATTTGTCACCATCATTTACACATCATCTGGATATAACAAAGGACAATGTAAAATGATTTATAGTATGTGGTACTTTGTTACCAATTTGTACACAGTCCAGTCTGTGTTGAACCAATAATTGTATGCCTATTATAATCACTAAAAAGACTAGCTTGCTTTCACATTTTAATGGAGTAAAACATACTGAAAATCAGTAAATTTGGACATGAATGAAATAGCATTTTTTGTCTAAAACACATTTTTTTAATCTATAAGCGTTTTAGCCAGATGTTACTAGTCATTTTTGTTCACATGCTCAGTCTTGTTGGTCCATAAAACCAACTTACTAATGTGAAGTTTGGAACATCCACTGTATCATAATAGCATATTATGCTATGTCGCCTGTAATATGGCTAACATAGCATCATTCACAATAGTGAAGGAGCATCACGCCTCACACAATCAAGACCATTGGCCTCCTTGGTAATACTGCCCCATATATCGTCAAACTATCTGATGTATATTTGTTGCTTAGGCAGGCATGTGTTTTCTCAACCCAGTCCTTTGGTAGTCAACACAAATGAGGTGGTGTTTTTTTTGCCAAAATGTAATCTATAAAACACATCATCATATAACTTGGGCACAACTTAAAACTTCAAGAACTTTGCTTCAGCGTTGGAGATGTGTCAGCCTTAATGTTGATGGCAAATTTAGTTGTTTAACATGTTGAACTCACACTAGAACTTACCCCCTTGATGCTGCTGTTGGCCTCTCAAATGCCTATCACGGTCCAGGCAGACCACAGCAAATATGTGGGTCATTAGAAGGATCAGTGTGTGACACACACACTTTGCATGTTGGGAGGACTGTCTGAGCTGGACTTATGTTGTGTTTCTGGTCAAGTGTCATAGGTCCTCCCACCTTTTCCTGCAGTTGACGCTGCACTACTAATAAATCCCCAACGGTCTGCACCTTATTGGTGATGGCCTTCCAAATTTTCTTTTCCTGATGGGCATTGACATGCAGAGATGAGAAAACAAAAATAAAATAAAAAATAGTTTTGTGAGGTTTGGTTTGTCTGTATTGCTGGGACACAATTTTGTAACATCTACCACAAGCATTTTTAAAAAGTCAGTACCGATTTTCCTTTTTTTTAACCAAGATTCTAATTTTCCTATGAAATTCTAATTTGTAGTGTCCTGTGGAGTACCATCAATACTTCCTATTTCCTCATATTACTAATCTAGGCCATAAACATCATCTAGGCCAGGGGTCTGAAACTTTTCCTGAAGTGAGAGCCACTCCTGAACAGCTCAAACATTTGTGAGCTACTAAAGGCTTCACAACTTGAACTTGTAAGCATACACCCCCATGTACATTTACATTTGCTTCATGCCTAATGTTTGGTGTGGCAGATGGTATGGTTTGAAACATCCACAATGGCTATCTGCATTATTGAATGGATATCATGTATGTCAGTGAGAGCATGGTTGATGGGGATGTATGAGCAAGTGTGTGGAGGAATGGGGCATATGTGTACGGGTGATTGAGAGCCTGTGTCCTACGTACTTGTAGCGCAGGCTATAACTCTCCTCGTCTGTGACACAATTACATGGGCCAAACATACAGATAATCATGTAAATGGAATATGTTTAAAGTGAAACATAAAAATACAGACAAGACCATCATTTGAAATTGTTTTCTTGCACTTAACATTCCTCTAATTTCAAATTGCTGTATATTTAAGTCATACTTATGGTACAGTTTCTACTGGCCACTGGAAGTAAGGGGCATGAAGTTTGTTAAATGTAAGCTGGATTTGTGACTAAATTGAACTGCAAAGTCACCTCCTTCATTCAGATCGTTCTTCATTTCAATTTAAAGACATGATAAGCATTGTGAAACATCATTATGTCTCCTGCTAAATTAATGAGGTCACTGCACTCTAATCACAACCCTTCACTTGGGAAAAAAGGGACACATTAGCCTGCACTTTAAGTAAAAACATGTTAGAAGAACATTGTCCATTCAAACATGTACCTGTTCCTCTGGGTTCCCATACAGCTGCTATACAGGGACAGGACCTCGGTGGTGAGGAGTTCCAATTCCTGAGGTGAGAAATTAGGGACCCTATCACATGTTTTGCCCAGCAAAACATGTGGCAGTCCGGATTAATGTCCCCTCCCGGGGGAGAGAGGACAGTTTCAGAGACTGGGGTAAGTCAAGCTGTTTCTTGTTGTGGCAGGGCCTCCCCGTCAGTGGCAGAGCAAGGCGTATTTTGTCCTGATGTTGAAGGACCACAGACAGGGGTAGATGGTACAGGACAACCTTGCACATATTATTATAAATGTCAAACATCACCCCAGTCAAGGAGCACAAATTGGAGTTGTTATCCTGCATCTCAACATTGTGCTCCCTCTGCACCTGCTTAATCTCTCAGAACTTTGTTAGGACCTGGTCCATTACAACTTGTGCTGCCAAGAATTAGTTGATTAAGGTCTAAGTGACAGTTACCCCAGTGGCCTCACTTTGATGGCCCACAGATTCCCTCCCACAACACTACCACCACTACTTTGTGCCCTTGAGGCAGTGGGCCCTATCCCACTAGGTCCTGGAAAAACTGGTGGTGATGGTGGTACTGTCTCAACAGCAACCTGGACAAGTTGGCACAAGATTGGTGTGATTGTTTTGGACACCAGAAGTGCAGATAGCCATTGGATGAGGTGTTGCTACAGCTGGTGTGGGAGGTGTAGGTGTGTGGCAAGTAAAAATCACTGTAGCTGTCTGCCCAGACAGACCAGATGGACCAGGAAGCTCCACATGATCTGGACTTGCAGGAGTGGTGTCTTCACGGAAGTCTTGATCTTGGTCTGGAGTGGAAGTGTCTTCAGTTGAGTGGTGAACCTAAAATGAATCACAAACAATATGAAATGAAAGGGCTGGATTGTGCCTCAAAGGTTTGTTCAGCTACAAATGAAGCAACCTAAAAGTGGAAATTATGATGAATAGAAAGATAAGGCATTTGTGTGATTTTCATTATTTTACATAAGCAAGCTGATTGTCACAGAATCAAACATCAGTAATGATGTAGATGAGACATGAAATGATATTTTTTTAATAGTGTGCATTTGATGTACCAGACTTGCAACCCAACACAGTAGTGAGGATAGTTGAGTAATAAACCATCCCAAGGTCTAGCAAGCTAAAAAATCAGTAGTACAAATTATTGAAATTAATGGCATTGGTCATCATATGGACACTGCAAAGTGAATTGTACATATATACTACTTATATTCAACCTTCCACATAACATGAAAGTAAATCTTTGATTCAACAAATGATGAATAATGAAAGTAGTTCCATCAATTCAATGGAGTAAAGAGATGGTGACAACATGCTCGATCAATACAACAAATGAAATTTTCATACATACCTTGAAAGGTGAATGATAAATGCACAACACTTTGACATATGTGCATATGTGGAAGTAGAGGGAGACTGAGCAACATCGCATTGCACTGTTGTTTTGCTGAGACAAAATCAGGGCATCATGGTAGTTGTAGTTATTTGTTAACACCCCTGACAGTACTTGTTCAAAAGTGAGTTACACATACCTATTTAAATAACTACAGTGAAAATGAGCACACATTTACAATAAGTATACACATGTGTATAATGTGAATATGTGAAAATACCACTACAAGCACTACACCTTCATGTGCAAATAGATGGAACCTGTCCTTAGTCTTTAGGAGTAGAACAACATACACTGAGATAAAGCAAGGGACTAGGCAAATGCAAGGGATGATCCATGGAGAACAATACACAATCTGACAAAACATATTGAGCACTGTTAAAAAGAGAGACCTAATGCTAGTAATTTGGAAAAAAACATTTTAGTTAATATCTTAATGTTTTGATGAGAGTCTTCCAACATTTTGGCCCTCATTATAACCCTGGCGGTCAGTGTTAAGTCGGCGGTAATACTGCCAACAGACCGGCGGTAAAAAAAAAGGGATCACGACCACGGCAGAAACCGCCAACACACAGAGACACTTTTACACTCCAACCGCCACAGCGGTAGCAACAAACACTGCAGCGGTCACCACCAACAGCCAGGCGGAGGACAATGTACTGCCCACCACATCAAAACCCGCCTATCCGCCAGATTTTCCGGGGCGGTACCAACACCATCAAATGCACAGCAGAAACAGGAATTGGAAGGGAAACCACTCACCACTTGACACACAATGAAGAACCAGGATGCCATGGAGCCTGGGTTAGAGGTCCTGCCAATGCTGGTCTACCTCCTCATCTACCAGAAATACGAAAGGCGGCGGTGACGACCACGGAGAGTGCTGCACCTAACACATAGGGGAGGGGGAGGAAAAAGAGAGTGACACACACACCCAACACACAACACCCCCACCCTCACGCACAACACCATACACACAAACACATGCAGCAACACTACATTTACACCCCGTATCCTCCTAGAGGTACGCAAGGAAAAAAGGAACTGAGTTAATTCATTGATATTTTAGAAATAGGCAGATATACGTAACAGTTTGAGAAACAGTATTTACACAAATATACAATATGTACGTAAGGCTGTACATTGTCCATGAAAAATGTCAGTAGGCCACTGGGCCAAAAAGTCATGGGCCAAGCCCACACTTGACTCCTGCCTCAATACAGAGAGAACACTGCAGGGGCATCAGGTCGTAAACACACAGGCACTTCAGGGGGATGGGGAAGGGGGGGCACCTCAGCCAGAAGACAGAATAATGCCACTGCTCCTCGAGGGGGCTCCATGCCCAAAGCGATGTCCTGGGGAGTGCAAGGCCACAGTCTCTCCAGTGGGTGGTTTTCCCACTGCTTGGTACTGGGGAGTGCAAAGCCACAGTCTCTAAAGTGGGTGGTTTGCCCACTGCTTGGTCCTGGGGAGTGCAAAGCCACAGTCTCTCTATCGGATGGTTTGCCCACTGCTCGGTCCGGGGGAGTTCAAAGTCACAGTCTCTCTAGTGGGTGGTTTGCCCACTGCATGGTCCTGGGGAGTTCAAAGCCACAGTCTTTCTAGTGGGTGGTTTGCCCACTGCTTGGTCCTGGGGAGTGCAAAGCCACAGTCTCTCTAGTGGGTGACATCTTCCACGGGTTCCTGCCAAGGATTTGGTGAGTAGATGCCTTTCTCCACTGGTTCTGGAGGGTGCGTTGTGGCCAGTCTGCTTCATCCTGCCAAAGATAGGGTGAGTAGATGCCTTTCTCTACTGGTTCCGGAGGGGGCTTTGTGCCCAGTGTGCTTCTTCCTGCCAAGGATTGAGTAAGTGGATGCCTTTCTCCACTGGTTCTGGAGGGGGCTTTGTGCGCAGTCTGCTTCTTCCTGCCAAGGATTGGGTGAGTGGATGCCTTTCTCCACTGGTTCTGGAGGGGGCTTTGTGCCCAGTCTGCTTCTTCCTGCCAAGGACTGGGTGAGTTGATGCCTTTCTCCACTGGTTCTAGAGGGGGCTTTGTGCCCAGTCTGCTTCTTCCTGCCAAGGATTGGGTGAGTGGATGCCTTTATCCACTGGTTCTGGAGGGGGCTTTGTGCACAGTGAAGAAGCACTTGGGGTGTGGCAGTTCAAATTCCCTCACCTGGGTGTCTCAGGCATAAGATTTGCACGGAACAGGTTGGATGAGAGTCCTTGTTGGCAGGGCTAGACTCCATCCTGTGGCGGCTCAGGCTGCAAACTGGTGGTGGTGCCGGTGCTGGTGGGGGTGCTGCCAGTGGTGGTCGGAGGCTCCAGCCCTTCTCCTGCAGCCTCGGATAGCTGCCCACTGGGGCTGCTGCTGCTGGTAGTGGCCCTACTGACAGCTGGGCAGGTGGCAGTGGTGGCGGTGCTGGCGGCGGGGCCTGCGGCGATGCTGGCGGTGGAGCATTTGGTGGTTCTGGCCATGGTGCAGGTGCCGGTGCTGCCAGGGGTGGAGGGAGGCTGCAGCCCTTCTCCTGCAGCCTCCGACGGCTGCCCACTGGGGCTGCTGACAGTAGTGGTGCTAGCGGCGGTGCAGGTGGCAGTGCAGGTGGCTGTGCTTGCAGTGGTGCTTGCGGAGGGGCTGCTGGCAGTGCTGACCGTGGTGCAGGTGGCAGGGGTGGCGATTGTGTTGGTAGCCACCAGGCCTTCACCTGCAGCCTCTGATGGCTGAAGTGCCTTGCCTGGTGTTTTTTGCCCCTTCTTCACCTTGGCAGATGGTGGATTGACCTTGGCTCTGGCAGCTGGACTTTTTGAGGAGGCCTTGCTGGGTGGTTCGTGCTCCTTGTCCTTTCTGCATGCTGGCCCCTTCTTCACCTTGGCACGTGGCAGAATGTTTTTGTCCTTTGCAGGGGTTGGTGGCACACTGGCTGGGCTGAAGGGTGCCCCCTTTGAGCCTCTGTGAGTTGCAGGTACCTCAGCGGATGGCGACTTGGTGGCTGAGGTGCTAGGCTGGGTTCTGGACAGCCTGGCCCAAAGGGAAGGACGGGGGGAACGAGTAGGGAAGAGGTCAATGTATGCCAGGAAAAATGTCTTAGAGACGCGGGAAGAGGGAGAGGGTTTGGGAGTGGAGGAAGAGGGAGTGGTTGTAGGAGGTGTCTGTCTGCTGAGTTTGGGTGAAGATGCATGGGCTGGATGCTGTTGTGAGGTGGATGGCTGTTGGGTGGGTAGGTGCTTGTGTACCTTGGGAGGAAGGGTCACAGACACACTGGGAGAGGACACAGGGGACGTGTGCATGGTTGTGGGGGTGGTGACTGCTCGTGAGGGGTGTGTTGTGATGGGCGTGCTGGTGATGGAGGTAGTGGATGAGGATGTAGTGCATGAAGGTATGAGTGGAGACGCTACTGGGAGGGAGGTGGACGAAGAGGAGGAGGGGACAAAGTGGAGGCAGTGGATGTTGGTGTGTCTACATGGGGATGGTGCTTGCATGAGTGCCTGTGAGATGAAGTGTGGTGCTTATGCTTGCCTGAGCCACTTTTGTGTGGTGATTTGGGTGAATGCTGGTCTGAAGGTGTGCTTGGGATAGCCTGGGGTTGAGGGGATTGAGAGTGGGTAGAGGAAGTTGGAGGGGGAGGCTAGAGACAGGGACAATGGCTGCCATCAGTGCGGAGGCCAGAGCCTGAAATGCTCTCTGTTGGGCCACCACACCAGAGTGAATGCCCTCCAGGTGTGCATTTGTTTGTTGCAAATGCCTCTCGAATCCCTGGATGGCATTCAGTATGGTTGACTGCTCAACAGTGAGGGATCTCAGGAGGTCAATAGCCTCCTCACTGAGGACAGCAGGGCTGACTGGGGCAGGGCCTGAGGTGCCTGGGGCAAAGGAGATGCCCACCCTCCTGGGTGAGCGGGCACAGGAAACACACTAAGGTGCTGCTGGGAGGGCGGTGCTGGTAGGGGGGTGGCAGCTTTACCTGTTGTTGCGGTAGGCACAGAGGTGTCCGCCACCGCCAGGGAGCTTCCATCAGAGGAGGAGTCATTGTCTGTGGTCTCCCCTCCTGTCCCCGTCGTGGTGCTCCCCTCGCCCTCCATCCCACTGGTGCCCTCACCCTTGGTAGATTCGGCCTAGAGGCCCATGTGGGATGCAGTTCCCTCCGTCCCCGGTCCTCTGCTCCTCCGCCAGATGATGCTAATGCACACAAGGACAGGGTGACAAAACAAAAAGGGGGGGAGGGACACTTGGTCAATGCCAGCAGCAACATCACCGTTGGCGTACACAACACACAGGGAGCAGCCCTATGCACTACCAGTTACTAAGATAGTCACCAACCCATGGGGTACAATGCCTAACGCCATTATTTGCACACCTGAAAACCACAGGACCCTGCCCAGTAGTAGACGCTTACTAACACTATTGTGGTAGGAGTGCTTCAGAGCCTGCCCAACAAGGGACCTACCCTGCCATCTTTGCCCTGCTCTAGGGGCACCCATAGCCCACATCCCCCACCCAGGTAACTCTTAACGAGCGCAAAGTCTGGATTCAGAATCCAACTCCGGATAGGTCACTGCCAGGATGCAGAACGTCAGGGGGGTCATGACGGACAGGACCCCTTCCTCGTTGGGAGGCCAGCCCCAGCTGGGTCTCGTCCGTCTTCTTTGCCCAGCGGCGCAGGTCCTCCCACCTTTTGAGGCAGTGGGTGTTCTGCCTGTCAAACACCCCCAGGGTCCACACCTCCTTGGCAATGGCCTGCCAAATACCCTTTTTCTGATGGGCGGTGACCTGAATGGAAACGACAGCAGAAAAGGGAATTAGTCAATTGTCCGAACCGTCAGACTCATAGCCCACCAGATCTCTGCCATCACCTGATGCACATACATAGATCACCTTACATGCTGCACTCTAGCCAGGACCCCTCTGCCCCCCCAACATGTGGCTTACACACACAGCATTCCATACATTCATGGCCCACGCATCATGCTCACAGTGTATTCACCTGTTTGTCTGGAGGACCGCAGAGTAACGTGTACTGGGGTAGGACCCCATCCACCAGTTTCTCCAACTTCTCTGCAGTGAAGGCAGGGGCCCTTTCCCCATACACATGAGCCATTGTCGCTTCCAGACACAGGTCACAGCAGCACTTGCAGTGTAGGTCCTCTCCTGTTGAAGGTCAGGTAGCAAGTGAGTGAATTGATAGAAAATGGCAGTGACATCCGCGGCGGGCCGTACTGTCACTGCCGGCGTACATCGACATTGGCTCCTGGAACCCATAGGGCCCAATGATAACCAATGCGAAGTTGTGCGGCGGTTATCGAGCGCCTACCGTGACGGCGCACAACGTGGAATTACCTCATTTCCACTTGTCCCTCCTCACAAGTCAGGCAGCTGCCATTTCAGGGGGGCACAGGCCACGGCACCTTACTGCGCCACAGCAGACATTGTCACAGAAACCGATTGTCGGATTCACATACTGGTTCTGTAAAGGAAGAAATTCATGATTAGTGCAGTAGATCTGTGAATATGACCCTCTGCTCACCGTTTTCTTCCATAGGCTTCAATGGCGAGATCCTCCGGTGTACAGACCCCTGTTGAACCTTTCAATAATGGAGGACAGACACATTATCAGAACCTACAGACTTGATAGGCGCAACAATCCAAGAACTGTGTGCCCAATTGGAGCCAGACCTGATGTCAGCTATCCGCCAACCCACAGGTATTCCCCCTCTAGTGCAGGTCCTGTCAGTGCTCCATTTCCTGGCAAGTGGTTCCCTTCAAACAGTGCCCATGGTATCAGGGATGTCACAGCCTATGTTCTCCAACGTGTTGACCAGAGTGTTGTTTGCCCTGCTGAAACACATGCGCAGCTATATCGTATTCCCCCAGCTGGAGGATTTGGCCACAGTGAAATGAGATCATTGTTCCATGTTGCATGTTGCTCAACCTGGCCTTGAGATGCCAGGTGCCTTTTCTGCAGGAGGATGAGCCTGGAGATGGGCGTGTGGCAGCGGTGGAGCCTGTGGACAGTGAGGAAGAGGAGGCAGATCGCTCCACGTCTTTCTAATTTCCTCCTGTGTGTATAGATTGTTAGCCACAGCATTCGCTCTGTTCTCTTTTCTGGTCCACATTCCCCTTTACAGCTTGATGGAGTACTTGAGTCTGCTGCCACTGCAGGATGGTGGCAATACAGTCAAGATGTAAAACAGGCTCTATAAGTGGAAAATTACATTCACAGTTTGACTGTTTGTGGAAGACTTTACATGACCCATGACAGTGTGCTATATGGGTAACTGTAGAAAAGATGTTTTACTGATTTTGTGATGTCTTTCAACATTCTTGCAGTGGTGTGTTTTTGACAGAATAACACACCTTACACATCCACATATGTAACTACCCGGGTGGCTACATGTAGCTATTTCATATTTTTTGTGATGTATTATATACTATTTTAGTTTTACATATAGAGATTTTTGTGTTCCAGCCCAACTGTGGAGTCTCTGCCCCGAGTGCGGAGAGTCTACCCCGAGTGCAGACTTTCTGTCTGAGTGTGGAAATTCCACCCTAAGTGCGGATGTAAACATACTACTTACCTTTGTAAATTTGGAAAGTCATAAACTTAGACTTTTGGTCTAAGTTTACCTTTGTGAATCAAGCCCAGAGATTCTAAAGGTAACAATATCAAGCATAAGTCTCATTGGGGAAAGGTGACAGCTCTCAAAGCTTCTTTGCCATGTGCTTATGTCATTCACACATTGAGTCATCAATGTGTTTTTGTACATGTTCTAGGGAATTCTTTGGCTGATGAGTCTGGCAAAGTGGCTGTTTAAATTGTTTTAGTAGCTATGATTACTCCTTCACATAGATGATGAAGAATAGATGATGACAATATGGCTGCAGTCACTGCTTCAGCCAGTGACATGCCCCATGAAGGCTCTCCAGCAAAATACTCCTATCTGTTTAGTTCTCCGAATATTCCTTTTCCCCACATTCCTGGGGTGGGTGATCGAGAAATATCCAACCAGGATCGCAGTTTAGAATAAAAATTGCTGCTGTTTGCCAACAACAGTTACAGTTTCCTTGATACAGAAACACTACTGGTGGCAGGGTCTTTATGAACAGAATCAAAAAGATGTCCTTTGATGTGACATCTGTCAAAAAATTAAAAGTTCCACCACTGCATGCTCACCGCAGACTGCTCTTTTAGTTTCAAATAAGCTATTACAATGTGTTTATTTACATCATTGCGGACCACTGCATACAGATGGTATGTTTAAATTTATCTTCGTGACTGTTGATTCATGTACTAGATTTCTATGAATGTGGCCACAGGGATCAGATGATGCTCAAACTGTTATTACAGATGTGCAGCTCTTTAATTGTACCAATGCAGTGGCAGCATTCCACTCAGACCAGGGACATGCTTTTGCCTATAAGGCATACTGAGATACCATGAGCTCCCTGAGTGTTGCTGTGCATTATTCCACCCCTTTCATTCTGAGGGAAATTCAATAGTGAAACAGAAGAACCATGACTTAAAGCAGTTCTTAACAGCTCTAGAATTGGGTTCACGTCATAGTTAGATCCATAACCTGTATGGAGTCCTGAGAGCTTTAAACATCTGCCTAGAAGATGTTTGTGGGGTCGGACCCCCAATAAGGTCCTTTTCAGGGTAAAAATGTATGTTCCAGATCTTGATATATCTGGCACAGTGGTGGCAGATGCACCTTTTAACATCAATGAACATTTTGCTGTCTTGCAGGAATTACAAGACTTCAGAGATGAACACTTGAATTTAACTTCTAAACACTCAACCACAGACAAAGTGAAGGAGCAACCAGTGACTACTGACTGGATTCCTAAAGATGGGGATCTAATCCAGGAGAATATTGCAGACAAGAAATAGTTTGGCCCAACCTACCATGCACCGGTGCCTGTCCTTGCGGTTCAAGGCACTTGAATTGTGATTGTGCCCTCCCTTGCTGGTTGTAAATAACAGAAACATTTCTATTGATTTGATCAAGCTACATCATGTAGCCAGTTCTCCACATTAGGCCTTAAGGGTCCTACCTTTCATCTGGATTTCACTTTTTAGAGTTAATTTCCTGCTGTTGAATGGACACTATCTTTCAGATTGAGCTTTTCCAGAACTGGTAGCTGAAGTACTTACTGCCCATTCTTCCTCATATAAGGTCTGAGGAGACTTGTCCCTTGTGAACATTATTGCATTTCCCATTCATGATGGTATTGTGTGGGATAAAGTCCCCTATGGTATTTTTCATCCCACAGAAACTTTGCAAATTCCTTATGTGTTTAATATGGCTATGAACGATATTATCACCTTAGGTTCCATCACTGATGAATGGGATGTTGTGACTGTTTCTAAAATGCAATCTGAATTATAATCCTATACACAGTATTTGAAAATGAGGATTTGTATTTGAATTCTGCAAACTATACTGTAATGTTTTGTTACTATCATTATACATATTACTTTTTAGACAGAGCTAGTACTTCATGTGCAGTTTTTAATTATACACAGAGGGAATACTGCCTGACACCATCTGTGGGTACTTCTAAAACATATTTAAAATAGTTATTTTTCGGTCATGTCCCTAGAGACTCAGTTTTGTTTTGGTATAGGATTACACTTTCCTCAGTAAAGAAAAATGTGCTGACTCCAACACAATTGATTTATTCTGACTCCTTTAATTCCCAATTGTTTGTAAAGGGCTATGAATATAGGAAAGATAACATCGATTTGAAATCTCTTTAAGGGACACAACACTGGCAGATCAAGGACCTTCATGCTATATTTAGGGCTTGTCTGATCCCTTGACAAATTATCTTTTTAGACAAAACAGTACAGCATTCTACATGTCTTGGGGTAGCTAATATTACAATTTCAAATACCCCTTTTGTTTGCTCTGTTGCATGGTTTGACAACTGGCACATTAATTTTACAGAAGAACAGCTTAATTAAATGGTAAAGAGGGGTACATACAACTCTTCACTTCCTGGTTCAGTTGGGTGGTTGGTTGTGGCCAGTTTACATCAATGGCTGCAATTCCCATTTTTCAAACTCTTCCACAGGTTTTAAAGCAAGTAGACCAGAACACCAGTATATTCAGTCACAACACTTAACAGCATAGGAAAGTTATGCCAGCAGTGCTTAGAACGATCCAACTTGTTGAAAGTTAAAAAACACTTATCTCTACTTTTGGATGATATGGAATTACAGGATGTTTTATTGAGTCTTGTATCTCCTCATTCTAAATGTTTCATATATGCCACTTACACTTGAATTTGGAAATTTTCCCTACAAGAAACTGCTGAACTGTTGCAACAAATCAATAAGGAAAATTTGAAAAAAAACATTGCCTGATGTGCTTAATGGCATGACTATTTTGTCAACTGGTGTTTATTCATTGAATAGTATTGTTTTATTTATATTTAATATCATACAAAATGAGATGTCTGTGCTTCAAAATAGTCAAAGTTAATTGAGGCCAATTTTCCAATCGAGTTGTACATTGCAGGTATGCAAAATCAAACCAAATGTTCTGAAAATACTTGAATGAACTGACTTGTTTTCACCATATAATTTGTCAACAGCTGATGGCAACAAAAGGCGCAACCTACACTATGCTTAAAATTGAGCATTTAGAAAAACTGCCGTTCACTGTAGCAGGAACACCTTCTGATATCTGGCTTATTCATGGTTTTCCTCTCCTTACCAATTTCTGTGATTTACTTCACATTGTGTCTGAGATATTTAGAAGTAGGCAGAAACAGGCAAATGGGTGGAAATGTTTTGCTTGACCCTTGGTTTCTTGCCTTCCATTAAAGTTGTGTGAGTAGGGAAAAAGAGGTTTTTATTTGTGGGAATGAATGTGGATTTTCTTTTGGCCAATCATTATTGTGTAAAGAGATAAAACTTCATGGAGTTAACTTAGCATGTTAGTTAAAGGGATTTCTTGTACTCCTGAAAAAGTCAGTATTTCTGTTACTTTCTACTGGAAGCTACTTGATTTTGAATGAACAAGGTTGCTGCAGAATGAGGCCAGCTGTCCTCTCAGAAGTCACTGTTTCTGAAGTTGTGACTTGCTGTAGGAATAACTTATATCCAAATACACACATGGCTGAGAAAGTTACCTCATGGCCAACAGTCCCTATTTCTTAAATTAACTTTGATAAGTTAAGCCTCCTGAAAGTCTTATTGCCTCAAAAAGATGTGACATTAACATCTGCCTGAGAAACGTTTGATCTCCAGGTTGCCCGATCTTCCTGAGAAGTGCAATTGCTTTTGTACACCACAATTTCAATGCTCCTAACACCACTGGAGTGGCACACTTTTTCAAAATGAATGATTCTAGATTGGTTTCTATGTTTCATACTGTACTTGGAGTGATTCTATCTTTTTTACATCCTTTGTTTTCAAGCATTTCTGAAGGCATTCCACTTGTGTTAATTGCTATTTTGGTTCTATTTCTGTTAACAAGTAATGGATGTTCCACAACACTGCCAAATAGTGATGGAATTTCCACATGTCCTTCTGTGTTGTGAATATATGGTTCAGTACTTTGGAGCGTCTTTGTTACTGGAATTGAACAAAAACTGGCCTTTGTTCTTCCAGCCTGTGTGGCTTCAGAGTGGACAGTCTGTGTTTCACTGTCTGTGGTGTTCTTTCAAGTGTACACTAGACGTATGCCTTTTCTACAGAATTGTAACAGGCTATAGACATAAATCTGCATGTGCCCCCTTTGTGGGTGCACCAACAGTGAATTCCTATCTTGCTTTCATTGCTGCAGGATGTATATTTTGAGTCTTCTTCACCACTTTGAATCGATGCTTCCTCACCAGGTGTTATGGGATCTGGGTCCTCTTCAAAGGCTGCTCTCCTGGCACCGATGTCTTCGGCTTCTGCTGAATGTATTGGTACTGACCATGCTTATTCCTTGGAACTTGTCCTTCAGTCCTTTCTGGTGATCTGTGGTCGGTGGATGTGGGTTTTTACCTTGACCCCTATGACTCTATGGACATGAAAAATGTTTCAGGGATACTGTCCTGCAATTCGGGTGCCTGCTAGACTCTTTTGATTTGGCCGCTTGTTGTAAAATTTGGTTTATTCAGCATCTACATAGATCATTAAAATATTTTATACTGTAAGATAGGTTTTTTACTTTTCTTCAGTACTACTATGTTTTCTAAAGTAGTCTCCTTTCTGACCAAAGAGAGGGTGTTAAAGGGCCAGCGCTTAGTCTCCATTTTAGACTTCCATTTTACCTTGACATCTTTTTTTGATGGTAACTTTTTACATATTTTCTACTAACATGACAATGTGCTGCACACTCATTTATTCTTGGTAGGCATTGTCGCCCTGTACTCTGCACATTTAGTTCCCGGGTCATACATCTAAAATGTAATTCTCTTCTTTTCTCCTTCTGTGCTTGTTGTAGACAACCCATTTATGCTAGACAAACCAAATAAGCTGTTTTGCACCCCACAGTGCGATAAGGACAGTATTTGTTTTAATAAACAATATCCAGGCTAGGCTCAGCGAGAGGAGCAGTTCATGCTGGGATTGTCATGGAACCAATGTGAACTGTGACTGAGATGCAGCCCTGTTGACACCGACCTTCATCCTGTGGAGGAAGATAGCCTGTACACTTAGACTGGCATCCTGACACATAAGACCAAGTTATGAGGGTTAGATAATCCCAGTTGATATGGCAGAGGGTAC
The DNA here is from genome assembly GCF_031143425.1 of Pleurodeles waltl. Lineage (NCBI taxonomy): Eukaryota > Metazoa > Chordata > Amphibia > Caudata > Salamandridae > Pleurodeles > Pleurodeles waltl. The sequence goes on from NC_090437.1 coordinate 540,102,527, forward strand.
TCCTGCTATGTTCTCTTTAGTATAGTTGCTACAGATAGATAGGAGTAAAGTAACATTAGTAACACTTAACATGTTTGAATTGTTTGCATTTTTCACCATTCTAATAATGTTGATTACAGTAATGTATCTCATCTATCTAATAATAGCCATTTACATTTTCTTTGCAAGAACACAATCATTTCAATAAATATAGTGAACATGATTTTTTGTATCTTTCTTGTTTCCATGTAATCTTTGGGAATCTGAGTGGTCGCATGCAAGGGTACCAGTAACATTACTTTGGTAAGATTAGGGGGCTTGGATGTGGTACTGTGAGCTAGCTGAAACAAACCAATATTTTCTGATGATATATGTAGACTAAGGGCCTGATTTAGATCTTGGCGGACAGGCTTTCTCTGTCACAAACGTGCCGAATATCCTGCCCACTATATTACAGTTTCATTATATCCTATGGAAATTGTAATATGGCAGACGGAGTAACCCATCCACCAAGATCTAAATCAGGACCAAAGGCTCTATAGAGTGAGGTTCTTCCTGACATACACAGAAGTCCTACTTAACTCGCAGGAACCATGGGCCAGATGTAGGTTGACATGATTTTGCGACTCATAAATTGCGGTCGGAGCGACTTGCAATTTGCAAGTCGCAAAATCATATGCAGAATGGTGTTCATGACACCATCTGCGCATCGCAAGGGGGTCGCAAAGACCCACCTCATTAATATTAATGAGGTGGGTCTCAATTTGCGACCCCCTTGCGATTCCCTGCACTCACAGGGATGGTGGCCTGCTGGAGACAGCAGACCTGCGTGTCTGTGACCGCTTTTTTAATAAAGCAGTTTTCTTTTTTTTTTGTATTGCAGCCCGTTTTCCTTAAAGGAAACCAAGTTGCAATACAAAAGAAAAAATGAAACCATTTGGTTTCATTTTTTCAGAGTAGGCAGTGGTCAGTTTTGGCACAGCCTTTTGTTATGGGACTCTCCCCTTTCCCTTGCTGCAAGGTGCTCTTTTCTAAATCACCCTCTGGATGTAGGCAGGCCCACTGGGGCCCCGGGGTCCTGGCAAACCCCTGTTTGAGTCTCCCACTGGATATGTTTGTTGTTCTGTCATCACCATCTCCTACTGAGTGAGCAGCAATACTGTTGCAGGCCTTTGGTGCTGTCCTCATAATATGGACCTCTGATGCTGTGAAGCCCACTGAGGCCAAGTACAATCCATGACCCATGAGGGATGCCATTCCATCAAAACAGTTACTTTCACCTTTGGAATTCTCTTCTACCAACCACATTCCTTGAATCCTGAGGGATACTCCTACACCTAACTAGACCTTACAATCCACTCCGGTGAGATCGCTAGATACCATTTCAGGTGATTTTTTTATTTTTTTAATGCAGCAGTATATTTCCTATGCAGATTTATGCAGCCATGGCCTGCTTTGACGGGTTGTGGCTGACATAGGATAATCTTTGCCAGGGACTGAATCAGACCCACGTTAATGATTCTGCTTGGACATCATTTTAGGCAGTGTCAACAGCCTCTGCTGAGACAAATCACTATCACTACTTTTGGCAGGAATCTTATTTGAGGTGTCCTTGATTCTCTCTATACCCTGACTGACTGGGATTACCGAAACTGCTTCAGGCTGACTTAGTTTTAGGCCAAAGTCGCCGTACAACTTTGATTTCTGCCTGGGTCAGATCTAGTACCAAATTATTAATTTGTTCTCTCTATGCCATACAACCTTGATTTCTGCTTGGGTCACAACTAGTGCCACATGTTCAGTTTGTTCTCTCTACCCCAGATTCCTTTATATTAGCTTAGGTGAAATTTTAATTATGAAAGAGTAATTGGAATCTGTTATTTTCTGCTACTCTTGTGATGCAAAATTACGGATAGGTATGGGATTACACCCCTTCTCATAATTTGAAGTAATTGGGGTCAAAATGCCTACCCAAGAGCATACCAACAGAATGGCAGTGGCTGCTGTTCTTGTTCTGTTGCATTTAGCACAATTTGCTTAGCACAAGGTGCATCCTGAGGTCAATTTTGGGAGCAAGGGTACACTGTGTCCTAAGAAAATTATGCTCATCACATGTAATTTTGCTACACTTCAGTAAATTAAATGACTTACATCCACTCCTACTGTACATACCCTAACCATGCCCTGTCTTGCTTAGATAAGCTGTACAGACTAAACCTTACTGTGAATTACATCTATGTTTGAGAGTGCAAGCTTTGCTCTCAATGTCCTAACTGCTTAGATTTTCAGCTCAAATAGGTTTTGGAACCAACTACGGACCTGATTTAGATCTTGGTGGATGAAATAATCTGACAGAAATGTGACAGACATCCTATCTGTCAGATTATGATCTCCATAGGATATAATGGGATTGTAATTCAGCAGATGGGATATCCGTCACATTTGTAATGGAGTATTCCCCTCTGCCAAGATCTAAATCAGGCCCTAAGTTAGCATAGATTTGGAGAACCTGCCTGGGACTGACACAGCTGATCTGACCCTAATGTCTGATGATGATGCAGGTGATGCACCAGTCTTAACCTCGCTGTGGCTGAAGTCACTCTCTGGGGATCACTTTATAGATGTCCTATCTAATCTAATGTCTTCATGGGCTGACTTTCTGGATAGTTGCAGACCCTGAAGATCTAGAATGGAGACCTCAATATAAACCTGTCATACTATGATATTACTGTTTCTAATATTTCCATCCTGGAGGATCTAAGTCTTCTTTGACAAAGGGCAAACGCTGATATAGTGTACTGCCGTAAGGGAAACTCCCCAGGTAGTGAAGGTTTAAGAAAGGCTCTACCCTTTTAAGATTCTGCACCCTATAAACACCCTTAGGCCTTCTACTGCAAAGAAGGCTATGGCAAACCAAAGCAAACAATACTTGTCTTGATAGAGACTCTATATAAACATTGGAACTCTACTCCAGTCCTCTTGTCCTACCCTTTTATACAGTCTACATTCAGTGGCTGCTTCATGGATCCCTCTTCTGAGAACAGGCTTCAGAAAGCTGGTTCTGACTCCTTCAAAATCATAAACTATCCTAAATTCTCTTACAGTGCACCAGGAAACAACAAGCACAGAGTACTGAAAGTTTCCCCAGAAACTCTCATTTATGATTTCTACTTCTGTGTTAAAAAAAAAAATTACAAACATGAATATCATATTCTGCACATGCTGGAGAGCAAGATGGAAAGAAACTGTTCATTGATAACCTCTAGGTGTCTAACACAACCAAAATCCCAGATATTCTCAAGATCAGCTGGCGTCTCTGTATCTATCTTTAAAAATAACAACATTCAGGTTCAAACATACAATTATAGTCTCAAAATGTATGATCTTCAATTATCCACTCTTTCAAATCTCCTAATCTCCTACCAGAAACATAGCCCAGACCCCTCTCCCTCAACCCATTTCCTCCAAGATCTTTTCCTCAACTGCATCTCCCTTCTCACAGCCCTCTGAAACTATATTTGCGAGATCAACTCTCATACCCTTACCTCTCTGTTTGTATTCCTCATAATTTGATTATCTATTAAAATTATTTTCTTTGTATGCACTTTAGCCCTGAAGAAGTAGATAATGTCCACGAAAAATGTGTTGGCAACTTCATTGTCCATGTATTCTCAGTTATCTAGACCATACAGAACAAAACATTGCAGGATATTGTTTTCCCTTTTTTAGCATTTCAATTGAGAATGTAATACTACTGTGCTTCATAAATGAATTAAGTACATGGGTAAATCAAATGTAAATGCAATGCACTTGTGAAGAATATGTTCATCAATGGAAACAGTTTAAATACATGATATAAATCTTACTTTTGTTGAACTGATGATGGTCTGTGTTAGACCTGGCATCGTTGGTGTGGTCTCCCTGTCTTTTTTGCTTCTGCTTCCCATGTTTTGATTGTTTGCTGTACTCTGTTTTTGCTGTTTTTGGTACTGCTGACCAGTGCTAAAGTGCAAATGCTCCTGTGTAAAGAGTATGTGTAATTGGCTTTTCCATGATTAGCATATTTCATTTACTAGTAAGTCCTTAGTAAAGTGCACTAGATGTGCCCAGGGCCTGTAAATCAAATGCTATTAGTGGGCCTGCAGCACTGGTTGCGCCACTCACATTAGTAGCCCTGTAAACATGGCTCAGACCTGCCACTGCGCAGTGTCTGTGTGTGCAGTTTTAACCTGCTAGTTCGAATTGGCAAGTGTACCCACTTGCCAGGCCTAAACCTTCCCTTTTTATACATGTAAGGCACCCCAAAGGTAGGCCCTAGGTAGCCCCATGAGCAGGGTGCAGTGAATGTTAAAGGTGGGTCAGTACTGATGTGCTTTACATGTCCTAACAGTGAATTACTGTCAAATTCGTTTTTCACTGTTGCAAGGCCTATCTCTCTCATAGGTTAACATGGGGTCTGCTCTATTTTTAAAGTGAAAATTCCCTTTGAGAGCAGAGAGTAAATTTGGGTTTGGTGTCTCTGAACTCACAATTTAAAAATACATCTTTTAGTGAAGTTGTTTTTTAGGTTGTTAGTTTGACAATGCCACTTTCAGAAACTAGGCATTTTTTTGCTTAAACCATTCTGTGACTCTGCCTGTTTGTGGATTCCCTGTCTGGGTGAGACTGCCAGTTGGGCTGTTTGTGAATCTCCTCTAGACAATGACACAAAGGGAACTGGGGTGTAGCCTGCATATCCCGATGAGCCATCTGAGCTACAGTGGAGGGGAGGAGTGGTTACTCACACCTGAAAGGGCTGTGCCTGTCCTCACACAATGCAGTCTCCAACCCCCTGGTGTGTGTCTGGGGCCTGGCCTGGGCAAGATAGGATCTTGTGAACAACAGAGACTTTCCTTTGAAGTTTCCCTCCGTCAGAGGAAGAAAGGGGTACAAGTAGTAGACCCAAAACCCCAGATTTTCAGATCACTTCTGGAACCAAGAGAAACATCTGCCAAGGAGAAGAGCTGAAGGGCTGAGGAGAAATGCTGCCCCTGTCCCTGCCTGTGACTGTGCTTTTGTGGGCTATCCTGCAGTTGCTGCTTCTGCCTGTGAAAGGGGACAAAGACTGGACTTTGTTGTGCATTCCTGCTTGAAGAAGAATCTCCAAGGGCTTGACTGAGCTTGCCTCATGTTTTGAAGTCTCAGGGCCATCAAAGACTTCCTCTGCAGCACCTGGGCTATCTGCTGAGACTCCTGTCCTGCCAAGTGGTGCCCTATCCAGTCCCTGGGCCCTTGAAAGTAGAAGCTGGTCGAAAACCAAAAGAAAACCAGGTGAACTGACTTCGGACAACTCCAGACCAATGCGGCTGCCAAATCCCATGACTCCACCTGCAAGCCCTAACAAGGTGAATTTGGCAGAACAAGAGCTGAAATCCCTGCACCGATACCCGTGCACTATCTGCAACGAGGCTGATAAACAACGCTCCACCTGCTTCGTGCCAAGAATCGATGTTCCACCTGCATTGTGGCTGGGAAATTGACGCAACGCGGCTGGAGAAACAAAGCAACACCCTCTTGCAGCTGCTGATAATGACACAAACCCCATGCAGTGTGGTTTTCTAACACCCTGTAAACGCAGTTCTGGTGCATCATCCCTGGGCATCAAAGTCATCATGAATCGGCGCCGATCCGAGGTGCCCTGTCCAGAAATTGACACATTGCTCTCTTGTGAGGGAGACAAAGGACGTATTGCCTACCCAACTGAGAAGAAATTATGTATGGCCTCACTTGTGAGTAAGGAATCCAGGCATCAGTGACTTTTCTGATGTATGCTCACCCGTGCAGCTTTATTTTTTACACAAACCAGGTACTTTGTGTAAAATCAATGTTTCGATTGAGTTCTATGGAGTAAGACTCTTATTCTTTTGAAAATTCATATCTTGACTTGTGTATGTTGGATTTTTGTCATTTTGGTATTCTTTGATTTAGATAACTATTTCCTATTTTTCTAAACTAGTGTGGTGTCCACTTTGTAGTGTTTTTTACTGAGTGTTGGTGCAAATTCTTTGCACATTGTTTCTGAGATAAGCCTGACTGCTTGTGCCAAGCTTTCAAGGGGGTAAGCAGGGGTTATTTAAGTGTGCTTCTCCATTGCCCTGACTATAGTGAGGGTCCCTGCTTGGACAGAGTGCAAACTGACTGCCAGCCAGAGACCCCATTTCTAACAGTCTGTTTTATTTGACTCCCACTACTCTTTGATAATCAAATAGATAATATATTGTTGCATCTGTGAAGACGAACGTTAGTTATGCAATGGTGACTTGTCCTTACTGGCTCAGCTCATTGAACATCGAGTTGCAATTCCACATACATACAGTTCTTAATGAGATGTAAATCGATAAGTTGCTTGAATCAGATACACTACTAAATGCAACAGTGGTCTTTTTTGCCAGAACAATTTACTACAGATAATAAAGTCCCCTGGATAGTAGAGCATACAATATCACCATTTGCATTGACCAGTTGCCTGGAAAAAAGCACTTCCTCGGATGTAGAAAGTAATAAATATAACACCCATCTTATCAGAGCTAACATGCAGTCCCAAAACCAACACAGCTATTATAGGACCCATCTCAAATTTTCAAATTCATACCACCCTTTCAAATGAACTACCCATAGAGCTAGTCAAAATCATTTTGAATACTTGAGTGTACAAAAGCAGTGCTATTCATACTGGCCTTTCTGAAAATCTTATAGAGGATCTACAAGTCTAAACCCAAGTAGCAAGAGGAAATTACATTAAAAAAAGCCAGTGTGTATAAATGTATTCCAAAGTCTCTCCACTAGGTGAAGGGTCATCCTGGATTAAATTACAAATACTCTTCACAGTGCATACATTACTGTTGATCAAGAACATACCAAATCCAGAGAAACTAGGGCCAGCATTATCAAGTTTTGCATTGCCATTGTATCATACAAGGTAACGGCAGGACAACGCAATAGTAAAGTCAGATTAAACCATGCAAGGTAGGGGTGGGACAAACTTGCAGAGTTTCACTCCACATTGTTAAATGAAAACTCCATAAAATTCCAAGGAGTTCTGTAAATGGGCAGAAATCGGCACATCGCTCTGCTTATGCTGATTTGTAATGATGTGAGCTTGTTCTGTGCTGAATAATCAGTGTGAAGGGAACCATGCGGAGCGCCAAAGGGCCCTACTGCTTGAATGGATTTTGCTGCAGCTCTAGTAGATTTTCAACTATAGCGGCAGCTTCCTCACTATCAATGGTCGCACCTGCCCACGAGCGTTCACGGTGGAAAAATCTCCCCGGGTACCTCCCCTATCCCCCAAAAAACATTCTAGGGGATGCCAATTCTTGCATGCACTTGCCAACTTACCATTAGTGGGCTGCATGGGAGAAAAACTTACAGAATTTGGCTGGAACTCCAATTGGTCAAACTTCTGCCAGCTCAGCCAGTGGTGTGGAATTTGCCATCCACTACTGATGAAAGGCCCTCTTGTGTGGCCCTGCAGTACTGGGTAACTCTAGAGTAATGCAAGGCAGTGCAAGATGTTGCCTTGCATTGCTCTGTACTAGCAAGGCAGTCCATGGGTAGAGCACGGGTGTTCCCACACATTCATCCTTGGATTTTGGTGCATTCCTAAATTCATGAGGTGTGGTAGACCTGGGAATGCATCAATTGCTATGCCTTCCCAGGGGAGGTGTAATGAGTAGAAATATATTTATTTCTCCTCTTTGTTTCTGCTTTCTACATGTGCTCTATTTTGCAGCACACATAGAAAAAGAAAAATGCTTCTAAGGACTGTTTTTTTGCAAAAAGGTTTCTCTTCCAGCAGACAAACAATACTGCTTGTGATGCAGGCACTCTTGCACCATGACGCAAGAGTGCCTGCATTGGCACTAGACAGCCAAAAGTGTACCGGCGTAAGGAGAGGACAGGAACTTACCTTAAATGTGGTGCATTTCTGCCCTCTCACCTTCAAGCAGTACAGCTAGGTATTTTGCTGCATTACGTTGTATGAAAGTTGGCTTTGAGTCAGACATATGATTTCATTTAAGTAGTTGGCAGACCAAGAATAATAGTTTACAAATATGAACAGATCTTGGTGTGTGAAACACTGCTGGTAGCACAACATAACTACTTACACTTTAAGAAGTGGCTGAAGCCAGAATATTTAAGCAATCCTTTGACAAGTACAATCCCTAGTTTCAGCAAATGAATAATGTACATAATGTCAGACCCCATCAGAGAACCTCCATGACAAGAAGCAACCTGCAACACAATGACTGCTATCCATTTACCCTCAATACTTCAACCTATAATGAGATTGTGAGTTTTTTTTTTTGTTATCATCATTCTCCATTACATAACTTCATGAACATTGTACAAACTACCTAAATTAATACACCGGTCATTATTAATTGTCACAAACTGAACTTGACCAGATCTTAAAAAACACTAACAGAGCACAGTATAGTAGTATGCAAAGTAAACCAAAATTATTTGTCAACATATTGTCATATTAATTTCAGTGTTCAGAAAGTCATGCTTTGTGATACAGATAACACCAGAGATAAAATAAATAAAATAAATATCATCACATATAATACTGCAACCAAACTATACCCAACTATGACTTTCCAAGCTATTTTACGATAGTTTCATTGTAAATGTACCATTGCAGAAAGAAAAGTCCCCAAAACATGCCTTCACACTCTTACTGTTTATCCTCCTCCTTGCTGTAGGGGTCCTGTAATTACAAAATGTGACAGAGATATGCTTACAAGCTTCCCATTGGAAGTCTTTCCCACTCATTTTCCTTCAAATGAAAAATCACTTCCACTTCAGGATATACCTTGAGACCTGGATCTATGTTTTTAACAAACATGAGCCTTAGGTTTTTTTACTGGCATTCCCATATGACACCTGCAACATTCTAGGGGACATCACTCAATTGCCAAGGCATGCCATATCAAGTAGGGGTGTTTAAAGATTTTATTATGCTAGCAAAGTCTATTGAGGATACTGATTACTGAGTTATCTGTAGTTTGTGTAGAATCTGACTTTTCCTACGCATATGATGTGGCCTGATTTGTTTTCATCCTTACAACTCGGTACTACCTCTTCACAAATGTTGGTTAATGGTGAAATACATCCCTTTTTTCAGGGTATCCATGCACTTTTTGCTTTCTTCCTCCTATTTCTTCTGACCTGTTTCTGTTGGCTTTGGGACTTGAGGCACTTTACCACTGATAACCCTTTAAAGTGCATATGCCAGCTGTGTAAATTGTATTGGTGATTGGTTTCTCCATGATTGGCATATTTGATTTACTGGTAAGCCCCAAGTGTAGTGCTCCAGGTGTGCCCAGGGCCTGTAAATCAAATGCTACTAGTAAGCCTGCAGCACTGATTGTGCCACCCACATGAGTAGCCCTGCAAACATGTTTCAGACCTGCCATTGAAGTGCCTGCATGTGCAGTTTTAAACTGCCATGTCGACCTTGCAAGTGCACCCACTTGCCATGTCCAAACCTTCCCTTTTATTACGAGTAAGTCACCCCTAAGGTAGGTCCAGGCAGCCCCAGGGGAAGAGTGCAGTGTATTCAAAAGATAGGACATGCACAGTTTTTTTTTTTACATGTCCTGATAGTGAAATCCTACTAATTTAGCTTTTTATTATTGCAAGACCTATTTTACCCTTAGGGTAACATGGGATTGCCTTGATATAGCGTTTAAGTGTAATTTACCATTGGCAGCAGATTGAGATATCGGGCCTGGGGTCTCTGAACTCACAATTTAAAAATAGATCTTTTGGTGACGTTGATTTTTGAATTGTAATTTTGAAAATGCCATTTTTAGAAAATGGCCACTTTCTAGCTTAACCATTCAGTGCCTCTACCTGTCTGCTAAATATACAATGGTCAGGATGACAGTTGGGCTGTTTGTGCATCCTCTCTAGACAGTCACAGAAAGGGAGCTGAGGTGTGCCCTGCATAATCTGATGGGACATCACAAGGCTTATGGGTCTTCTTGACCTAGAGTGGTGGCAGGGGCTGCACTTGCACATGAATAGAACTGTACCTGTCCTTACACAAAGCAGTCTCCGACCCCTTGGAGTGTGTCAGGGGCCCTGCAGGGAAAGGCAGGGTCTTGTGCACTACAAAGACTTCTCTTTGAATTTTACCTGCTTCAAGAACAGAAATGGGCATAAGTAATGGAACTCTGACACTGCAAAGTGAGAATCCTTCTAGTCTGAGGAACCATTGCCAGGAGGAAGTGCTGGATGCTGTACGAGGGACAGACACTCTGCCTGTTGCTTTGTTGTGCTGGCCTGCTGCTTCTGTCTTGGGAGTGAAATGGCTGGGCTTGACTTTCTACATCCTGCTTCCAAAGGTTCTCCAAGGACATGGGCCGAGCTTGCCTTCTGTTACGAATTCTCAGGGACTTCAAAACCTTCACATGCCAGCGCCTGGGTACTCTTGACTTGCCAAGTGGTGCAAAAGGCAGTTCCTGGGCCCTTGAGAGTGAATTCTGGTGTAACAAGGAAGAAACTGGTGCATCGACTTCCAGAACAACTTTGAAACCGGTACTGCTCTCTGACTCCGTGCTGCTGCCTGCACTGGAGCCATGGTCCCAGCTGAGTGCAATGATCGCAATGTACAATGCAGGCCCAATGTCGCCGCAGAACTCTGAATTCCCACCAGAGTATGAGTCCAGAGTGCTGAGTCCTTGATTTCCATGGCACCTGACTCTGACTCCGCCACAGCACACTGAAAAGTTGACACCTCTCATCTTGACCTACTGGATTCATCAGCTCTACCTTGTTGTAAGGAACCACTGCCTCCCTGCCAATACTGCCACCTCCCCAAAACTGTAAGAAACCAATGCTTCACCTCTCCTAGCTAGCAGGAAGGAACCAACGCCTCATCTCCCCAGTGGCTGTAAAGAACCGACATGGCACCAACTCCAATGACGCCTCACGTCCCAGACTCTGTGCAAAGACTTTATTTCCTCCTTGTTATCCAAGGTACTGAAACCAGGGTCCACATGACTCTTTGGCCAGCAACCCTCCCGTGCGAGTGGTGCTGGACGGTTAGAAGTGACTTTGTCAAGCTTTTTTGATAGTCCCAGGTGGAGCTATTGTGCTTCTAAACACTATACTACATTAAGGGGGTCATTACAACCCTGGCGGACGGTGTTAAAGCGGCGGTAAGACCGCCAACAGGCTGGCGGTCTTTTTTTTGGAATTATGACCGCTGGGCTGGAGACCTGGGTCTCCAGCCCGGCGGTCGTGACAATACTGCCACCGGTATTGTGACCCGGCTTACCGCCGTGGATTTCCAGCGGTAGGAACCGCCATGAAATCCATGGCGGTAAGCACTATCAGTGCCAGGGAATTCTTTCCCTGGCACTGATAGGGGTCTCCCCCACCCCCAACCCCACCCGACTCCCTCTCTTACACCCCCCACCACCCCTGCCACCCCCCAAGGGTGGCAGGACCACCCTCCCCACCCCGACCCCCGACACTACCTTACTCATACACACCCGACACGCACGCAGGCACCACCAACACACATACACGCACACACACTGACACACATGCCAACATCCACACACACAGTCAGACACGCACACCCACATTCAAACATACATGCACACATCCATACAGACATACACACAGACATACACGCACTCATTCCCAAAACACGCAACACCCCCGCAAGCATACACGCACTCACACATCCCCTCTACATACACCCACGCACACCCCCATGCACGCACACAACACACAACACCCTCCCACCCCCCTCCCCTAACGGACAATCGACTTACCTGTTCCGTCGATCCTCAAGGAGGGGACGGGAGCCATGGGGGCAGCTCCGCCGACACCACACTGCCAACAGAACACCGCCGCGCAGAATCACAGGACGTGATTCGCTGGGCGGTGTTCTGTGCAATGGCGGTGGAGGTGGAGCAACCTCCACTTCCCCGCCGCCCGTCACTATGGCTGTTGGCGGCTCTCCGTCTGAAAAACGACGTATAGCTGCCAACAGTCATAATACGCCGAGCGGAAAACCGCCACCACTGGCGGTCTTCAGCACGGGGGTCCCTCGGCGGTCTTGTAAAAAGACCGCCGAGGTTGTAATGACCCCCTTAATCTTTGAAAATTTGTATCTATACTTGTGTATGCTGAATTTTTATAATTTTGGTGTTGTTTAACTCAGATAAATACTGGCTTTTTTCTAAGTCGATGTGGAGTACTACTGTGGTGTTTTCACTGTGTTACTCTGTGTGTGTACAAATACTTTACACATTGCCTCTGAAGCAAGCCTGACTGCTTGAGCCAAGCTACCAAGGGGGTGAGCTGAAGTTATCTTAGCTGTGTGACTCCCTTACCCTGACCAGAGTAAGGATCACTGCTTGAAAAGTGTGCAAACCACTGCCAACTAAAGACTCCATATCTAAGTCCCTTTTTTAGCAATTTTCTTTAGAACCATGTTTCCTTGTGAGTTTGTGAATGAGTGTTGTTTCTTTCCTCAAGACACCTCAGCGGTGTGAAATTTCAAATGTATTTGTGAATACCTTGCCTTGAAGCCCCTACTTTCCATCAGTTGTTTGAGGGTGCATTGCGGCAGATTTTCTTTGTTGAGAACCCCTCTGTATTTTTCTGACAGGTGTAAATAAAGATGTTTTTGCATACAAAAGGCCCTTTACAACCCGAAATGCTATTGTATATGGGGCTTTTGTGAACTACATATTGTAATTGCAGTGTTTAATAGAATTTGGGAGATCAGCAGGCAAAACACTTTGTAACTTCCCATGTTCCTAACAATGACATTCAAGTCCAAATACAGAATATTTCCAGTGTCATGATATTGCTTTGTGGAACCTGCATGGAATATACCAAGACAGCATTTCTACTGAACTTTCAGGAAACGTGACTCTATTTTGTGTTTTTGTCGAAAATAAAGCAATCACTTTTCCATGTGTAACGTAATATAATTGGAGCAATTTTGGGACTGCGTTTTTAGGCTTTATGTTAATTAATAAAGCTATAAATCCTCCTAAAAAAAAAAACCAGCATTTATTGAAAAACGTATTGCATTTGCGAGCATTTTAATGAACAATGCTCCTGCCTGTAGTAGCCTATGGAAGTCAGACAAGGACAAGAAATCAGACAAAATCAATATTGCCAGACTTAAATGTTCATTTGTATCCTGTTAACAATGTTATAGATAACACTTGGAGGCCTGAAATATCCCTTGATAGTTAATTATTCATATGCATTCACAAAAATGTAGTTCATTTACAATACACTGAAAAAATAAAGGCATTCACTATAACACATCATGGGGAATTGAGAGGCTCACAGGTTTGTTGCGTATTACCTATGTTTGTCACTCCGGGCATAGTGTATTAAATCTGAAGGCTTTCCTACGGGTCTTTGTGAAACGAGTTGATGGTGTCATACTAGGCACTTCACTCCAAAAACTTCCATGTTATACTTAACATTGATTTTCAAGCTTTTTACAGTATTAGCAAAAATGTCAAAGATTGAAAGGGCATGTCATCTTCTACCAGCCTGAGCATTGTGTTGGTAAACAAATCGTGGGAAGTATGTCTGTATTTTTGATCAACTCCAGTTCTTAGTGTTCTCTACTGCTCCGATCTACATTGACATTAAAGAAATATTATAGATATCTAGAAGAACATTTTTATGGTGCGCCTTTACCTTTAAGGTCTTGCTTCTCGAGTAGTTTTTGACTTGTGATTTTGAATTTACACAGGCCAAAATATTTGATGAACTTATAAACGCTTCATCCGGAACAGAGACTAATTGCAGATGACACTGCAAATCCACATAGGAACCAAGCTCAGTGGTTGCTCATTTTCGTAACTCTGGGCTGTTCTCTGAGCATCTTAAGTGTATTTCTGTGAGAAGTCCATAGTTTTGGAAACCTTCTACTCTTCATTGGCCGGTATCTGGTTTGATTTGGTTCAGGCTAACTGTGGTGATATTTAACCTAATACTGTCTTGTACGAAATACATCACCAATCATTTATTAGGGATGGGCATTAAACAAGTGTGTTGCAGAGAAGGACCCTCCATTAATTAGATGGGTAGAGGAAGATGTGGCTGATGGCCTCAGCAACCCCTTCTCATTCTACCATAGCTGTGATAGGAGCCAATTGATAACTAAGGCCCTCATTACAACCCTGGCGGTCGGTGATAAAGCGGCGGTAATACCGCCAACAGGCCGGCGGAAAAAATGGAATCACGACCATGGCAGAAACCGCCAACACAGACAGCCACTTTAACACTCCGACAGCAACAGCAGTAGAAACAAACACTGCGCCGGTAACCGCCAACAGACAGGCGGAATCAATGTACCGCCCATACTATTAGAAGGCACCAATCTGCCAGCTTTTCCGGGGCGGTACCAATGCCATCAAAAGCGCGGCAGAAACAGTACTTGGAAGGGAAACCACTCACGACACCCAACGAGGAACAAGGATGCCATGGAGCCCTAGTTACAGGTCCTGCCCATGCTGGTTTACCTCCTCATCTACCAGGAACATCAAAGATGGCGGTGACGATGACGGTGAGTACTGCACCTAGCACACAGGGGAAGGGAGGAGGGAAAAGAGAGCGACACATGCACGCAACACCCGCACCCCCACCCACAACACACACACATCCAATAACATCACAGATACACCCCGTCACCCCCTGGAAGAACGCAAGGAGCAAATGAAAAGGGTTTAACAAGTACAATAATCGAACAATCAGATAGCCCAAGATAACTTTAAATCATCAGTATATACAAATCTTTACAGCAAGTACACAAGTCCGTACACTGTCCCATAAAATGCCTGTGGACCAGTGGTCCCAAAAAGCATGGGCGAAGCCCACACATGACACCTGCCTCAAAACGGAGAGAACACTGCAGGGGCATCAGCTTGGAAACAAACAGGCACCTCAGGGGGAAGGAGAGGGGGGGCACTTCAGCCAGATGATGGGGCGACGCCATTGCTCCTCGAGGGGGCTCCATGCCCACTGCTTGCTCCTGGGGAGTGCAAAGCCACAGTTTCTCAATTCTCTCAAGTGGGTTCACTGCCCACTGCTTGGTCCTGTGGAGTGCAAAGCCACAGTCTCTCAAGTCTCTCAATTGGGTGGTTTGCCTACTGCTTGGTCCTAGGGAGTGCAAGGCCACAGTCTCTCAAGTTTCTCAAGTGGGTGGGTTGCCCACTGCTTGGTCCTGGGGAGTGCAAAGCCACAGTCTCTCAAGTCTCTCAAGTGGGTGGGTTGCCCACTGCTTGGTCCTGGGGAGTGCAAGGCCCCAGTCTCTCAAGTGGATGCTTTTCTCCACTGGTTCTGGAGGGGGCTTGGAGCCCAGAGTGCTTCATCCTGCCAAGGATTGTGTTAGTGGATGCTTTTCTCCACTGGTTCTGGAGGAGGCTTGGTTCCCAGAGTGCTTCATCCTGCCAAGGACTGTGTTAGTGGATGCTTTTCTCCACTGGTTCTGGAGGGGGCTTGGTGCCCAGAGTGCTTAATCCTGCCAAGGACTGGGGTAGTGGATGCTTTTCTCCACTGGTTCTGGAGGGGGCTTGGTGCCCAGTAATGCTGCACCAGGGGTGTGGCAGTTTCCATTCCCTCACCTGGGTGTCTGAGCCACGGGATTTTCCGGTAACAGGTAGCATGATACTCCATGGAGGCAGAGCCACACCCCCCCTTGCGATGACTTAGGCTGCAAACTACTGGTAGTGCCAGTGCTGGTGCCTCATGTAGTGTGTGCAGGGTCCAGGCCGTCTCCTGCAGCCTTGGACGGCTGACCACTGGGGATGGTGCTGATGTCCGCTGTAGTGGCACTGGCTGGGCATGTCGCGGGGCAGGTGGCGGTGCCTGCGGCGGTGTCTGCGGCAGAGATGCTGCCGGTGGTGCAGGTGTCTGCACTTGTGGAGGGAGACACCCGGCCGCCTCCTGCAGCCTCGGAAGGCTGCCCACTGGGGATAATGCTGGTGACTGTAGTTGTGGCAGCTGTACAGGTGGCGGTGCAGATGGCGGTGCAGGTGGCGGTCGTTGCGGAGGTGCTCAACGTGGTACAGGTTGCTGGCCTGTCTTGCGAAAGGGGGGACACTACTCCCTCACCCGGAGGCTCCGTGCCCTGAGGTGACTTCCCTTTGCTCTTGTGTCCCTTCCCCACCTTGGAAGTCGCTGCTGGGAACTTGGCACTGTCTATCTTGGGTTCTGGATGAGGCCTTGCTGGGTGGGTGGTGCGGCTTTTCTCTTCTGCATGCTGGCCCCTTCTTTACCTTGGCAGGTGGTGGAATATGGTGGTCCTTGACTTCGGTAGGTGGCACACTGGCAGCCCTGATGGGTGCCCCCTTGGTTCCTCCCAGACTTGCAGGGACCACACTGGATGAGGATTTGGTGGCTGAGGTGCTGGTCAGGGCTCTAGACAACCTGACCCTAGGGGAAGGACGGGGGGGAGGTGTAGGGAAGAGGTCAATGGAAGCTAGGAAAAGTTATTTGGACACACTGGGACGGGAAGATGGAGGGGGTTTGGGAGTGGAGGAAAAAGCAGTGGTTGTAGGAGGTGTACGTCTGCTGAGTTTGGGTGAAGGTGCATGGGCTGGAGGCTGTTGTGAGGTGGATGACTGTTGAGTGGGTGTGTGCTGGCGTTTGTGTACTTTGGGAGGAGGGTTCACAGACACACTGGGAGAGGACACAGGGGAAGTGTGCATGGTGGTGGGGGTGGTGATTGTACATGAGCGGTATGTGGTGATGGGTGTGCTGGTGATGGATGTAGTGGATGAGGATGTAGTGCTGAAGGTGTGAGTAGAGACACTACTGGGAGGGAGGTGGACGAAGAGGAGGACGGGACACAGTGGAGGCAGTGGATGTTGGTGTGTCTGCATGGGGATGGTGCTTGCGTGAGTACCTGTGAGATGAAGTGTGGTGGATGTGGTGCATGCAGGTGTGAGTGGAGATGAGACAGGGAGGGAGGTTGAGGACGTAGAGGAGGGGGACACAGTGGAGGCAGTGAATGTTGGTATGTCTGCATGGGGATGGTGCTTGTGTGAGTGCCTGTGGGATATGTGGTGCTTATGTTTGCCTGAGCCACTTTCATGTGTTGATGAGTGTGCATGCTGGTCTGATGGTGTGCTTGGGATAGGCTGAGGTAGAGGGGATTGGGTTGGGGTAGTGGAGGTTGGAGGGGGGAGGCTGGACACAGGGACAATGGCTGCCATCAGTGCTGAGGCCAGAGCCTGAAATGCTCTCTGTTGGGCCACCACGCCAGAATGAATGCCCTCCAGGTATGCATTTGTTTGTTGCAAATGCCTCTTGACATCCTGGATGACATTCAGTATGTTTGACTGCCCAACAGTGAGGGATCTTAGGAGGTTAATAGCCTCCTCACTGAGGACAGCAGGGCTGACTGGGGCAGGGCCTGAGGTGTCTGGGGCAAAGGAGTTGTCCAGCATCCTGGGTGAGCGGGCACAGGAAAAACGCTGAGGGGCCGCTGGGAAGGCGGTGCTGGTGGGGGGGTGGCGGCTGTAACTGTTGTTGCGGTGGGCACAGAGGGGCGCGCCACCCCAAGGGAGATCCCATCAGAGGAGGAGTCGCTGTTGCTGGTGTCCCCTCGGGTCCCCGTCATGGAGCTCCCCTCACCCACCATCCCACTGGTGCCTTCAGACTCCGTACATTCACCCTCCTGGGCCATGTGGGTTGCAGCTCCCTCCTGCTCTGGTGCCACTGCTCCTCCGCCAAATGATGCTAATGCACACAAGGACAGGGTGAAAAAAAAAGGGGGGGAAAGACAGAGGAGACACATGGTCAATGCCAGGAACACTACTACCGTTGGCGGACACAACGCACAGGGAGCAGCCCTATGCACTAGGCCATGCACTAACAGTTTGTTTGAAAATCACCTGCCCATGGGGGACTATGCCTAACCCCATTTGCTGCACACCTGGAACCCCCAGGAGCCTGACTGTTTGTAGATGGCCACTACCACTATTGGGGTTGGAGTGCCACAGAGCCTTTCTAACAATGGACCTACCCTAGCAAGTTCGCCCTGGCCTAGGTGAACCCACAGCCCACACCCCTCACCCAGACACCTCGTAAAGCGCACAGAGTCAGCTGACTGAGACTGTACTCACCCCCTTGTGGCTGCTGTGATGCCCTCAAGCACCCATCCAACTCCGGATATGCCACCGCCAGGATCTGGAACATCAAGGGGGCATGGTGCGATGGGCACCCCTTCCACGTTGGGAGGACATCCCCAGCTGGGCCTCCGCCATCTTCCTGCTCCAGCGGCACAGGTCCTTCCATCTCTTGCGGTAGTGGGTTCTCCGTCTATGATAGATCCCCAGGGTCCGCATTTCCTTGGCAATGGCACGCCAAATACCCTTCTTTTGGTGGGAGCTCACCTAGAGGAAAGGTAAAGTAAGAAATGAACTTACTCCCCCTCCCGGTTCGTCATACTCATTGGCCACCAGTTCCCACACATGCCCTGACACACATACACTCACCATCCTCACATGCAGGACTCAGCCCCCCATCTTCCATCCACACCACTCCATGCATCATGCTCACAGTTTATTCACCTATTTGTCTGGAACACCGTAGAGTAGCGTGTACTGGGGGAGGACCCCATCCACTAGTCTCTCCAGCTCCTCCAAAGTGAAGGCAGGGACTCTTTCCTCAGACACTCGAGCCATTGTCGCTTCCAGACTGAGGTCACAGCAGCACTTGCAGTGTAGGCCCTCTCCTGTTGAAGGTCGGGTATCAAGTGAGTGAACAGCTAGAAAATGGCGGTCACGTCCGCGGCGGCGCGTACTGTCACCACCGGCCTACATCGTCATTGGCTCCTGGAACCCACAGGGCCCAATGATAACCAATGCTGCTGCGATGCTGCACAACGCCAGCGCAGTTACCTCATTTCCCTTTGTCCCTCCTTACACGTCAGGCAGCCGCCATTTCAGGGTGGCACATGGCAGGGCACCTAACTGCGTCACAGCATATTTGGGCAGGAATACGGACAGACAATGCCACACACCGATTAAATCACATAAGTGCAAAAATCCTTGTGGAACCTATGTGGTACATGACCCTCTGCTCACCATTCTCCTCCATAGGGCACATCCGCTGTGGCAGATGATGAGATGTCGTCATCCTCCGGTGTACAGACCCCTGGTGAACCTGTCGACAATGGAAGACAGACACATCATTATCACCTACAGACTTGATCATGCCACAATCCAAGAACTGTGTGTCCAATTGGAGCCAGACCAGATGTCAGCTATCCGCCATCCCACAGGTATCCCCCCCTCTAGTGCAGGTCCTGTCAGTGCTTCATTTCCTGGCCAGTGGTTCCTTTCAAACAACATCAGGGATGTCACAGCCAATGTTCTCTAATGTGTTGTCCAGAGTGATATCTGCCCTGCTGAAACACATGCGCAGCTACATCGTTTTCCCCCAGGTGGAGGATTTGCCCACAGTGAAAGCTGACTTCTATGCCCTGCGACATAGCCCCAACATCATTGGTCCCATTGATGGTACACATGTGGCATTTGTCCCCTCGCAGGAATGAACAGGTGTACAGATATCGTAAAAGCTACCATTCAATGAATGTGCAGATGGTGTGTTTGGCAGACCAGTACATCTCTGATGTGAATGGCAAGTATCCAGGCTCTGTGCATGACGCTTACATTTTGAGGAATAGCAGCATCCCTTATGTGATAGGGCAACTCCGGAGGCACCGTGTGTGGCTAATAGGTGAGGCCAAGGTCCTCATACAGTATGAATAGGTGTCTGGGTATGGGATTGTCCCTAAGGGTTGGTGTATATCTAACAGATATCCCTTGAAATTTGCAGGTGACTCTGATTACCCCAACCTCTCATGGCTACTGACCCCAGTGATGAATGCCAGGACAAGGGAAGAGGAACGCTACAATGAGGCACATGGGCGAACTAGGACGATTATTGAGCCGACTTTTGGCCTCCTGAAGGCCAGATTCCGGTGCTTCCATCTAACAGGTGGCTCCCTATACTACTCACAAAGAAGGTGTGCCAGATCATCGTGGCATGCTGTATGTTACACAATCTGGTTTTGCGACGCCAGGTGCCTTTTCTGCAGGAGGTTGGGCCTGATGTTGGTCTTGTGGCAGCTGTGGAGCCTGTGGACAGTGAGGAAGAGGAGGCAGAAGAAGAAGATATTGACAACAGAAACAAGGTAAGGTAAGAGACTGGCACTGCTCATCTCACATCTCATATCAGACTACTGTAGGACATTGTATAAGTCTGCCTTATTACCTCTGTGCATGGACCCTGATAGTTCACTTTGGCTTTCCTTTTCACAGATCTGGTTAGCACATTCTGCCTTCTGCTATGTTTAATGCTGCCCAATAACTGTCATACTTTGGTATGTGCAAATGAACATTTACAATGCTATTTGTCAAAGAGGTTATAATAATACATTTGTAAAAGTACAGACTTACTCCAGATTGTTTTGTGATTCAAGGGTGTTTATTTAAGTGATAATAAGTGGAGGGGGATGTGCAATGGGCTGGGGTGATGGTGGAGGAATATCCATGGTAGAGTCCAGTCTCTTTGTATCACAGGTGCATTGTCCAATGGGGCATAGGAAGTGGAGCAATGTCAGTTCAAGGTGGACAGGGTGACATAGTGGGACAGAAAGGAGAGTCTTATTTCCTGGCGGGGGTCTTGGCAATGTTCCCTGTCTTGTGCCTGGATTGCAGTGACCGTTTGCGGGGTGGTTTTCCTTCTGCAGGGGGTAGGGTGTTGGTGGCCTGTTGGTGCTGTGGCGGGACCTCATGTCCACTAGCGCCGGCGGACGTGGAGGGCTGTTCATCGTTCGGGCTGGTGTCAGTGGCCCGGTGGTATGCCACTGTCTCCCTTATGGTGTCGGCCATGTCTGCCAGCACCCCTGCAATGGTGACCAGGATGGTGTTAATGGACTTCAAGTCCTCCCTGATCCCCAGGTACTGTTCCTCCTGCAACCGCTGGGTCTCCTGAAACTTGGCCCGTACCGTGCCCATGGTCTCCTGGGAATGGTGGTATGCTCCCAGGATGTTGGAGAGTGCCTCGTGGAGAGTGGGTTCCCTGGGCCTGTCCTCCCCCTGTCGCACAGCAGTCCTCCCAGCTTCCCTTTTGTCCTGTGCCTCTGTCCCCTGAACCGTGTGCCTACTGCTACTGACCCTAGGTCCCTGATCATCCTGGGTTAGTGGCGTTGCCTGGGGTCCCTGTAGTGGTGGACACACTGCTGATTGATGTGTCCTGGGGACAGTGGCATGGGCCCCCCTGAGTGGGTGCTGTGGTGGTATTTCCTGAGGGGGGAGGTTCAGTGGTGGTTTGGAACTGTGGCAGGGGAACCGACTGTCCAGAGGTCCCTGATGGGCCGGGCTGGTCATCTTGATCCAGGCGTGCAGAGCTGCTGTCGTCACTGTGGGCCTCTTCTGTGGGGGGACTGGATATGGCTGGCACCTCCTGTCTGCTGACGTTGTGTAGGGGTGCGGTTGGGGTGTAAATGCATAGTTATTGGATCTGTGTGTTCCATCTTGTGCAATGGGTGTGTTTCCCTCTACTCCTGTTCTTGCATTGTCGCCTTGGCCCTTGTGCGAGTGGTGATTGTGTGTCCTGGCTGAGTCTCTCTACTGGACATGCCGTGGTGATTGGTGTCCATGCAGGTCTGTGATGGGTATCCATGCATTGCTGTGACATGCAGGGCTTGGTATTGGAATGTGTGGGTTGTGATAGTGGGATATCTGTGAGGTGTTGGGGTGATGGGTGCGAGGGTAGGGGTAGAAGTTTGTGATGGCATGCAGGTAGGGTGGGGGGATATAATAGTAAAGCTATGACTTACCAGAGTCCAGTCCTCCTGCTACTCCTGCGAGGCCCTCAGGATGTATGATCGCCAAGACTTGCTCCTCCCTTGTTGTTAGTTGTGGGGGAGGAGGTGGGGTTCCACTGCCAGTCCTCTGTACGGCTACCTGGTGTCTGTATACCACGGAATGTACCTTCCTCCGTAAGTAGTTCCGCCTCTTCCTGATGTCATCCCTTGTTCTTGGATGCTGTCCCACTGAGTTGACCCTGTCTACTATTCTCCGCCATAGCTCTATCTTCCTTGCAGCGGACGTCTGCTGCACCTGTGATCCGAATAGCTGTGGCTCTACCTGGATGATTTCCTCCACCATGACCCTGAGCTCCTCCTCAGAAAACCTGAGGTGTTTTTGAGGTGCCATGATGTGGTGTGGGTGATGTATGAGGTGATGGTTGATGTGATGTGTGGGGTGATGTGTTGGGGTGTGTTCTTTGAGGTGCGTGGATGGTGTTTGAGTGATGGCGTTGTGTGCCTCTGGATGCTGGTGTTGTTGTAGCTTTTCTGTCTCTCTGATTCTTCCACAAATGTCATTGTAAGGGGTTGTGGGTAATGTGGGTGGGTGTTTTATAGTGGTGTGAGTGTGGTGGGTGTGTGTATATGTATCAGGTGTGTGTATTTTGAATTGTCCAATGTGGTTGTGTTTTGTAAGTGTGTGTGTATTTTGAGTGCAGCGGTGTGTACGGCCAATGGATTACCGTGGTCGAATGACCGCCGTGTTGATTCATGGGTCATGATAGTGTGGGCGTATTCCTGTTGGCGTAACGGTGTGGGTTTTGCTATCTCCAGTTTATCACTGACCTCTGGTGTGGCGGACTTGTGTGGGTGTCTGTATTGTGGAGGATTTCTCAGTGTAGGTCATAATACCCATAGCGGATTTCTGCTGCGGGCAAGGTATGTTGGCAGCCGTCAGCACGGCGGTCAGTGGACTTTACCGCCAGGGTTGTAATGAGGGCCAACATTTGGGCATGCCCCACAGTTAATTCAAGAAGAGAAGGTGTGTACAGCACTTGAACCCAATATTCAGCACCTCCAAAGCAGACAGGTGCCTTTTTTCATTTCGTGATAATGGCATGCTATGTCGGCTTGTTACAAAACCTGCTGTGTGGAAAGTATACATCTCACTCTTGAAGTAGGCACTTTATAAATTGGTAGAAATTATCTCTCTCAGTTATTTATTTGCTTAACACTTTGACGTATCAGAACGAATGCTAAGTGTGAAACAAGAGGCATATGCATACTGATAGTCTTCTTGGGCTGGGAGAGAGGGAGGCGGGCGCACTTTCATTTGTATAGGCCTGACCCTGCAATGGGCTGATTTACCCCCTACTGATGTCTGGAGCCAGGGCTGGGCTTGAAAGTGGTTGTGTTATCCTTGAAAGGGTCCCTTTAAAGTCACCCCTAGAAAATATACATTTTGGAGTATAAGAACAGGGGCTCTGACCCCATAATTTTAGAGCACTTCTGAACTGGGACAGAACCTCGGTCAGAAGGACTGCTGCCCTGGACAAAGGACTCATCTGGACTGCTCTTCTGTTGTTGCCATGCTGCCTGCTACTTGCTGGGTGGCCTAAATAACTCACTGGATTGCTTTTCGGCTTGTTGCTCTGCTGCCAGCTGGCCCCTGACTCCGTTCTACCAGAGGACTGTTGTTTTACCAGGAGGAGCTGCCACTGGGATTACCTACCTTATGTGCTAGCCTACTGCTTGCTTTTTCCTTCTGGACCCCGCATCTAGTGTTCTCCAGGGGCTTACTGACTGACCCCTGGCTCCATCAGAGTCCCTGCAATAGCAGAATTATTGTGGGGTTTTTAGGCTGACCAGTTTAGCTTTCTTCAATTAGCACATGGTGGATGCTTCAGTTATTGCCAGCCAACATGTGCAGGGAGCTTTGCACCCCCCTACACTTCAGCATGAGGAGAGTGCTTCACCTATTTTTCAAGGAGCACCTGGTGAGTGCTCGATATTCTTTTAGGAGAATGATGTGTGGTTTCAAAACTACAACCCCCCAGTAAGGGGGGGTTAGGATGTGCAATGAGGGAAGACACAGTATCGTTCTGTAGCACCATCTCCCTGCCAGAAATTGATCTCACTGGTCGTAAAGAACCACTTAGCGGCTTGTGACACCCCTATGCAGTGAGAAAGTTAGAGTGGCAGGCTCACAAACTGCAGAACAAGGGAGAGCTGTGTGAAGAGTTCTTCCCATAGCACTGAGGGGTACCGTAAATGTTGGGGAGTATTCCTCGACGTCCCGCACCTCTTTGTGGGTGATTCAGCTACATCGTGGATCTCTTTTCGTGGCACCTGGGCCCAGGTATTGTGAGGCTGCTTGGGGGCCTTGGGAGAAGAGAAAGCCTGCCCATGGTCCTTCGTGGGTGGCCCTGTGACCTGAAGGGAGTTCAAGTCCGGGTGGGCACTGGCGGTCTCAGGGCCAACCAGAGATCGAGGGGTGCATTACCTTGCTAGAGGCCCTGGGGGAGTGAATGGCTGTACTGCACTTACTATCCAGCAGCCCGATTTGTTTGCTTGCTCCTCCATGTCGGCAGGGTCCATAGGAGGACTCGCCCTCACCCACCTGTGGCTGTACTTCCTGTAGCCTCTGACTCGGGCCCCTTAAGGCTCAACAGATGCACTGTGTCCTATGAGGATGTTGATGCTTGTTCCAAAATTACTGTATTTCATGATACAATATGTGTAATTCTGACTTGCATTAGCTATGTTTTACCATATACTCTATTACAGGAGAGCAAGTGACTTGGTGCTTGGCACTTTAGAATTGTACTGGGTGAATGGTGTGTCTTTCTAAACATGCCTGCAGTGAACATATGTCATACTGTGCTGCCAGATTAGTGTTTCACTCGCACTTCTTGTAGTGAATACATAATGACAGAAGCTTTGCAACCCACTAGCCTGCTTGACATGCAGGGTATCCCCTGATGCCTGTTGTTTGGATTCTACCGGGTTAACACACTGCACAGTTATCATGGCTCATGTGTTTAGGATGATGCCTGTGGTACAGGTGTTTTACTATACCGGTTCATGCCCTAATGTAAGTCAAAGTCACCTTACCTTGACCTGAGTTTATGCACAGTACATATGGTTTGTGATCTTGTAATTTTTATAAAATAATGACAATTTAATAAACATATTTTTGATCCAAACCGATGTGTAGTTTCTTTTGTGATGTATTTATTCTGTCACTGGTGTGAGTGTGTTGCACAAATGCCTTACACATTGCTTTTGAGGGATAAGTCTGACTGCTCTGCGCCAAGCTAATAGGGGGTGAGCAAAGGTCATCTTTGGTGTGTAATTTACTTGCCCTTACTACAGTGGTGGATTCTGCCTGGCTTAGATGTAAACCAGAACCAACCAGAAACCCCATTTCTAACACAAGATAAATCATCTTTACAACACAATACATATTCTGGAATGCACCTTTTCAATGGTGTGATACTAGTATATGATTATTTGCCTATTCAGGCTAGATGGTAATACATCCCTTAAGTGGTTTCCGCTTATAACATTTGAAATTCAGTATATATTTATTTTGTTCCCCTTCGGATATCAAATAGCGGAACAGTCTTTTCTTTCTGTTCATGTTAAGTTTGAACATGGAGAAAGGACTGTTAAATGATTACCATGATCAAACCTATAGAGGCTGCATTGTATTGGTGAACACAACCATGATAATTGGTTACAATAAACATTACATTACAATGGCACACAAGTGCATTGCTCTATTATTTCTAAATTTAAATTTGGATGGTACTCATGGCTAACATCACCAACCATGTCAGGACATTCTTAAGATATCAACAAGTGCACAGCCAGAATTTTTTAATATTTAAACATATTTTATATATAACTTTCATAGGTCATTACAGGCAGCCAAATATTTCTTCAACTGAAATAGTTTTACAGATAATTCCAAATATTGTGACATATGGAATAGTAAAAAACAATTCTCAGTGACAGAAGAGTTTTGCTTTGACAGATGAGGCAAATGTTGTAGAAATTAATCATATAGTGTATCCCTTGAAACTAAGGGGCATATTTATAGTATGTTTGCACTGAATTAGCGTCCTTTTTTTAACTCTAATTCTGTACAAAACAAACTTCATATTTAAACTTTGGTGCTAGACCCGTCTAGTGCCAAATGTAAGGAGTTAAAGTCATTTTTTGGATGTGGAAACCTACCTTGCCTTCGTGAGATGCAAGGTAGGTGTTCCCATGCAGAAAATGACCCTATGGCCCCCTCCTCCCTCCCGTGCAAAAATGGTGCACAGGAGGGAGGAGGGGGTCAAAAAATAGTGCAAAGCTTGCTTTGCCCCATTTTTTAACACCTGGGTCAGGGCAGGCGTTAGGGGACCCGTGGGCCTATTTCCATGGTGGAACACCATGGAATAAGCCCAGAGGTGCCCTCCCCAGGCCCCAGGGACACCCCCACCCACACCAGAGGGACTGCAGAGGATGGAGGACCCCATCCCAGGTAAGTACAGGTAAGTATTTCATTTTTTTTTAAAGTGCCATAAGGGGCCCTGAAATGGGCCCCCATACATGGCACAGGGTGCAAAGGTCATGCCCAGGACCCTGGTCCCCTGTGCTGACCATTGGGGTGGTGGGCATGACTCCTGTCTTTTCTAAGACAGGAGTCATGCGGTATGGATGCTTTTGTGTCAGAAAATAACTATAGGCAGGTTAGTCATTTTTTTTCTCTAACCTGCCTAACATCAGTTTTTGGTGCAAAACCCCCTTCTTCCATACCGCCAGCCCCACCCGACTAACGTTTTTTTATTTTTATTCTAGCCTTACCTTTGCACCGGCTTGCACCATTCCATAAATATGGTCCCCGGCTGGTGCACAGAAATGGTGCAAGCCGGTGCTAAACTTTTTGATGCAAAACTGCCTCAGTGCATCAGGGCCTAAGTACTTTCAAAATGCTATCAAATGTTAATACTATAATTATGTATTGCAATGTCACTCCTTTGATAACACATATTTTCTTCACATACTAGTTGGAGGAGGCTGGCCTGGTTTGCAGTGAGTACCAAAGGTACTTACACCTTGTACCAGGTCCATTTATCCCTTATTAGTGAAATGTAGTCAGTGTCTAGCAGCCAGGCTGTCTAGGGGTAGCCATAGCTGATCAGCCAATGCTTATCTAGAAGACATGGAAAGCTCTTGCAATACCACTGTAGTCACACAGTACTCACACACATGAAAGAAAATACTCAGTGTTAAAACATTAAGGTACTTGCATAATCTTCTATCACGACTTCTTGTGTGTTTCAGGAAACTTACTGTGATTTACTCCTGTTTTCCTGGGCTGTGTGGTGGGTTCTATTGCTTTAATTTGGTGTTATCTTACACTTCCAGCGCCCTTGTACACAATACACTTGCATTGGTGGGAGACCGACTTTCGCATTCCACTATTTTAGTATATGGTTTGTGTTCCCCACAGGCCCATTGCAACCTATTGTGATTTTCACTGTTTGCACTGTTTTTCTAACTGTTTACTTACCTGTTTTTGGATACTAGTATATACATTTGTATATTACTTCCCTTACCTACTAAGGGAGTATAGTCGCTAAGGTATTTTTGGCATTGTGTCCTTCACTCGCGGGAGATTCCTTTCGTTCTTCTGGTGCAGGCTGAAGACAAGCGGTCCTCAGAGGATGCACAACCTAGAAACTGTTGCAGTTGCTGACAGAAGCTTGAAGATACAATGTTGCAGAAGTCATCTTTGCTTCTTTGTTTCATTTTCTACAGTCCCTGGAGGGTTCAGCTGCGGTTCCGTTGGTAGAAGATGAAGTAAATGATGCAGAGCATTCCTGCTGAAGTCTTGGGATCCGAATCTGAGGAAACACCCAAAGGAGAGACCCTAAATAGCCCTGAAAGGAGGATTGGTCAGCTACACAGGTAAGCACCTATCAGGGGAGGGCTCTGACGTCACCTGCTGGCACTTGCCACTCAGATGCTCCCAGAATGCCCCACCACCTTGGAATCCAAGATGGTAAAACCCAGGGACACTTTGCAGGAGCTCTGGGCACCACCCCTGGGGTGGTGAGGAACAGGGGAATGGTCACTCCCCTTTCCATTGTCCAGTGTTGTGCCAGAGGAGGGACTGGGGGTCCCTGAATTGGTGTTGACTGGATGAAGGAGGGCACCGTCTGTGCCCTTCAAAGTATTTCCAGAGACTCTGGGAGGCTACCCCCATGCCTGTAACACCTATTTCCAAAGGGAGAGGGTGTAACAAACCTCCCCCAAAGGAAATCCTTTGTTCTGACTTCCTGGGCTTGAGCTTCTCAAACATCAGGAGGGCAGAAACCTGTCTGTGAGGTGGCAGCAGCTGGAGCTGCCCGGAAAACCTCAGAAGGCTGGTATGGCAGTACTGGGGGTCCACTGTGGAGGGCCTGGGATTGTACCACTGTAGTGTGGTCAGTTTTATGTATCCTTTGCGCGTTAGCTTCAGGCTTTAGGCCTTTGTGCACTTTGCCCTGGATGTATTTTATTCTTTTGCTCGCAGCTTAGAGCCTCTGTGCACTTTGCTCTAAATGCTTTTTATTCGGCTTCGTACTGTTTTTTTTCAAATAACCAGTTCTACGGTCTTGTTTTATTTTTTATATCACACTGTTTAGCCTACTTCAGCACTGGAGTTCTCAATAACACATTCTTGTTCACTCTGTGCTTCAGTCAAGGATACAGTCTGGTACATTGCCGATAGACGTGGTAGGAGTTTAGTCTTTGGCATTCTTACGTAGGGACATTTTGTGATCACACTGACTTGTTAGTTATAAAAACACTTCCTTGTCCCAATACACGCAAGAGGGAGATTCCGACCAGGGAACCACAACTAGACGCTGACTGCCTCGTTGCAGATGCTGAACCAGATCACAGGCCTTTGCTCAGGCATGAGGGTTGATGGCTTCCCAGGGAATCTGAAAGGCAAGTTAGAAGTTTAACATGCTGTGCTCGAAATAGAACTTGCTGAGAGAGAGTAGAAATTGTTAACACCATGATAGCGTTATTCTTATGTTTCACTCTCCTCGTGACTATTTCAATCCTACTGTGTTGTATGGTTCTGGTTGTTGCGGCTCACGCCTTAATATCTAAAATGCAGTCGTTTTATTAAAACAATCTATAAAACTCAAACTGCCTTTGTCATTTGTATATGAGATCATACTGTAAATGGGAGAGCTGGTTTGGATCTGAGTGACCACGACTTCCCTGAGAAGTTCCAAAGATGTCATGCGCTCGGCTGCCCAATCATCTCTTCCCCTTGGGAGAAATGAGGCACTGCTAGTTAGCCGGAGCAAAACCGGATTTGGGGTGACAGTGGTCCTTCCAAGTGGGTAAGACTTAGTCCCCCACACCAGGAACAACCCTGCTACCTAGAAATCCAGTAGTCTCATTTAGGATAATGAGAGCCCACGCGACACCACCAATACTAGAATCAGTATTGGGGTAAAATTCCCAGTTGTTAGACACCTTGAATGGCCATATTTGGAGCTACCATTGTTAAGCTGGACATAGGTATTAACCTATGTCCAGTGCACACATAAAATGGGGTCCCTGCACTCATGAAGTCCAGGGAAATGGTCCTGGATGATGTGGGAGCACCTCTGCTAGTGCAGGTGTGCCCTCCACACAGGTACTTTGCACTCAGCCTGCAGGGTTTGAATGCCTGACATATAGTTAACTTATAAGTGACCTGGTGCACCCTGCCACATCTCCACTCATACCACCATGGCAATCAGAGCCGCAGAAGACCACCAGTGAAATTAGGAGCCACCTTTCCACCAGGGTTTCCATGATGGTAGCACAGCCACGAAAACGCTGGCGAAAAGGCTACCGGTGACAGGGAATTTCTTCCCTGTCACTGGTAGAAGACTTCCCCACCACCCCAGTAAGCACTAAACCCCCCCTCCAGACACAATGACACCTCCCCCACCCCCCTCCAGACACAGCGTCCTCCTCACCCTATCCCCCCGCAGACACAGTGCCCACTGCCACCACCCTTCCCTGCATACATGCACAAGCACACAGATACCAACACGCACCACGTATACACTCACCTACATTCACCTACACTTACATACAAGCACCCAAACACACATACTCACACCCATCCAAAAACGCATACTCACATGCAAACACTCATTCACCACAACATTCATACTCGCATACACACCCACATATACACTTACATGTGTATACACACACACTCGCTTCTACATTCAGACACGCATTCAGACACGCATTCAACCACGCATACACACATTCATGCAGACAAAACACACTCACACATGCACACACAACACCCCTCAACCCTTGTTTGACAATCAACTCACCTGGTCTGGGGAGGAGGTAATCCGCCAGGGAATAAGAATGGGCACTTCCACCTCTGGCAGCACCCCGCCAGCAGGACACCGCCAGTCCGTATTATTGCTCATAGCAAGACTACTGCTGGATTACCGCCCAAAGTGTGGTGGAAATCCAGCAGTACACGTAATACTGTGGGCTGCAGGCTACCAGCACTGGCTGTCTTAAGGCGGCTGTGGCTTTGGTGGTCTTCAAAGTCATAATGACCAGCTTAGTGTTTGGCAGACAGGATACACTGTCACAAACATAGTGATGTTACTTATCTGGCAAATCCTCGGACCATCTACTCAATAATGAATTGAGTCAACCATCCTCATTCCTACTGATTCCACCAACAGAAACCTTACTCAGACAACCCAAATGAGTATGATTTGTCAGAGTAAAGACACATCAGATTGTTCACCCTATTAAGAGTGCATCAGTTAATATCCTTTTTGTTCTGTCTGTCGGCGCCAGAGAAAACTTTTTGTCACAAACCAAAAATAAATAATGAATCCCATCCTAGAAGAAATCACCCAAGGTCATAATTGACTTGTTCATCAGAAACAAACTCCCACTTGAAGAGTTAGTTGTGAATAAGAAAACAGTTGGGCATGTAGCTGGCTAAAAGATGGTGGCAGCTGTCCAAACTTCCAGTGCCTTCAGCGAAGCTGCTTTGCAGTGATTCCTCTGCACTTGGCATGGGCAGTGCAGGGGGCCCCCTTGCCAGCACCCTCGCAATGTTCACTGTCTGCTTTGCACCCTGCACTCCTCAGCATTGCTGCCAGCTCAATTATGAGCCAGAGACAATGTTTTAGGTTTGTTTGCTGCTAGGCCAGTAGTTGGAAAATGGGGCTGGTGGGTAGGTAGCCACTATGGCAGCAACCTCCCAGTCAGAAGTTCGGCGGACGGTGTAAACCATCCACAGAACTCATAATCAACCCCAATAGTCCTGTATTTTGGTGGCAGGTTGACTGGCTGAGGTGGCAGAGGAGATGGCCTCCACGACCCTGATGGACCATTGGCTGCCTTGCAGGGTCAAAAGTGGGCCCTTTGCCTTTACTATTGAGATATCCTTAAAGATTATGGCCCTCATGTGCAAAGATTCCTTTTAACAGTGACATTTTACAATTCACAATTTTTGATTCCTTAACAAGAATGTACAAAAAAATAGGTTCAGTGAAAAGACACTAAAGGGGTCATTACAACATTGGCGGGCGGCTGTAACCGCCATGCGGCCGCCAATGCAGCCGCACTCCCGCGGTGCCCATTACAACATCCCCGCTGGGCCGGCGGGCGCAAACCTAGTTTACGCCCGCCGGCCCAGCGGGGATGCGGCCGCAACATAGGAGCCGGCGGTGTTGCGGCCGTGCGACGGGTGCAGTTGCACCCGTTGCGCATTTCACTGTCTGCTATGCAAACCACCAGAAACAGGCTTGCGGTAGGGAAGTCATAAACCCCAGGGCAGCGCTGCCCTGGCGGATTATCACCGCCGGGGCTAAAACGGCAGGAAACCGCCTGTTGGCGGTGCTCCCGTCGTTTTGGCCCTGCGGTTGTAATACCGCCAGGGTCATAATGCCACCTAAATTTTACCAAATTACCAAATGGAACTGTTTTTTATTAACTGACCTATGTACTAGTAGGTTGATTCTCAAAATGCAGAAATGTAGTGGGTCGCAATTTGACCTAACTCATTAATAAGCATGAGGTAGGTTGTACATTGTGACCCACTATGATTGGCTACATTTACTGGCATGGTGGATTGTTGGGGTGAGCAGACTACCATGTATGATATTGCTTTGAAATAAAGCAATGCACTTTTTAAATGCAGCTTGTTTTTCTCAAACTAAAAAGGGATGCGCTTGAAAAACAATTACACAAACGTTTTCTATGTGCATGCAGTTCTCTCACGGACCACTGCCTGCTCATAAAAATCATGTTTGTGAACACTTAGGAAGGGGAAGTGTCCCATTGGGATCCCTTCCCATTTGAAAATATCTTTCCACCTCCTTTGAAAATATTAATGCTGTGTGGCTGGATTAATAAATACCTTAAAGATTTGGGCCCATATTTATACCTTTTTACCTACTTATACCTTTTTACTGCATACTTTACACATGGCCTTTTAAGTTAAGCCTGACTGCTCAGTGCCAAGCTACCAGAGGGTGGTCACAGGATAATTTGGATTGTGTGTGATTTGCCCTGACCAGCGAGAGGGTCCTTGCTTGGACAGGGGGTAACCTGACTGCCAACCAAAGTCCCCATTTCTCATAGAGGTGTTGCATACACAACAACCCAGCTTTCATAGAGCATTGATATGGCATTCTCAATTCAAACCTCAAATTAGTTGATTGCAAGCGGGTTGTGCTGTTGTACTTTGTTAAAGCAATGTGCCAGATAATCCTAGCCCGCTGCAATATCTTGCCTTATAAGCCTTGCCCATAGAACCACCTTCTGAAAAAATGCCCCATGTATGTCTTTGGGCTAAGGCTAGTAAGCTGAGGTCAAGTTCTCCATGAGACTTATACATGTGTTACTTCACTTTTAACATGAGCTGCAAATATGGTTGTTGTCTCACAGTGGAAGTAGCTAGTTATGAAAGGTGGACAATGCAAATATCTACTAAAAACTATATACATCATTAAACAACATTCACATTCTCACATGACCAGTCCCAAGCCCGGCTGTCAAAAGAGAAGCTTATACTTTTGGCTTGCAACCCAACCAAAAGACATCCCTGATTTGCGGAGAGAGGAATCTCCTTCACGAAGATCTATGATGCCTTGTGGTGAAAACAATAGATCCCAGGAAACCACAAAGCTGATTCACCTGCTTTCTACTGAGGCCATCACCACTGGGACATGGAGCATGAGGACCATACACAAGATACGCAAGACAGCCAAAATGGCAGCAGAGGTGAAAAACTACAAGCTTGTCCTGCTTAGCATCAGTGAAACCAGATGGACACCGTCTAGACAGATACACCTGGCTCCAGGAGGAAAGCTGGTGTATTCTGGACACTTGAGAGTAGTACCGGTGCTATCACCAGCAGCCAAGAGAACTCTGAATGGACAGGAAGCCCGCAGTCCCAGAATCATCACAGAGACCTGCTGCAGAAAGAAAACAAGGATTGACATGTATTTTATCCAATGCTATGCACCAACAAATCATAGCAAAAAAGAGGAAAAAGAACACAACAGGCTCCAGCCCATCCTGCAGAAATGCCCTGGGAGAGACATCACCATACTGAGGGAGGAACTCAGGGCCAGATGTAGCAAGATATGCTTTTGCGATTCTGAAATTGCGACTCGCAATTTCAGAATCGCAAAAGCATATGCAGAATGGTCTCTCAGACACCTTCTGCGACTCGCTATGGGGTCGCAAAGACCCACCTCAGCAATAGTCATGATAGTCACCTCAGCAATAGTCGCATTTTGCGCCCCTATAGCGAGTCCCTGCACTCACAGGGATGGTGGCCTGCTGAAGTCAGCAGACCTCCATGCCTGTGACTGCTTTTTAAATAAAGCTGTTTTTTTTTTCATTTTGCAGCCCGTTTTCCTTAAAGGAAAACGAGTTGCAAAATGAAAAAAAATACCGAAACCATTTGGTTTCGTTTTTTAAGAGTAGGCAGTGGTCCATAGGACCACTGCCCGCTCTGATTTTTTTTTTTTTTCGACATTCACAAAGGGGAAGGGGTCCCATAGGGACCCCTTCCCTTTTGCGAATGAGTTACCACCAGTGTGACACTGGTGGTAACTGCGAGTTGCTTTGCGACCGCATTCGCGGTCACAAAGCAATTCTGAATTGCGATGCGAGTCGGAAATAGGAAGGGAACACCTCTTCCTATTTGCGAGTCGCATTCACAAATTGCGAGTCGGTACCGACTCGCAATTTGTGAATGTGCATTGCGTTCAGCCGTTTGCATGGCGCAAACTGCGGTTTTCGCAGTTTGCGACATGCAAACGGCTTGCTACATCTGACCCTTAATTCCAAGACTGGAGGCAACAACACCATGTACAATAAAGTAATGGGCAACCATGACCTTGGCAAAATGGATGAGAATAGTGAAAGACTTGCAGACCTCTGTGTCCTGAACAGCCTGGTGATAGGCTGCAGTGTATTCCCACACAAAATAATATACAAGGGAACATGGGTGTCACGAGACCATTCAACAAAGAATCAATTCAATCATATCTGCATGGCCAAGAAGTTCTGAAAGTCCCTTTGTCGTGTAGGCTCTCATAATTCTAATGAGGCTATTGGATTTCGAGCTGCAGGATCACCTGCAGTGTGGGAGACTGAGTCTGACCCACTACAGGTGATACCTGTCGCTCCAATAGTTGAGAAGAAAAATGTGGTTTCAGGACCTCATCCACCATGTTCAACTGTTGATTTTTCAGGAAGAAAATTGCCATGTATTAATAAAAAGAACGTTACGACGAACCCAATCCAAAGTAGGAAAGCTAGTACAGTCAAGGAAAGCCACAGATAGTTCCATGGAAGAATAAAATACGTTGTTTTAAGCCAAGTTATCAGCTTACGTGTTTTTGACAGTTCAGGTGTTGAAGTCATCGTTGATGTTGGCAAAGTGTCCAGAAGTAGTTTGTGCAAAAACTGGAGATGTGCTAGTAGGTGGTGTTGGTGTTTCCTGCGGTGGCACAGAATAAATGGCACCGTCCGTCTGTGTTGAAGTTGTGTCAAATCGATCAATTATTTCTGTATTATTTGATGTCAGTAGAACTAATGCAAGATCATTTTCCACCTCCCCCCCCCCACAACCTCAAAGAGGTGTCAGTGTTGTTGCTTCTAACTTGTAGAGGAACTTCTTGACCAGTAAGGAGAGAGATTCGGGAACTACTGGTTGTTCCTTTTGGTCGGCAGTGCAGGATCGGCCACATGGTGTGGATGACATTGTCGATGGAGACAAAACGATTTTCTTTGGCACCTGCCAACGGTGGTAGAATGACAGTTCTGGTACTGTGTATTCCTAAGACTGGGACTGGTGCACGATAAGAAGGACCAAATTCCTTTTTCACAGCAACCTTTTCATGTACTAGATCCCTCACTCTAGGAATCCTGCCAGTAGGAGCTACAAGTACATCCTTAATTCCTATGGAGGCAGCACTGGCAGAAGAGTTGTCGTCACAGAACTGTTGTAATTTTTGTAAGACAGTGACACGATCATTTATGTCAAAAGTTGTTTCTGCCGCCTCCATGCCAGGACCATCAAGATCTGGTACCTACATTTGAGTTCCGAACAGGCACTTATATGAAGTACGACCCCCCAGGAACCTTCTAAGCAGATTATTAAGTGTTCTCTGGACTTCATACAAGTGGTGAAGCCAACTATGACCCATACCTAAGACTCTGGCTGGTAAGGAGTGCCTTAATTCTCGGTTTAATCTTTTCCCTTGGGATGAAATGGAGATGAGTACTGAAGTTGGACCCCCAACGAAGCCATGGCGTCCCTGAATGCCCTTGCGGGGAAAGCAGGGTCCTGGTCCGAGTGGAAAGCTGCAACTGCATATGTACCGATAAAGACTCGCACATCTTTGATAACAGTCCAAGCGTCAGCCGTGCGTTCTGGCTACACCCATAGAAATCTTGGGCAGGAGTCAACAGTGACTAGAATGTATTTGTATGCACTATCCGGGGTCAGGGGACAGCAATGGTCCAAGTACACACATTGTAAAGGTTTGTTTGAAATTAGGAGGGGTGTCTTTGGTGGGCGCTTAGCAGTGGAAACTTTAAT
Source organism: Pleurodeles waltl (assembly GCF_031143425.1). Taxonomy (NCBI): domain Eukaryota; kingdom Metazoa; phylum Chordata; class Amphibia; order Caudata; family Salamandridae; genus Pleurodeles; species Pleurodeles waltl. Next base: position 540,138,526 of record NC_090437.1, read on the forward strand.
TCGTTGGCAGATGTCACAACAAAGGACATACTGCTTGGCCTCTTTGTATAGGCCTGGCCACCAATTTACGGGCTTGTAGCAATGATATTGTAGACCCCACATCAGCATGGGCAGTTGCTACCCCCTCATGCGCTGCTTTAATCAACTCTGGTCTTACATCTTTGTTGGGAATATCTTGCAACCCTATGCCTGGTATCTTAACCTCAGTGTTTAGGCAGCCTCCCATTCGGTAGGACTATTAGCAGGAAATGCTTTTGCATCAGCAGTAGCTTTCAGGTCAACCAATATATCTTCGTCTGGTTTCGCACTTAAGCGAGTTACTGCAGCAACAGTGGCCGTAGCTACTGCTTACTTTGCGACTTCATCAGCCAGTGTATTCCCAAGCAATGTATAATCCAATGCGCTAATGTCCAATTACAGGTACAACATGGACGTTTGATAGCGTTTCCTGCAGATCCGCTACCACCCCCCACAGAAGTCTGTGTTTGATGGTGTTGCCTTTAGAATCTCTGAACCCATTCTGGCACCAATAATGCAGGTATTCATTGAAGGACTGGACACAATATTACGAATCACAAACAATCAGCGTTAACTTTTCAGGATCCGTATGTTACAGTGCCATAACCAGAGCTTTTAGCTCTGCTAGTTGTGCTGTGCAATCCCCTAGGGTTTGCATGAATGTATGTTGGGGACAGAATTTACTATCCTCTATGTAGCCACTTACAACTGTGCAAGCAGCGGAGTAGTGATGCTTTGTGCCAATTGCAGGTTGTGCATAGCCATTGGCGTGCATGACTCATTGATACTGATCAATAGGCAGTGCGTTTGCAGGAACTGGGTATTTTAGTTAATATTGCAAAAATTCTTGAGTTTGTAATTTTGGGTCAAACATGTAGTCTACATCAGTGGCTGTCAAAGACGAGGCCCATTGTAGCCAACATGGATGTAATGCTTTAGCATTAGGAACACTGGCTTTTGTGACAGTCTCAAGGGATGGGATGGGAGAAACAACTATAATGTGTTTGCCTGGGCTAGAGGTCTTTCTTTATTGACAGCCATCTGTACAGCAGGCAGAATTTTCTCAGTGGGAGCAAAGCGTTGTTCTGCTGCCGAGTACAAATGTGATTTGTATGCAATTGGGAAGGTCTCACCGTCATTAAGGTTACATAGGTGAAACCAATGCCACCAGCAATTACTCTGATGACCAAGTGTGTTTTATTGTCCCTTGTGTGTAGATGTTGTGCTGCAAGCATGTCTGTCTGCAGGTCTCTGAGAATGCGTGTGTGTTTGACTGTTCAAAATTTACTTGGAAAGTCAGTATATATTAAGTCATATAAAGGTTTTATGCGTGTTGCATAATCTGGTGTAGTGAATCGTAGTTTGTTTTAATGGGATAACAGGAGTTAGCTTAGCCTTTGGCTTGCAGACTTGTGCCCGTCACCTAGTAGTTTTTACCCTACTTAGCTTGCTCTGTCTTAGACCATTTATTTAATTAATTCTTCTAAGATGGCTGCCTGGTTTATAGTTAGGCCCTTTTGTTTGGAGTTATGTTATTAGTGTCACCGTGCTAAGGCGTCAACTCATGCGACAAAGACAAACAAACTGTAGGTGCTCATTAGAAATTACCGTCCCTAGCATGCGGTATTATCTCTTGTTTTGGAACAACCTACATCAGTGGTCCAAGTAGATCTGTATAAATACATCACACTTTAGACAGATAATTATAGGGATTCCGACCAGATACCATCACTACTATCGATGCTGCACGTCGCATTGACGCTGACCCGGACGTCGTATTCTTCCAAAGTCTGAGCTGGAGACCTCATTTCAAGGTAAGGAGGGTAGGGGGTTCCTTCCTGGGACATGGCATTGGCAGATTAGGTTTAACATACCCAGCTCTCCTCTAGGTAGAAGTTTAGGCCTATTTTGTTACATAATAAACACTTCATGTCTTTCCATACTAACGCAAGATGGTGGGGGTCTTCATAATCATGACTCTCGTGCTTACAATTCTATTTCTTGCACTGTTCATTATCCTAATCATTGCAGCCCATGTGATTTACTGCATTGTATTAAATAAAAACGATTGAAACATTACTGCATCTTCGTTATTGCCTGTGTTTGGTTGAGACATGATATATCTGTGAGAAAGGGATAATCTCCGTTTAACTACGACACTCCCTGAGATGTCATACTTCTGAGTCCATGTGTAACTGCTGCCTCAAATCACCTTTAAGTGTTTGGGTTTTTGGTGAGGTACTGCTAGTGAGCCGGAGGGGTTGGAATTACAGTTTTGACTTGTTGTAGGATAGGCATAGTCCCCTACAAACATAATTACTGTCATCCTTGAACCAGCAGTCTTGACCAGAGCAAGAGTCCAAACTACAACACTGGAATGTAAGTTCTGTCAAAATTTAGGAAACCCAATAAAGATTGGAGTTTTTTAATTATATTTGCTAAGAATTGTGGCACTAGGCTCTTTCCTTTACTTGATAGCTCATATCCCAGAAACAGGACGCTGAGGAAGGCTATTTTTGTTTTGTTTTTAAGTTGAATTTCTATCCAAATTTAGCAAAGCCCACAACAATAAGGGCTACCCGTCTTAAATGTTGTAGCAATTCATCATCTGTGAGCTAAATATCATCCCCATAGGACAATGCTTCGGGGTCAATGTCATGCAGAATTGCAGTCACACGAGGTACGAACAGTCCTGGACTGTTCTTGTATCCCTGGGGTAAACAACAGATTTTTTTCTGGGACCCTAGTGCGCTGAAGCTTGTTAAGTCTCTACTTTCAGGAACTATATTTTGGCAGAAGAAACCAGTGTTGTTTTGTATTTTTTGTGCTCTATGTTGTTCATTAGTGTTGTGCTATGTGAGTTTTGTATAGCATATGTGTGTGTATGACTGATTAGGTGTCTGTAGTCTAATACTACTCTGTATGAATGGTCTGGTTTAGCCAGTGGGAATAAAGGCTTATTCATTGGGGAGACACAACTTTCAATTACGCCCGGGTACTCCAGTTGTGTGAGAATTTCTCCCACGGGTGCTTTTGCATCATGTTTTATTGGATACTGAGGTTGAGGTTGGGGTTGATTTTTAATAGGAATTACATGGTAGGGGGAATCTTTATCACATCCTACGTGGTTTCTGATATAACGCGGGTGACACCAATGCCCAATTGATGGCGTAGGATTCTGCGAGTTCCTCCGGAACAAGGGGCAAGAAAGAAGGCTAATAACATCTTCCCCATATGTGTAGCTACGGACAAAATCAGGTGGCAAATCTTGTTCGGCCAACAAAACATCATATATATTCACTACACAATCCCAAAAGATCGCATCTATTGTGCGTTCAATGTCTCCTTCTAACTGTACGTTACTTTGTGCACCCTCTCAGGAATGGAGACACGCATATCCGCGGTTTCTACTTGTAGAAAGTCATCAGATGCTTTCACCTCCAGATGCTCTACAAAGACTCCAGCGTTGTCTAGCTGTGCCAGTGCCCACTTCCTGTTCTTCAAAAGGACCCTCTTCTTGAGTGGCATGTCGAACTGCAAATGCTGCCACCTTTTTCTTTTTAAATTGAGATTTTTGTTGGATAGGTTTCTCTTCCTTTTTAACGGAAACCTCTGTTGAGCGTTGTGATTCCTGGCTCAGTTTCATGTACTCTGTTGTTCGCTCTGATTGGTGTGTATCAGTATATTGATATCTGTCACACATTTTTATAATAGCTCTATTCCTGAGATTATATCTATTCTGTGGGGTCTCCGTACGTGGAGATTCTCCCCTTTCTTTTTTAGGAGTTTGTTGTTTTTTTCCCAGCGTGTCTTATTACCCTCAGGAGCTTGTTTGGAAAAATCTTTATTAGATTTGCCTTGAAATTGTGGTTTAGCTGGTCTGGCCCCTAGACTATAACAGCCAATACTAGAGTAGGTCTCTGTGATAATCTTTGGCAACTCACGTTCTTGATCCTGTTGAGGAACATCCCGGAGCCGCATGCATACCGCTAGTGTGACCGCTTCCCCTTTAAGGTTACTTAAAATAATTGAGGACACTGTAGCAAAGTTGCCCATTAATTGTATCCCCACGTCTAGGGCCAGGGCAGCCCCGTATTTATCTTGAATTTGTTTCAACACTTCCGGTAAGTTGGCAAGAGTCTGTGTACCGTGTGCAGTAGTATGGAGCGCGGCAAATACCGTGCCCCATGTATTACAGTTATCTACTGTGGGGACCATCCCAAATGGCAAGCACATTGTTAGAATTCTATGTTTATCCTGAGGTCCCGTATGGGGTAATACTGCTTCGAGTGCATTTATTTTTTGAGCTAACCAAAACGGAATTTCTTCTTGTTTGGCGGGTACTTTACCCATGATCAAATGAACAGTCGCAGGATTAATGCCTGGTGTTACTGCATGTGGTTGCGCTGGAGCAGCATGTGCTGAGTTTGTATTCAATGTTTCCATAAAAAATTGTACTAGAAGTCTGTATATTTCTGTCAGCTCAGTATATAAGCGACAAACTTTAGCTACTGCTGTTTGCTACTGCAGGCTGTGGTGCATAAGTAGCCAATAAAGGTCAGGTAGGACTATCATTACTTCGAGGACCTAATCTAACTGGTAAAATTGTGTGGGGTAGGGCGCCATCAAGCCATTTATTATGTTCTTGCTAAAAAGCTCCATGTGCACCAACAATAAATGTGACTGGACCCACCTGGGCCGTTAGGCCATTTGCCAATAAATGTGAAATCAGGGGTTGTCTCATACTGACTGCAATTGATACCTGTTGTGGATTTGGCATATTAGATGATAGATTTGTTCAGAGATTAGCACACCAAATGGGGATTTTCCTTTTAGAGTTCAAGCTTGAACAACATCCTGCATCAGATAGGGGTTTCCTATTTAGCTGAGGAGGAAAACCTCAATACCACGAACGTGTCCGTATATAATACTGATGTGTCTTTGTATATAGAGAGACGGAGATACTCAGGAGGACCCGAAAATTAGATCCTGACCAAACGTTGGTGGCACCATGTCGCGTAGGGTCTCATTATTCTAATAAGACTACTGGATTTCGAGCTGTAGGATCGCCTGCGGTGTGGGAGACTGAGTCTGATCCACTACAGGTGACGCCTGTCGCTCCAATCTGGGTTTTGCTCCAGCTAATTAGCAGTGCCTCATCTCTACCCAAAGACAGGGATGATTGGGCAGCGGAGCGCATGTTATACTTGATTTCTCAGGGAAATCGTGGTCACTCAAGTCTCATCCATTTCTCTTGATTACATTGGTGTCACATACACAATTACAAACAGAGGCAGTATATGTTTCAATAATATTTTAATAAAGGAACTGCATTTAGATAGCAAAGCATGGGCTGCAATAACCAGGACGATACACCATGACAAGATTAAAATTGTGACAATGAGAGTAAAGCATAGAAATAACGCTACCATATAGTCACTAGAGTCAATGGACTAATTCCTACCTAGGCTATAACAGAGCACGGCGTGTTAAGCTCTAATTCTGCCCTTCAGGTTCCCCTGGGAAGACATCATCCCCCATACCTCAGCAAAGGCCTGAAGTCTGCATAAGCAGCTGTAGCGAAGCATTCCGCAATCAGCGTTCAGTCATGGTTCTCTGGCTGGAATCTCCCTCTAACGTGTAAGGGACAGGGAAGTGTTTTTATGATAAAACAGCTGATGTTCTGAGAAAATGTCCCTACGTAAGGATGTGTGTTTTAATATGAATGTCAAAGACAAAACTTGTACCACATTCATTGGCAACCTATCTTACTGCAGCCTTGAAAGAAGCACAGAATGAGCAAGAATGTCTTGTTTGAGAACATAGTGCTGGCCTGGGCAAAAACAGTTAGACAGACATAAATAAAGCAAGACCACAAAAATGGCTATTATAACAATAATAAAAAAAGCCAAATAAAATATATATAGGATAAAGTGCACAGCAGCAGGCCTGGTATGCTAAAATAATGTGCATGGATTTATGACTAAAATAGCTACACAACACCTTCAGGATGTGAGAATGATGAGCGGAGCAGGTGTGGCGTCATAGTTCACCTTGTCATGGCCCGGGTTAAGCTAATGCTGAAGAATGCATGGATGGAACCAACAAACAGAGACCAGTGATATAACACCATCCTCCTCAAAGATTCACATAAATGGAATGAAGACTCGGTCACCTTCAGTACCACATTTCAAGCCTTGCAAGAACTAGAAAGTGATAGAGAGCCAGTAGAAAGTAAGTGTGTGAGGATCAAAGAAAAGGTGACATCAACCTGCCAGGAAATACTGAGTCCCAAGAAACCCTAGAAAAACTAGCACTTAACATTAGTCAAACAAGAGCAAAAAAAGCAAAAGCTCAGATGGAGTATTCCAACAATGAAGCAGAGAGCAGACAAACAAAGTGTCATTGATGGTCTTGCCACAAAACCCATGAAGCAGCAAACCATGGAAACTTGCTAAGGCATAATGAGGAAACTCTCCAATATGTACCTCAAGCCAGAAAAACCTGTTAAAGACACAGCTGTAAACATATTCATGGATAATGAAGGGAAACAGCGAAGATGGCTGTAACTCTTTGAAGAACTGCTGAACCAACCTGTGCCACAGTTTCTACCAGGCACAAAGCCAGCTGACACAGACTTGCCAATCAACTGAAGCAGACCAACAAAGGAGGAAATATAGTGAGCCATCAAACAGCTGAGAAAAAGGAAGACAGCAGGACCTGACAAACTTCCTGCAAAGGCACTGAAGGCAGACTGTTAGACTTGGCGTCCTTGGCGTAGTCTCTCTTAACTTTTTGCCTCTGTTTCCCAGGTTGTTGATGTCTGCTGGACTCTGTTTTGGCTGTTTTTGCTACTCCTGGCACTTTACCACTGCTATCCAGTGCTGAAGTGCAAGTGCTCCTATACAAAATGTGTATGTAATTGGTTAATCCATGGTTGGCATATTTGATCTTCTGATATGTCCCTAGTACAGTGCACTAGAGGTACCCAGGGCCTGTAACTCAAATGCTACTAGTGGGCCTGCAGCACTGCTTGTGCCGCCCACAATAGTAGCTCTGTAAACTTGGCTCAGACCTGCCACTTCAGTGTCTGTGTGTGCAGTTTTAAACTGCAAATTAGACTTGGCAAGTGTACCCACTTGCCAGGCCTAAACCTTCCCTTTTCTTACATGTAAGACACCCCTAAGGTAGGCCCTAGGTAGCTCCAAGGGCAGGGTGCAGTGTATGTTTAAGGTAGGACATATGCCTTTAAATATGATTAAAGTTTAGATTCCCTTTGGGAGTGGATAGACGTGTGCATTTTGTGGTCTCAGGGCTCACAATTTAAAAATACATCTTTTAGTAAAGTTGATTTTAAGATTGTGTGTTTAAAAATGCAGTTTTTCGAAAGTGAGCATTTTCTTGCTCATACTATTCTGTGACTCTGCCTGTTTGTGGATTCCCTGTCTGGGTCAGTTTGACAGTTGGGCTGTTTGACACAAAGGGAGCTGGGGGTGTAGCCTGCATATGCTGATGAGCCACCTATGCTAGGAGGGAGGAGAGGAGTGGTCACTTCCACCTGAAAGGGCTGTGCCTGCCCTTACACAATAGAGTCTCCAACCCCCTGGTGTGTGTCTGGGGCCTGGCCTGGGCAAGGCAGGATTTCAAAAACAAACGAGACTTTTCTTTAAAGTAAGCCTACTTCAAAGAGCAGAATGGGTATAAGAAGGGCACCCAAAACCACAGACTATAGATCACTTCTGGAAAGCAAGAAGAACCTCTGCCCGGAGAAGAGCTGAAGAACTGAGGAAGAAAAGCTGCCCTGCCTGTGACTGCTTTGTGGAGCTATCCTGCAGTTGCTGCTTCTGCCTGTGCAGGGGACAAAGACTGGACTTTGTTGTGCATTCCTGCTTGTGAAGAACTCTCCAAGAGCTTGAAACTGAGCTTGCCTCCTGTTGTTGAAATCTCAGGGCCATCAAAGACTTCCCCTGCCAGCACGTGGACTCTCTGCTGAGACTCCTGCCCTGCCAAGTGGTGCCCTATCCAGTTCCTGGGGCCTTGACAGGAGAAGCTGGCAGGCTAAGGTTGGAAATTCACACACAGACCGCCATGCAGGGACATTTTCGACGCAATCTCATGAGCGCGGCTGTAAAACGATGTGCCCCCGGCTTCGCGGCTGATATCGATGCTCCGCCTGCAGCGCATCTGCAAAATCAATGCATGCGGCTAGAGAAATGATGCCCGGCATTGCAGAAGGAGGCTGCAATGATGCAACATCGCTGGGCTCAGAAAAACAACGCAGGCCTGCCCAAACCCGAGGTGTTTTGTCCGGATTGATGCATCTTTCTCCTGCAGAGAAAGAAACGACGCACACCGATTGGACCAGAGAAGGAAAAACGACACATGACCTCGCTTGTGGGTGAGAAATCAACGCACCGCAAACCTTCTTTGACGCACACTCGCCTGTGTGTGTTATTTTGACGCTACCAAGGTACTTTTCAATGCTAACAGTGTTAGCATTGATCTCTCAAGGATTTAAGACTCTTTTTGCTTTTTAATTTATAACTTGACTTGTATATGTTGGATTTTTGTCATTTTGGTCTTGTTTTGTTTAGAAAAATATTTTCTATTTTTCTAAACCTGTGTTGTGTCATTTTGTAGTGTTTTCATTAAGTTACTGTGGGGGTCATTCCAACCCTAGCGGTCGGTGATAAAGCGGCGGCCAACCCGCCAACAGGCAGGCGGTCAAAAAAATGGAATTCTGACCCTGGCAGGAACCGCCAACACTGGCCGCCACTTTAACAGTCCGACCGCTACGGCTGGACAGACAAACAGCGCGGCGGTCACCGCCAACAGGCAGGCGGCAGACAATGTACCGCCCACCCTATCACAACTCACCAATCCGCCACCTTTTCCGGGGTGGGAGCCCCGCCGATAAAAACATGGACTACGAACGGGAAAACGCTCACCTCTACACACTCCAGGACAGCATGGAACCCGAATTAAACATCATACCAGCTATTGTCTACCTGCTCATCTACCACGAGTACGAACGCCGGCGCAGACGACAACGGTGAGTACTGCACCTACGACACAGGGGAGGGGGGAGGAGGAAAGCTTACGGGCACACACATACGCCATACACCCACCCCCGACCCCAAATACCTACACACCAATGCAGAGCAACAAGTCAGAGTGACACCCCCCAAACCCACCGGGATAATGCAAAGACACAAATAAAATGATCTTTAAAATATATGTATAATATAGCTCCATTGAAGTTATGGGAAATATGCAATATGAAAGATACAAAATAATGAATGAACATAGTAAAAAATATATACATAGGCAATAAGTCCTGCCCATTCTGTCAAAGTTCCATAGTCCGTGGGCCAATGTGCACAAACACAGGGGCAAAGCCCACACAGGAGACCAGATACCATTGGAGAGAACACTGCTTGGGCATCAGATGATAAAACTACAGGCACCTCAGGGGGAAGGGAAGGGGGGGCACCTCAGCCACATGAGTCCACGACGCCAGATCCACGAGGGGCCTCCATGCCCACTGTGCCATCCTGGGGATTGCAGAGCCACAGTCTCACAAGTCTCCACAGTGGGTGGCTTGCCCACTGTGCCATCCTGGGGAGTGCAAAGCCACAGTCTCACAAGTCTCTACAGTGGGTGGCTTGCCCACTGTGCCATCCTGGGGAGTGCAAAGCCACAGTCTCACAAGTCTCTACAGTGGGTGGCTTGCCCACTGTGCCATCCTGGGGAGTGCAGAGCCACAGTCTCACATGTCTCTACAGTGGGTGGCTTGCCCACTGTACCATCCTGGGAAGTTCAAAGCCACAGTCCATCAGATGGATTACCGACTCCACTGTTAATGGAGGAGGCATGGTGCCCAGAGTGCTTCGTGAAGCCCTGCTCGACACAGAACCGGCACTGTCAATGGGCCAGCGGTGCTTGAGACGGCGGTGGCCAGCGGAGCGGTGCTTGACAGGAAGGGCCCAGCGGAGCGGTGCTTGACAGGAAGGGCCCAGCGGAGCGGTGCTTGAGACGGCGGTGGCCAGCGGAGCGGTGCTTGAGACGGCGGTGGCCAGCGGAGCGGTGCTTGACAGGAAGGGCCCAGCGGAGCGGTGCTTGAGACGGCGGTGGCCAGTGGAGCGGTGCTTGACAGGAAGGGCCCAGCGGAGCGGTGCTTGACAGGAAGGGCCCAGCGGTGCGGTGCTTGAGATGGTGGTGGCCAGCGGAGCGGTGCTTGAGACGGCGGTGGCCAGTGGAGCGTTGCTTGACAGGAATGGCCCAGCGGAGCGGTGCTTGACAGGAAGGGCCCAGCGGAGCGGTGCTTGAGACGGCGGTGCCCAGCGGAGCGGTGCTTGAGACGGCGGTGGCCAGCGGAGCGGTGCTTGACAGGAAGGGCCCAGAGGAGCGGTGCTTGACAGGAAGGGCCTAGCGGAGCAGTGCTTGAGACGGCGGTGGCCAGCGGAGCGGTGCTTGACAGGAAGGGCCCAGCGGAGCGGTGCTTGACAGGAAGGGCCCAGCGGAGCAGTGCTTGAGACGGCGGTGGCCAGCGGAGCGGTGCTTATCACGGTGGGCCCCTGTTCAGCAGTTCTTGTCACGGCGGGCCCCTGTTCAGCGGTGCTTCTCACGGCGGGCCCCGGTTCAGCGGTTCTTCTCACGGCGGGGCCCTGTTCAGCGGTTCTTGTCACGGCGGGCCCCTGTTCAGTGGTGCTTCTCACGGCGGGCCCCTGTTCAGCGGTTCTTGTCACGGCGGGCCCCTGTTCAGCGGTTCTTGTCACGGCGGGCCCCTGTTCAGCGGTTCTTCTCACGGCGGGCCCCTGTTCAGCGGTTCTTATCACGGTGGGGCCCCTGTTCAGCGGTGCTTCTCACGGCGGGCCCCTGTTCAGCGGTTCTTGTCACGGCGGGCCCCTGTTCAGCGGTGCTTCTCACGGCGGGCCCCAGTTCAGCGGTTCTTGTCATGGCGGGCCCGCGGGGCCCTGTTCAGCGGTTCTTCTCACGGCGGGCCCCTGTTCAGCGGTTCTTGTCACGGCGGGCCCCTGTTCAGCGGTGCTTCTCACGGCGGGGCCCTGTTCAGCGGTTCTTGTCACGGCGGGGCCCTGTTCAGCGGTGCTTGTCCTGTGATTCTAGGGAGCCAGACCTGGCCAAGACTTCCCGCTCACTCGCCATCCGACATTGCGGTCGCGGGGCCCTCCTGTGATGGAGTCCTGGGCCCGTGGGTGTCGTCCGTCACAACCGGAATGGGGCTCGCCTGCTGACTGACTTCTCCGCCCTGCTGCCCTTGCCCTCCTTCGCTGAAGCTCTGTGGCCCTTGCCTCCCTCTGATGATGTGGCAGGTGACGGGGCAAGGCTACTGTCCTTGGTGGCAGCCGTCTCAGGCTTGTCGCGCCGGCCCTTAGTTTTTTTTGTCCTCTTCCCAGGGGGTGGGCTGGCTGTCCCCTTGCTGCTGGCCGATGTTCCTGCCCTAGGAGCTGGTGGACTCCAATAGCCCTGCACTATGGTCATAGTAGATGCAGGGCTGGTGGTGGCTGAGGTGCTTTTTTTACTCTTACCAGATGGAGGGGGTGGGTCAGTGGTTGGAACGAGGTCAAAGTTGGAAAGGAAAAGCACTTTGGAAGGACAGGGACAGGTAGGTGTAGTGGGTATGGGAGTGGAGGAAGAGGATGTGGTTGTAGGAGAGTCAAGTGTGCTGTCTTTGGGTGCAGGTGCTTGTGACGAAGGCTGTGGTGAGGTGGATGGCTGTTGGGTGGGTGGCTGCCTGCGTTTGTGTGGTTTGGAAGAGGGGGTGACAGACACACTGGGAGAGGACACAGGGGACGTGTAAATGGCAGTGGGGGTGGTGACTGCACGTGTGCGGACTGTAATGGAGGGTGTGCTGGTGATGGAAGTACTGGCTGATGGTGGTGTGCATGCAGGTGTGAGTGGAGACGTCACAGGGAGGGAGGAGGGAGATGAGGAGGTGGGGGACACAGAGGTGGTAGTGACTGTTGGCATGTCTGCATCTGGATGTTGCTTGGGTGAATGCTTGTGGGATCTGTGGTGCTTATGTCTGGATGAGCTGCCCTTGGGTGTAGAGGTGTGTGCAGGCTGGTCTGATGGTGTGGATGGGATAGGCAGAGGAACAGGAGACTGGGACTGGGTGGAGGGAGTCAGAAGAGGGAGGCTGGAGACAGGGACAATGGCTGCCGTCAGTGCTGAGGCCAGAGCGTTGAACGATCGCTGATGGGCAGCCTGACCTGAATGAATGCCCTCCAGGTATGCATTGCTCCGATGCACCTCCCTTTCTACACCCTGGATGGCATTCAAAAGGGTAGACTGCCCAACAATGAGCGTCCTGAGGACGTCAATGACCTCTTCACTGAGGGCAGCAGGGGAAACTGGGGCAGGGCCTGAGGTGCATGGGGCGAAGGAGATGCCCGCCTTCCAGGGCGAGCGGGCACGGAGCGAAGGCTGAGGGGCTGCTGGGAGGGCGGCGCTGGTGCGCTGGGTGGCGGCTGTACCTGTTGTGGCGGTGGGCACGGATGTTGCCGCCACCGCAAGGGAGCTCCCTTCCGAGGACGTGTCGGTGTCACTGACGTCTCCACGGGTCCCCGTTGTGGAGCTCCACTCGCCCTCCATCTCACTGGTGTACTCGGAGTCTGTTGCATGGCCCTCCGGGGCCATGTGAGATGCAGCTCCCTTGTGTGCCGATGCCACTTCTCCTCCACCTGATGATGCTAATGCACACATGAACAGGAAGACAAAGAAAATGGGGGGGGGGAGAAATGAAGGCAGGTTGAGTGCATGCATTGGCAACACCGTTGGTGGAGAGGACAGACACAGAAGCCCCCTGCACTAGGCCGCGCAATCGGGGTACACTACTCAGTTATTGTGACTAGGCCTACAGGTCTATGGACGACAAATGCACACATGGGTGAGGCCGGACCATGGATAGCTGTACTTGGCACCCTACAGAGGTGGGGGCGGGGGCACAGGGCCACGCCTAACGGAGGGGCCTAGCCTACAGAATGCGCCCTGGCCTACAGATAGCCACAGCCCTCCTCCCCCACCCAGACACCTTCACTGCGCGCAAAGATAGTAGAATGTGCTGATACTCACCCCCTTGTGTCTGCTGTGATGTCCTCACGCGCCCATCCAAATCGGGGTAGGCCACCGCCAGGATCGGGGACATCAGGGGGGTCAATTGACGGCTGGCACCCCTCCTACGTTGGGAGGCCATCCCCAGCAGAGACTCAGCGGTCTTTCTGGTCCCGTGGCGGATGTCCTCCCACCTCTTTCGGCAGTGGGTGCCCCGTCTGTTGTGGACCCCCAGGGCCTGGACGTCCTTGGCGATGGCATGCCAAATGTCGATCTTCTGATGGGCGCTGACCTATGTGACATGTACAGGGTGGTAAAGGAAATCTCATTACTTTTCTGCCTGGTCAATGTGAGTGGCCCCCCCCTCCCCAACCTTGCCATGTGGCACATGCTCTCATCTTTCGTGCGTTGCACTCCTCATTCGCTCGCCTCCCCACCATCTTACATACACCCCACTCAACACAGGCATAGCCCATTCAACGTGCACCCTGTGTACTGACCTGTTGGTCTGGAGGACCGTAGAGTAGCGCATACTGGGGGAGGACCCCATCAACAAGTTTCTCCAATTCTTCGGCAGTGAAGGCAGGGGCCCTTTCCCCAGTCGCAGCAGCCATTGTATCTCCCAGACCGAGGTCACAGCAGCACTTGCAGTATAGGTCCTCTCCTGTGGATGATCAGGTCTCGAGTGATTAATCAGATAGAAAATGGCGGTCACGCCCGCGGCGGTGCGTACCGCCGCAGTGCGTACCACGACCGCCGGCGCACATCGTCATTGGCTACTGAAACCCATAGGGTTCAATGTTAACCAATGCGGCTTGGCACCGCGGTCTTCGACCGCCTACCGCCTACCGCCACGGTGTGCCACGCCAGTGCATTGACCTCATATCCCACTGTCACACTTCACAGGTCAGACAGCCGCCATTTCAAGGGCCCACATGGCATAATTTTTACTGTGTCACACAGGCCTAGGCCTTGCATTGCCACTCATACAAGCCTTTCAATGCATAGCGATTCGTGTACTGTGCAAGCTGTGTGAACGAACCTGTGGGTTGCTTGACTCTGTGCTCCATGTTGTCCTTCCTAGGCACCGTCCGCTGGGACTTGCGAGGAGAAGGATGAATCCTCCTGTGTACCGACCGCTGGTGGACCTGTCGACAATGGAAGAACGACATATCATACTTACATACCGGCTTGACAGAGCAACTATACATGAACTATGTGCCCAGCTGGAGCCAGACCTGATGTCCCCCATCCGCCAACCCACAGGGATTCCCCCTCTGGTGCAGGTTCTGTCAGTACTCCATTTTTTGGCAAGTGGGTCTTTTCAGACAACAGTGGCCATGTCATCTGGGATGTCTCAGCCTATGTTTTCAAAGGTTTTGTCCAGAGTGTTGTCTGCCCTGATGAAATACATGCGGAGCTACATTATTTTCCCTGAGGTGGGCGAATTGGCTACAGTGAAGGGTGATTTCTATGCCCTTGGACATATCCCCAACATCATTGGTGGCATTGATGGGACCCATGTGGCCTTGGTTCCCCCCAAAGAAAGTGAGCAGGTGTACAGAAACAGAAAAAGTTATCATTCGATGAATGTCCAGGTGGTCTGTTTGGCTGACCAGTACATCTCCCATGTAAATGCAAAGTTCCCTGGGTCAGTGCATGACGCGTATGTCATGCGAAACAGCAGCATCCCTTATGTGATGGAACAGCTACAGAGACACCGTGTGTGGCTAATTGGTGACTCTGGTTACCCCAACCTGTCGTGGCTACTGACCCCAGTGAGGAATCCCCGGACCAGGGCAGAGGAACGGTACAATGAGGCCCACGGGCAAACTAGGAGGATCATAGAAAGGACCTTCGGGGTCCTGAAGGCCAGGTTTAGGTGCCTGCATATGACAGTGGGATCCCTAAGGTACTCACCAAAGAAGGTGTGCCATATCATTGTGGCCTGCTGTATGCTTCACAATCTTGCTTTGCGACGCCAGGTGCCTTTTCTGCAGGAGGATGGTCCAGATGGTGGTGTTGTAGCAGCTGTGGAGCCTGTGAAGAGTGAAGAGGAGGAAGACGACGGGGACGACACAGACAACAGGGATACAGTCATACAACAATATTTTCAGTAGCACACAGGTAAGAATCACCCACGCCATATTACATTTACTTAAGGCCTCATGCGTCTCTACTGTCTGTGTTTCCCCCCAGTTCCTGTTAACTGATTTGTGACTTTCCCTTCCCTTTTCAGAGCTGTATGACCCACTGCGTGACTTCTGCTTTGTTTGCCCATGGACTAAAGCTTATTGAAATTGGTATGTTGTCATCACAAAGTAACTGGACATTATTGCACCGTTATGTGTAATACATTTGTTAAGAATACAAGCAGACTCCTGTTATTTTAAGTGCAATAAGTGATTTATTTTAAGTGCTACATATAGGTACATGATTGTAAAACGGTGATGGGTGGGGGTGGAGTAATGTCCATGGCAGAGTCCAGTTCTCAGACGCACAGGTGCATTGTCATATGCCTGTGTAAGGATGGAGCAGGGGCAGTTAAAGGTTGGACAGGGTGACAATGTGGGACAGTGGGATGACATCAGGGGGTATCTTATGCTGGCGGGGGTCTTGCAATCCTACTCTGTCTTCTTGTGAGATCTCAGGTTCCGCTTGCGGGGTGGTTCTTCTTCTGCAGGAGGTGGGGTTCTGGTGGCCTGTTGTTGTGTGGAGGCCTCCTGTCCACTAGCGCCGGCGGAGGTGGTAGGCTGTTCCTGGCCTGGGCCAGTGATAGGGGCCCTTTGGGGTGCCACATGGTCCCGCAATGTGGTGACTATCTGGTTAAGGGCCACAACGATGGTCCCCATTGCGGAACCGATGTTCCTCAGTTCCTCTCTGAACCCCATGTACCGTTCCTCCTGCAGTGCCTGGATCTCCTGGAACCTGGCCAGTACCGTCGCCATCGTCTCCTGGGAGTGGTGGTAAGCTCCCATGATGGAGGAGAGGGCCTCTTGGAGAGTGGGTTCCCTGGGCCTGTCCCCCCCCTGTCGCACAGCAGCCCTCCCAGTTCCCCTGTGTTCCTGGGCCTCTGTCCCCTGGACGGTGTGCCCACTACCACTGCCCCCAGGTCCCTGTTGTTGTTGGGGTGGTGGGTCAACCTGGGTGCCCTGTAGTGGTGGACACACTGCTGATTGACGTGTCCTGGAGACAGAGGCATGGACCCGCTGGGTGGGAGCTGTGCTGGTGTTCCCAGAGGGGGTTGGGTCTGGTGTAGCCTGTGGCTGTCTGTGGGGAACCGACTGTCCAGAGGTCCCCGATGGGCCGGGCTGGTCATCTGGGTCCAGGGAGACAGAGCTGCTGTCATCGCTGGGGGCCTCTTCTGGGGGTGGGATGGACATCTCTGTACCCTCCGTGGCGGTGTGGTGGCGTTCGGGTCCTGCAGGGGTATGAAGGTATGGTTATTGCTTCTGTGTGTGGCATTTCGTGTGATGGGTGGGTGTCCGTGTACCCAAGTGCAGGCATTCCCTTGTGGGGGCTTTTGTGAGGGTGGCTTGTGGGGGTGATGTGTGTGTGCTTTGGGCATGCTTTGGTGATGGGTGTCCATGCTTTGTGGTCGCATGCAGGGCTTGGTGTTGGGATGGGTGGGTTGTGATGGTGAGCCATTTGCAAGGAGTTGGTGTGATGGGGGTGGGGGTGGGGGTGAGGGTGAGGGTATGATTTGGCATGCAGGTGGGGTGGGGGGAATGAAGTAGTGAAGATTTGACTTACCAGAGTCCATTCCTCTGCCTACTCCTGCGAGGCCCTCAGGATGCAGGATGTGCAAGACTTCCTCCTCCCATGCTGTGAATTCTGGGGGAGTAGGTGGGGGTCCGCCGCCAGTCTTCTGCACCGCAATGTTGTGCCTTGATACCATGGAACGCACCTTCCCCCGTAGGTCGTTCCAGCGCTTCCTTATGTCATCCCGATTGCGTGGATGCTGTCCCACCGCGTTGACCCTGTCCACTATCCTTTGCAATAGCTCCATCTTCCTGGCAATTGTGGTATGCTGCACCTGTGCCCCGAAGAGCTGGGGCTCTACACGGACTATTTCCTCCACCATGACCCTGAGTTCTGCGTCAGTGAACCTGGGGTGTCTTTGGGGTGCCATGGGGTGGTGTGGATGAGGTGTGGGGTGGCGTTTGTGGTGATGAGTGTGGTGCGTGTAGTGGTGTGTGGTGTTTGGTGCGTGGATTTTGTGTGGGTGATGGTGTTGTGTGCCTCTGTGTTGTGGGATTGTCTATTCTGTGCTCTCTCTCTAGCCTTCGTCAATAATTTCGGGTCGTAGGGGTTTGTGGGTGATGTGGGTGTGTGTTTTATATTGTGTTGGGTGTGTGGGAGTGGTGTTAGTATGTGTATCAGGTGTGTGTGTTTCAAAATGACCAATGTGGCCGAGTTTTCTATGTGTGTGTGTATTTTGAGCACAGCGGTGTGTACCGCCAATGGAATACCACGTTTGGAAGACCGCCGCGTGGATTCGTGTGTCGTGATAGTGTGGGCGTATTTCTGTTGGCGTGACGGTGGAGGTTTGGTCATCGCCATCTTCTCGCTGACCTTTGGTATGGCGGACTTTTGTGGATGTCGGGTTTTTGGAGGTTTGCAAGTTGCGGGTCAGAATGACCGTGGCGGTTTACCGCAGCCGCAGCGGTGTTATGGCAGTCTTCTGACCGGCGGTAAGCACCTTTTACCGCCGAGGTCAGAATGACCCCCTGTGTGTGTTGCTACAAATACTTTACACGTAGCACTTTAAAGTTAAGCCTGCTTGCTTATGCCAAGCTACCAAGGGGGTGAGCAGGGGTTAGCTGAGGGTGATTCTCCTTTACCCTGACTAGAGTAAGGGTCCTTGCTTGGACAGGGGGTAACCTGACTGCCAACCAAAGACCTAATTTCTAACACAGACAATAAAAGCTCAGTAGACATGCTCCACCTCATGTTTGAAGGATCTGGGAAGAGGAAAAATGTGTCATTAGACTGGAATGAGAGAGATCTCCTCAAGATACCTATAAAGGGTGACCTGAGGAACTGCACAAACTACAGAGGGCAAAGTGTTCAACAGTGTCATCCTGTAGAGAATGAAGGAACAAGTTGATCCTCTGTTACAGGACCAGCAAGAACTTGCTCTGACCAGACTGCAACACTGTGCATCATCATTTTTTAGTCGATTGAATAGAACTCCTCCCTCTATGTCATTTATTCAGTTATGAGAAGGCATTTAAAAGCATGGACAGAGAGACCCTTTGGGAACTCTTCCACCACTACAGTGGCCCAGGTATACTTTTAAGAATCATCAGAAACTCCTACAAGGGAATGACCTGCAATATAGTCCTTTGAGGTGAACTCACTGAAGCCTTCCAAGTAAGGACCAAAGTCCTCTAGGATTATGTGCCCTCACCTTTTCTCTTCCTGCTAACCATAGACTCTATCATACAGGGCAGGAGAGATGAGAGCCAGTAGACATCTTGGACCAAGCTTGATGACCTGTACTTTGCAGATGACCTGCCCTACTCTCCCATACTCACTAGAAGATGCAAGAGAAGACCTATAATGTGGAAAGAACATTGGCATAACTTTGCCTGAAAATCCACAGGTAAAAAAACAAGATACTGAAGGCTAACACAGCCAGTACAGCTGCAGTCACTTTTGCAGGCGATGCACTGGAAGAGGTTGCTTCCTTCACCTACATGTTAAGTGTCATAGACACGTAGGGTAATACAATGTCAAGGCAAGAATTTGCAAAGCAAGGGTTGCCTTCATTCAGCTAAAGAAGATCTGGAGCTCTTTAGACCTAATGTGGCAAACCAAGATCAGACTTTTTAACACAAATGTAAAATTGGCCATTCTGTATTGAGCAGAAAATTTTTGGACTAATAAATTCCAGACCATTATCAAGATCTCTCTGAGTAAAATCCTCCAAATCCAGTGGCCAAACGTCATCAGGAACAATGAGTTTTTATACCAGACTTTCCAACCCCTGTCCATGAAGAAATAATGAAAAGATGTTGGGGCTGGATAGGTCATGCCCTCTGCAAGACCGTGTCAAACACTATCAGATAAGCACTGACCTGGAACCCTCAAGGCAAAAGGAAAAGAGCAAGGCCAAGAAAAATCTGGCACTGAGGCCTGAAGGCTAACTGCAAGGAGATGAGCTAGGAGATGAGCAAGGAGATGAGCTACAACTGGAGTCAGATTTAAAAACATGACCAAGATGGCTGGAAAGTCCTGGTTGCCGGTCTATACCCCAGGAGGGATAGTATGCATAAGTAAGTAAGTACATTGTCACAAACATGTGTTACGTTGCATCTACGAATGTGACATCTAACATGTGAACATCTAAACAACCCAATATCTGTGTAGTGTATATATATAAATGTACATGCTTTAAGTTTCAATGATTGCTGAGTATATCAGACAAGCAGTGATAGTGAGAAAAAACATAATATATTAACAACAAAAAATGCTTACATGCATCCAGGTCTGTTGCCACTCTTGTTTATATTCCTGTGATCTGTACTTGTTTTTTCAAACCATAATCTGCATATGTTTATGCAACAAATTATGATGGAATGCCTAAATTAATCTCAGCCACTGTTGCTCCATCGTGCCGCATTCCAGTCCATCATTTTCTGTCTACTATGCCGCTCTAGGAAGAGGGCCAAAGTATGCATATTGGTAGTAAACCTCCTCCTGGGTCAGTCTATCCCAACATTCTAGACAAGGCCTCCTCCGTAGTGAATACAGATAACCTCAGACTGGTTTTAGCCTAAAGGCCTCATCAATAGGGTGTGTTTTCAGTCCTATGACAGAGTGTTCATATGACCAAGTGCAGGGCATACCAATCACATTAGGGAGACTAAGTTGGCATGCTGGGCAAAGAAAGGATAGACTGAAATGCAACCCTGAATAATCTAGTGGTTGAGTTGAATTTAGGCATTCCACCCTCCATTTTTTCATTTTTGTCAGTGCAATTTCTGAAGTAAAACAGGCATGTTCAGACATAGACCCTGTGCTCACTGTGCCACTGGAATCAAGCTGTGTCCTACTAAAGAGGTCCAAATAAACAGAAACTAGTGAGGAGTTGCTTGTCTTCTGGTTGAGATGTGACATGGCCTGGTAGTTCAGACTGGACTATTTCTATTGTAGCAGCACAAAGATTGATTTATATTTAGATGGTTCAGGTCTAAGGGCGACACATGGTGAGCAAAAATATGATGGAACAAATGCATCCAAAGTAATTACCAGTGGCTGAGATTAATTCAAGCATTTCCTCCAGCACTTTATTCCTCAGTGCATATGTTAATGCAGAATGGATAGATTATTCTGACATCTGTGTGCAACCAAAAGTGCACAATTGGCCTTTTACGGGTCAGATTTATTTTAATGCTGACATAAAAGCTTTAGGTTCTTTTTTTGGGCTCAATTTCTAATTTGGCAATGGGGCCAACTTCCACCAGGTTGACAGTGGTAATTTCTCATAGCCCTGGTGGAGGTCCTGATGAATACATTTTGAAATGTCCATTGAGCCAGCAGATATTTCAAGCATTGACAGAAACTGCCATCAAGGTGGTTCCTGCCAATGTATTGCAATTGTACTGTATGACTCTGTCAAACATGACAGAGCAGTTTTTACTGTATGACTCTGTCAAACATGACAGAGCAGTCCCAGAAAATTACTTTTGGGTATTTTCAAAAACTAAAATTAAAAGTGGAATTTTATTTTTCATAATAAAAATAGCAATCATCTCCTTACCATGGAAATTATCTTTCCATGGTAGGGGATGGGGTGAGGGGGATTTTGCAGTTTTCACTGCCCCTTACAACCAGATTTTTCCTAGCGGTGATGGGCACTGAAAACTGCCTTATATGTTCACTTATCTAACTTATTTGGGCAGATATATAGGTTAACCTCTCACAGCCCTTACTCTGTCAGGCCATTAGAGGGGTGTAACCATGGCAGAGAAAGAGTAGTTTGTACAATTTTTACACTAAAGGTCCACAAGCATTTAAACTGTGGTGGAAAGGGTACTCCTTTGTGACTGAGTACATTAAGCCCCTTAGTTTACTTTTTGTAAGTCAACTTATTTTTGCAGGGCATAGTCCAAAGGAGAAGCTGACAAGTGTCTTTCAAATTCAGATACCTTGCTTTCAAGCTGCCACTGAAGCCATTGGTCTTGGGGACAAAGCTGACATTTGTAGCTTCCTAGGTCGATTCACTGTAGGGATGGATTTGTTGCTTCACCTCAATCCCATGTTTTACCTATAGATTGAGGGCCTAATTACGACTATGGCAGGCACTGTTCTGCCATCGAGCTTTTAGTGGTTCGACCGCTGCCTCCTCAGTGGTCCGACTGCCCAATTATGAATTAGGCAGTGATACCTCCGCCTCGGAACCACCGCCACCGCTGACATTCCTTCTACGACTGCGGCAGCCGTGGTGGTAGAGGTGGTCCTTGGAGGCGGTCTGAATGAGCACATCACCTGCCCAATTACAAGCTGCCTTTCTGCCAACCTGTTCTTGATGGGTCCCTGTCATGCAACAGTCGGCAGAAAGGCAGGTGAGGAACTACATTGATGGCTCTAGGGTGATTTTGCCAGGCTGTCAAGTGAGCTATCGCTAACATTTGTGACCCCCAGTGCTGGCAGGTCAGGTGAGGGCACTGTGTCACTTGCTAAAAATACTGCAAGGATACAGTTCACCTTTCTGGCTGCCAGAACCATAGTATGGCCGGCACTGGCTTCAGGCTCTAACTAGAGCTGAAGCATGCCACCGCCATGACTGCAGTGCCAAGACACCACCAGCCCTGCAGGACACTCCTGCAACAAGTCTCAAGTGTCACCCCAACCCTCCCGGCTCACAAGAAGTACCTCAGCAAAAACCCAAACAGCAAAAGGTGATTTCTGGCAGCCTTACTCATGGACTCTAGATTGCGACATTTCTGGGGAGTCGTGGTAGAGCGGAAGTTACCCTTTTCTTACAATAGCAGCTAGTCTCAGTCACACACAAGGAAGGAGATGCAGGAGAGTTTTCATTAGGTTTATTAAAAAGACTGCAAACTATGATAAAACGTATGAACTGCAATGAATAGGATAATAAATAATAAAAGAAGCATGATTGTAAAGATGAGAGTCGTGAATACAAAGATCCCCACCATGTTGCAATAACATGAAATGTAAAATCCCTAGAATAGAGATCCTAATCCCTAACCTAATGAGAGCTAGGTGTGCTAAACCTAATCCACCAGTAGCATGTCCATGAGAAGCACCCCCAACCCTTGTTACCTTGGAATGAGACCTAGATCAGACTCTATGGGGACACGAAGGCTGAATTCTGCAGCAAGGTGACGTGCAGCATAGATGGCATAGATGCCATCTAGTAAGAATCCTTCTGATACGTTGTCTGTGTGAGATGTATTTATACAGATCATGTAGGATCCCTGAAGCAAGTATGTTCCCAAACAATAGATAAGGGGGCAGGCTTGTGGTGCTAATTATGTAAACAATACCCACCAAATGTACATTATGTTCCTGTCATCAGTAAATGGGCAAGGAACATGATGTGAATACCTGCGTACATCACTTGATTTTGACACTGATAGTGACGCCTTTACAAAGTGGCACTGACAATGCAATCCAAAACATTTCTTTAACTGTAAACAATAGCAGCCTCCTTAAAAGAAGTAATAAAATAAATGGGCTAAGACAGAGCAAGCTAAGCAGGTTAACGGTTACTAGGTGACGGGGGGCACAGGCCTGCAAGCCAAAGGGCAAAGCTAATCTCCTGTTTCTGAATTACTAATGTGGATTCACCACAAATGTAGTCCTTCCTTCCTTTCAACCATATCTATGTACATTGCCCCTAACCAAGATGCTGCTGCAAACTGTGAAGAACGTGAAAAACATTTATTTTACAGAAAACAAATTAAATACATTTTCAGTCAGAACCTAAAATAAATTAAAATATACATTCTAAAACTATGGTGGTCACTATGAACATGGCGGTTCGGTCCGCCATGCGGGCAGTGGTGGCCGAACCGCCACATAATGAAATGGATGACAGCCGCCAGTGGCAGCCGTCACCCACCGCCATGCTCCCTACCCAGCGCTACCATGCGGATAATGTTTCAAATGCCGCCCGCCTTTTTCTGGCGGTATATCCCACCAGGAAAAGGTTGGCGGAGAGGGTGCCCCACTTTGCATGGGCAGTGCAGGGGCCCCCATGCAGGCACTCGTCGCGCATGTCACTGCCCGATGCAGTGACATGCGCGACAGGTGCTGCTGCACCTGCCGCACACCAACAACGGCGCCGGCTCCTCATGGAGCCGCCCTCAATGTTGCGGCCATGTTCCCCGCCAGGCCGGCGGGCAGAGACACTGTTATTATACGGCCAGGCTGGCGGATTTTCCAGGAGGCTGGCAGTCGATGGAAAGACCGCCTATGTTATTATGAATTATCAAATACACCAAAAAAGTATACATTCAGCCGTCCATTGATTTGTGCTCATTCGTACACTGACTTCAATCCTGACCACACACACCATAGAATGGAAGAAGGCAAGTCAGATTGCTATTCACACACTGCCATCTATTCGCACAGATTAGTACAAAATTCACAATAAACAAACTTATTATTAACTAGCAAAATCCCCCCAAAAATAATATGTTTTTTACATTCACACAGATTATCCAGAATAGCTCCCAAGTTTAATTCAACTAAATATACCTGAGTAGTAACAATGTAAGTCAATGTTCAAAGCTTTCTTTGATATAAAAAAAGAAATAATAAACCTGTATTTTTTTTTTAAACAATTTTGCATGACAGGGGGTGAAATATACAATTACTAATTTAACTCTGCTTGAATACTTACCTCTGGGAAGGTGCTGGAAAGTGACTAGGGGCAAAATGGCTATCCTAGCTCTGCTGGGTACTTACTTTGGGGAAGGTGCTGGACAGTGTCTGGTGATCAAATTACTATTCTAAATACACCTGTTACTTACATCACGGAAGGTGCTGGACAGTGTCTGGGGATCACATTTACTAATTTAGTTCTACTAGGTACTTACCTCAGGGACGGTACTGGACAGTGTCTAGGGGCTAAATTTTATATTCTAATTTCACTGGGTATTTACCTCAGAGAAGGTGCTGAACAGTGTCTAGGGGGCAAAATTACTATTCTAACTCTGCTGGGTACATACCTCAGGGAAGGTGCTGGACATTGACTGGGGGGAAAAATTACTATTCCAACTCCACACGGAACTCACCTCACGGAAGTTGCTGGACAGTGACTGGAGGTCAAATTTAATATTGTAACTCTTCTGGGTACTTACCTCAGAGAAGGTCCTAAACAGTGTCTGGGGCAAAATTACTATTCTAACTCTGCTGGGTACTCACCTCAGGGAAGGTGCTGGACAGGGTCTGATGGTCAAATTTACTATTCTAACTCCTCTGGGTACTTACCTTGGGGAAGGTGCTGAAGAGTGTCTGGGGATCAAATTTACTACTCTATCTTCACCGAGTACTTACCTCAGTTACCTCAGGGAAAGAGATAGAAAGTGCCCAGTGTCAAAATAGCTAATCTAACTCTACTGGGATAGTGCTGGACAGGTTCAAATTATGGACCTCATTGCAAGTGTGGTGGTCTGAGAATCGCCACACTCACGTTGACAGTCTTCCACCCTCCGGGTGGTCTGACTGCTCAATCACAGCCCTGGTGGGCAGATCTAGCAGGGGACCGCCGTTCCCACTGGGAACATGGTTTCTGACAGGGTGACAGCAGTCTGAATTGTAGTCAGCCAGGACAGCGCTGAACTCAGCACCACCTTGCTGATTACAACTCCTCTCACCTCCAGCCTTTCCATGGCAGTTTTACTGGCATGGAAAGGCTGGCAGTGAGGGTGGGATGCAGGCCACAGGGGGGCCCTTGCACTGCCCATAGCATTGGCATGGGCAGTGCAAGTCTCCCTGCCCAGCACAATCAGAATACGCACTGTCTTCTTTGCGGACAGTGCAAATTCTGAGGGTGCTGGTTGGCCCCCTCTGTGCTACGAGAGAGTAATCAATTCCTTTAAGGGATCCGAGTGTGATCTCGCAGCACATTTCTCACCGGTCTGACCTGTAGGAACACTCTATTACAATGTTCCTGCCATTCATACCTGCGGGAACATTGTAATAGGTTGGGGGGACGCCACCACCATGGTGGTGGTGACCTCCCTGCAAGTTTGGGTGTTCTGCATTGGGACTGCCAAACTCATAATTAGGCAATAAGGCTTCTAACTGCACCAGGTCCTTACCTCCAGGAAGTTACTGGACATTGTCCGGGGCCAAAATTACTAATCCAACTCTGCTGGGTACTTACCTCTGGGAAAGGAATGAACAGTGTCTGGGGGGCTAAATTACTATTCTAATGCTGCCGGGTACTTACCTCAGGGAAGGTGCTGGCTAGTGCCTTGAGGTCAAATTTACTATTCTAAATCTGCCAGGGTCTTTCCTCAGAGAAGGCACTGAACAGTGTCTGGGGTCAAAGTTACCATCCTAATTCAGCAGGGTGCCTACTTCAGGGAAGGTGCTGGCAGTGACTGGGGCAATAATACTATTCTATCTCTGCCAGGTACTTTCCTCAGGGAAGGTGCTGGACAGTGACTGGAGGTCAAATTTACTATTGTGACTTTGCTGGGTACTTACCTCAGAGAAGGTCCTAAACAGTGTCTCGGGCGCAAAGTTACTATTCTAACTCTGCTGCTGGGTACCTCGGGGAAGGTACCACACAGGGTTCAGGGGTCAAATTTACTATTCTAACTCTGCCGGGTACTTACTTCAGGGAAGGAGGTGGACAGTGACAAGGGGGCAAATTTACTTTTCCAATTCCTCCAAGTACTTACCTCAGGGAAGGTGCTGAACAGAGACTAGGGATCAAATTTACTAATCTATCTTCACTGGATACTAACTGGGGGACAAAATTACTATGCTATCTCCACAGAGTACATTCCTCTTTTTCTTTTAAACATACCTTAAAAGCAGATAAATAGATTAAACAACAAAGTAAAGCAAAATCAGAGACCACCTTTGAAAACATTTCTTCAGAATACAGGTTAGATTTCCTTTAAAAACTAAATATAAAAAACTAAACAGCAGTTATGTCACCTGTTTTTTTTCTACATACTTAAATTAGAAAAACAAGCAGCAAGCACTATAGCACACCAGAAAACCAAAAGTATTGACAACAAAGTTTGCAAAACCACACTAGAATAGAGAAATAACACATGGGGTAGTTCTTTTTAATAAAAATATAAAATGCTAAAGCTAACATCTTCCTACGCACAGAATACAACCAATAGCAATTCACTTTGGTGGTCATTACAACACTGGCGGTCGGTGTTAAAGCGGCGGTAAGACCGCCGGTAAAAAATGTGGAATCACGACCGTGGCGGAAACCGCCAACAAAGACAGCCACCTTAACACTCCGACTGCCACGGCGGTACAAACAAACAGCGCGGCGGTCACCGCCAACAGACAGGCGGGAGACAATGTACAGCCCACACTATTATCACAGGCCAATCCGCCACCTTTTACAGGGCGGATTCACCACGGATAAAAGCACAGCAGAAACAGGAATCCTGAAGGAAAAACGCTCACCTCTACACCCTCCACGAGGAACGAGGACGCCATGGAATCAGAGCTTCACATTTTTCCAGCCCTCATCTTCTTGCTCCTCTTCCAGGAGCACAAACACCGGCGGCGAAGACCACGGTGAGTACTGCACCTACGACACAGGGGAGGGAAAAAACAGGGACACACACGCGCAACACCCCCACCCACACCCTCACCCACTACAACACACACACTAGTGCGTATCAATACATCACAGTTACACACCCAAACCCACTGGAAGAATGCAAAGACAATAGAAAATGAGTGTAACCATTGTAATATATTAAAAGCAAGTAGGCAGAAATAGATATATACACCATGTACATAATATATACCAAGCATAGTAGTCCAGGTAGTGTTCTAAGAAAGTCTGTGGAACACCGGGACCACACGGTATGGGCGAGGCCCACACAAGATCCCCGACCATGACGGAGAGAACACTGCAGGGGCATCAGACAGCAACTAAACAGGCACCTCAGGGGGAGGGAAAGGGGGGCACCTCAGCCGCTTGAGTGCACGACGACAAATTCACGAGGGGGCCACATGCCCACTGTTCAATCCTGGGGAGTGCAAAGCCACAGTCTCTCAAGTCTCTACAGTGGGTGGGCTGCCCACTCTTCCATCCTGGGGAGTGCAAAGCCACAGTCTCTCAAGTCTCTACAGTGGGTGGTTTGCCCATTGTTCAATCCTGGGGAGTGCAAAGCCACAGTCTCTCAAGTGGATGCCTTCTCCACTGGTTCTGGAGGGGGCATAGTGCCCAGAGTGCTTCATCCTGCTAAGGACAGAGGGAGTGGATGGATCTCTCCACTGGTTCTGGAGGGGGCATGGTGCCAAGAGTGCTTCATCCTGCCAAGGACAGAGAGAGTGGATGTATCTCTCCACTGGTTCTGGAGGGGGCATGGTGCCCAGAGTGCTTCATCCTGCTAAGGACAGAGGGAGTGGATGTATCTCTCCACTGGTTCTGGAGGGGGCAAGGTGCCCTGAGTGCTTCATCCTGCTAAGGACAGAGGTCGTGGATGTATCTCTCCACTGGTTCTGGAGGGGGCATGGTGCCCAGAGTGCATCATTCACCCCGTGACGGACTCAGTTGCGTCAGTGCCCTTGCCGCCCATGGGCCAGCGGTGCTTGAGACGGCGGTGCCCTGTTCAGCTGTGCTTGAGATGGCGTTGCCCTGTGCAGCGGTGCTTGAGACGGCGGTGCCCTGTGCAGCGGTGCTTGAGATGGGGGTGCCCTGTGCAGCGGTGCATGCGACGGCGGTGCCCTGTTCAGCGGTGCTTGAGTTAGCGGTCTCCATTGCAGGGTCTCAGCTGCTCGCGGTCCTTCATGGCCCAACGGGGCTTTTGTTGGCGGTCCTTCATGGTCCAACTGGGCTTTGGCTTACGGTCCTTCATGGCCCAACTGGGCTTTTGCTTGTGGTCCTTCATGGCCCAACGGGGCTTTTGCTTGCGGTCCATCATGGCCCAACTGGGCTTTTGCTGGTGGTCCTTAATGGCCCAACGGGGCTTTTGCTTGCAGTCCTTCATGGCCCAACGGGGCTTTTGCTGGCGGTCCTTAATGGCCCAACGGGGCTTTTGCTGGCGGTCCTAAATGGCCCAACAGGGCTATTGCTGGCGGTGGCCTCCTGGGCAGCTGGGCTGGTGCTGGCGGTGGCCTCCTAGGTAGCAGGGCTGGTGCTGGCGGTGGCCTCCTGGGCAGCTGGGATGATGGCGGTCTTCTCCGCCATGCTGCTCTTCCCAGACTTGCCAGGTTTCTTGTGGCCCTTCCCCACCCTGGAAGGTGTCACCCTGGAAGGTGTCACAGCTAACTCCACACTCCCACCGGGACCCCTGGGAGCGGCTTAGGTGGCTGGAGTCTTCCCCCTCTCCCGCCGGGCACTGGCCAACTTCTGATGCTTCACAGGTGGGGGACTGTCTGTGCTGTGGCTCCGTGCCACACTGGCTACCCTGGTGGCCGGTGCACTCCAGATTCCGGTGACTACAGGCACCACTGGTCCCGGAGATGTTGTGGCTGAGGTGCTAGTTCTGGACCTATGAGATGGACGGGGTGGGGGAGGTGTGGGAAAGAGGTCAAGGGTGGACAGGAAAAGTTTTTTGGAAACAATGGGACGGGTAGCTGGAGGGGGCTTGGGAGTGGAGGAAGAGGTGGTGGTTGTAGGAGGTGTACGTTTGGTGACTTTGGGTGAAGGTGCATGCGCTGGAGGCTATCTTGAGGTGGATGGCTGTTTGGTGGGTGTGTGCCTGCATTTGTGTATCTTGGGAGGGGGCATCACAGACACACTGGGAGAGGACACAGGGGACGTGTGAATAGTAGTGGGGTGGTGACTGCACGTGAACGGGGTGTGGTGGTGGGTGTGCTGGAGAGGGACGTAGTGGCTGTAGAGGTAGTGCATGTAGGTGTGACGTCACTGGGAGGGAGGAGGGAGACGAGCAGGACGGGGACACAGTGGAGGCAGTGGATGTTGGTGTGTCTGCATGTGTGTGATGCTTGAGTGAATGCCTGTGGGATGTGTGGTGCTTATGTTTGCCTGAACTACCCTCGGGTGTTGACGTGTGTGCATGTTGGCCTGTAGGTGTGCTTGGGATGGGCTGAGGTAGAGGGGATTGGGTCTGGGTGGAGGAAGTTGGAGGGGGGAGGCTAGAGACGGGGACAATGGCTGCCATCAGTGCTGAGGCCAGAGTCTGAAAAGGTCAGTGAAGAACCGTCTGACCAGAATAAATGCCCCCCAGGAATGAATTAGTTTGTTGCAACTGCCTCTCTACACCCTGGATGGCATTCAAAATGGTAGACTGTCCAACAGTGAGGGACCTGAGGAGGTCAATGGCCTCCTCACTGAGGACAGCAGGGGTGACTGGGGCAGGGCCTGAGGTGCCTGGGGCCAAGGTGATGCCCACCCTCCTGGGTGAGTGGGCACAGGGCAAAGCCTGAGGGGCTGCTGGGAGGGCGGTGCTGGTAGGAGGTGTGGCGGCTGTACCTGTAGATGCGGGGGGCACAGATGTTGCTGCCACCACAAGGGAGCTCCCATCAGAGGACGAGTCCGTGTCGCTGGTCTCAGCTCCTGTCCCCGCCGTGGAGCTCCCCTCACCCTCCGTCCCACTGGTGAATTCAGACTCCGTAGTGTCACCCTCCAGGGCCATTTGGGATGCAGCTCCCTCCTCCTCCGGTGCCACTGCTCCTCCGTCTGATGATGTTAATGCACACAAGAACAGGGAGACCCCAAAAAGGGGGGGAAGACAGAAGAGAGACATGTTAAGTGCATGCATTACCGCTACCGTTGGCGGACACGACAGACACAGAACCCCCTTGCACTACACTGCGCACTTGGGCTCCACTCTTCAAATCCTGGGAAATGGCCTACAAGGCTATGGACGACATCTGCACACATAGATGACACAGGTGCATGACTAGGTGTATTTGGCACTTTACAGAGGTGAGCTGGGGTGCCACATGGCCTGCCTTGCGGAGGGGCCTTGCCTACGGAACTCGCCCTGGCCTAGGGAAACCCACAGCCCACCTCCCCCACCCAGACAACTCCACTGCGCGCAAAGTGTACTCACCCCCTTGTGTCTGCTGTGATGCCCTCAAGCGCCCATCCAACTCCGGGTACGCCACCGCCAGGATCCAGAACATCAGGGGGGTCATGGTGCGACCGGCACCCCTCCCACGTTGGGAGGCCATTCCCAGCTGAGCCTCGCCGTCTTCTTGCGCCAGCGGCGAATGTCCTCCCATCTTTTACGGCAGTGGGTGCTCCGTCTGTGGTAGACCCCCAGGGTCGGTACGTCATTGGCGATGGCACGCCAAATATCTTTTTTTCTGGTGGGCGCTGACCTACATGAAATGTACAGGGGAAAAAGAGTAGTTATTACCAACTGCACCGTCAAAGTGATTGGCCCCCATCCCTACCCTTGCCATGATGCACATGCACTCACCGTTGTTTCATGCACGCCTCAATCTGCCCCCCCATCTTTCATCCACCCCACTCCACACAGTCATAGCCCATACAGCATGCTCACAGTGTATTTACCTGTTTGTGGGGAGGACTCCATCCACGAGCTTCTCCAACTCCTCCGATGTGAAGGCAGGGGCCCTTTCTCCAGACACTCGAGCCATTGTCTCTTCCAGACCGAGGTCACAGCAGCACTTGCAGTGTAGGTCCTCTCCTGTCGAAGATCAGGTATTGAGTGACTGAACAGATAGAAAATGGCGGTCATGTCCACAGAGGTGCGTACCGTCACCACCGGCGCACATCGTCATTGGCTTCCGGGACCCATAGGTGCCAAAGGTGCCAATGATAACAAATGCAGCATTGCACCACGGTCTTCGACCGCCTACCGCAACGGTGTACAACGCCAGCGCATTTACCTCACATCCCATTGTCCCACTTTAGAGGTCAGGCAGCCGCCATTTCAGGTGCCCACATGGCTTCATTTCCAACTGCGTCACACATACCTAGGCCTAGACTCAACACACATACAGGCCACCTTTTGTGTATGATTGGTGTTCTGTGTAAACTGTGGGTTCGTACCTCTGAGTTGTTTGACTCTGTGCTCGCTGTTGTCCTTCATAGGCACCGTCCGCTGGGACATTGTAGAGAAGGGGTCCAGAAAATTGTAGAGAAAATCCAGAAATAAACTATTCTCACCCCAGAGACCTGACACACAGTCTACCGGATCCAAGTGTTGAAAAACGACAGTCTGGTCGGTGGGTCCCTGGCGTTGACCTGGAAAGCGCTCCTTCTTGACCCCACTCCTGGTACCAAAAATGTAGAGAAAGGGTCACTCCAAATAAATGAAGAAATGATCCTGGAAACTCCAAGTGGTTTTCTCCAAGAGGAAAGGTTAATCCATATAGTAGGGACCCACGACAGAGAAGGCACAACCATCCGAGTCGAGAGCCAGTCACCAACTGATAGCTGACTCAAACACTCGAACACGGAGTGTTGAGCTATGCTGCGTGAGTTCGAGAACACAATATTAAAAGACAACAAGACACGCGACTGTACAGGATAAAATTTGAACAACAAAAATAAGAAATGATATAATAAATACCAAGCATATTACATCAATGTGAGGAGATGGGGGCAACTTCCGGTGTACCGACCGTTGGTGGACCTGTCGACAATGGAGGAGCGACATGTCATAATCACATACAGGCTTGACCGTGCCACAATCCAGGAACTGTGTACCCAGTTGGAGCCAGACCTGATGTCAGCAATCCGCCATCCCACAGGAATCCCCCTTCAAGTGCAGGTGCTGTCAGCGCTCCATTTCCTAGCAAGTGGGTCATTTCAAACAACAGTGGCCATAGCATCAGGGATGTCCCAGTCTATGTTTTCCAACGTATTGTCCAGAGTGTTGTCTGCCCTTCT
This sequence comes from Pleurodeles waltl, assembly GCF_031143425.1. Lineage (NCBI taxonomy): Eukaryota > Metazoa > Chordata > Amphibia > Caudata > Salamandridae > Pleurodeles > Pleurodeles waltl. The sequence continues at coordinate 540,170,645 of NC_090437.1, forward strand.
GAAACACATGCGGAGCTACATCGTGTTCCCTCAGGCGGAGGATTTGGCTACAGTGAAAGGTGATTTCTATGCCCTGGGACATATCCCCAACATTATAGGTGCAATTGATGGAACCCATGTGGATTTGACACCCCCCCCCCCACAGGAGTGAACAGGGTTACAGAAACCGGAAGAGTTATCATTCTATGAATGTACAGATGGTATGTTTGGCAGACCAGTACATCTCCCATGTGAATGCCAGGTTCCCTGGCTCAGTGCATGATGCCTACATCCTGCGGAATAGCAGCATCCCTTATGTGATGGGTCAACTCCAGAGGCACCGTGTGTGGCTATTAGGTGAACACCTGGAAGCAAGACAATGGGAATGGTTGTCTGGGTCTGGGGTTACCATACAGGTTAGTGTGTGTCTAATACTTGTCCCTCGCCATTTGCAGGTGACTCTGGTTACCCCAACCTGTCATGGCTACTGACCCCAGTGAGGAATCTCAGGACAAGGGCAGAGGATCGCTACAATGAGGCCCATGGGCGAACTAGGAGGGTGATCGAGCGGACCTTCAGCCTCCTGAAGGCCAGGTTCCGGTGCCTCCATATGACAGGTGGATCCCTATTCTACTCACCAAAGAAGGTGTGCCAGATCATCGTGGCCTGCTGTATGCTTCATAACTTGGCATTGCGACAACAGGTGGCTTTTCTGCAGGAGGATGGTCCAGATGGCGGTGTTGTTGCAGGTGTGGAGCCTGTGGATAGTGAAGGCAAGGAAGCAGAGGAAGAAGACATGAACAACAGGGACTCAGTGATCCAGCAATATTTCCAGTGAGGCACAGGTATGAGCAGACCTGCCTACTACATGTCCTTAAACACTACTACCTCTCCACTGTCTGTCGTTTTCACCCATTGTATGGTCACTGAGTTGTCACTTTCCCTTACGATTTCACAGATGTGGGTCCCACTGTGTGACATCTGCTTTGATTCCTCATGGACTTGAGCTGTGTGACATAGGTATGTTGACATTACAATTGAAAGAGCATTTTGTCACTGTAATTGCTAATACACTATTTCGAAATAACAGACAGTCTGCAGATTGTTTTGTGTTTTAAGTGTATTTATTTAAGTGCTCAATATTGGAGGGGGAAGTTAAATGGTGAGGGGTGATGGCGGAGGAGTGTCCATGGCAGAGTCCAGACTATTAGTCTCACAGGTGCATTGCCCATATGGGCATAGGAAGTGGAGATGGGGCATTTTAATTATGGACAAGGTGACAAAGTGGGACCGTGGGGTGACAATCAGGGTGGTCTCATTTCTTGGTGGGGGTCTTGGCATCGTGCTCTGTCTTGTTCCTGGATCTCAGGGACCGTTTGCGGGTGGTTCTCCCTCTGCAGGGGGTGGGGTGCTGGTGTGGTGGTCCTGTGGCAAGGTATCCTGTCCACTAGCGCCGGCGGAGGTGGTGGGCAGTTCATCGTCCATGCTAGTGTCAGGGGCCCCTTGGAGTGCCACAGTGTCCCTCCTGGTATTAAGTAGTTCCTTCAGAACCCCTACAATGGTGCCCAGGGTGGAGCTGATGGTTCTGAGTTCCTCCCTGAAGCCCATATACTGTTCCTCCTGCATGCGCTGGTTCTCCTGAAACATGGCCATTACCGTTGCCATCGTCTCCTGGGAGTGGTGGTATGCTCCCATGATCGTGGAGAGGGCCTCGTGGAGAGTGGGTTCCCTTGGCCTGTCCGCCCCCTGTCGCATGGCAGCCCTCCCAGTTCCCCTGTGTTCCTGGGCCTCCGTCCCCTGGACCGTGTGCCCACTGCCCCCAGGTCCCTGTTGTTGTTGGGTTGGTGGGTTATCCTGGGTTCCCTGGTGTGGTGGACACACAGCTGATTGACGTGTCCTGGGGACGGAGGTATGGGCCCGCTGGGTGGGTGCTGGGCTGGTGTTTCCAGAGGGGGGAAGGTCTGTGGTGGCCTGTGCCTGTGTGAGGGGAACCGACTGTCCCGAGGCCCCCAATGGTCAGAGCTGATCATCTAGATCCAGTTGGACAGAGGTGCTGTCATCACTGTGGTCCTCTTCTGTGGGTGGAGTGGACATGTCTGGGCCCTCCTGTCTGGTGACATTGGGTAGGGGTCCTGCAGGGGGGGAAAGGCATGATTATTGCATCTGTGTGTGTCATGGTGTGCAATGGCTGGGTGACCGTGTACCCCAGTGCTGGCATTCCTGTGTGGGAGCTTGTGTGATGATGGTTTAGGGGGGTGTATGGCTATGTGCAGTGTGCATGCTTTGGTGATGGGTGTCCATGCTTTGTTGTTGCATGCAGGGCTTGGTGTTGGGATGTGTGGTTTGTCATATTGGTACAATTGTGAGGTGTTGGACTGATAGGGGTGGGGGCGAGGGTGGGGGTATGTGATAGAATGCAGGTACGGAGGGAGATGTAATAGTTAAGATTTGACTTACCAGAGTCCATTCCTCCACCTACTCCTGCGAGGCCCTCAGGATGCAGAATCGCCAAGACCTGCTCCTCCCATGTTGTTAGTTGTGGGGGAGGAGGTGGGGGTCTGCCGCCATTCCGCTGAACCGCCAGGTGGTGTCTTGAGACCACGGAACGCACCTTCCCTTGTAGGTCGTTCCACCTTTTCCTGATGTCCTCCCGATTTCTTGGGTGTTGTCCCTCTGCATTGACCCTGTCCACTATTCTTCGCCATAGCTCCATCTTCCTTGCAATTGAGGTGTGCTGCACCTGTGCTCCAAATAGCTGTGGCTCTACCCGGACGATTTCCTCCACCATGACCCTGAGCTCCTCCTCCGAGAACCTGGGGTGTCTTTGCCGTGCCATGGGGTGGTGTAGGTGATATGTGGGGTGGTGTGTGTGGTGATAAGTGTGGTGATATGTAGTGGTGTGTTGTGTGAGGTGTGTAGAAGTTGTGTGGGTGATGGTGTTATGTGCCTGTGGATGCTGTTGTACTTGCTGGTGGTGTCTCTCTCTGTGCTTCGTTCTCAATTTTTGGGCGTAGGGGTTTGTGGGTGATGTGGGTGTGTGTTTTATATTGTATTGGGTGTGTGGGAGTGGTGTGTGTATGTGTATCAGGTGTGTGTATTTCGAATTGTCCAATGTGGCTGTGTTTTTTGGAGATGTGTGAGTATCTTGAGCGCGGCGGTGTGTATTGCCAATGGAATACCGCGGTTGAAAGACCGCTGCGTGGATTCGTGTGTCGTGATACTGTGGGCGTATTTCTGTTGGCGTGATGGTGGAGGTTTTGTTTTCGCCAGTTTATCACTGACCTTTGGTGTGGCGGACTTGTGTGGGTGTCTGAATTTTGGCGGGATCCGAGATGTGGGTCATAATAGCTGTGGCGGAATTCCGCAGTCGCGGCGGTGTGTTGTCAGTCTTCTGCACGACAGTAAGCGGCTTTTACCGCCAATGTTGTAATGAGCACCAAAGTTTTTTGTCTTGAAAATGTACAACATTTGTTTAAACAAATGTGGCGCTAAAAAAGTAAAATGTTGTTTTTTTCTAAATAGGTTTAAAGAAGCTCTAACCAATATTTTTCAACTTTTTTAAAGACTAATTTAAGAAAAACACTGTCCCAACGTAGACATACAAAGACCACTAGCACAGGAATGAAAAAGGGATTAACACAACAATAAAATACAACCTTGTAGTTTACAACAACTACCTACCTCCCAACTTTAAAATTAACTTAACCATCTATACCTAAAACAAATTTAAGTAAACTTACCTACATTAAAAAAAAAAGTTAAATAACTTAACTTACCAAACCAGAGCTCTCTTCTGCATCTGATCTTTACCGCAATGCTCCACCAACAGTTGAAAGAGATAAAAAACTGCCTACGTCAAGCCTGAAAGTAAAAAGAAAAAAGAAAAGAAATTCCCTTTGAAGTCAATAAGAACAGATGGAAAATATATTAAAAAAATTATAAAAATGTGTATTGTGCCCATTTAAAAAATGTGTTCCATTTCTGAAAAATATGTTATATTATTTGCTATTTAATAAACGTATTTTGAAAATGTTATGAAATATAATAATATGTTTTTTAAATAATCAACATTGTGGCCCTCATTATGAGTTTGGCGGTCTTTATGGAAGACCACTGTGGTGGCGGCTGCCAAAAGACCACCGTAGTAAGAGTCACTGACAGAAGATCACCTGAAAACAGCCAAAAATCTGACACTGTCAGGCTGGCTGAGGGAGGGAGAGAGGTGGTCCCACCACAAGCACCACCACACCAACATCATTCTGCCCTCAATATTATGACCTGCAAATCAGCACAGCTGTGTTTTCATGTTGGTAAACCATTGGTGGTGAGACCTGTCACGCTCAAAAATACACCTCCAAAAGAACCCATAGCCACATTGGACAGTACGAACATCCCAAACCTGAGATATATACACAGATCAGACACACCCACACATCCCACTATAAAACACCCACATTCCACAATCCATTGCAAAAAGAACGATTCACACAGTCCCAGAGATACTGCTTTACCCAATATATAGCACATATACACCATTGGCACACTCACACATCACACACAGCACAACTGAACACAAACACCGCAACCCACTACTATACCAACCAAACTACCCCACACACTCCATCAAGCACCAAACACACCACCCTTGAGCACAACACTCCCCCACAATCCACATCACTACCACCATGTCCCCTCAAAAGCACCCACGATTCACTGACGAAGAGTTGAGGGTCATGGTCGATGAAATCGTCAGGGTAGAGCCACAGCTATTCAGAGCACAGGCCCAGCAAACATCCATGGCCAGGAAAATAGATTTATGGAGGAGGATCGTCGACAGCGTCAATGCAGTGGTCAATCATCCAAACACAAGGGAGAATATCAGGAAGTAGTGGAACTATCTACGGGCAACGAGCCAGGCCCTCTCTCTCTGTAGCTGTGCCATCATGTGTGGGACATTGTTGTTCCTCAGGATGTAGGAGTCATGCACAGAACCTGGAAACTTGCAGTCACTTGTGAGATGTACCGGTCAACGAGACACACTACCTGGACATTGATGGATTAATGGATTTTCCTATTCCTGTTGACTTGTTCATTGGCCCTGGGAGGAACCAAAGCAATGTGGGTACCATCTATAACCCCTATCACATAAGGGACATTTGCATTAGCATAGAAGTCAGATTTTACAGTGGCCAAATATGCACGTTGGGGAAATCTGATTTAGCTGTCCAGGTGTTTCAGTAAGTCACACAGCACATCGGTCAAAACTATACTGAACATAGGCTGTGACATCCTTGCTGCCAAGCCCACTGTCATCTGGAACAAGCCTGAGGAAAGGGGTATAGCACAGATAATACTTGTACTGTGGGATGGATGGCCAAGGGATTACGGCTGGCTGGCAAGAGATCCATTTCCAACTGGGTACACAGTTCCATGACGGTCCGACTGTTTGGAAATAGATCTGAATGATATATCTCTCTTCCAGGGTAGCAAGGTCGACTAAAGGTGGGTACACTGGTGCATGTCTCTTTCTCCCCATTGCCTGGTATCTCGAAATGAGAGAAAGGAAAAGCCACACGTTGATGTTGACAGTGCACATGCCACCTAAAACTTTACATGTAGCTTGGTAACACACACATTTGGTTGAGCTGTCTATGAGGCAGCAAGTGACTGCACATGTTGTGTCATAGTTATCAGTACACTCACTGACTATCCAATAATGTCACACGTGTGAACCTTGCTATGATGTGGCACTCAAAATGACCACCCATGAAAAACCGACAGCTAAAAACTGTCTATTTCTTTTTGGCAGTGCCCATCCCCACTTTTAGACCTGACAGCCTTAGGATGGTCACCCATATCTTTTTGCCTGCCTCCTTGCACTTTTTTGCTGGTTTTAGGACTCTGTGCACTTTATCACTGCCAACCAGTGCTAAAGTGCATATGCTTTCTACCTTACAACATGGTGACATGGGCTCATACCCAATGGCTTATTTAATTTACTTGTAAATTCCAATGTAAAGAGCGCTACATGTGCACAGGGTATGTAAATTAAATGATACTAGTGGGCATACCGTACTGCCACCCACATAAGTAGCCCCTTAACCATGCCTCAGGCCTGGCACTGCAAGGACTCTGTGTGCAGTTTTACTGCCACTTCGACTTGGCATTTAAAAGTGCTTGCCAAGCCTTAAACTTCCCTTTTCTGTGTATACGTCACCCCTAAGGTAGGCCCTAGGTAATCCAGAGGGCAGGGTGCTATGTAGGTAAAAGGCAGGACATATATCTGTGTAGTTTATATGTCCTGGTAGTGTAAAACTCCTACATTTGTTTTACACTGCTGTGAGGCCTGCTCCTTTCACAGGCTAACATTGGGGCTACCCTCATATAATGTTTGAGTGGTAGATTCTGATCTGAAAGGGGTAACAGGGTCATATTTAGCAAGGCAAGAATGGTAATACAAAATCCTGCTCACTGGTGAAGTTTGATTTAATATTACTGGTTCAGAAATGTCACTTTTAAAAAGTGAACATTTCTCTGCACTTAAATCCTTCTGTGCCTTACAATCCACGTCTGGCTAGGTTAGTTGACAGCTCCCTTGTGCATTTCACTCAGACAACCCCAAACACAGGATGCTCAGTCACAACTGCACACATCTGCGTAATGAATGGGTCTTCCTGGGCTGGGAGGGTAGAGGGCCTGACACTTACATTTGAAAGGACAGTGGCCTGTTCTCACACAATGGACTGCCAAACTCCCTACTGGGACCCTGGCGGACTGGATGGTAATGAAAGGGGACCTTGTGCACTTCTAAGCCACTCTTTGAAGTCTCCCCCACTTCAAGAGCACATTTGTGTATTTGAACCAGGTCTCTGACCCTACCAACTCAGACACTTCTTGACAAGATACCGCCTGGGATAGAAACTCTGAAACAGACACTGCAACCTGCTAAGAGAAGCTGCCTGGCTCCCCTAAGGACTCACCTGACTGATTTGCTGTAAAGGACTGCTGCCCTGCTGCCTTGCTGTCCTCTGGCTCTGCTGAGAAGTGTTCTCCAACGGCTTGGATTGAGCTTGTCTCCTGTTTCCTGAAGTATCAGGGTCCAAAATACGTCATCTCTGCAAATAACTTTTGCATCAAAAATCGACACACAGCCTGCCTGGAATCCACTCACAGCCTGCAATGCTGTGAGAAAATCACTGCATCGCCGAACCGGAATGACGCAGCCTGGCTCCCCGAGTGGAGATCCATGCAGCGTCAGCACTGCGAACAGAATTTCGACGCACGGCCCACCGGCTCAACGCATCGCTGAACCAGAACGACGCAGCCTGACTTCCTGTGAGAGGAATCGATACAGCACCTGCTGTGCGACAGAAATTTCCCTGCATCGCCCACCAGATCTACACAGCTCCTGTGAATTCGTCCTGCACCCCCATGAGTTCTCCACATCGTCCCCGCGGCATCCAAATACCCCCAACCCAAAGAGGATCCAAGCCTGCTTGCCGGAAATCGACGCAAAGCCCTTGCTGTGTGGAAAAGCATTGACGCATCATCTGTGTGTGCCCGGAGAAACCAATGCACACTTACCCGTTTTCCCCGCATCTCCTCCTCTGCGGTCTCGTGCAGACAATTTAGAAGCAAAACAGGTACTTTGTGCTTGCAAGAGACACTTGTTGCTTTTACGATTTTAAACCTCATCTTATTATTACAAAAGTGATATTCCAACTTGTACTTAGATAAATATTCTGTATTTTTCTAAACCAGTGTAGTGTGTTTGTGTTGTCTATATTGTGTTATTGCATGAATTATTGTACAAATACTTTACACATTGCCTTCTAATTTAAGTCTGACTGCTCAGTGCCAAGTTACCAGAGGGTGGGCACAGGATAATTTTGATTGTGTGGTACTTACCCTGACTAGAGAGAGGGTCCTTGCTTGGACAGGGGGTAACCTGATGCCCAACCAAAAACCCAATTTCTAACACCCACCATTTGAGGGAGAACTTCCCATTGGACAGTTCCTCAGGTTAAGGAGGAACTGTTCTGAGGTGTCTGACTACAAACTACAAGCCCAGAACCTAGCATCAAAACTGGAGGCAAGGAAATACCCCGCCAAAAGCATTAACCAGGCCATGAAACAAGCATGTAATAAAAACAGTGAATCCCTTCTGGACACACCTCCACAAAAGGAGAAAAAAGAAAGATCAATATGTATTACATCATTTAATATAGCCTCCAATCAAGTGAGCAAGATGTCAAACAAACATTGTCTTATCCTGAATAGTGGCTCATTGAAGATTCCCAAACCAATGTTTTCCCACAAAGTGGCAAAAGTCTCAGAGACATACTAGTGCATACGAAACTAGTGCATACCCGCCAACGGCTGTCCAAGAAAAACTGGACGGCAACAACTATTTACCACCACCCACTGGACATTATCCGTGCAGGAATTGCAGCGTGTGCCATCTAACAATTGCTACCAAAAGGGTCACTTTCAGTGATAATACTACATGGGAAATCAGGGATTTCTCCAACTGTAACACCCAGCGAGCAGTGTACATGATCACTTGTGCATGCAACTAACATTATATAAGGATGACCACCCACAAAGTAAAAACTTGCAACTGTGAACATCAGAGCAATCTGGATATGCTGATCCACCAAAATAACGTCCACCCATTACCTAGAAAAAGGACATCCAGTGGAGGATTATCAATGGGTTATCCTTGAACACCACAAATTGATCAATAGCAAATCCTTTCTACTCGAAAGGGAACAATGTTGGGTTTCTAAGTTATGCATGCACTAACGAGGCCTCAATGAGAATATCCTTTGGGGCCAGCTAATGAAACTCTAAATGACTGCAACATAAATTGACTAGCAAAGTCATATTCATACACATGACCATCTCCTTAAACACATATGATCAGCAGCCTCAGGCCCCTGGTGTATTAGGTTTACTTTAGGGATTTCCTAAAAAAAAAAATGTTGATCCCTTTATTATATTTATATCCACATCCGCATGGATATTTTTCACGCTATAAGTAGCGCCCTAGCCCCGATAAAGAACAGCCCAACACCCTCTTAGCCCTTTTTACTGGTTCTTTACTAAGGTTTGTGCCAAAACAGGCACTGACAAATGATTACTATTTTAGGGATCCCCGTAGTCCTACATCGGCCCACTGATGGCTGCCATTTTGAAAATCAGGTGGTCTAGTGCCACACGCCTCAGCAGGTGGAGAAGCGTCAGCTGCACTGAGTTTATAAACTTGACTCTCAGATGAGTCACGGTGTTTCAGACCCCCGGAAGGTGAGCATTAGGCACAAGGCAGGAGTGTTGCTTTGACAAAGTAAGTGGTTTAACCCCATTATGCAACATGCCATGGAAGTGGCCATTTGATGAATCTAATATTCTACATATGTTTTCAGTGTGTGACTACAAGCACACACCCCTCCCGGAGGAGCTATGATACGAGAGCATAGACACAAAAAAGTAGGTCACGCATGCACCACATGTGCGTTTTTAGAGGTGCTTTATGTGTCTATGTCTGTTTACATGTTTTTCTTAATGTAGTTTATCCTGTATTTGTCTATTGTTCTATTCATAATATTCAAGAGTGCTTTTCCCCAACAGTGGGGTGTACGAATAGCAGTCCAACTTATAAGAGGGCCATTACAACTGTTGCTCTTTTGTTTCCACAGGTATCTCAGAAGGACGTTGGTACCATTGGGTATTATATTATTTCACTTTATTTAATCATACCACACTATACCACAGAGCATTCAGTGTTATTGCTCTTACTAATGATAATCAAGTAGTAATATTAGGGAGTCCATCTTGGTCCTGAAGAGGAGTCTAGGGGTAGACTCCGAAACATGTAGACCGACCAGCATGTAAGGTACATAGTATACCCCACCTCCGATGCACCTTTTTACCCATCCCGCCCCTGTGATAGATATTAAATTAGTAATAGTACCCAGAGGCAGGTATTTTTAACTCACCTAAGACCCCACCACTCTTATCCCTCTCAAAATTCACATTGATTAAACAACATCAGTGCTCCCTCGTATTCCAATAGTTGTAGCATGCCCCATTCCGCAGCAAAATGGTAGGAAACCTAATAATGAAGCATGCCACCAAAGAATAACCCTGTTTGGTGAGGGTTTTTCTAAAAAAAAAATCTTTTTTTTTTCACTTGTCCAACCTGTGGAATCTTTTTTGTGCTGGGCCTTCTTGTAATGTTATATGGGCTATAAGGAGGACAGTCTCAGCCCCTCCAAAACCTCCTTCTCCCTCTTTGTTATCGTACACTGTTGGGAACACTGCCATGCTCATAATATGGTGGTCTTCTCCACCGTCCCAGCGGCAGTGCGACCGCCATCGCCACTGTGGGGGGTCCTCAGACTGCCAACGTCGTAATGAGTGACTGTGTTTTTATTTATCTTTCTAATTGAAAATAATATGGAATGTTTTAATATATCTAAGTTTTATTTTTAATGTTTTAATTTAAAAAAATGTTTTTGATATTTTTCAAAAAGGTATCACTCATTTTACAATTAATGACATCATTTATTAAATAATAAATATATGTTTTTAAGTACATACGCAGGTATTAAAATTAATACAAGTATTAATACACTTCCACACACAATACCTCTTGCATCCCACTCCCAAAGGTGTGTATTACATCATAAGAAATATTTAAAATAAATTATTAAGAAAAGTATTGTAATATGTTAAATAAAATTAGTTAATATTTATAAATTAATATTCAGTTATTAAAATTAACACCTGTATAATAATACATTTCACCACCCTGTACCCCTATATCTTTTGCATCCCAGCCCCAAAGGGGTTACACCCTTAAAAATACATTAAATACATTACTAAAATATTGTATTTAATTTGTTTTATCATTTATTTATATGTGCACACTTAAGTATTAAAATTATTACCTCCATATTAATACACTTCCCCACCCAATGCCCCCATGCCCCTTACATCCCACCCCTAAAGGTGTGTGTTTCAACCGTAGAAATATTTTTTACAAGACAATATTACTTAAAATCAGATGTTTTAATGTGTATATTTTAATACTCAGGTATTCAAATTTACACCTGAGTATTAATATATTCCCCCATCCAATACCTCTATATCCCTTGCATTCCATCCCTAATGGTGTGTGCTACATCCTTTGAAATATTTTCTAAAAATAATACTATTACTTCAAATGAAATGTTTTATTGTTTATAATGTAATAATGAGGTACAAAAATAATAATAAGTATTATTACATTTCTCCACCCAATACTCCTGTATTCCTTGCATCACGTCCCTAACGCTGTGTGCTACACCCTTAAAAATATTTTAAATAACTAATACTATTAGCCTCATCAGGGTAGTAAGTGCTAAATAAAATACATTACAATTACTTTAAAATATTTATTTTAATGTATATCATTTATTACTCAGGTAATAAAAATAACACATAAATATTAATACACTTCCCTACAGAATACCCCTATATTCCTTGCATCCCATCCCCAAATGTTATATATAATAAAATTAACAAAGTAAGGTAGAATATATATTAACATTTAAACATCAATACTCAGGTACTAAAACTAATTTTTAAGAATAGATACTATTATTCAAGAAATAAATATTCCATATACTTACTTACATACTCACCTATATACTTACCCAATAATGCCTGATAAAGGCACGCATGGTAAGTTTATGTAGCTATGATGCATAGTAAAGTCATGTGTGGTAGAGACATTTGTGGTTCAAACCTATGCATTGTAATGACTGTTGTAAATGTATTTCATAGTTAAGACTGCATTGTAATGATTGTTTCCCACTAGCCTCTGCCAGAGTGAGTTCCATATCCCCAAGAGGTGCATCCCCAGATCCTGAATACTTTGCTGGCATCAGAGTGTTCTCCTCTGCAAGAAAAGGTGAAATCTTGAAAGCTTCCGCTTTTCCTGTCCACAAACTGGCATGTTAGCACCAAAACTCTGCCATCCAAGAGGACTACCAATGTAAATTTCCAGTGAACCCTACTCGTCATGCTACAGCGACTACCAGTAATGACCGGCATTGTGGGATCTGCATCCCCCTCAATCTGTAACCCAATGTCTTATATTAATCATATTTTACTTAAATTGTAATGATGACACTCAATGGATAGTGTGCTACTTTTTTATGTACTAAGCACCCAGCCCCAGGAGTTTACAAGGTCCACTTAACAGCTAACATTAGTACATAAAATAGTTTTTCATAGTTGCCATAGGCAGTTTTACTTCATAAATGCCAATACAATGCCTTTAAATAGCAGCTTGTTCAGAGCACTGCAGTACTCCTGCCAGCTATATATTGTTGACACATATGTGGGTGGTGTAAACACACACTGCAGCCTGCATACACTATATTTAACTTACATCCTGCTGGTGCAATTCATTTGGCATTTAACATATCCCTACAGGAAGGTTTAATAGACGAATTGGGTGAGAACACATTGATAGTACCATTTAAAGGCCAGATCATATAGAGAGTGGCACTAAATAACAGTATCACAGTGCCCATAGTCGTAACCTTGGTACAAATAGCATCCAGAAAAAGATAAAAGATGGGGATAACCATGAAGAAAAGGTGACTTTGCTACAATTGCTAAAGGCAATATTTTGTCCTGTGGGGGGGGAGGGGGGGGAGGCAGCACTGAAATGGAGATTAGTGGCCAACGTTGGTCCTAACTGATTTTCTGGTAATAAAAAGGCCCCAGCAAATCCTTCAACATAGTTCTGCATTGTTCAGGAGATCAAACACCATGGCATAGCTTAGCATGAAAAACGGGGTAGGGACACTTATCACATAGGCTCACTCTCTCACAGAATGACACACCATACTTCTATTGGGGTTGGTCTCCCTTATATCTTTGACTTCCACATACCTAGAAAATCAATCGGATAAAGAGGAGTGGGTATAAGAAAACCCAATCCTTCCTGTTCCCTATAACCACAGACATAAGGAAGTGAGCCAAGCTGGGTAATAGCTTCCCAGACTGCAGTATGAGCTGCACTCTCTACCCTTTAAGGCAGGTGTTTATGGACCTAAGGAAGGAGGTTGGAAGATAGAATAGAAAGTTTAAGAGGAGTGCTGAGATCAGATGTGAAGAATTCCCTCATATTCATATTAATGCCTCTTCTCTCTGTTTACAGATAGGAGAAATAGCAGAACATTAAAGGAAGATCTGACAGTTAAGACTGGGAAAAAATTCCACAAATCATAGAGAAAAATAAGCTATAGCTATTGACTAAAGCGGCAGTCTCTGAATATGAGAAGACTGTTCCTACTACATTAATTTGATGATACTGAATTACTATAAAGAAAACTAACTTCTACACACTTCGAGTGTCCAGGCAATAATTCAAACAGTTAAAAATATTAATACACAGTTAAAAAATTGTCTACAATTGTCTAATTATGATTAAAAAAAAATAGAGGCCAAATCTTCATATTAGGTATGACTGCCTAGTATGATGTAAAACCTAGGCCCCGCTTAAGATTCTGGCGGTCCAAGAACCGCCAGACTCGCTGTGGCAGTTGCACCGCTGTGGCAGTCTGACTACCACATTACAAGGTTGGCAAGCAGACCCGCCAACCTACCACCATCCCTGCCAGGATCCTAGATCCCATAGCCCTGACGGTGGGGCTGCTTGTAATCAGCAAGGGTGGTGGAATCATTTGAGATGATGCTAGACCTTGTATCTGAGCCTCACAACTCCTCAGAACTGATGCATTGCCTCGGAGACACATCCTCGACGCAGGACCTTGCAATGCTCCACAACCAGGATTTAAAGTGCTCTTGTTGAGTCGGCCTAGCTGGCCTCTTTAGTAGACCTACACTCCATTGTGGTTAATATGAACTTGTGACTTTGTCCCAGTGTGGCGTGACCAGATATCCACAGTTTGCACTTTGTGCTCTTTGGCTCTGTATTCAGTAAAATCTTCTAAATCTTCTAAACTGCATTTCTCCAGTTCTTCTGATTGTATATTTTTGGTTTTGGTATTGTTTTATTTATTAAAGTGGATTATTGATAAGGGCAGGTACGTACCTACACTTAGCAATAGGCCACTAACCTCCACTTAGGTCCCAATAAATTAAACCCAGCTTAATCCTTGTTAGTTTGGCAACAAACGACAAGGCTCAACGTAGGAGACAAGTGTGCAAAGCATTTAAAAATCACAAAACAGT